>NC_086228.1:20310274-20916662 GCF_036321145.2 Pelmatolapia mariae
GGGTTAAAGGTTGCTGTTGTGGTGACTGCTTACAGCGCACATGTGTAAACTACTGTAAATGGTGTGCTAAGCTAATGAAGCTTATGTGTAAGTTCAAGAAGGTAGATGTGTAATCACTGATCTGCTTGCATCCTGAGTGTTGGGCTGCTGCTCTTATTGTTTCAAAAACTCTTTCACAGGTTGTCAATACTGACAGCTTTACTCTATTCCCATCATCTTCTTGTCAGCCTTTCTTTTGGGCCAGTCACCCTCCACGATGCGCGCTCTGTCAGACTCTCGTTCGATGCCCCCCCCCCCCCCCCCCCCAACTCACCCCCCTTTATCACGTTCATGTCACTCAGATCTCCATCTTCACCTCCACCAGCATCCAGACTCTGGTGGGTCCCATTCTTAATCCAGTCACTGCTGGGATTCTGTTCTGCCATAAGTCGTCACTGGAGTACCAAAATACAATTGATTAATTCTTTATCTCAATAAATCACGTTTAAGTCATTTCAAATGCTCTTTCCTTATAGTTGGAATATAGTGTTTGGGGAAACTAACATTAATGAAGATAACAATATCCAACCAGCTGTATATGTTACAGAGACAGAGTGCATACCCTCACGTAAGAGCAAAATTCATGGCTCACCATTGACTTGTATTGTATGAATGGGCATAATTGTCTGCTTGAAAAACTGATCGATCCATCATCCATCCTGATCCCCGGCAACCTCCTCCAACTCATCCAGGACAGACACCCAGATGTTCACGTGCCTGAAGTGCCCAGGAGACATCCTGATCAGATGCCTGAAGCAGATTAACTTGCACCCCTAATCCCCCCTGGAATGATCAAGCTCTCCACCCCACTCCAACACAGAAGTCAGACATCTCCAGAGGAAGTCTATGGCTGCTGGCTGCATCCACAATTCCATTCCTTTGGTGCCTACCCAAAACTCATGTCAGGAATCTTCCGCATCAATATACCACTAGACAAATCCATGCACCTATCTCTTGCTCTTCTATCCAAATTTTAGTTTTAGGCTACTAGATAGCCCTGCGACAGAGTGGTGATCTGTCCAGGATGTAGTTCTTGCCCCATTGCACCTGGGATGGGCTCCAGCCACATCCCATGACCCTGAAATGGATAAGTGGAAGAGAATGGATGGATACTACATTTCTCTCAGTTAAACTAAAGCATTTGAATGTAGCTTTGTAAATTCCATGAGTAGTGAAATAATTCTTTCACACTGTAAAGTCTTTTTTTTTTTTTTTTTTTTTTTTTTTTTTTGTATCAGCTGTAGGCCTTTCTTTTACTTTTTGAACTCCTGGTTTTGTATTATGATGGATGCTCCTCTGGAGAGTGTGGTGTATTTTTCCTTTGTTGTACATGCTGCCTCATTGTTGTACTGTCATCAGCATTAAAACCAAACTACAAACAATGTCACAGAAAAACAATTAAATAAACAAAAGTATCCATCAAATAGGACACTCTAGAATAAAGTAAAAGACAATGAGGATATAATGCTTTGATTTTTCAAGCAGAAATCAGCCTACAGTGAATATGGCTGCTAAATGGTTTCAACAAATATTTACAAAGCCTCTTTTCATCACCCAGTTTGGTGATTTTGACACCAGCGATTATGGGTACAATAACTAATCCCTCATTAATGTTGTGTCCTCACTGCTCTGTGTCACAAGGATAGGAAATCAATGAACCTTTGCCTAAAGCAAAAACTGAGAGCTGTCCATCTCCCACGTTTAAATAGCACCTCCTCTCCAAACTGAAAGATTGTTAGAGAAGTAAGAAATTCTGGATCTACTGGCAGTAACTTAGTCTCCAAAGGGCAACATAATCATGTTTACCAGGCAGGTCCATCTACAAGAGAACTCCTAGCGGAGGGGATTAGGATCACATTTGGTCAGCATTCCCTAATTTGAGCATAAAATAGACCTTTCTGAATCCACGATAGACTTGGAAGGAGCCGGAGACTAATGGGTTATGAGAAAACAGACATTTTCTCTCTAATTCTCCCAAAACCATTTACTTGGCTTTTTCATTCTTCCAAATTTAATGTTAATTTGAATTACAAATGCCGATGCACATTGCAAATATGTATGAAGAAATCCCCATGGCACTGAGCTGCTCTTTAAAAATTCAGAAAGCAGTTTCAGAGCCCATCTTCCCATGTTTAAGGACTCCCAATGGAAATGTTAATGTATTGTTCCAGATATTCTCACTGCAAACTTGTTAGGAAACTAAAATTACAATCGTTGAGGCATAAAGACATTTTACAGTTACAGTTTTTCCAATGTGAGACTTCAGCAAAAAATAAAAAGGCTCTGAAAATGCTTAAATTAATGTTGCTGGCTCATGTAAGTCCATTGAAGCACTACAGCACAGCAGCCACAGGCAGTAAAGATAATACTAACAGGCAGAAATGGCCCTTCCGAGGTCTTCATTCTGTCTTTCATACACAGCTGGATCATCCTTTTGGACCTTGGTTGCTTTATAGACACAAACACGTGCACAAATATACAGTAAAGCATACACACTGAGTCTGGCTGATCCAATACTGTGACTCTTGTTATCTGCTCCTCACCAGCTTTGTTTGCATGGATCATCTGGAAACTCTATTTGTTGCTGCCGTTTTGGAGATGCACTAAAGTGGTCAGTCAACAAACTCTAAATGCACATCCTGGTCTACTGATGTTCTCTTCGAACAAAAAGGGCCTCTGAACCATAAAATGAACAGATGGTGCGAAAGTTGAATTCTTAACACTAAAGAATCAATAACTGTCTGTTTCAAAACAGTGAACAGCTCTGAAAATTGAGCATTGTAGGTCTAGCTGTCAGTACTGACCGGGAACTG
The DNA here is from genome assembly GCF_036321145.2 of Pelmatolapia mariae. Classification (NCBI taxonomy): domain Eukaryota; kingdom Metazoa; phylum Chordata; class Actinopteri; order Cichliformes; family Cichlidae; genus Pelmatolapia; species Pelmatolapia mariae. The sequence goes on from NC_086228.1 coordinate 20,313,127, forward strand.
CATCCACCTCTCTGTAGGGGGCAAGCATTAAAGGTTTTCGGTGAAACAAAAGAGAAAACTATAGCTTGATAAGACTGCAGTGTTGTTTGAAACATGTGACTTTCACACTGGTATCCAGGTGTTGTCCTGTGATTAGAAAAACTGTTTTAAAGTATTTTCTGTCTTCAGCCATCAGATGGTGTCTTGTATTTATCTTATGTGTCTATATTAGCTGTCTCATCAATATCTTCTATTAATGACGTTAGGTTAGCATATTATTACATGAATTTCAACTGTTAGAGCTTGTACAAAGACACCTAATCAAACAGACTTCTGGTTGAGAATGTCCCAAATGTCCATTTTGAGAGTCGGTATTGTTATTAACCTTTTGTTCGGCTTCTTTAACCCCCCCCCCCCCCACTCCCAAGAAAATATATGCATTCAACATTTGGGGAGCTCAAACTTTCCTCTATTTCAGTTCAAAGTACCAATTTACTTTTCTTTTTAAGTTTCTTTTTTATTAACTCTGGCTGCAAAATCTCATACTTTTTATTATATAAGCAATTTGAATGGCAAGTATTAGACCTTGAGGTGATGAGAAAAGACAGGGGAGTGAATAGTAGGAATTATAAAAAAGGGAGCTCTTTATCTCTTAATGTTTCATGGAATTCAGGTAGCGATTAAAGTTAAAAGTATAGAGTCAACTGCTTGAAATAGTCTGCATTTTTTAGGTTAGAAAATCAGAAACTATAAGGAAAACATGAGATGCTCAATAAATTCTATCCAACATATCACAGAGTAAGTGAAGACACAGTTAACTACTTTCGCCACACTGTAGGTCCTCTGAGTCATGACATTATAGTGTTTCTGTGAATTAACGTCTCATTTCCACCGCTAAGATCTGACCACGTAAGCATGCGGTTTAAAATGTCCCTTCCTACACAAACAGTCCCCCCTCCTCCCCACCCCGCGTCTTTGGCAGTGGTTCTCCCCAGCACTCTGCATCTCTCCAGCAGCGGACTCAAGGACCTGTGTGACCACCTCGACGTGCAACAGAAGGCTCTCTGACAATACCGGACCATACAACGCACAGGACAACTTCCCCTCACAATATTACGCATGGCTCTGCCTTTGCGCAAAAGCGCGACTCTAACAGCGACTTGGAAGTAACTGATGGGATTGTAAGACAAAAAAGACAGGGACAACTAGAAAAAGACGATTTGAGGATTTTTCAAGAGGTTATTCTCTTTGCGCAAATAATGATCTCCAAATGCATAAAGGGGCACTTCATTCTTACCGTGTAATTATCCTGCTGTAGGTGTAGCTCCGACGCATAACCAGAAATTCAAATTTCAAACGGAGATGGATCTGTGGGGAGTTTATCTCTTTCATCTTATAACTTTGGGTGAGTAAAAACTTGTCTTTTCTATTAGAGCACCAATTAACCAATGTCACCTGTCCTCGCCCGGGAAACAAAGTAAAACAATCACGATTCGGGTTTTGATTGCAAAAAGCTGATAAAATGAAGTTGGAAGGAGTTTATCGGTCGTCCCCTCTTTGAGCCTTTAGCATGACTGTATGATCACAACTGTATTTCAAATCTTCCCGTAAAATGGCATTTAATTAATCAACAATAACTCAAGAACGAGAATGTTATTCCTCAGTCTGTGTGGTCGGCTATACAAAACGGATATGCCTACGTGCACGTGCTTATTTGTGAGCGTAGGTGTCGGTGCATGGATGCTTTTAGTGTAGGTGCATTTTCCCACTACAGGTATCGATGTTTATAGTATCTTTGGCTTAACTTCTGCATTTATACGAAATACACTATGATACATATTCACGTGACATGTGTTCAAATCATGAAAAAATGTTAAATGGCTTTATCAGTCAAAATACCCTTAAATATACATTTTCAAACTTTAAATAGGAAAATTTCTTTTTTCTTTTCAAGTAAAGCCTCTAAATGTGCCCATCAGCTGCAGTACATCAGTCATTGCTGTGAGTGTCACTGAGGTACCTGCTCTCTGTGTAATTGAATGGAGCTGGAATATTGATTTTTCTTTCTTTCTTTTTTTTTCTTCTTTTTTTTTTTGTGGTAACAGTCCACTGTCTTCAAAGAGAAGAGCAGCTTGTTGTTGGATCTCAGTGTCTCTTTGTCATTATACACAAATGTGTCAATCTCAGTCCTGCTGACACAGTTTTAACCATTATGATTATACCCACTGATGGCTGCAACACAAGACAGCATCATGCCCATTTTAATTGGCACCAGGTTTCCTGCTTAACAAAGACAGTAAAAAGCACTGTATCCAACTCCTTTATTCATTATTAATATCCACATTGGAGGTCTTCATTAGAGAAATGAAAGAAGATGCCAGTAAGAAATGCTGAATGGGAAAACAGTTTGCTTTTTGAGTCAGCTTTTCTCTCCATATTGACCTTTGATGAAAGCACTTTATTTTGGCATGATCTGGCTGGTAATGGATAACTGGAAAAAGACAGAGATATAACCATATGCCTTGTAGCAACTCCCCATTTATATTTCATTTCACAAACCTGCATATTCATGTTAAGATTTGAATATTTTTCATAAAAAAGCATGTCTTTATTCAAAAGAAAGTCTGTCTAAGTCTGCTTAGCCATCTGCTTAAATTAATTAGCCAAGATCCAACTGTAAAAGGTCAGAAAATACAGCCTGGTTGGATGACTCAACTCATTTAGTCAGCCTTGTGGGCAGAAAAATAAAATCGCACATTACCAAGCTCTCCTAACTATTCCAGATACCTGCAAGTCAACACAGAGTGATCTCAAAATGACCACAATTTTGCAAGAAAGTGCTCTTAAACCGAACACCAGGAGTCGTAGTTCTCAGCTGAGAATTGGGCCATTAGAGGTTGGCATTGTCAGATTATTCCTCTGGTTTTGTTGCCTCACTTTGCTGTGAAATCAAGTTAGAACGGTGAAAGATTTTCGTTCCAGCAAAGAACTACACAGAAATACATCATATTAGGACATAGTAGGGCACTTTGAGGCATATGTACTGGAGTGCGCCCTGTGTGTGTGTGTCATTTCACTTTTATTGTTCCCTTGATAAGAACCAGACGTGTTTCCTTAGGGGCTGAAATAATGAGTCAATTAATTGGATAGAGTTAGTTGACAGCTTTAAACTCTTAAGTCTATTTTCCCTGGGAACATGCATGCTTTCAGGTTATCACAATCTAAGCGTTTTTCTCCTTTGTTTTTTTTCCTTTTCCTTTCAAACACTTGGCAAGACAAATCTGACAAGCTGTTTGATTTTTAGTACAAATAAGTGACATATTTTTCAACGATGATGATAATAATAATAATAATAAATTAGTTGCAGCTTTATAATGCTTGTTGGCTTGGTTGAAAGAGCTCTGGAAATGACTACAAATAGTTCCATTGGTGCTTTTTCATTAATTAGCTGCACCTGGCGAAATCTGGTTGATTGGTCTGTGATGAGACACAAACAGTGATGATGTTCAGTTCAGACCTGTAAGTATTGAGGAAGACATTAATCTTGGAGAGGGTCAGTTTATGCATTCAGAGGACTTATGGAGTTCAGAGTGAATCACTCTTGCCTGCGCTGTTATGGAAAGCTAAAATGAATCTGAGGCAAGTAGTTGACTGTCCGAGCTTTGATTTTATCTTGCGTGATAAATGTGCGCTGGTGTTCACTGTGACGGGTCCACACCGAAGCTCAAAATTATATAGAATTAAGCACAATTGTGCTGTGCAAGTCTTTTTAAAGGTTAGATAAGCTTCTCTTTTAGTATTAACTTGAAATGGAAAATTGTATGCCACAGTTACATCACAGTGATTTCATATCAAGGTGCAACTCCCAATTGCAGGACAAGGTGATTGCATTTAATATTAGTAGGTCTAACTGAGTGAAAGCATCAGAAGTGATCTCTAGTGGCACTCAGACTAGTAATAGTTGCAGTGAAAACTCAATATCAGGTGACAAGAATGCAAATGTATTTCTCTTCTAACATTTTTCCTGATTAAAGCCTGTTACAGCGTTTTAGTTCATCTTAAGAAGAAAATGCACAGAATCTATCATTTAAAAGCACCTTCTTCAATCACAGCTGCTTCAGCACCCGGTTTAAGCCTACCATCATGCTATATTCTGTGATTTAATGGGTTTGACATTGTGGGATATGACCTGTGTCTTTAATGGAGATAGATAAGTACTGCCACGCATGCTATTACCTAGCATACTGGCCGGCCTCTCGTAGGGGGATTTGTCATGAATCTCATTTGAAGCAGGTAGTACCCATGGCGAAGAGACAACCCATCACAAGCTTTCTTCTATCCTACGTGATGAAAGCCCATGCTTCTTCTTAATGCCACTTTAACAAAGAAATCCCATGTAGGACACAAGATGCATGTGAACCCTAACATCAATGACACGTAAGGGCTAAAAACCCTGGCTCCATTCCCATTCTGGCTAAAACACAGATTATATAACACCTTATGCAATTTAAAGGGATATTGTTTCACTGCAGCTAGAAATTCAACAAATTTTATGTTATGTCTAGCAGTTATTTTATCACTCTATAAAGAATTAGCTCATTAACAGCTTAGCTTCCACAGACATTTACATGGACTTCTTTGATTGAGACAAGAATAGTTTATGTCAGAGAGCCTGAAATCTTTATAGCACTTCTCTTAGTGGCCCCTTGGTATCCAAATAACATCCAAGAGAGGAACAATTTCACTTTCTGTATTTCTTGGAACACATAGTCTGTTTCACTGTGTAATTTAGTACTGATTGTAGGGAAAATGTAGCCTGGTTCCAGAACTCATCACCACCCACACCTCTGATTTGTTCAGTGATTCAAATGAAGTGAAATAAAATGGCCAGGCAAGGGAAAATCAACTATTCAGATGGTATTAAGCTAAACACACACACACATTATAAAGCCAAGTATCCATTCTTAACTCTATTTAAAGGTAATCAACAAAAATGAGTATACATTTTCAGGCTTTTCCACATTTCCAGCTCATAACAATAAAAATAAACTAAATATGAAAAATTTACTTGCCAGCGTAATGTAATACAGCAACACTATAAACTGCAATACGAATTTCAAGCTGACTATACATCTTGAATCTTAAACTGGTTTAGTTTTAGTTGGCGGTATTGTACTTAATGTTATAGGTTTTGTATATTGTATCGATGCCATAAAAACGATATTCAGTTTTTCCCTGGTTTTGAGCATCCATTCATCTAGCCATAAATATTCTTCCACTTTTCTTTCATGTCAGTGTCACAGTGGGGCTGGATCCCAGCTGTTATAGGGTGAAAGCCAGGTCACAGGTACCAGTTTGTCACACAAGAGAGCCATTCACACTCACAGTCAGTTTACAATTCCCAATTAACCTAATGTGCATGTCTTTGGGCTATGGGAGGAAGCCAGAGTACCCTGGGAGAACCCACGCAAGCTTCTCCCTCCCAGCTAGTAGTTTCAAGTCCAGGACACTCTTGCAGAGAGGCAACAGTGCTGACTGTACTGCCTGCAGTTCTAAAGACCATTTAGGAAACTTAGTGGCAGCTGTTAGCTTTAAAATTATGTCCTCTTTTATTTCATTTTCTTCACTGCCTGACCGTTTAACCAAAACCACAAGATAGTTATTATAATTTCACTGTTACCGTTTATTTTTAAATGTTAATATTAAGCACTTGCCAGTGTTCTTTGTTGGAGTAGTGAGGTGTACCAAAGTGATAATCATTTGGTTATCCAGTAGAAAAAGGACGTAAAGTATAATTTTGTACACAAAGTACTTTTTAATATAGTGCAGTAGGTGAGGAAATAAAGGAGAATAAAATTATGGAATTCGACAGAAGTGAAAGTTGCATTACTAACTTAATGCATCTGCCCTAAATACACCTTTGCTAAGCTCTTGATTATTAGACATCGAGAGTTAGTGTTGCATCTAGTGAACATCATAGTCTACAGAATATAAAATTATAAAGCATACGAGTTTTCCATCTATCAATACAGTACATTTGAGCAGCGGTCACTTGCTGGCAGAGCAGGAAGCTAAAAGCTTCAGAGACAGAATGGCTGTTACACTTTTCCTGTGGGCTGCTTCTCTTCTCCTGCTATTCTAGGAGCCCTTTAAATGCCTTTGTATTTAATTATTGAGGTTTTAGAATCTGCTGTTAAGCTGGCACATTGCCATTCATCTGATGTCAGTCAGTCTGATGGCTCCGACCTTTAATGGGGACATTATTTAATTTCTCACATAATCATCTTCCTATAATATTAAACTATGATAACTTTAAACAGTACATAAAGTTTGAGAGTAAAAGAGCCGCTCGCCGTTGGAATGTCTAAAAGTCTGAGACAAGCTGGGGGAGGGTTATTGTGAAAGACATGCCATTGATTAGGAGTGATGTATGTGGGTAAAAAATAAATGAGTCTGAGTTTAAAGCCCTAATCCATTATTATAGTCGAGTGCCCCGAGTTATATCACTGGTACCTCATTACCGAATGTGTTTACACTTTAAGATTTATGTGATTGAAGACATTCTATTAGAGGAAAATGACCAACAACAGGTAATTTGGAGACACAGTATACAATGCCTGTCTAACATTAGCGGTCTCATTTTCCTGTTTTCACAAATCAGTCATGTCTCATTTGGTTATGTTTTTCCCTAGTGTATTGAGATTTTATTAGGTGTTTCAAGCTGCTGCAAGCAAAATTTTTATATTAACACCAGGTCAGAAACAAATCACTTTTGTATATGAAATGTTTTTCTTACTTTGTTTGTGATGAACACACAGATAACTCAGACAGCTCTACAGTCTCTTCCTGCATTTCTACAGAGCATCATTAAATAGTCTAAGTTTAACAGTGCATTTAAATTACACATAAACAACACTCTAGCCCAGCTTTAACTCTTCATGTTTTTTATAAGTTTAAATATGTAAAAACATGACACCCCCAAAAATGCCTGAAGTAGCGTGATTTTACACGTAATACAATGATATCGCATTTGGGTTTCCAGCCAGCAACTAAACAACAGACAAACAACATTAAGCTACTTGCTGGTGATCACAAAGGATTGCTAGTATTAGATATTTATCCTTATGTGATACTGGAGACCAGTGCACAATAAAAAGGAGAATGAGCACTGGAATTAATTATGTTGTGATTTGCAAATACATAAATAAATTTGAATTTTATAGGTGTAGTACATTTAGTGAATGAGTACATATCCTGAAATGTATATCCAAATAGAGGAAAAAAAATGTTTAAAGCTTTTAACGATGCTGTAAAAATCTTTAAGACTTCTCTCCATAATGTGATGAAAACCTTTTATACACCTCTGGGTAAATTCGGTGGTACTACGTTCGTTTTTCTGCATTCTATAAAATAAATCTTGGACAAAAATTTATTTTTCCAAAAGAGAATAAAAGAATATTCATCCAGGTGAACTGGTGATTAGAAATTAGCTGTAGAGGTGAATGTGAGCATGAATAACTCTCTCTCATTTTTTGTGAGCCCTGCGATAGACTGACAGCCTGTCATGGGTGTATCCTTCACCTCACCCAGTGCTAGAATCGACTCAAACCCTGTCCCCACGACCCTCGGCTCAACAGGGCTATGAAAACAGCCATAATTAAAGCATACTTAAATAAAAGTCAAAGCTAAAAGAAAACTTCTCAAATTCATGATTTTCCTTCTTTACAGTTGTGATATGAAATGGACGGGGTACTTTTTCTAAAAGATAAAACCTGATGAAACAGACCCCACACAGTGGTGGATTCAGCTGACAAGTGAAAAGTTCAGTGTTCACACAGCCAGTTCTTTGTCACTCTGCTTTCTTATGTAAGATTTAACACTTATTGGGAGGTTTTTATTGCACTTACAGTTGATTAAATTCATCTTCACTTTAACTGTCACTTATATGCTCCATTATATGTGTATGAAGAGAGACAAAGAGAGAGAGAGAAATACATACATATAAGTGTGTGTGTGTGTGTGTGTGTGTGTGTGTGTGTGTTTTCTCTTTATCTTACTTACAAATGAATACCAATTCTGTAAATTGTAAGTATATATACTAAATGCAGAGTGTCATGTTGCCCAATGAATGGTAAAAGTAAGAATGTAAGGACAAGAAGCTTTACGATTATAATGATATTGAAACTGTAGACATTTGCCCCCAAAAGTTGATTCTGTTCATCTGGATGTAATGTTTTCAGTTCAGTTTGCTTACTAAAAAAATAAGGTAGCATCAGCTTGTTTAGGCGAACCAGCCAGGGAGCTACCAGTCAAAACTAACCAGTGCTTTCTTCATGGCTTTGCTGTCTTACTGACTCAAGTTTTTTTTAAAAAAAAATCTAAACGTAAAATAGATGTTAATATTTTTATAGCCTAGCCTATACCTAGTATAGGTAACTACCAATCAAGCAACACAGCACAAATGCTAACTACTTGTTTCTCTTTTTTTCTGTCAGCATTGGCACCACAGCTTTCTGTGATTACAAACACTGATTGGTTGAGGTAACTGTTGCCCCAGGGTTTGATACAAATGTTGATCAGATAACATCATCACGTTGGGAAAATCAGGATGTGCATCTGCATCAGTATCAGGTCTGAAAAATTAGGATAGATGGATGCCTATTTCTAACACTACATATACAGAGTTTATTTAAATTTTTAAACTGTTAATCTACCATCTGAGTCAGTCTGAGCTCTGTGTGGAAACCTCATGGAACAGTTTTTACACACATTAAGCAAGACTTACAATTCTTTATATATTTAAAGAAATCTGGTTGCAAAATGTTTTTAAAGTACAAATAAAATGTACAAAAACAGAGAGCTATGCTCCTAGGTGCCAGAATAAGACTGGCTTTCCCTCCATACATAATTACAAACTGAGATGCAGTGGCTGCTTTATAACTGACTTTGTTATATCAGTCCAGGATCATGCAACAGAAACCACTAACAAAGGTCTGGGCAGGAAAATCACTGTGGTTTAAGTTGGAAGAACATTCTAGCTCATGGATAAATGCTTTTGAAAATCAGTCTTACATTTTGTTTTGTTTGACCGGTATGTTTGTTGAGCAAGCAGTTTCTTTTAGTATGATGTAAATTTGTGAAGAACTGGTGAGGATTTAGTAAAATAACACACTGTTTAAAACAGCTATAGAAGACTATCCATTCATCCACGCATCCATCTTTGGTTGTTTATCCGAGTCTGTGGATAGACCTTGCTCTCTCCAGCTCTGAAACCAGGATTTATGTCGATGGAGGCAATTTGTTCCTGGTAGGATCTCTTAAGAAAAACTGGCGCTGGGTGAAGAACTGACGTGCTTCACAAGAGCTCTGTGGCAAAAAACAACAGACCGTGTTACCTCACTCAAATTGGGATTACTAAACCAATATCCCAGCATCACTCCTGGGGGGAGGGGCTCGTAGGTGAGCATCTGGTGGTCAGATCTTAGCCCATGGGGTGCGGTCACGCACAGCCCAAATGAGCCACATGAGCCAACCCTCCTGCAGAACCAACACCTGCAACGACTGTAGGGGTCCAGTCCAGTGTGGATCAGGTGGCAGCCTAAGGTGGAAGCCTTGGTGGTCTGGTTGCTGTAACCATGTGGAATTATATTTGTGGAAAAACTGGTGTGTGTTAAAACGTAATCACAAGCAAATAATTCCATTTTAGGGGTGTAAGGATTTATTGCCACTTGTTCAGTTAAATTTCTCATGTGTAACTTAAAAAACCCACAAACTTGGAGCCAAGCCCACAAACTAGCCATCATGCATGTAAGAGTATCTGCTTGGCAAGCACTGCAGCAGAGGCAGCTCTGCTCTTGAAGCTCAATTCTATGAAATCTATCTGACTTTTGATAGTTTGAAGGGTGGAGCAAAGAAAGAAGGGCCCTAATGTGATTGGTCAGTTTCAAAGAAGTGGCACCACAAACTCTACGCCTGGGAATGATTGACAGTGTGAGTTACGCCGTGGCATCAGTATAAGTGCTGTTTTACACCATGTTTGTTAACAATTTGAAAATAAAGTTCGACAAATTAACTATCAAAAGTTAGTTTTTGCTGTGTAGAAGCAGATACACTGTTAACTGTCAATGGATTACTTTATTGCTGAAGAAACTGGAGGGTTTTAGTGCCAAGTTATGAAACCGCTGCACTCCTGAGATAAAGATACAATAAATTCAGCCGTAGTTTGAAGGCTTTATTTTCTTTCATTTACTTTGTACTCCTTTTAAAGCTTTAATTGCCGACTATCATATTTAGCAGAATTAAATCAACTTGTAAATCATGGTATGATTTTGCTTCAGTGAATCAGCTCCAGCAGCAGCATTAAAATGGTGTACTCTTTATTGACTCAATAATTTATAGTTTAAAGTATATTTTAATGCAAAATATTTGTACTTTTACTTCAGTAAAAGGTCATTTCTACAAAATGTACATATACTGTAATATTACAACTATTGAAGGGCAGGATTTAGGATAGGATATTTCTTTCACAACTGTTAAAAGTTGACAGTCAGTGCTCTCAGTGGTCACTGGTAAATCAATGAGGTCTGATCCTTATAGAAGATAAACTCTATTATACCTCTTTTCAAAAGAGAGGCTAAGAAGCACTAAAAACACTCAGGTGAAAGAAAATATTACTTTTTAAATTGAGTAACAGTGATACAGCCACAAAATAGATTTCTTCAATCTGCTTAATACGAACGCTGAAAACTGCTGAGGATTACAAAGTTTAGAGGCACAAGGTGAAAACGATACGTAGACCTGATCTGACTAAAAGGTGCATTAGACCCGTTAGGAAATTCAGAAGATGGCTCTGAGGTTATAGAGATACAGTGGCCTCTAAGGGCCAAACAGAGGCTCATTAACTCAGAGTCTGTCAGCGGTTATCGAGAGAAAAAGGACTGTTCCAGACAAGTAGGCATGGCCCCATTATGACACAGTTTCAAATGGAGGGCTTAAGCTCCATTTTCTGCTTTCCTCTTGTATTTCTGGGCCACTGCTAGATCTATTTGGGGTGAGTGAAGTTTCACGAAGATATATGGAGGCGAATACTCAGGACAAAGACCCAAGACATACTTTTTGGTCTTCGGTAGTTGTTTTGTTTTATTTTATTTAAATGTCTGTAAGCTAGCCTTAAATACCTCTGAGTCATCAAAAAAATAAATTTTTATGAGATTCAGAGTGGTGTAATCCTCTTAAAAATTATAAGATTAGCTGATGTGGATTTCTTAATAACATTGTTCTCTCTTATTTTGATTAAATAACCTTGAGTCTGCTTTGGAATTTATTTCTGAATAATATAGTGAGTTTTCTCTGTTTCTTCTTTGACTTCCTGGCATTAATAACCACAAAGAGTGTAGGCAGTAGTAATCTATCCAGTGTTTTTCCTCTCAACAGAAATGACAGCTGCTGAAATTCATTCCCTTATCCCCTTTCCAATTTTGCTGTGGTAAAAGCTACTCTGTCATACACTGGTCATGTTTTTTGAAAAGACTTGTGGAACACTGTATCCAGCAGTAATAGTAATTACTGCTTAAATCCGCGTACTATGAAAAGGCCAAGAGAAAGTGTCTTAGTTTTGATATGTATGCTCCCCTTTCTCTAAATTAACTTCTTTTCACAACTGCTGGCCTATTATATTGGCCCAGAAGATTTAAAATATGTGGCAAAAAGTTTAGAAACCAAACTCTAAGCCAGAAAAGGAGCTCATCACACATGATGGATGTAGCTTCCTTGTATCATTGTTGCCTAAAAAACAGGTTTTGTGACAGGCAGGATGAACGAGCTCAGCAAAGGGACTATTTGATATCTGTAGCCGCGCATATGTATTGTAGGCTTATATGACTGCTATTATTCAATTAAAATAAGTGCAGCATCAGACTTTATAGTATTAATTACCGTTTCATTGTTTGTTTACAGGCGCAGGCAAGTGAATTACACTACAGTTCAGCCAGCAAATGGAATTGTTTCTTATCAGCGTTCCCAGACTAGACCATACAACAGCTGAGTTACGACACCAAACAGTTTTTCACTGAAATTAATTCAGCATCTTTTATGCCTAGGAGGATCTCTTCAGTTAATCAAATCAGCAAAATCAGTTTGTGCCCTTATTGTAACCACAATAAAAAGGAATGACTGGAAATTCTCGTTTGCACAGTATGAATTGAATTATTGTCTTGACTGAGAAACATGAAATAGAGAAAATGGCAGTAAAGCGATAAAATCAGAACCTACCAGCAATCTGCGGAGCCTGTCCTGTCCTCAGTCCGATCCATATGACTCAAGTTACAGTTGTAGTAAAAGTACTGATCCTACCCTGGAGCTTTCCGGGAGACGAACATCTGATTACAATGCAATACTAACAAAGACAATATTAAAGGTCACACAAAAAAATACTAAATTATCTAGCGATATAAATATGTATATGTGTTAGCTATTAAGATTTACCTGAATTTCCAGGAATAGAGGTGCACTCAAACGATAAGGGCAGTAAGTCTTAATTTATTAAAACAGACATGTATCAGTTTTCCAATAGTTTTCATATATCTGACAAATAAAGATGTCTGTTCTTGTGTACATGAAACACCACTGGATGAAAAATACAGTAGTATACATTTACCTTTGACTCTTGGTGAGATGCTAAAAACATCTGCATGCAGGAGAAACCCTATCTATTTATTGAGGCTCCCCTGAAAGGTGCTGGTAATGATCGCACATTCATCCTTCAAAAATACACATTCACACTGACATTATAGTTGTCAACACCACCAGCTCAGGAGTACAAATAGTGGACAAAGTGTTTCTTTTTCTCATTTTGGTGTGAGCTTTTTCTATTTCCTTCCACAACCCCAAAACACCCAGGACAAGTGAACTGGAAACTACATTTCCCGTGGGTATAAATGCAAATACGCTTGCTCCAGCCCACTGTGACCCAGCACACAAGTAAGTGAACAGATGACAGCTTTGCCATGCTTTGAATGTTAGGCCCATAGCGTCACATTTCTAAATAAGATTAGACAAAGACTGACATAAGAGCTAAACATCTTGAAAATATCTCAGATATAGAATCCTTGAAGCTGAAGTTTCAAAAACATCCTAAATGTGATGCATTTACTTTAAAAGGTTTTTCAATGTGTGTCCTTGTAATACTCAGGCGGCAGGACACAGTCACTATCCTCTGAGAACCCCACTGGATTAACTGGAATTTATTCGATAAAATAGGGACTCTTGAGCAAACTGATTGTTGAGTCTGAATAATCAATGTATATCTCAGACGCAATGCGTTTTATCCCACAGAGCATACTCTTGAGGTGATTAGTCATCTCATGCTTTATTGTACAACCTTATAATAAGCAGATGATAGAGGTTAGATTGAGTGTTGTTCAATTCCTCCAGTGTTCCAGGAAAGGAAACAAACCATTACCAAAGCAGCAGACAGGAACCGGCTGGAGGGCACCTGTCCTCGTGAGCTGCATTGGATTTACAACATCTGCTCCATGCAGCCGAGGATGCCACCTCCGTTTACCACTACTTGATTAATTATTTCAGGCACTGGGTATGACACAGCTAACAAATTGTAAATTGCATGCATAGAAAATCACCATGTTAGCATAAGCTCAATACTTCTCAGGAAAAAAGTTATTAAATATTCTGTTAGGACTGTTTGGTTTCCTCCACATTAGTTTTAGCACAAACCTCTGATCTGAACATGAAATTATTCTATATTATTAGTGAGACTGGTTTGCTTTTCTACATGTTTATATGTAGACCGCTTCATATGTCTCATTAACAGCCACGGTGAGATGTTGGCCTCATTTGAAGGCCTTTGATTCTGTCACCACCCTGTAGATCCAAATCCCTTTCCTCTCTATGGCTTATTAGGTCCTAATTAATTGGATCAAGTGAATGCCACTAAGCATTTGACAGCTCTCTGTGAGTGATAACTGTGAAACCAGAGCCACATTCCCACGTGAATGCCCCCGGAGAAGAATCACTCCACATTAGGTCCATTGACTCTCTGCCACACTCTTCCTGAGGGATCCAACCCTGCTGCTGTGATGATAACACATAAGAACCATGCTTTGAAAGCTGCAGTGTGTTTTGAAGTTATGTAGTATAGTGTCATGATAAATATAGCTTCATAATAGTTGGTGAAGTCTGTCAGCTTATAAACAAAAATAGTTTGTTCAAACGTAATGTTACATAATCATTGATAGACATACATGTTTAAAGTTAATATAAACTTAATTAAACAATCAAATTGTCATTTAATATTGAGCCATAAATTCCATGTATTCATTATATTTTTATTTAATCAAAAAAAAAAAAAAAAGAATCGAAACGCACTTTGCACTGTCTGTCAATGTGAATGCTATAAATGAATCATTAATCCTCTTTTTGGCACAGCATAGCACACTGAAACTTCAAATACCAATCTTAGTTTAATTTCCCATACCGGTAGTCTCATTAAAACATGCCTCTGCCTCAGACACCTTACATAAAATAATAATAAAATAAAAGAATATATTTTATGTATGTGGATTTTATGCATGCTGCTCGTCTTCCTAGTGTGGTCAGCAGAAGCAGAGTGCTGTGGCATCCGCTCTCCGTTAGGTACTCGTGGTAGCCTTGGGGTGACTTGTTTAAAGCGCTCAGATCTTTAGTCAGATCTTTACCGTTATAATTTTAATCCGAGTGGAAGGTATCCAATCCTCCGGTGTGTGCAGCTCAGTTAGCAAGATGGCAAAGAATTACTAAGGAATTCATATTATTAAAAAACCATGGGTGAAAGGGATAAGAACATCACATTAAAATGCAGAATTTTGCAGGTGGAGAGGCCCAGTGAGCAGGAAGTGCTACGGCTTTGAAACACTAACATGTTTTAGTGCCATCCAAAGCTGTCAAAGGGGAAATTAATGTATCTCTTTGCTGTTTACACTGTGAACAGGAGATGCTACTATCAACTTGCTATGTAATGATGTACAGTGTTCTCACACTATTTTATCTGCACTACAGATAAACCCCAGAAGCTGATTTCATTTGACAGGAATGATTGCTGTGTGTTGTGGCCCGGGACACTTGAAGAGACGAGGCTAAGCGTCATTCAAGTGGATTCGGGCACAGTAATCATGTTGCGTGATCTCCAAGCGTGGAATTCCAGTGTTTCATCAGCTATTAAGTAATTACCAGATTTAAAAGGCGTGCGAGAGGGGAGGGTTTCACCCCTTCCAAAAACTGCCCCAAATAAGTCATGAAAAAAAAAAAAATCAGACCTCATGGTTCTCTCCAAGAGAGCTTTTCAAAAACAAGGAGAAGAGTCGAAATGCTGGCGCGAACTGAAGCATACTTGAGCTCGGATCATTAAGCGCAGTGGGATTGCAGGCCAATTTTGGCGTGAGGAGGGTGGGCAAATGCACACTCTTAGAGTCAGATTGTTCAGAGGTAGATACACGCTCTCTGGGCAGTGTAAGCTATGTGCACAATGAATTGCAACGGAAAAGAAATTTTTAATGCTGGTAATATTTTTGATGAGACAATAAAAAAAGTAATGTTACAGGATACATACAGAGTGAGTTACAGAGTGCATATAGGCATCTGTACTGTAATTAATTCAAGGTGTGGACCCCACTCATAGCCACAGCTGTGTGTCATGGTCATGAGTAAAAACTGCTGCTCTGCTGCAGCAGGAGAACCGTGAGATGTGACACAATCAGTCATCTTTCTTCCTTGTTGTTTTTGTAATGAGCGGTTGAGCAGGTATTACTGCAGTTATTTAAAGTTACATTTAAGGGTATTTTATACTAATTTATGGCTAACTCTGAGAGTGGCAATAAGACCATATATTTAAGCCCCTTTTCCACAGTAACTGACATTTGGAGCATTTTAATTTGCAGGTTTCTTTATAAAGTGCTGTTTTAAATATATTAGCTTTATATTCTTTAACCTCCTAAGACCCGAACTCTTTCATGGCATGCATTTTTAATTTCTCTTTGCTGTTTGGGCTGATTGGGACCTGATAAATGTAAAAACAAAGAATTAGGTGATTTATTTATTTATTTTATTTACCTGATTTTTGTTTCTGAGAAAAATTAGATCCACATATGAGAACATTCGTTTTAAATTTCAATAGAACAGTGGTAGTATAATGTCCTCGTAAGTGGATATCAGGCTCTTGTAGAGAAAAATTTTAGTATTTTGGTCTAGAAAACCCAAAATGTGATGTCCACATATGTGGACGCCAGGTCCTAGGAGGTTAAAACATGATATTCTTTCTCCCAAAATGCTTCTATGAAGTTTTCATTAACAATAAATCTAGATTTATTGACATTACGTGATTAAGTAAAAACACACTAATTTTGAACTGTCTTTGTACTTTTTTTACATGCTGAGAAAGTATTGCTGGCCATTTCCTCTTCAGCAGTAGCAGTAGTGACAACAACTTGGATGACTGCACCCCCAGCGTCTACAGTCTACAGTGCAATGTCACTTCAGCACAATCTCTTCTAACTATTTGGGCTTTAAAAAAACATAATATAATGTAAAAGGTTATGTTGCTCTCTTAAAATCCTGAAGACACAAACCTGCCTTGTGAAAAAATAGGTAGTTTCAGGATTAATATCCCTCTAAATATTGTTAAGCCCAAGAATCATAGACACTAAACTTCTTTGACTAATTACAATCATAAGTAAGTACACGTGTAAGTCTCTTGTTAAAACTAATTTGGGCATGTTACTTTATGGCATTTCATATATTGAAATTATAACAGAGCAACCTTTTGGAAAATGACACTAAAGTCAGCTTGACATTTACAAGGAACATTTTGAATACAGTTAAAAAAAGAAAAGAAAGGAAAAAAAAAAAGTAATTCCAAAACTTATGGCGTGATGTGCTTTATCTCTTCTGTGAATATTTTCAGGTCACGTTGTTTCCATTTTCATTTCAGTCTTTATAAATATTTATCTATCAGTGGGGATATTTTTTTTTATTAAGGTGGAAAATCTCTTTAATGTGACTATACATACATTTTTGAACAAATTAACACACTAGGAGACCTTGAACAAGCTGCTGGGAAGTGGCACACATTGCATTCACTATGAGCTAGCCTTGACAGTCTTGGTATTCAGGGACAAAGGAAAGGCAGAAAAGCAATCTATGTGATTATCATACAAATGGTAATGTAGCACACACACTATAACTGAACCATATAACCTAATGTTGGTGAATAGTTTTATATTCACAGAAGTCTTCATTTCTCTTTGTTCCCAACTGCTAATTCAGTTTCTTTTGTCTTCTCTTCCATCAGTGTTCCCTCCTTCAGTCACTGAAACTCCTTTCATATTGGAAATGCATGTATGATGTGGGTCCTTTCAATGCGCACTCGACCTATTCAGAAAAGACAGCTGTCATAACTTAATCTCTGGTTGTCACTGTTGGCTGAGACGTCTGTTACATAGTTCCATAGACTTCACGACTAAACTATAAATTAGACTGAAATACGCTGAAACCACAAAGCAATGTCTCAGTTCTATTTAATCTTGGACGGGGGGGAGGTTGATTCTGGAAGGATTTTTCCCACATTTCTAAAATTTTTTTGTCTTCATAGAAACATGGGAGCCTAATGAATAATGCAACCTTCATGTATGATTACTGCCACCAGCTGATTTAGTGCTTTGATTCAGTTTGACATGAAAAATAACTCCAATACTCATGAGCTGCGACTGTGATTAAGTGAAAGCAGACTCACAGAGTCATGTGGTACAGGGCAGATTTTGCAAAAGAAAGTAAAGCAGCTCGATGCTGAATTAATACAATCTGAGATGGATTTTATTTATGTTGTCAGTTTTCTAGCAATGAATCCTGCATAAAGCAGAATATGTTGACATATTCATCTTTTTGTGTTACATTGTATGTTAGAAGGCTTTGTCACGAGAACCAGATATTTCATACGATGACTACTCAATCTGTTATTTAATGTTGTATCTTACTTTCAGGACCAGGGGCATCTGAAATAGGTTCTCAGGCTTTAAAAATAAGTATCTAAATAAACTGCTGACCCAGGTGCCAGTCTAAATGGGGTATGACACAGAAGGAGTGCAAGTCAAATGAACACGGCTCCAAAATGTATCATTCAAGGATGATGCGGTATAGCACTTATATGGAGATTTTTTTTTAAATGAAAGCTTACACTCTATCCACTTCTTAGAGAAGAAACTATTCAGCGTCAGCCTTATTTTCAATGTGATTGCCATGAAACTTTTGACAGTTGCACTTGGTGTTAGATGCAGTTTGCTGGTTAATCTTACCACCAAATGCACTTTTCAACACCTTTGTAAATAGGTAGTATTCAATGTTGTCTTTTTAAAACTGTTTTTGTTGAGATGCTGGAGGTAAACCATGCTGACAAACTGCAACGCCACGAATCCATGAAAGCTTTTTAGTGAAGTCAGAGAAGAATTTGGATTATAGTGTATTTCACCAAAATATGCCATATTTTTGGTCTGTATACGCCTCACTATATTCCACAGCTTGTTAGTCTGTTTCTTAACATTTCTTAGATTCTTTTTTGTTGCCTTTACAGAAATACAGCAAACACAGTTAATGAAGCCACTTTTTCAATTATACTTCAGCCTCAGTCATGTTTGGCCCTGCAAGCTATAATCCCGACAGTCTGTTTGACTAACTATGAATTTCAGAGCTGAAATTAATTAGGACATTGTTATGGTTTATTGCCACTGGAAGTTAAATTGAAGTGACTGGAAAAGAAAATTGTAATCATCTCATACAAAGTGCTTTTGTTCTATAAACTGTGACAGAAATGCCTAATGGGTTTTTTGTTAGAATAAGAGATAGCTGCTTCAGTCACTCAGTGTTCCTGTTTGCAGAAAAAATAAGAGGATAAATCTGTAGAAAAAAACACAAAACAGTGTTGAGGATCTGAAGAGAAATTTACTTAAATATAATTTCATATTACACACAGTCAGAGTCGATCAAATCAAAAGCATGAAATGATACTGAAATCCCAAAGCACGCCCAATTAAAATGCACAGTAATGTTTAAATAACTACTTGGTTGATTAGCAGTCTGTCAAAGCTTTTAGAACCATGCAAGGCTGCATGGTATGTTATGAATCACTCCTGTGACATGCTAATGAGGAGAGGAAAATGCTGAGGCTTTGCTGTCATCCTATCTTGAGTGTACTCCTAGTATTTTGAAAGACTTCAGCATCTGACTGTAAATCACAAGTATCACTAACAGTGTTGTTAAGCATGATTGACAGCTCTGAAGATGACAAATAGCTGCCTAGGTTTTAGATACTTGAGGAATGACTTTCACACGTCCTTTACAATTCAACTCTGTCCATAGTCTAGCTGTGTGAACAGCTCTATTTCAACACATGTTGAAGCACTAGTTAAAGAAGAAGTTTGAGAAGTTTGTTGTTTAGCAGTGGACATTGCCAGCCTTGTTGCATCTTTATGCTTAAGTCTGTGTTGACTAAAGGCCTTTTGGTTTGTCTGATCCCTTTGTGACCTGTCATTTGAAGCTTTAAACAGTGAATCACAGGAACTCAAAAACTCATGTAACTGAGATACTGCAGATTAATGGTTTCCACCTATGAGTCCTGCATGATTGACAGAGTCCTTTGCTCCAGACTCTACTCTAATAGCTTAACATCTGGTCACGCTGACCCACATTTTACTTTTTGTCATCATAATGTTGTCTCTAGGTGAATGATAATTTCCCAGTGCAGACTTCACAAAGAGGTTGGAGCATATGTGAAGATACCGATTACTCAGTTACTGAGGAGATGTAAATCAAATGGGGATGTAATAAAATGGCATTTTGTAAAGGCCACGATACACATTTAAATGATGCACAGCTGAAAGAGACTGGATTATTGTTTTATATCACCAGTAGAGTGTGTCAAGACCCATGTAATTAAAAAATAGAATAAACCTACAGGATTTCTGTACATCTTGAATCACATCATGCCACTGAAAATGTTCCACCCGTTCATGACAAGGCAGGTAAAGGCAATCAGCTGAAAAGCCCTATCTTAAGATTCATGTATGACCTCCTGTCAGTGTGGCTGCTTCTGCTGCACTACACAGTGCCAGACAGGTCTCAAGGACTGGAGGCATGCTGAGAGTCTGAGCAACACAGACGACACAGAGCTATTAAGGAGTCTCATCAGTAAAAGTGCCCATCAATCATTGTACTGGAATGCATGGCCCCTCGCATATCCTGTTATGATTCTTGAGTGACAACCACAGCTGCCAGGTATTATGGCCTTGCCACAACATCAGACCTGACAGTGTTAACACTTAATCACAGCATGGAGTCATCCAGCTAGTATTCTATAAATATTTTCTTATGACTTCCAGAGAAGATGCTCTTACTCTGCCCTGTCCTCTCATTTCAGGATATCACACAGCCCATTTCTCAAACAGTGGTGGTCCACTTATCAGCAGTAGCTTGGCACTCTGTGATTGCCTTAGGCTTATATTAATACGGTACTGGTTGTTGGGCCTGCTTTTTTGGGTCCTTCTTTTTAGGTCCTAATTAATGGCTCCTAATAAAGGAAATTACTTCACCTTCCTCGAAGCCTTCAGAAGGCTGTCATTTAGACAACCAACAGATCTCATTTGCTTTGGTTGCATTATATTGTAGTTATCTCTAGTATATCCACATGTAGCTCATAGGTTAGCACCATTTTTTTTTCTGTTCAGCTTTCTTTGAATTATTGACTTCGTGAAAATTGTTACTGTGTGGCTCTAACTTCTTAGTTACATCCTGAATTAGCTAACCATAGGAGGTAAGGGCACCTCCACTGATAAAATCTAGAAAAGCCTTAAACGTTTATACTTGCAAAATAAGGTTTGGGAGACCCAGAGTGAAGATTTCTTTCTTTCTTTTTTGGGAGTGAAGATTTCTTTCTTTCTCTTTTTTTTGGGCGGAGTGAGATGTGTTTGGGTGGTTGTAACTGGGTATCTTTATTTATTTATTGCTGTCTGACTAGAGCATTTTTGTATCCCCCAACAATTATTCCACAAGGAAAATGTGTTGAATTTTGTTGTTTTCAGGCATCTTTGTTATTTTTTGAGTTGTCCATGGGGTTGAAGGATTGGGAGCAGCTTGGAGTATTGGCTGAAACATTCTGTCTTCCCTAATACAGGAAGCTTAGACGTGCATCAATACCAGCTGCCAGCGTGCACATGACGACTAGGGGGTGCATAAATTGGGGGTTTAAACCAAAACGCTCCAGGTTATGGAGAATAATTGTGTGTTTAGTTCCTCACATTGCCTTGTTTTCTTCTTCTGGACTGATCTTCCTCCATTCTTTCTAGCCACATAGTCCAAGGTAACTGGCAAATATGGACTAACCATAGTAATGCTTTGATCTTTGTGTATCTGAAAAGATTGTCTTACAAAACGTTGGCTTAGGTTACAAATGCTGGTTTGGTTAATTCAGCAGTAGACTTGAACTGGTCAAAAAACTGAAAAAATTTCCCCAAAAAGGCCGAATTAAAGAGTATTTTTGAGGTGTTATAAGTATCAACATAACTAAACAAAAAGCTAGCAATCCTGGCTCCAGTGACATTGTTTTCAAAATTATTTGATGGGTCTTTGTTATTTGAGAAGGAGAAAGGGAAGGATAAAATAAGAGTTAAGAACTGTTACAGTTTGAATAAGACCATGAATGGCTGATGGATGAGGCAGCATTGGGAAAGTTGAGTGTAAAAGTGAAACAGTTAAAACTGGAATTGAGAAATGAGGGAAAAACAGATGAGCCCCCGACTGTTGGGAGAAGAACACAATCTAGTGGTTTCTGTGGTTTAATGTCAGGGAAGGCTTGAGCCATGAAATTTGATGAAAAAGACCCACATTCATTTGTCACACTCTTTCAGTATGTTTTAGAAGCTAGATGCTGGTTTATTCATTAAACCTTGATTTTCCAATGTGTGCAATTTTCTGGTCATAGCATTTAGCTCTGTCCTTAGTGTTGTTACAGTTAAGGTGACAGTTTTTTGCATGTTTGCATCAATTTATACAGTGGTGCACGTCTTCTGAAACAGAAATATGATGATTTATGTGACCTTACTGCCTTTGAAGAGTTTACAAGCACTCTGCCTTCTCACCTTGCTACTTAGATTAATGAGCAGAAGGTTAAGACGCCTTATTCTTACTAATATCAGTAGCATTATAAGTCTGCTGCTCTTATGGTCGATGAGTATGTTTTGAAAATTATAGATTTAGGCCAGGTGTGTCTCATGAGGCTTCTCATAGTGCTGTGAGAAATGTTCCAGGTCAGAAAGTCTGCTACTCTTGTCAAAACAAGGGACACTAGAAAGAACTGTCCAATAAGCAGGCCTCCCTCCAAATGTACAGGCTCCCCCTGTGTGTGGTCAGCTGGGCTTATGCAAAGAGTACAAAGCTGAGACTTATCTGATAAAACTAATCTTCTTTCTTTAAAGAGCACACTATTTAATTCTGTTCATGTAACTCATGCACTTTTTAGATGGTTTTGTATCTTTAGATGGAAGGGAAAAGGTACCACTTAGTGCTTTATTGTGGAGAGTGTTTTACCTTTCTCAGCCTGCACTTAACAACTTAAATCTTCTGTGCTTGGCATAGGTTTGGTTCCTCTGTGGATGTCCTTTGATGCTTTCAATCTCTATTCCAATCTGATTTGAAGAAAGGCAGTACCTGTCCCCAACACCTGTCCTTCTGGGTAATGATTTAGCTTTGGAAGTTTTGGAAAGAGAGTTCATAAATCTTTTATTTTGGTCAACCCTCACAAGAACCTTAGGAATCAAATGAATGTCTTGGGCAGCATCCTCAACCAACTCTTCTGCTATGACACATGCAAAGTGTAGGACTAAGACTGAGAAATTTCAATCCATCATGCTTTCACTCCATTTGAATGTCTAATCTTGTATTGTGTGGGTCCATTACCAAACATCAATGCTAGGAATTACTATATGATGACTGTAATATGTAAAAGTTCTCATTATTCTGGAGCATTTCACTTGCACTCCTTCATGTCAACTTTTTGTGGTCCAAACTGACCAAGAGAGCAATTTCGCAGCTCTCAATTTCACACGAATGATAAAACAGCTTGAGGCTTAAACACCAGGTGTCAAGTAGCCTCAAGGAGCCCTAGAACATTTGGACGAGACTTTAAAGTCTATGTTATACTTGCAATGAGGGAACAAGAAAGCACAAACATCAATGCTAATGAAGTAGTATTTGGGCACACAGTATGGGGTTAGCTAACTGAGTTAGGTGATGAATTGAAGAATGTTGTGCCATCTTATATTGCCTGTTGCCTGCTCCACTGCTAAGATGCTTAGTGGTGGTCAAGACCAAAAAAACATACAGCCTTTTGATAGGAAAGCTGAAGCCCACATTTTGAATCAGAAGATCAAGTTTTGTTGCTTTGACAAACTCACCTTTTCAGACTGGGTTTAGCAGACTTTAAAAGCTGTATCTCAGACAGGCACTATTTGATACTCTAGAAAGGAGGAAGAAAGTTCAGTCGTATGAAGTAAACTATTAAAGTCCTATCATGCTGCCACCTCACTCTGAAGTAAACAGTGATTGGTGGGCTAAGAAACTCCTAAGTTGGAAACTTTAGGAACATTTGTCACAGTGGGAGCTTTATCTGCTGATTACTTTAAAATTCCATCTGGACCCATTCTAACAGGCAAATTAAAAAAATTCAGAGTATCTAAAACATTTAAACAACCAGTTGGGTTATCTGTCAGATGTTCAGCAGTCAGACCTTGTGAAGCTGTTTCAATAACACTCATCTCTCTTAACACACTACACACACCACACTAATTGAGCATGACATAAATGTGGGGGATGCTCAAGCGATTAAGCCAGCATTTTATGGGATGCCTATGGAAAAGTGCAAAGGGATGGAAAAAGAAGCTAAATACATTTGGAAAATGGGATTGCTGAGCAAGCTAGCTCTATTTGGGCTTCTCCGTGCCTGCTGGCAGATAAGGTTGATGGTTCTGATAGATTCTGTACTGACTTTAGAAAGGTTAATGCTGTCACTGAACCTGACTGTGCAGTGCTACACATTAAATACTGCATTGATTGTGTTGGAAGTGAAAAATTTGTCATGAGACTAGACCTTTAAAGGGATATTGGCAGATGTCAGTAACGGCCAGGACTGAAGAAATCTCAGCTTTTATTACTGATTTCCTGCAACATTTCAAAGCCTTATGAAGCCTTCGGCTAGTTTGAAAGGCTGTGTATCCCATTTAGATGATGCTTTGGTTTATGGTGACATGTGGGAAAATCATACTTAGTGTCTGGCTGGAGTATTTGACCAAATGAAAATTTAACAATGAACTGAACCAAATGTGAGTTTGTTAAAGCAATAGTGACCTGTCTTGTCAGAGTTATTTACCAGCGTGAAGTCCATTCGGTGAAGTGAAGTGCAGGATACGGTGGAGACTACTTTAAAGATACAGGTTGATGTGAGATTGGTGCTAAGCTCAGCCTTTCCTACAAGAAAGGGAGGAGGAGTGGAAATTGTTCATGACATTCTTTTTAAAAAGTAAAAACAAAAAAATACAATAAAATTTGTAAACGCAAAAGGGCATGCAAGTTATGTAAGATAAATTAGAAGAAGGGAATTGTTAAGAGGATTATTTTACTATTTTCTTAAAACCACTACAAAAAAGACAACAAAGTTGAAATCACTAATTAATCTTAATCTCCAAAAGACAACTTTTTTGCATCATGTAACTTGCCCAGGCTGCTCTGTATCTTGTTAGGATTGTGAGGCGCTGAGGACGAGGACCAGACTAGAAATCTTAATAGAAGAATTTTCAAGATATGTGAGCAACTCAACCAAAAAGTTCTGGTTAGCCTTGTGCAATGTGTAGCTGTTATTTTTATGTTCAATTGTAGGAGAGAAAACCACCAGAAATGAGCAGTGAAGTTAACGGGGGTCATGTGATAGAAAGTTGCCATGCTTTGTTCAGATTCAAAATTCTCCAGCCCTGATCTCATAGTTTCTGATTCTATTGTGTGACAAGGACTCCTTTTAAACCTTAATTAACGGTTACTTTGTGCCTTGTCAATTTGATACCCACCTCTCCATGCTTTTGGTGTCTCGCTTGTCTACTGGGCTCCTCCTGCTCCCCTCTCACATGTCCTCCTCATTAAAAGAAAGCAATCAGCAAATGCTGATCAAAACCTAACCACATTTCTCATTTGGTTTGATGCCATCAAAATAAAGCTTTAGAACATTTTTATTTGTTTTTATATAATAAAATAATGCAACATGAAACAGGGAATTAATTGCTGTTTAAAATTTAGAGTGAGTTGTACTGCTCTTTTCTCCACCACATGCATTAAACATATTGTAAATGTTGCTCTATGAACACTTCTAGAACAGGTGTTTAATCTGCAAAAAAAAATAATAAAAAAAAATCAAGTTGTACTGACAGTGAGAAGATGATTCATAACGAAGCTTTTAAGGCTGGTGTTTGTTTATATACCATTCCAGTCTGATTATGTAACAGATAAAATTGCCAGCCATCTTGTAGTATGCCCTCTGTATTTGAGAAGCCCCATCATTTGTATGCCTTGGTTTCTTCTTCAGTGCTGCAGACAGCCAACACTTTCACACTGGGAGAAAAACATGATGCGTCACGCTCTCGCCCTCTGCAAGCAAAGGACGATGTTCTGATAAGTTAATTGCAGCCATTACTTACCAATAGTCGACTCACTCATAATGTCACCATTTCCAAGTGGAGATAAAGCAGTCTTTGTTGTGTGACATTGAGACTGAACCCTGACAAGGCTTCACAGTGAGGCACAAATTGGCACACACCTTCGCTCCTTAAGTCTTGCCACTAAATAATCACAGATGTGAGAAAAATAAACTATTATTTTTCTCACATCTGGGAAAATGTATTAAATGTAAACGTTTCCAACTCAGCCTGATGGAAATTGCTCTGCATATCAAAAGAAAGCATTTCATAATTTCCTCTCTCATTAAAAGTAAAAAGTTGCATCTCCTCCTTCCATGTAAATACTCGAAGCTGCCTCTCTGGTTATGACTGGAATATATAGGCTCTGCAGCAAAGGAAGTATGAATAAGTACTCTAAGCATTTATTGTAAAACCCCCAAAAATATCTTTCGCTATAACACAATTTAAAACTATTCAATAAAGTATACAATGGCTCCTCAGACCATCAGTTAAAAGGTGTTAATGGATTTCTATTTTGGCCTTCACACTAACTTGAAGTTTTCACACACGCAAGTGAAAGTTTAAGACCAGTTGGGATTTCAGAGAGACTTTTTGAAATCAAATAATCCTGTGACATCCTGTGACTACATGGTAAAATTGGCGCCTGACTCCGGCATTATTAGTTGGAACTATTGTCTCTATAACAGCATGTGTGTAAATGTAAAAAACTGAGAACAATGAAAGTAAAGAAGGAGAACAATTGCTTGCATTATTCATTTGTCATGGAGTGACTATGACCTAAACTAAGTAAACTATGACCTCAGTCATCCAGGAGCTGTATTGTTTTCTTCTTTTCTTTTCTTCATTAAGACCTGATCCTTGTTGGGCTCACCAAAATGACTGGCATTATTTCCAGGTTACATAATTAGGTACCAGAACAGTGAGCCAATCCCAGCAAGTGTTTTGTAGTCCATCTTATTGTTTAATAAGAACATACCATGCTGTGGATTAGTAGTTGTGCTGTTTCAGCAGATTGGAGGTGTTGCACTGGTTTGCATTTTGGCACCTGCCCCAGGGCTTCTAGACCACTTCAGTCTGCTGGTGACACACTGATGATTCAGACACACTTTTGAAACTAAATGAGGAATACCAGGTGAGGATTTTTGTGGACTAGGTTCGTTCTGTGTCACTTCAGTAACAATAACAACAATTTTTATGTATTTATTTATTTTTAGAGTTGTCTTCCAATTTGATCTATTTGCTGGAAGACTGACTTTGGCAAAAATCTTTCTTGTGTCAGTAGTAGCCAAGCAGATTGTGTATGTGTATGCTGGTCTCCTCCTGCAATCCATTAAACAAGAACTGCAGGATCACATTGATGAAATTCTCCATAAAAGACCAGAGCAAACTCTAGATTCTCGATTGTTCATTGGCGTGGCTGTAGATTTACAGCACCTGTTAACCATCAAGCAGTGATCATCAAGATTTAGAAAGGTAATGATGATGATTCGATGATGATGTAGTTTACAACTCTTGTCTCAAAAGAAGGATAGAAAGTACTTCACAGCAAACAAGGGAGGAAAAAAATGGAAGAAAATTTAACCAAGCACAGTTTGGGGGGCGACCGTGGTTCAGGGGGTTGGGAAGCTCATCTTGTAACCGGAAGGTTGCCGGTTCGATTCTGTCCTGGTCGTTGTGTCCTTGGGCAAGACACTTCACCCTATTGCCTACTGGGCCGATGGCGCGATATGGCAGCCTCGCTTCTGTCAGTCTGCCCCAGGGCAGCTGTGGCTACAACTGTAGCTTGCCTCCACCAGTGTGTGAATGTGAGAGTGAATGAATAGTGGAATTGTAAAGCGCTTTGAGTGTCTAGAAAAGCGCTATATAAATGCAATCCATTATTATTATTATTTTTAATAAAAATCTGCATTCCTGGAGGAACAGCATTTTAAAGATGAGACAATCTAAATAAATAATGGATTTAGATTCCACCTCTCGTTTCATTTTTCACTTCTACTTCTTAGTCATGTGGTATTCACATTTATATATACCATATAAAATCTATTTAAATGTATCTACTGGATCTACTGACAGCAATACTAAATGTTCAGTTGATCAACTACTTTATTAAGTCCCTCTGTTTTTCATGAAGGGACAATAACTGACCTGTTCATACAGTCGGTCTCGACAAGTGATGGCCCGTCTTTAACAGTAAAGGTGAAATGTGAACATACAGGCTGGAGAGCAAGAATTGCTTCTCAGCCTCAACACCCCAATGTGATCCTTAGTTTTTGTCTTTTTTTTTAAACCTTCATGTAACTACAAAGTAAAACTCTTGATATTTAAAATCTTCTTCCTTTATTTGTACTTGGCTGACATAGTGACACTACGAGGTTGACATTTGTGGCTTTTTGCAAAACTTTTCATACATTCATAGAATTTGAATGAACATATACATTTAAAATCTCTGATCTTGGTATTTAAGCAACAGACAGTATGCAATGTGAGCCAGATAACTCTTAGAACAGACTTTTTGAACATTAAATACTTCCAAAATGTCTCCACATTTACCCTTTGGCGATGGGCACACTTTATCCAGCCAGATCTCATGTGACTTGGGCTATATAATTCTTTTAGCGTCATAAGTTACTTAAGGTATCCTTAAACCCCAAACGCCTTAATCTCACATTTCTCTTGATAACATATTTTCATCCAAGACCAAAGTTTTATACGACTTTCTCAAAAGGATAGCAGTTCACATTTACACACACATACAGAGCTAAACAAACATCAGTGCTAGGATACTTTTGTAGCTGTGCCAGTCATTTTTACTGCATCTAGCCCTTAGATCAAACTGACACGGATGCTCAACTGAATCAGGAATTCAAGCCATGAATAACAAACAGCCTCTTTCATGCATTCAAATATAATCTTTTGTTTAGGATTTGTTCCCTTCACACAGCAGCCCTTGTATTATAGGATCAATTTGTTTGTTTGTTTTTTTTTTTTCTCTAACTGCATAGTAGGGATGAAAAATTCTAAAGAATACAACTGGCAAAATGGGGAAAAAAAAAAGACTTAAGTACACACATTTGAAAAGAAAACTTGTCTGGTAAGCATATCAATGCTACTGCTTCCAGTAACAGTAATTTATAATAAGAATATTGAAAATAAGAGCTTTGGTAAAGATGTAAGTACATGCAGCATCACAAAGAAGGATTAGGGTTTATTGATGATTATAGTTGATTCAGAGTAGCAGACACATGTAATTTTGATATTTTTAAGGATGAGTGTGGTATATATTTGTTATTCACACAAGTGTTTCAGTGCAGTGTTTTTGTGCATCTTTGGATAAGTGAAAGGAAGAAGGAGTCACTCCTTTTGGGCTGAAACTCCTCTGAGGGAAAGCATTGATTAAAGACGGGGTCGTTCATGTTGCTGGGGGAGAGAGATTGTTATCAGGGAACTAAATGGTTTCTATCCAAGACCTGATGCAATCTCAGGGACCTGAGACGTCATTTAGAGGAATACAGGTTTTTAGTGCTTGCTGTAACAGACTTCTGTCACTCTGTCTCAAATAAGATACTTCTGCAATTGCAGCTGCAATCTGATTTCGCTCTGCACACTGCGTGAAAAGTTTACCACATGGCCGTAAGGCACACTAAGGAGTTTGTTACCATGGCGAGGATTTGGAAGTGTGCAGTTCAATCACTGCTCCTTCATGTTTCTCTAAAATGATCCATATGGAAAATTTAAAGAGAACAATTTAGTTTGATAATAACACATGGTGAATGTTAATATTCCATTTATATCACAGTGCGATTTCTGTCACTATCAAAATAAGAGCCAACTCAGTCTTCCTGTTGACTGCTTTTAATGTGATGCAGCTGCAGCAGGAAATATTTTGTTAGAATTACTGTTATCTTAGTAGAGCTCTGATACAGCTGGGAAAGTGAACAGTAAACAGTGAGGCTGATAGCCACAAGTTAAATTACAAACTAAAATGCTGATTACATGCATGCGTTGTTTCAAATGAATCCCCTGTGAGTGTGAAGGTGATTTGAACCCAGTGGGGGAATGGCAAGCTATTCTGCTACCAAGGAAAATTACCATACAGAATGTAAATACTTTAAATGGCCGTTACAGAGAAAATCCACCCATCCATTAATTTTCTTAACTGCTTATCCAGTTTAAGGTTGTTGAGGGGTGGGGGCCATTTAAAGCCTATCTATAGCTCATAGGGCTAGAGGCAGGGTACACCCTGGGCAGGTCATAAGTTTATCACAGAGCGAACTAAGAGAGAGATCGACAACTATTTAAGTTCACATTCACACCTATGGCCAGTTTAGAATCACCGGTTCTCATTACTATCTGCAGTAATTTCTATTTGGCAGTACTGGTTTATTCTAGGACCACTGTGGCCTTAAATCAATGGTGTGCGATACTGCATATTTTGGTATCGATCCGATACCAAGTAGGAGCGGCGAGTCTGGCGACCTGGCAGTTTCGTCTTTGCTGAAAGTGCAGCATTGCAAACAAGAGCAGAACTTAAAGTAAAGAATCGATCTCACCAGGCTAGTACCAATCCGATACCGATTTGGTATCGATACAATTGATATTTGGATCGATCCGCCCACCACTACCTTACATGTACATGCGTGGAAATTTGTAGACAGACCACAAGCAAGATCTCACCACAGACGAGAAGTGGGTTTCAAAGTAGCTTGCAGAAGTGAAGCAACTGGGGACAGTAAAGCAGCTTAAACAAAACATCTGCAACATTTGCTCTGATTCTGTGGTCTGCCTGAACTCCTGCTATACTAAAAAATCTAATATCCTAATAATATAAAAGAATGAGAGTAGGTTATTGGCTGACTGATTTAAACTAGTGAGACAGTCTTTGTATTATAATAAACTCTTTCACTGTAGCCCTTCATGCTACTCCTGCTGTCAGGCATTTATTTCATCTTTCATTGGTTGTCCTTTCATCACTAGAGCGTCCTATAATCCTGGTTCTTAAGGCCCAGTTTTGGTGGTGCTTTTTAACTGTGCTTTAAGTGCTATAAATCTTATGTTTGGGCAAATGAGCTCACCTCAAAAATAGCCCCTTCATGTGTGTGTCTTGGACTTGCTATTGTACCTGTTCCTGGTAATATGGTCGCATATTTGCACTGAAGCTCTCAGTAAACAATTTATATGATGCTAAACATTTTCCTTTAGTAAAAGTGGGAAATATCTCTTGTTGGAATGGGATCAACTGAATGGATAATATTTCTAAACTGGAAAAAAATATGTGTGTAGCTCATAACCTGATGTATTCTGCTGAAAGTCAGAATGCTTTCAAAACTTTGAAGCTAAATTACAGGCCTATTTAGGTCTTCATGTGCTATTTGTTTGATGTCTAACATGAAGTATAAGTGCGCCTGACTTTGCTTTATTCTGAATGAAGATGCTATTTTGCGGTCTCATTTTGCCAAATTCAATCTACTCTGCTTTGATGTCTGAAGTTACTAATTTTGTGCTATGAATGGAAATAATGTTGCCTTATGCAACATGTTATAATAGAAAGGCACAGGCTACATCTCTGCTAAGAATATTGATACACTGGAAGAACAATTTACGCTCACTTAGCAATTCATTTAAATCATAACCTCGTAGATGCCATCACTGAAAAGGCGGCCAAATTTTACAGAACATTAAGACTTAGATCACATTCACAGGAAGTTGAGGTTCACTTTTCTCTCAGAGGTAAAATGCCAAACTTAAGAAGTTCATTGTGACCATTTGTAGATCAAGAAAGAGTAAGAGCAAATTTCATATTCATTTGAATGTTATTAAATTATGTCATGTGGAACACTTTATATGTTAAGGACTTCTGATGTGTGAATTAAAGTGTTAAAACGCATTTGTAATAGTGTCTTTCTGGTTTCTCTCTGAATTATCTCAGTGGTTGTCTGTACTTGTTGTCTTGTCTAGATAAAATGATTGTTGCCTTGGCCCCTGTATTGTTTCCTTCCCCATGTTCTTCTCTGTGTTTTGTCCTTTTATCTCTCCGGTCCCAGTGTCATGTGTCTTAATCTGGGTCTCGTTGTGTGTTACTTCTTGGTTGTTTTTTTTTTCTCATCAGTTTAATTGTGTTCATTTGTGTTCCCCAGGTGTATCCTCTCTGCTCTTCCTTCCTGTGTAACCGCATCTCTCACTGTTCTGTCACACCATAGTGTGTGTTCCCGTGTCTTCTGTGAGTTCCATGTTTCCCTCATAGCTTCCAGGTTTTCCAGTTCCCCAGTTTCCAGCACTTCGTTTCTAGTTTCCCGTTTTTTTTTCCCTTGTTTAGGTTTTTGTATTTCTGTTTGAGCATCTAAGTAACAGCAATAAAGCTGCCTCTTTTAGTTTATCCCTCTGTTTCTGTGTCTTGCTATTGGGTCCTGCCTTGCCTGCCACACAGCCGTTCATGACGTCTTCAATTTATTTCCAGTGTTGGGGAGTAACGGAATACATGTACCGCAATTACGTATTTAAAATACAAAATATGAGTAACTGTATTCCGTTACAGTTACCGTTTAAAACGGTGGTATTTAGAATACAGTTATTTTGTTTAAATAAATGGATTACACGGTGGTATTTTCCTGTTTCATATTGTCGCGGGTCAGGACTGTTTGGGTTTTGTTTGACAGCTGTTCTGTTATTCCAGGCGGCAGCATTACGGTTGCCATGGTTACAGGGTGACGCTCTCTCTGCGGCTGTGTGTTTCCTGGGTGAGAGAGCGCCTTTTTGTTGTTGTTGTTGTGCTAAGCTAATAGGCAGAATGCTACAGGCATAGCCCTAAAGAATGTAGCCTCATGGGCAGTGTAGTCCGTGCTGCAGGGAGAATGGACTGCCATACACGTTATGTGTCTGTGAGCGCGAGGAGGGAGAAAAAGGAGAGTGGAAAAGTAGGAGTTATCATCGAGCAGAAACGGGAGCTGGAATCATGTAAATATAATAATAACCACTGCAGGCAAGAAGAGTGGCTGACCAGGCCAGTTGTAAGTACGCTATTAAGACTCGACTGTACACTGTGTTCGTGTTTTCCTCCGAAACAATAAGTTCCGTTGGAGCAGCCTTTCAACGCCTCTCTCTGTCTCAAACTTGACCCAGACAACAAAGTAAAGCTATTTTTCGGCTACGAGCCTGAGGAACCCCACGTATTAGTCAGAGGTCCCTTTACTATGGTTAGGAGCCGCGGACCTTCAGTAATAGTAATAAATCACACAGCAATAGTACATTCATGTAGTTGTAAAAAGCATGATAATATATTAAGTAATCCAAAGTATTCAGAATATTACTCTCATTGAGTAACGGGGCATGTATTCTGTAATCTGTAGTGGAATACATTTTAAAAGTAACCTTCCCAACACTGTTTATTTCTGAGATTAAAAGAAAGACAAGTTTATAAATGTACTTTTTTATTCACTCAAAGGCAAAAAAACATTCTGCAGTTATGTATTATATATATTTTTGCATTATCTCTGAACAACTGTATCTGTCCTACAAACGTTTGTCATTACTGCCCAACATGCAGCTAACTGATAGTGACTGAGTCCCATCAATTAATAGGTAGGGTCTAGAAATAACGACAAAATAACTGCAGGTGACGCATGAATTTTGTTGAAGCTTTTGCAGAGGGCAGGTGCAGGTTTGCCCTTATTGGAGACTACTCTGAAGGTAAACAACGTTAACAATGTTTTTTGATAATATGCATGTTTGGTTAAAAAAACAAAACTGTACTAATGTGCTAGAAGCTACTTTCAGTTGCTTCCTTATTCACAAGATGCTATCACAGCAGGAAGCTCCACATCATGTTTGGAGGTGGATTTCTTTTTTCTTTTTGTGTTTTTATGCCAGATGGCCTTCTTGATGCAATCCCAAACACCGTTTAACTATTAGCAATTACCCAGATTTAGACCTCTGTGTTGAATCTTTGTAGAGTTTACTATGTAACCTACGTAAGTGGCCGATGCCATTGCCAACATTCATGCTTGTGTGGTGTGTGGTGCATTATATGTTAATTACTTTGCTGTTGGGTTTTATATGTGGTGATAATTGAGATAGAAACAAATTAAATCCTAGGACTTTTTTTCCTTTCTGTGCCCCCACTGTTTGCACATTACCTGATACCCATTCCAATAGTTTCAGGTACGCTATTTTATGATATCTCTGATTTCTTATATTTAGGCCATAAGGTTATTATTCCTTTTATGGACTTGATGGATCCGAATGATTAAAAAACTTTGGTTAAAAAGTAGCCAGACATGCTTTGGAAGATTTGTCAATACTAAACTGAGCAGTCTCAATAGTTTTGCGCTGTGGCAACATAAAATATATCTATATTACCAGGGAGGCACTAGTGAGGTATGATAAGCTTTAAATTATGTCATAGGTTACTAGGGATGGGAATTGATAAGAATTTAGAGATTCTGGTTCTGTTATCATTGTTACTCATTGATTCAATTCCTTATCAATTCTCATTCGGTTCTCATTGGCTCTGCTTTGAGAGTCACCACCATCTCTAAGCAACGTATTCCACCATCTCTAAGCAACGTATTAAAGACTTTGCATTCATGCAAATTATTGGATTAGGAATTAAAACATTGTGTCAAGTCAGGAGCTGCACAGCACCACTCATAAAACCTTGAAATATATATGCTTTTTGCTATTTAAAAAAATCTTAAAATTTTTACTTAATACTTAAAATTTAATATGTCATACATATATGATAATCATGTTGACTTTATTTTGACACTATGTGAAAGAGCTTAAAATAGCACTGTTATTGTACACTGTACATATACTTATAAGTACATAAACTACAATACATATAGATTATTTTATTAATTTATTGTCATTTTTCCTTCCATGGTATTGAAAATGGCAATGGTTATTGATTCTTTTCTTAGGTATCATATCAAGACTAAATTCTAGTATAATTAGAATCTTAATTCATAGGATGGATCATTTTGTGGTGCTACAGGTACACCAGATTATTTATCATTATTTATCTTTAAATCCTGAACAATGGTAACACAAAGCCTTGTGATTCAATGAAATTGCTGCGTTGCCACCCATGTGAATTAGTAGAGCCCCTCTCGCAAATCATATAATCTCTGCTGCTCTGTGATGACTACAGGTGTTGAATTAACTGCATAGAAAGACTGCTCACTTATCAAACACAACATCAGTATTGACATTTCTTTGTAACTGGATCACACTTTAGTGGATTGGATTATAGGCAAGAATCTTCATCAGTTGCAGAAATAAACTGTATTTCAGTGCACATGCCACTCTGCAGTAGATTGAAAAAAATAAAATGGTAAAATAAATTATTAATTACAAATTACAGTATTTGCCCGTGTATTATGGGAGCTCTGCAAGTGCCTTGGCCTAACCACAATTGTTTGGTGGCAGAAAATGACTCAAGAGCTGCATATGAAGAAAAAAAGCCCCACGTGAACCAAACTCCATTTGTCTCAGTACAGGTTTAGCGCTGCAAAATAGAGCAAAAATAGAGCCATAATTGTGTTAAATGAGCAGTTGCACTACAATGGCTTGTATCACGTTGGCTAACACCCTTGGCTAAGCAGTCGTATAATCACTTTAATGTGAGGCTGCTAGTTTTAATCCAGCTCTCCAAGATAATTTACAAATTCTAAAAGCACTGGAAAAAAAGACACTCATTACGTGCACCAGTGTGTTGCCATTTTAGCCCACAGCTTCACAACTTTATAGATACATAGGAGTGACGGTAACATTCCAGCTGACTTCATTAAGTTTCATTTTCCATTTTATCTCTCTTGAAGTGGACCATTAAGCTGGCGCACGAGGGTAACTGATCAGCTAATCTGCCTGTGATTTATGTGGCAGGGAAACTGAGGACTTAACTGAGCCTTGGAACGCATTGATTACTGACATGGTTAATTGGCTAACCCTACTGGTACACTGAGACAGGCTTATTGGAAATGTCAAATCAAGTGGCTAATTTGCATTCATGATGTATGGTGTCTATTCCAGCTTCTGCCCAGGCAGCACAAACTGACAGACATAGCTGTAAAGAAAGGCTTGGGATAAATTTGCAACTGACCATCTGGCCTTCCAGGACACTGGCATTGGCTGCAACTTTTCCCCAACCCAGTATCCACATGTCTGCACTGGATGTGCTTAGCTGGTATGTGATGAATAGAATATGAGCGTATGCATAACTCCTGATGTGAGTGAGACGCAGTACACCTGTGGGGTTTGAGTAAAGCTCCAGCTTTGGAAGGAGATGTAATTGATAGCATAGTGCTGACTGAATGGAAAATTATTTGTTTTTTAATACATTGTTCCTGAGTATGCATATATGTTTTAGAGATCAAAACAGTGGCTGAGAGAATGTTGCCCCAGAAATACCCACTGTGTAAGCAGATGAAAACAGCATGAAATGGAAAAATGTGGTTTTAGCTGATGGGGTAAAGATTTCATGTGAAATGAAGGTGGTATGATTTTTCACTGTTTGAATAAAAAGATACAATTGGTTTACTGCAGGCCATGCTAAGGAATATGTTTACAGAATTTCCCTAAGATACAAATGTACACAAGGAGCATCCTTAGAAATGGCAGCACTTAAAGGGATTTATGACTTAAATAGACAAAAACATATTCTGAGAAATCTGACAAAAGTGGACAGAATGTAAAAACAAACAACAGAGCCCAGTTGGGCTGTAGAAGAAAGAAAAAAGCCTTTTGCTTGGAGGTTATTTCACTTTATTCTAAACCTTAATTAAAAGGCTTTCTTCACCAAAGCAACAGATGAATGTGTGTGTGCCTCTTACTCATTAACGTTCTTAACATGTTCTGTAAATGACACTCATTGGAGATTCAAGAACCCCGGCATATTGAATAGAATGAGCTTGAGTCATGCAGTACAACTGTAGGAGTCCAAGCTACTCGGGACAAGGTCTGGCAATGAATTGTTAAGGACATGAATTAGCATCTGTATAGGTCTGCCATTCAAGAGGTTTCCCACAGTAACTGAATAAAATACATGCACATTTAATATGCAGAGACATTATTTTTCATATCTTCATCCTTGAAGCTGTTCTCTTCTCAATAAAGCAGCAAATGCTGTAGCCTGCAGGGCCATTTGCAAGGTACTGAATAGTCCAAATACATGTCATCCAGTTATCCACTGAATTTGAACAAACCTATAAAGTAATATGAACATATAACAACAGTGTTTTCAGAGTAGGTGTGCTCAGTTCTTCAGTTCGTAGTTTTCCGACGTAAAGAGAAACTCTGTGTGAAAGAAATACTGAACCTCAACAAAAAGAGCTGATATACTTTGTGCAATAGTCTATTTTTTCATTTCTGGACACAAAGACGTATTAATTCATTAATTCTGCATGCTTTTAACTATCAAGACTCCTTTTCTCCTCTTTGATGTGTCGACATATCATGTCCATTTCTAGGTTTATATTAAATTATTATAACTCAAAGCTTAAAAAAGTCTTCATCTATTATAGGTAATTTAGTCAGGTCTGAAACATGCTGATTCATTAGGTGATTTTAAGTTCAATATCAACTGACTGCTGTCTGGAAGTAATCTCTCATCAAACTTCAGTTGGTTTTTTACTATTGTGTCTTCTCTTTTATCATGTGGCCAACTGCATATTGTCCAAAAATGTTCCGCTGCCCTATTTGGCTCATAGACCCAACCATGAGAAGCAAAGCTCATTTTTCTAGGTTTTGGGGAAGTTTTACAAACAAGAAACCGCAATGGAATAAAAATTCATAATGGCAAGAGCAAAGAGTGACCTTGTTTGCACTTGGGGGTTTTCCATCAACAGTTGCAGGGGATTTGTTCACTGTAATTTTGCAGTGGTCATTTTAGGCATTTCTGTTAAAATATTAATGGAAGCTATGGAAACAAACGGAGTAATAGTTATATTTCACTTGGTTTTAGAATGAAATGGTCAATATGTTACCACACAAACATGAAATATACAAAACAGAGTAAACTCGTTCATTGTCCTGCACCCTCAAAACAGTGGACTGTTCTCTTTGATGTCATCTAATCTTATCTCTCACTTGAGATGTATTATGCATTCCAACTTCTGAATCAACAAAGTAAAGAAAAACTTCAACTACAACAACTAAATTTTCAACAGGTAGTCTGAGAAGACAGGTATAATGATCTCACCTCAACCATTACATTGTCAGGATTTCACAATAAAATCCCCAGCTGTTTTAAAATTCTGTACTTTTCAGAACACTTTACAATTTATTCAAAGTGTATTCAATTTTTTCCTTCCCCTTTCTTCTTATGCACTATTGGTCTGCATTTTTAGCGTGGGTCTTTTTTTCATCTCATGATCTTACACATTAACTGCTTTTTCCAATCCCCTCATGTTTCTACATTTCTCTCATTTTTTCCTGAAACAGCTCTGTTAGAGGTTGTACATGCCAGCAGAGACTGCTTGGTGGCCGGAGACTCGTGCTCGAGTGATGAGACTTGTAGTCCACGTCTCCGTACTTTGCGCCAGTGTGTGGCAGGCAATGGCAGCATGAAACTGGGCCCGGGTGCCAGGAGCCAGTGTGCCAGTGCAGTGTCTGCTCTGCTGTCCAGTCCTTTACATGGCTGCCAATGTAAACGAGGAATGAAGAAGGAGAAGAACTGTCTAAGCATCTACTGGAGTCTGCACCAGTCTATCATACATGGTCTGTAGTTACACACACACACACACACACACACACACACACACACACACACACACACACACACACTTGTAATCTCAATCTATCTGAACCAAAATGTGTTTCTAGTTATATGTATACATTTTACAGCGTGTAAACTGGTGGCTTTGCCATTTTGATGGAATAAAATGAAGGTTGGGCGTAACAACCATTTGCCTGTTTGTCAGGTAGCATGTTTTTAGCATACATTACCTATGTGGAGCAATGAAATACATTTATGTTTGGAAGCCACCCAGGCTGTGTACATGCCCTTGTTTATAGACCTACGTATGGCCAGAATTTAGTTTCTGTGGCATGAAAGCATATTCTTACCACCTGCAGAAACAATTGGTTCTTGGCTTTTTAAAAACACAACATTATGGTGAAGCAAAGAAATAATTAAGAAAATTGTCAAGCATTCAAAGTCATATGTAATTTATAGATAAATTAGCAGCCAGACCGGTTAGCTTAGCTTATAGAATATCACTAAAGCATTTCAGCCATTTCATTTTTTTTCTATATTTTTTAAATTTTCTTTTTTTGCTGTTGTTTTTTCGGTTGTCTACCATTCTCAGGCAGAGACAGTGTCTCCCAGGAGGTGGTGATCAGAAGTCACGACTAATGATAATAAACACTGTCAGCACTGATGTATATATGTACATGAGAGTGCTGAAAGTCCATTGATAAATACAAAAGAATGTACAGAATAAAAGAACAGGTTTTGAACAGATTATCTTTGGCTAAAATGGATAGCAGGAATGTATATGTGTCAGATTAGAGCCTGACCAATACTGTTTGTATGGGTGCATATGCAGATCCAGAGCGTTAAAAAAAAAAAATTAGTAATCATACACCAGCCAATACTCTGCTACCCTCTTGACACCCTATGCCCTCATATGGACCTTACATTTGGTTTTTCTCCACCTTATAATTCATTCTACTCAATAGTATTTTATCATTTGTTACATTGTTACTTAAAAAACAACAACAACAATTTACGTTAATGCTTAGTTTCAATACTTAACATATTTGGAATAGCTAGGTGAAATTTAAAATGCGTTGTGAAGCAGAGCTCGGGTCACAGGATTGTTATACCGGATAAACACAGATCATGTTAAAGTTACATTGAAGTAAAGGGAAAATAATGAGATATTTATTAACTTTAAAGCAATGTTTTCGCAACCTAATTGGCAACTTACTACAAAGACACTGCATGACTTTTCACCACCGTCCGCTTTGCTGTGATAATATCGTATGTGGTGTGGGCAGTGCTGAAAGGTACAGCAAGCAATAAAGTCGAAGGCACTCTGCTGGGTAACCTATGAGAGATAAATTTTAAATGAAATGCAATTTATCAACATTATATTCAGTAAAAAGAAAAAAACAGACATATTGGATAACATACACACCAATGCTTATTTATCTGTGAAAGGCCAATAGAGGCTCATATATCAGTTGCGCTGTTCATCAAACAACATGGCACAGCAGAAAATCAAAGCAAGAAGCAACAGGCTGAGGAGGATAACAGAGAGAGGAGCACTCTCCTACTGAAAGGCTGGTTCCAGTTTTCTCATGGCTCCCCAAAGGAATACTTTGTTACTGATAATAGATAGATTCCATAAATTTGTAAATAAAGTGAACTGTTCTCAGTGTCAACCTAAACAATTAATCAAGAATCAGTTATTTTGAGGCACCGTTAAGAATGCTAATAGTGTTCATATTTCATGAAAAGGTCTACAGGAAGTGTGTGGCGGAAAATTAAATTGTGGCCAGAGGCTGTAAGCAAGCCTATATAAGAGGACTGGATTACTGGGGGATTCCACATGCTCGCAATATGTGGTGTACAATAAAGTATATAATTTATGTTATTTATGTTCATAGATGTTATTATACTTACCCCCATTCTATTTTCTGAAAACCAAGAGCACCATGAGTGTTTAAAAATACCGCAATGTCGATATAAATATAGATATGAAACACTTTTTAGGTTGAGAAATGTTTAGATTATACATGTGGCTACAGAAACGTAAATGCCAGCATTGGCGATTGGGTTGAAAATAACACAATAACCCTGACAAATGAATAATAAGCTGAGGGAATGTGTGTATAATTTATGACTGAGTGAACTGGAGTCTCAGTGACTAAATAAAAATGACTACATGCCATTATTTGTGTTTCTTTAGATTTAGATAAACTGTAGTGCCTACTGAAGCCTTTATTCCTAACTGTGTGTTGTTGTTTTTTTCCCCAGGACTCAACCTGGTGGAGAGTTACCCTTATGAGACAGTGGAGAGGGATTACAACTATGTCCGCTTGGCCTCCATTTCTGCTGGCAAGTTCACCAACCTTCATTAACTTTCACCATATTGTAAACCCCTTTACCCTTTGAAGATGTTTGTGTTCTATTAAGTATACAACATTACGCCAAAGCCTTTTCACTGTAAACATGCCCAATATAAACATTCACATCTCAGACTCAGCTGAAATAACATAATCCATGAACGTCAAAGCATACTAATGGAGGCATTTTTTTATACTACTGTCTTAAAATAAATGACTATTCCAAATCTGGCCTATGAAAAGAACACACTAGCTTAATATAACACTGAATGACAACAGACTGAACTAAATATCCCTTATCAAATGAGGCAAAGTTTTATTTAAGAACAGCTGAAATCAGGTTTTGATACTGATGTGGTCATTGTTATCAAGAGCCAAAGCCATGTTTTGGCTATACACTATATTAATCTGCTGGGAATGGGACTGGAACCAACACAACAAAACCAAATTCATATATAATGAACACAAGTAGCAAATGTTTATGTTAAAAACTGGGGCCAAATATTTAGCATTTAGCCTAAAAAAAGAACTAAAAATAAATCAGTTATTAAAATATTGCTGACTGATCTCCGTTGACTACCTTGTCATTTCATAAACTGCACTGCTGTCTTCATCTAGTTTGACCAGAGGACCTGCCAGCTTTAAAAATATATATATGTAAACAAGCTTATCACTCATCTCTGAAGTACACAACTCACAGAGGTCAGCTCGCTTCCACATTTCCCAGGCAACATAAATCCCAAAGGCTCATTCACAAATTGTCACAAAGTAACAAAAGCTGCAATCACTGTGCTGCTCATTTCAGTGGCAGACCTACACATATATATTTGATATTTGATATATATTTATTAATTCAGTCATCATATATTACAAACAAAAAAAATAACACTATTCAATAATAAGAATAGATCCTAATCGAACAATAAGATCCATATCTATAATACTAATAAATCACTGAACAGGCTCAGTAGTCCTTATATTTATGCCCGGCCTATATTTTTATCATTAACAGTACCCTACCTTCCAAGTAGAAAGAAATAACATCAACAAACAGAATAATGAATTGCACATTTTTATGCACATATCAACATCATTCCACAATTTAATCCCAACAACAGAAATAAATCTTTGTTGAATATCTTTCTTTGCTTTATTATAATAAAATAGAAAAAAAATCTCTCAAGTCAAACTTAATCTCCCACACCGAGAAAAACCTTCATACGCAGTTTGAGAGTACCTTAGATTTAGCTTGAACTTAATTTGCATTGTTTAAAAACAACACAACAAATTTCATTTGTTTGCATTTAATTTCAACCAGTTTCATCATATCGAACCTGAGAAACAATGGCTCAGTGTGATCATAATATCCAGACTTGTTAATGACCCGTATTACTCTTTTTTGTAACATAGCTATTGGATTTATTATTGTTTTGAGGGTCATGCCCCACAGTTCCACACAGTAAGAAAAAAAAGGAAGTATAAGTGAACAGTAAATTATATGCAGGGCATTATAATCTAACACATCCTTAGTTTAAAAAAAACAAAAAAAAAACTCCTAATGATTTTGATATATTTTACCTATAATATAATGAAACATGTTATGTTTCATGTTAATTTATAATTAGTCATGACATCTAAAATTTTACCTCATAGACTCTTAATTTTAGATGCCGAAACCTTTAATTCAATATTACATTAGTATAACAATAGTGTTCTGATGCAAAAGATAACTTGTTACAATAAGTTTGTGTACCTGTGCTATTTGATGTTACATACGACTGAAGACTTGCAGTCACCATGAAATAAGAAATGGAAGACGAGATCTTGTAAAGTAAAAGATAAAAAGTAAGTAGTTAAAAGTCTGATAGTGAAGTATTTTAGCTGTTGACAAGCATTTCAGTCTTGTCTAAAGCAAAGGACATGGCAACTCAGAAATCACTTTGCATTTAATTCAGGTTTTTTTTAAGCACCAAATCAGTAAAACAATTGCTCCAAGGCGCTTTATGTCGTAAGTTAAGGACTCTATAATAATACATTAAAATTCTTTACTGTTCTCTGGTAATACCTTATTTAACCTACCTTGTGGAGGTGTGGGTAAATACATGTAAAAGTTCATTATAACTGGTGTACATTCTGCAGAAAAGTAACAAGAATTGCACGTCGTACTGGGTTTTGTGAAAACACAATTTTCTTTTCTTACTGTCATAATGTTTAAATTCTGCGACCCTGTGGAATTCAAATGAGAAAAAAAGGAACAATTGAGTGTTCATAATTTTTCTGTTGGGCTGGGGGACGGGGTAAAATTTAAAAGGCAAATTAAATTCAAAGATTCACGATATTCAGATTAAAGGAGCCCATCTCAGTTATGATAGGGCCAGAGGCAGGGTAGACCCTGGACAGTTCTCCAGTCTGTCACAGGGCTAACAGAGTGACAGACAACCATTCACACTCTCATTCATATCTATGAGCAATTTAGAATGACTAGTTAACCTAACCCTACTAGCTGCATGTCTTTGGACTGTGAGAGCACCTGGGGAGAATCCACACAAACACAGAGAGAACATTCAAACCTCACACAGAAAGGCCCTGGCTCGATTCGCACCTTCAGGACCTTCTGATGTGAGGCAATAGTGCTAACCACTGCGCTCTACCAAATATGAAACACTTTAAAAAAATATTATTTTTTTTCTCCAGTATAAGGTCATAGAGGGGTGTTAAATATAGAGTTGAAATAAAGCAATCAATCAATCATTCAAAATTATGACATTGTGCTATGTTCAAAGCACTGAAGGCCAGACTCTTCGTCTGATGCTCCTTTTGTTTTTCTGATAGTCAAAAACAAGTCCCCCAATTTTTGTTTACACACACCCCTCCTCCTTAAACCTGATGTTCAATTCCAAACTCCCTATCTGATGTTTTAACAACAGGAAATTACATCTCATCAGGATAAATTGGTAAACTAGTACATGCTTATGTGCTCATTCACATACACACCAAACCTCTCGATTAGTTTTCTGTTGAAACCTTGTCACTAACCTTACTTCCGTCCACAGACTCTGATGTTGGCATGACAACTGTGAATCGCTGCCTGGATGCAGCCAAGGCTTGCAATGTGGACGACTTGTGCCAGAAGCTCCGCACAGAATATGTCTCGGCTTGTATCAAACCCACTGCCAAGTCAGGCCTGTGCAACCGGCCCAAATGCAATAAGGCCCTGCGCAGGTTCTTTGACCGTGTTCCTGCTGATTATACACATGAGCTGCTCTTCTGCCCATGTACGGACACAGCCTGTGCAGAGCGTCGAAGGCAGACCATTGTACCCAGCTGCTCATATGAAACGGTGGATAAACCCAACTGCATTGCACAGATGAGGATCTGTAAAGCTGACTATGTGTGCAGGTGGGAACAGAAGTAAATACGTAATAATAGACTAATAACAGACTCCACTTGACAAATGCATGCATCAAAACATAAAGGATCCGTAAATTATTTATATAATATCAACATGTTATTGGTTTCTCCTTACAAATATTATTTTTCAACAGATTTTTCAGTTTTTGGGAAATAACCAGCAGATATAATCAGACACCTCTCCAGTGAGGTCACGGTTGTACTTCTTGTTCTGCTTTGGAGTCAAAACCAGTTTTTCACCTGCTACAGGTTCTGGCTAGAGGGTAATTCAAGCTTGAAGTAAATTTCCCAGGGCAGAACAAGACTAACATCACCAACTACTGAAGTTAGAGTTTCCCTCTGGAGAAGGTAGTTGGTGAGAAAGCAGGAAACGGAAAGGACTGAACAGCAAAAACTAATCTTTCAAAGTAAGAGCGAGGGTATTACCAACTAGTTAATCAATTGCAGATGGCATTTTCTCCCAGAAGGAGAAAAAAATAAAAGTTTCTAAATGCAGCCTTCTTCGGCAACCTGCATAAGTAAAAGTTTATTTGTTGGAAAGCATTTATCACTATGCCATCTTATTTTGATACAGCAACACACGGCACTAAGATAATTGTTTACTCCAGCTTTGATATTGCTAAATACTCTAGTTTCTCTTGTTTTTCTTGGATATAGATTTTACATGTATTCTCCATACATATTTAGGCCAGTGCTGTTCAATAGTATGGCTCTTTGA
Organism: Pelmatolapia mariae; assembly: GCF_036321145.2. Classification (NCBI taxonomy): domain Eukaryota; kingdom Metazoa; phylum Chordata; class Actinopteri; order Cichliformes; family Cichlidae; genus Pelmatolapia; species Pelmatolapia mariae. Next base: position 20,358,073 of record NC_086228.1, read on the forward strand.
AACTAAATAAACAGCCACTCAATCAACAAAATGGCCTGCTGTTTTACCCTAAAGCTTTGTACCACCAGTGGTTAGAACACCCCAGAGAGCCTGTTGGAATAACACATTAAATATTTAGCACAGATAAAGAGCCAGATGGATCAGAGTTATCACTCATTGCTATCTCTGGTCATGGCCATTATTTTTCCACAGCCCCATTAGACTCAGAGGGCTTTACTAATGATCCCAGGTCTGGGGGATGAAATATATTACTCTTTCTATCACTTTCACATTACAGCTCAGTGCTTTCACTCTTCACCATGGCCTGCAATATTTCTTTAATGTTGGAGCAGCAAACTCTTAATTAAATGACTGAGTTATAACTTAAGTTACTTAGAGTAAGAAATTATATGTAAAAATGGAATCAGCAAACCTTTTAGATAAAAATATAGAGTTCTGTTGTGTTCTTCCTAACTAGTATGCATTTTGTGTTTTTATAGGTCTCGTCTGGCACAGTTTCAGTATGACTGCGAACCGTCCAAAACATCTGCCAGTGGCTGCAAGCAAGAGAACTATGGAGCCTGCCTCCTCGCCTACACAGGGCTTATAGGTAGGTAAACATCTGAAATGTAACACGGAGAGCGAAAACACACAGTCGAAAAAATAAAATCAACACCTGTAGGAGGAAAAAGACAGTATGTAAGTGACGTTGTGTGGCATATGTTGGGAGAGAGAAGGAAAGAGAAAACTGTGCAGCCTTATATGCACCGGAATGAGCGAAAGCTAGCTAGAAGCTAAATTAATAAATACAGAACAGGTTAAGATTGAGTGGGAGAACGAAAAGACAAAGTTCAGCTTGGTATAAGATGGTATAAGTATAAAAATCTCTCATTACAGAAAAAACTGAAGCTCTTTATACAGAGTGAGGTTTAATCTGTTTTATAACAGGTGGCAAAAGAAAAAGAGCAGGTAGAGCAGACATTTCTTTTCCATGCACTGGAAAGAGGAGCTAACCTAATGCATTTCAAGAATCTCAAATGGTGCCCCTCAGCACAAACACACACTTGGCATTTTCATTCTTGTCTTGTATTTATTAAAGTACTTGAAATCCCACCAACACTATGTTGGGGGGCGCGGGGGGAAACAGAAAACAATCTCAATGCCAGAGACTTCTGTGACCTAAAAAAGAGAAAATTGGAGCATTTTTCAGCATCACTCTATTATATAATGTGACTGCAGCTAATCTAACCTGTGGTGTTATAATATTACCATGCTTTTACATCAGGTCAGTGTATAGGGAATGCAGAGTCCATTAAGGCTTCAGAAAATAATGCATCATGATTACAGTGTAACAACTCAAAAGCAATGCACATTTAATATTGATTGACGCCTGGCGCTGTCTCTCTGCAGGAAGTACAATAACTCCCAACTATGTTGACAACTCCACGTCCAGCGTAGCCCCGTGGTGCTCATGCTCAGCCAGTGGGAGCCAGAGAGAAGAGTGTGAGAATTTCCTGGGATATTTCACAGACAACATCTGTCTCAGTGAGTGCTACCTTTTTACTCTAATGTCAACAAAGTAGTGCACAGACTCAGGTTTTTGTTGTAGGATTGTGTTCATTTAGAGATATTTGGGAATAAATCATTAGACTATGCTGTTGGCAGCCTGTTTAACTGGTGATATGTGGTTCAAAAGAAAGGGTTAATGCGTCTTTTTGTAAGTTTTGGTTTATAGATTAACCCTTGCTAGTGTTAACCCTTGTGTAACGTCAATATTTTTGTTACTCTGCCAACATTTATTGTGTTATTAAATCAATACAACCACAACCATCCATCCATTCTCTTCCGCTTATCCATGTCAGGGACTTGCTGGCGCTGAAGCATATCCCAGCCGCCACAGGGCGAGACGTGGGGTACAACTATAACAGTTTATGGATGTTTACTTTTTCTCAATTGCAAGCACTGGAGACCACATGTATGGTTAATATTTAGAATTTACCACTGTTAAAACACATGTATGTACAGAAGTGATACTTGTGACAAAATGTAATAAAAAAGAAAAATCAATCATAATCAAGATATACTGTAGGCAGAAAGAAATATGTTTATCTTGAACAAATATAAATGAAGGAAGGTTTTCTGGTAACTAACTGTTTACTTCTGTGAAACGGACCAGATTTATGCCACTCTGGAAAATAAATAGCCCATGTCTGCCGATCTATACGACACATGAGGGACTATTTTGCTGTGTCTTGCATATGTATTTCCTACACTTGATGAATGTATACTGTGACTGCCTGCCCATTTTGTTTTGTCACACATTGCAGCTCTTATATATTTGTTTTCACTGGATCTAGAACAGAATTTAGAACAGGGAACATTTCTTGATAGTGATGAATTTCTAGTGGCATCTGGGATGAAAAGTTCTTAATCAGATTTGAGGTCCTGGTCGTGGTTGCACCATGCTGGCAGTTCTGCGGGGTCGCTCATTCCTTGGGCAAGAAGGCCAATCAATTTCAACAGTTTTCTCTCCTTGCTGGTGTTGGGCTTGTTCTGGGCATAAATTATGGTCAAGCTCATCCTTGTCTTATGCGTTGCTATACCTTAAATGGTTGAGCACAGGGGCGTAATTTCCAGGGGGGTTATGACTAGGCCTGCACAATAAATCGAAAATTTATTGTTATTATTATTATTATTATTATTATTATTTATTTTTCTGTTTCACACATGGTACAGCAGTAATTCATTTCCCATACACAACCTTCCTTTCAATTAAAGTAACACTGTTTCCATGCATGAAAAGGAGCAGGAAGAAGAATAAATTCTTATGACACCTGCCCCCTATCTGTGACAATTCAAGTAGGCAACCAAAATTACACTCTGACAATATTCTGCACATAACAAAACAAAACAAACCAAACAGAACAATATACTCAACAATGAGCAATACCACTAAATATCAAACTAAAAGGATAATTTTTCTACAATTAAATTCTGTTATTTTCAACTTCTTCATACTGGTTTATCATTTTATTCTTATAGCAGATTTTAAATTGAGAAACATTTGTACAACACTTAAGATGATCATTGAGAGAGTTCCAGTTTCTTATGCCTATGACTGTTGGACACATTTGCCTTTGTGTGGTTCGAGCAAACCGATGCTTAAAATAAAACTTCCTTCTGCCGTCCCCATTTTCTGAACACAATACAAATAAACTTTGTAACTTAAGAGGTAGTGTTTTATTTTTTGCCCTAAACATAATAATTAATGTCTGTAATTTCACTATATCTTCTAGTTTTAATAATTTCAATTTTATAAACAAACTATTAGTGTGTTCTCTATATTTAACATTATGCATAATTCGAAGCGCTCTCTTCTGTAATAAATATAATGGTTTCATATTAGTCACGTATGTATTCCCCCATACTTCAACACAATAACTCAGATAGGGTAGAAACAATGAGAAATATATTATTCTCATTGTCTTGTAATCTAATATATATCTTAGATTACCCATGATATAAATACTTTTAGCCAACTTTTTTTTAACATGTTCAATATGAGATTTCCATGTTAACTTGTCATCCACTATTACACCCAGAAAACGCAATTCTGTAACTCTTTCAATTGATACTCCCTCTATAGATAATACTATCTCTTCCTCCTTTACACGGTTTCCGAATATCATAAACTTTGTTTTTTCCAAATTCAGCGATAACTTATTTACATCAAACCATTTTTTAATTTTTTTCATTTCAATAACAATAATTTTAGCCAATTCTTTCAAGTTTTCTCCGGAACAATAAAAATTTGTATCGTCTGCAAACAAAACAAAATTTAACATTTTTGACACATCACATCATCGTGATATCAGCCTGTGCGATGGGCCCATCGCAAAAGGCGGCGTAAACTGCGATAATTGGGTACCTTAAAATGTTTACACATGTGCTTTAAAGACCAATCGAAGAAACCCCTTTACACATTTGACCAGTCGACTAGAACCCTTCACGGCATTAACCAGTCATATGGATTAGAGGCCCGCCTCCTACGTAGGTGGGGAGCGAACAACGCTGCAGCAACGAGTCAGAGTTGTAGTGGCTGAGAGCGAGACGCATGACGAGAACGCTACTGACTATGAACTCGTGGCTAAAAAAAAAATAGTACCTCGCTTATTTGGAGGTACTTTGGATTTGATAAAGATGACGTTCTCCAAACACAGGTACTCTGCAAAACTTGCCGAACACTCGTGGCAACCACCAGAGGAAACACGAATAATCTCCACCATCATCTTCAATACAACCACAGAGAACTGTTGGAAAAGTTCCAGAAAGATAGGGCTAGCCAAACAAAGGTTGCTAATGTTAAGACAAAGAGCACAGCAGTCCAACAGCCATCTCTGTATCAGAGTTTTTCAAGTGGAACTCTTTATGAGAAAACGTCGAAGTGGTACAAAGAAATAACAGAGGCCATTACACATTTTTTGGCTAAAGACATGATGTCTATAAATACAGTTAGCAGAGAGGGCTTCACCAGTCTGATACATAAAGTGGACCAGAGATACCGCATCCCCTCACGAAACTACTTTTCCCATGTCGCTATTCCACAAATGTACGAAGCATGCCGCAAGACCATCATGTTTGAACTGAGCCAAGCTGAAAACTACGCAAGCACTACAGACCTATGGTCAAGTCTTACAACGGAACCATATATGAGTTTCACAGTGCACTTCCTCACCGAAGACTTTGAACTGAAAACACGGTGTCTAAGAGACTGTGTTTTCACTCTCTTAGACCCCCCCCCCAATGTTCAGCACAAAGTTACGCAGATGGTTGAGCAGGTAGCCCATTTACTGAAGGCTTAACGCTACTGCAGGGGCCTGAGTTTGACTCTGCCCCAGACCATTTACTATGGGTTACCCCCCACACACATACACTCTGTCCCCACCCTTCTAACTAGAGTTTACACTGTCCTATCCAATAAAAGAAAAAGGCCTAGCATTCATTATCTTCCAAATTCGCTTCTCTTCTACAATTTCTGAGTTCAAAATCTTTTCACTGTCTTGATGGATACACAGTAACACATGCAAAGTGCTGCGTTCCACCACTGACTTGCAGTCGATTTGAGTAGTTCCCAAAAAAGAGGGTAAAATGTGCAGGATGTACAGGATGACAGGTGTAAGTGCTTGAAATGTAACACTGTTGGGAACTTGTGCAGGAAATTCAGGAGCAGAAAGATGGAAATGGACATGCATGCAGGTACACATATACAAACAAGTACACCCTGCTCCATCCACCCACTCAGTGTTTACAGAATGAAGTTAGGGGTTAAACTTCAGGGAGACTTACTGGGGATATTAACAATTTTGCTAATTTATATTTCATATTATATTCACTATATAGTACATTACTTTATGTGAAATTGAACTGCATCTGGCACAGGTTTAAAAAGACAAAGCCTGCAACTGTAGAGCTGAAACAAATCCTGTTCTCCCAAATTGCTGGCTCGCTCTGATTTCTGTGGTTTCACATCCTTCCACTTTACTCCTGGTTGAGCAGTGTAATTTCATTTGTAAGATAAAACACAAAAATTGCATTTTCTAATCAGTATAATTTTCACTGATAACCTGTAATACAGGACATTCAAGGGGCTTGATATGAAAACCAAATTAAGCTCCATGGCAGGCATAATGATAGGATGGAGCTGTTGGGATTCAGTGAGAAAAATGTTTTCCAGCATACTTCATCACTGGCACAGAGAGAGATGTATTTAAATCAAGGATCTCTTTGTAAAATTCAGAGTGTGCTCTTTCTCACTCCCTCTGGTTCATTCTTTCATTTATGAATGAAACAAAACACTTTATTAAATTTTGCATGATCATTTGCACTTTATGTGGTTTCCTTGGTAATTCCACCTGCTCTTTCAGACAGTCACTTCTAACTGAATTATATGTAAGCAACCCTGTAATTATTAGCCTATTTAAAGAACTGAAAGGAAATAAATGCTGTTGAAGATTTTGGAAAATTTTTAATTCCCCAGGTGTGTTAAAGTGATCAAAAAAGAGATAAATGTGCAAAATAACTGTCTCCTGACCAATCAGTTCTCTGGAAAATAATCACACCATTCTTGGAAGATCCCTCAGACCTTGGTGGGTAGGTAGAAAGAGGTTTTTACAAGTATCTAAAGCAGGAAAGGACAATTAATTTTCCCGAGGTTCCATATGAGACACTGGGACAGTCCCAATTTCTCATGTGGCCCCTTGAAAAAATTAATTACCCACTCCTTTTCTAAACTCTTTTTTTTGTTCAGAGGTGAGCAAGAAATACAAATTCTTAGACACAACATTTATCCTTTTTTATGTTTGTTTGTTTCTCTTGGGCTACTAGAAATTTTAAAATAATGTTATTGTTCTTTAGACCTTGATATCCGATCATTAAAACAGAGCACCTATTTGTACTTGTACTATACTATCTATACTATCAAATTAGCAAGTATAGGCTGCATTTGAAATATGGTTTTATATTTATTCTTTTAACTTACTCTTCATTGTTAAATTTAAAGGTATTTTACACACATCTGTACATCTGCCAGGTTCTCCTGTTATTTAATGAGGGAAACAATGCTGATACGTTTGTTGACTTACATAGTGAGCATTTTGTTGTTTACCTTTATAGGATAACATAGGCCAAACTTTATTTTTATAGTGTTGCTAACCAAAGTGCTTGAAGCTGTTAAACTTGCTTTGTACTAAAGTACACTGACACACTCTTTAATTATCTGTAGCCATGTAACAAGGATGCTACAGATTTCCTTGCAGAACTTCCTGATATTTGTTGAAATGTCTATATATATAATATATATAATGTATATAATCCTTTTTTAAAAACATAAACAACTGTAACTCTCAGACATTCTCAGCTGACACAACATAAATTAGTCACCATTGCCATACATGTATTTGCATTATGTGTTTCTCTAGTCTCTTTGTTTTCCATGCAAATTTTTAAACTTCCTCTCTTTCCTTCATATTTTTATGACCTCTGCTCTGGAGTGTGAATAATGAATGTCCTTATTACTGACCCTAGCAAGCATATATCTATCACAGAACCTGTACACATTGAGAATATCTTTGGTATGTGTAGCGAGGTGAATCTTTGGCCAGTCTTTCCTCGGGCCCCCTGCCTAGAAAAGATACAGAGACGTCTCACAGTTATTTGGCCAGTGCAAACGGTCTAAGTGTTAATGAGGTCGATGTGGAGAGGCAGGTGCAGTTTGGATACTTGAAGAGAATACTGAGTATTTTCGCCTTTCTTTTTTCCTTTTCTCCTATGCTGTCCAAATCCAAACTGGCCCTGGCCTAGGAGAACCTCTTATGCAAGATTTACAACGCAGAACAGGAGGCATCTGTCATGACTAAATAAGACATGAATGTAACTCAATGAAAACACCAAGCTGGTGCTGCTGAGGAATAGTAACATTTTTTACTGCTATATCTAATGTTTCAGGTAATGCGTTCATGATGTTTGGAAGGGAATCAGACCAACAGCCGACTCACAGCCAGTACAGCACAACCAGCCAAGGCAGAAGAGAAAACAGCAGCACCACCTCTCCACCCGGAACCATAGAAACTATGAGGAACATTCTGGATACAATAATACCAACACAGGTGTGCAGTTTTCTCGTCATTCTTGTCTTGCACCTCTACAAAATCCCACGTTTAGAAGTGAACCATTTCTGGCAAAAGCATTTCTCAGATGTGCAACATTGTAGGCTTCTGAAATTATTTTGTACAGGACTGAGACAATGACATTGAGATTTGTTGCTGTCTGTGCTATTGTTTCAGCTGCTCATTTTCCGTATTCCAAATGGAATTTGTCATAAATCGTGCCAATATGACCATTTTTTTAAGGTGTAAACATTTTAATTCACCTCCAAAAGTTGATTCTGTTCATCAGTATTCGTCACTTGTCAGTCTGAAGATGTCAGTTGGATGAGTGACGAAACGTTTCTCCCACAAAACGCTATGTCCAGATGAACAGAATCAACTTTTGGAGATTTACTTACCTGGATGATTGAACATGCATCAAGACATTTGAATTCACCCTTATATAGGACCGTCATGGGACACTTTTATAACTAATACCGCAGCTAATACTTGCATTAGGCAACACAATACTAGCCAGATAATCCCCTAACCAAGCTGACATGGGGTGCTGATTAGGAAGTCTCGAAATAAGGTTGACCTTTTTGTTAATTCATTTCAATGCAAATAAATATGTAGTGCATTTTAATTTCTGCATACACATACTACACAATAGCAAGTTCACTCTCTTTATTCAGAATGAGAAGTATTAAAAAATACTGTTTTCATTGCCAAGTGATGATCCGTGGCGCCTAGGTTAAATTTTATTCATAAAAATGTAAGTTGCACACAGAAATATTCAATGGACCACTGCAGCTAGTCTTTGGCACATCCATGTACAGCAGGCTATGCATGTTCAAGGTCCAATGTAGCACTGCAGCCAGCCATTTTTCTTGGGGAGGACATTAAGTATAATATATTACAATATAATTAATATATTAATTTTTGACTAGGATCACCTAATCTGACACAGAAACCATTTCAAAACACAATTGTGTGTGTGAGGGTCTTCTAACTACTCACTGCATTTCAGCAGTGGAAGCACTTCCACTTTAGCTTTACTTCAGTCCTTACGGTGAACCAAAAGCAAAGCTAAATTGTCCTTTTTATTACTTTTGTGAATATAGTCACATTACAAACCTCTAAACAGGTACAATAATAGATAGATTCTAGTTATAGAAAGATTTTTTTCACAACTTATGTACCATTAAGCTCTACATTTTTGCTCACTTGTCTTTAGGCTGAATCCTTTTCTCCCTTTCTCTATGTAAAAGCAAAGTTTAAAGGTATCATTAAGTTTGTCCTCCATTTGTGATTATTGGTAGCAGCAGGAGAGAATGGACTGGTACTTACAGCGTGTCTGTTTGAGCACTCAGACTGCTTTCTTACTACAAGTCTAATTTAGCCACACAGTTATGCAGCACTTTTATCTACGCCTTGCACACACACACACACACACACACACACACACACACACACACACACACACACCACTGTCTGTAGGAGAGTCCCAGCTGATGGGGTTTTTCACGGTGCAGCTTTAAACACATTTTTCACCCAAGTTGCTGCCTGTATTTGCATTGGGAAGTGCAAATTTGGGCTACATTGCTTCACTGCATAGCTTTTGTATACAATGATGATACCTAAAAACTTTACTTTGAGTGTCTTGTTGTGAAATAAGAAAATAAATATGTAAACATTCAATGGGAGTGGAACAAGATAGATTTAAGGCAAACTGGTTACTGAATAGTTTATATTGAGATGTACTTTAGGTAGAGATATAGTACAGAAGCTGCAGAAGACTGCTGAATAGCAGGTTCCAATACCGACTAGACCAGGAGGTGGGGAAAAAAATCAAATGAACACATCAGGTATGAACCACATTCTTTGAAATGTTTGTGTAGCTCCCACAAAGTCCAAAATGAATCCTGAACAAGTATTTTAATTTTACTGATAATGAAAAGAGAAATTTCAAAGGTGTAAGAGATAAATTTGGCATTTGACAAGAGATGACACAAGGACATTAGTTCATATCTGTGTTTGGCACCTAATCACTAATCTGCTTTTATATGAGCAGTAATGACACATGAAACTCAAAGCGTTTACAACAATTAAAGAGATTAGAAGTCATGAAAAGATGAAAAGACTAACTTCCCTGTCTCCTTCCAGGTCTTGGGAAATGAATTACTTGTGGGCCACTCCACCATGTCATCTAACAGTCTCCTAAACGCTGCCTCACCTCACAGTCTAATGCTTCAAGCTGTCTTCAGCCTTCTGTTGCTACTCCTTCAAATCCTTGTCAATGAACGCTAAAGAGTACAGGGGGGCATGCCAAGGATTCTCCTAGTACCAAGCAAATGGGAGGACCTGTGCAGTTCAGAGGAAGTGGACCATGTGGCGTTATTCCTCCCTCTAAATTTGTACAGTGATTCTGTTCTTCTATTTTTCTGTCTAAATAGTCCGGTTCCACCTGTCAGAGTTCTCATTCTGAGTGTGGGAGCCTTTTACAGACAGATGCCTGTCTGTGCATTTGTATATTATTGCGATCAAGCTGAAATGAAGTCAAGGTGCTGCTTCTGTGGACTAGCTAAGTTTTCAGCTATCTCTGTGTATCTCTATTCAGTTATAATATAACAAATGTGTATGATATTTAGACATGAAGTATGTACTGTGAAGATTTGTATTATAAACAGAGGCTCTTGTTTAAATATGGTTCTGAAAAATGACTGGAGAAAACTTTGTATGTGCTCTGTGGATAAAGTGTTCAGAAAGCTGCTGGAGAAGATGGGGCAATAATACCAGTCTCTTCAACTGAGTGAAAGAGGACCATTATACCTGACCAATACTGGAATTGTCGAGCGACCAAGAGACAACAGAGCTGCATTTCACTCAGACATCCTGGACTAATGCACTGATTCCAAAAATGTCTAGCACAACTATCAAGAAGAGATGTGGCGAATAAGAGAACATAAGAAAAACCTTGACATCATCATCATCTTTTCCATTAAAACTGTCCCTTTCTCAAACTCCCTAGCAACATTTCACTTTTTATCGCTAAAACCTCAGAAGCTGTTGATAGGAAATATAAGTCCTTGGTCTTTATCAGCGAAGGTGACTTCTGGGACTTGAAAGGAAATAACCAGAGAAGTTGAGACTCTTTACCTGTAGCTGCTGTGCTTTGTGTTTGTGAGTGCAATGGCCCTTTGTTTCTCATTGTGTAAGTGACCATTTCTATACAGAGCTCTGAATTTTTGTGCCAGAGAACAAAGGGAATGGTTTTACTTATTGTGGTGTCACCAACACCAGTAGGGAGCCTGTTAGAGATTTGACAGTAATGAATGATTCAGTATTTCCTGTTCTGGGAACATGCCAACCAGAGGAGTAGCAAATAAAAGTTCTCCGATCATTATGAATACATTTTGCTATTATTCAACCTTTTCTAATTAAATTAGCAATGTTTTGTGCTGTTGAAGTTAACACTATTAAGTTACAATTTCACTCCATATTTTTTACACTCACCAGAGTTTGAGAACCACTGACAGCTAAACTAACAGTCATAAAACCTACGAGGTACTATCAAGTGATTATTTGAAGTAAGAATATAACAGGATTTACATAATAATTCAGCCCTTTTGACAAAGTCTGATCTGTCTTAAGCTGATAAATTGCTTCATATTGGAGATGCTGCACTTATATCTTGCTTACTTGCTTCGAATTCCTTAACGGCTATTTGAAACTAATTTTAAAGGCATTCAATATATTAATTATACATACTTAAATAAGTTAATTATCTGAAAACTGTATTGATTTTTGCTGCACTTACTAGCTATTACCAACAGTAGATACAACTAGTGCTACATGTTACTGCCAAAGACTAAATAAGAAAATACAAAATTCACTAATTTACTATACCATCATAGCTGAACATGTTGCAAAACATATTTTTTAAAGGAAAGCCCTTATTCATAAGAGGCTCAACAGAGTAAACACACACACGAATTGCCGTGAAATGACTATCATGAGTGATCCTTTTTTTTTCTGAGAATCCTGTATAGCTTTGAAAACTGGAACTGCTGTAATGCTCAGCAGTAAAAGTAAAATCTGGCTGATTTGCTGATTTCTGCGGATAGTAACTATAAACATTCGTCCTTTACCAGTATTTACATTTTGCATTTGGTTTAAACAGAAAATTATCGGTATTCAATAAATAAGCTGTGACATAAAATGCTGAATTATCTTGTTGTTAGCATTGTAAAAATTGCAAAATGCATTAAATTTGCATACATTTATGGAATATAACAAATGCCAACACGTTTTGGGGTTTTGTTGATTTACTGCATACAGCCGGCTAAATGAATGTGTGTTTGCTCATAATTGTGTGCAAAATGAAACATTTCCAAACACTGCCATGATAAAATTCAGTGTGCTTTTTACTAATACTTATGAGTTTAATCTTTGAATGGAAGTAAGGATCATTTACATCTAAATTAGAGACAAACTAATTTTTAAGACAGAAAGCAATGCCAATATTTCATGATGTTCTGATATAAATCAGTCAATTTTTTTTCAGACACATATAAATGCTGATAGATATTGGTTAAGCAAATTGCTAATATCAACCAATAAACTGTTGTAGGCCTAATCCAGCTATTTATGTAAAAAAGAAAGAAAAAAATTAGGAAGATTAGAAATATTCATTGTGCCTGTTGCCAAACCTCTTCAAAAAAAAAAATAAGGCAACTTCAAATATATAAATAACTATAAATGGAGTTAATTGTAAAGTTGAAATAAAGGTCATTCGACTGAACTTGCTATGGTGTAACTCTGCTTGCAGACAAAAATGGAGCTTGATAATCATTAGCTCAAGCTGATGATTATCAAGCGTCAAATTCAAAGTGTAGGTGTTGATAATGCAAATATTATTTTTGCAGTTATATGTGGTAGTAAGTCCAAGACAGAATCAAAGTTCATAGTCATCCCCTGACTAGCTACTCATTTTGTTAGCGAGGCTAAAAATAGCAGTGGACTAAATTACCTTTGCAAACATTGCAATCAAGACTGGGTACACACACACACACGTAGGTAGTATGGTAGCTTTTATTAAACTGTATATGCCTCACATATGGTCTACTTGTTATTTTGAGGATTTGTTATACTATGACTAGGATAGTTCTGCCAATCAGAAGCTTGGTGGTTGGACCTCTGGCTCCCTTAGTCTCGTTCTATCTTTGGGTGAGACAGATGATTGAAGAAAATGATTCAAGTGCTCAAAAGAAGTAGAAAAGTAATAGTTATATATAATATTAAAATTCCAGTCTATTGGCCATTTTGGCTCAAAAATATCCCTTTTTGTCTGATAATTTGAAAACATCTTAATGGCAACACATATTGTATTAAAATTGTGTGGCAACACACAAAAATGAGACTAACTACTTATTTGACTATTAAACTTTCTTTGTGTTGTTTTGAATAATAAATGATTATTACTCTTAAAATGATACAAAGTTACAAGTTTAGTTATCCCTAATGTGCTACTTTTTTCTAATTAATAACATAAAAATTCCCAAAGATATTAAAGATTAACATTATGGTTTGCAAAACCTATATGTCAATATTGACCCAGAACACCATTTCAACAGAGATTCCTAATCTGAAGAACTTTACTTTCTGATTAAATACAATTTAAAAAACAGTCACACATAGTAGAACTGCTGTACAATGTCATGTTTGCCTTTTTTCTACAGCTCTTTGTCCTTTTCTATGTCTTCTATGTCCGTGTTATTTTAAATAATTAAAAATAAACATAGCAGTTTTCACTTAAAGCAGAGATAAAAGAACGATAGGCTGGAAAGTTAACAAGGAGAAAAAATAATCAGGTAAATCCAATTTGTACAAGACTCAGAGTTATGACTGCAGATGAGAGTCCCCACTTATGATAGAAAATGTGGAGCCTACAAAGCTCTTTATCAGAACTAAATGAAGAATACAACACTTGTTTGCATCATTGTGCAGTTACACCGTAGGAATGTATAATGAAGTCAGTGGAGTGACCTCCAACATAATGCATGGCAGTGAGGAACAATGCTCATTTTAAAATTAATGTGGATGATAAACAGATTGCTGTGATTATATCAGAACTGCTCAGCTGATTTATACCAGACTCATTACCCCATGAGTGATGCATTTTCATTTTCACTGTGCAGCGTTGTGGAAAAAACAAACCTAGTTTAGAATCATCTCTTATCCCTGATGACCCATAATGCAATTTGTCAAACTGGAACTTTACTTCTTGTAATATTGGTCCTTTAATATCTACAAGGCAATTAAAAAAAATCCTAAAGAAAGTTTAATGGAGCTCTGGAAATGTCAAATGCACACCTCCACATGCATAGAGCTTGCATGTTTACTCTTGCTGAGTTTGTCACAAGAAGGTTTTGCTAATAACATTGTTCCATATAGCATAGCTTGTTTTGCAGTCAAAAAGATGGCGGTTTCCATAAATATAAAGCAGTCCTACATTGACTTAAACACAATCTATGATCCCACAGACAAGACCTTTCTGTGTAGGCAGTGAATAACTGAAAACTTTTTATTGGACACTTTTATTTTTTTATTCGTTTATTTTTACATATAAAGATGGATTTTAAAAAAAACTAATAAAAGATATTCAATGTATTTTGACAGATGCAGCCCACTTTTACTTTACACATAGTGTTTTCTATGTCCATGCAACCAAGGCTTGCTGGAAAGTGGCTGAAAGTCAATCCCACAAACACTACAAGTTGGCTAACTGAAACCAGAACGTTATAGTAGAGTGCTGTAGTGTGTAGTATAACAGAGATTAACTATAATTTAAATCATTTAGCATAAAAGTAAAGGTCCTTTCCCAAGAAAACATTGCTTTGGATGTTTAGTGTTCAAAGCAGTGTTTTATATTAAAGCATTCAAATCTACAAGTGGCCATCTGTATCCTCGGGTGGGACGCTGCGAACTATGGGAACAATGGCCTGTCTGCAGCTTGTCAATGACAAAAAGTGTTTAAGTGTACTTGGCACTAGGAGACCTTAGGTAACGGGCTGATGGCTGTTTTTCTTAATTGTAACATTAGACCTGAATTGGAATCAGATAGCAGAGAAAAAGACTGAGAGGTCACAGGCTTTCAAATGATAGTGCTTGGCAGACTGGGATGTCCTCTCACCTCTGACAGAAGTCGTACATCATTCCAAGGGAGGCAGGAGACACTGAGTCTGACTGAGCAAACTGAGGTGGTTTGGGCATCATTCTCGGATGCCTTCCATGTGAGCCATGTCCATGGGATGAGATGCCAGGATACACTGGGTAGATTGTGTCCTTCAACAGGACTCTATTCAGTTATATGAAAACCTATGTCCACCCTTCCTGCTTCCATAGGAATTAAGAGGGTAAACAGCAGACAAGGGCTGCTAATAAAATGGATTTGATCAACTGATTAATCAGCAAGTGTGACCATAGTCCTCCCAGGACTGGGCATTCCAGCAAATGCTCAGAGAAACTGCAGATAAAACCCAAGAGCAAAGAGCTACATCTCAAACTATACAGGCCTGTATAGCATGTTAAATGTTAAAGTTCACGAAAAGCTTAGAAAAAGCAGGTGGCCACATGCCATATGGTCAGAGTGCAGAGGCCTGGGTCACAAGTCCAGCCTGTGACCCTTTGCTGTGTGTCTTTCCCCTCAATAATGTTATTTTTTTTTAAACATAAAACTAAATATAATATTTCAGCTGTAGAGTGGCACAAGGCAGAGCTTAAAGATCTTTTGCCTACACTTGTCTTCACTGATATTATCAGTGGACATTCATGACAATGAGATGGATTATCTGATATCTGGACAGACAACTTATTGAAAAACACAATGACTTTATCTTAAATAAGCTCCGCTCTAGAACCTCTATAGTTTACTTAAGTATTTAAATTAATGTTCATACTTTTAATTTAGGACATAAAAGTGATAATGAATTACTTGCAAATTAATTGTTACCTTTTTACACCAAGGAATTCATATCATATTCATTATTACTAATTATAGCAACTTGATACATTTGTAGTATGTGCTAAAATCCATTTGCTGCTCACTTAACACATTTCCAGGACCCCACTTGTGCTATACAGTGCCTGTTGGAAACTAACATATCACTCTCACTGCCTGTTAAGACAATATATTTTGTTCACTATCCTGGTTTGAAGATTTTTTTTTTCAGATTAAATATGATTTAGCATTTGGGTCAGTAACCCAATTTGTGGTATTCAGGTTAGCTTCGCTAGATCGAAAATCTGCCTTATAAATTGGGCAGGTAAAATGATCCTGAAGCACAAAACAAAAGAAGAAATATGATGTTTTTCCCTCTACATCTAACCTCATTCCTTTCTAATATATCTGTATTTTTCTGTAACTTTCATGTGTTTGGGACTATCACTTGGATTCATTCACCCCTTTTGCCCTTGCCCCTCCGTACACTGCAGTTTCCACCCAGTGGTGGCTCTGAATCGAACAGCAATCAATAACAACAATCAAATTCTGCCCTAGGGTGTTAAAACCTCTTGCCATTTACCAGTGGATCATTTTACCTGCATCAAATCAACACAAAGTTTCACTTGCAGTATTTTCAAACTCCATGAGGTTACCGTGTTATTTTCTGGTGTGTTTGTCTTCTGTTTCCAAGGTAAAGTGAGACTGCTACCTGCAACTAATTGCTGTAAACACAGAAGAAAAATATATTAATGGCTCACGACATTATCATGACATTTTTTTCCATTTAGCCTTTCAAAGGTATAATGACTTGTTAGTTTCTGTAATTTTACTTCCACAGATAAATGTAACAAAATCACAACACTCACAAAATATACTATTCTGCAGGTTCACTGCCGAAACACAATATTTTTTCCGCTATAAATCTACCATTAAAATACTTTTTAAAACTCTCTGGTTCATACAAGGAAATACATTTCAAATGCAAAATATTCATAATAAATTTCAAGCAAACTGTGTGATTTCAGGGCACCACTTTAGCTCAATGGTAAGCAGGCGACCACATGCCACATGTGCAGTGCAGTGGCCGGGGTCAAAGTCCAGCCCATGGCTCTGCTGTGTGTCTTTCCCCTCTCTCTCTCTGCCCACAGTCCTATCTCTCTTCACTGCTTCACTATCCAATTAAAAATAATGTGTTTGTTTTTTTTAAAATATAAAACTAAATTTGGTAGACTAGCGCAATGCTTAAAGATTGTTTTGTGTACACTTGTCTTTACTGATATTATCAGTGGGCAAACTGACGGGGGGTATAGATTTGCCAGTTTTCACTCCATAGACGATGATTAAAACTTATTTCTATGAGTGTGCATACCTATCCACATGAGTGGTTATTTCCTTAACAAACCAGACATGTGACCAGCTGCAGTCACATCCACACCTACTGCTAATTTCTAACCAACATGCTTGTCTTTCATCTGTTTGAAAAAACTAGAGCACCTGAAGGAAACAGCAAATGTAAAAACACCAGACAAAAAAGCCTCAAGCAAGTACAACCCCAGAATCTCCTCACTGCGCCCCCTATGCCCCCTGTATATTGTGTTCAGATTTTTAATGAGTCGGACTCAGTATTACTAATCGGTCTGAAAAGCATCACTGCAAGAGTCACAACAAGAAAATCTAATGCAGGTCATTATTATACTGGACTGTGACATTTGCCAGCCAGACTGTATGACAATGAACAGACACTTTTATATTTTATTACCATGATATGAAAAATACACAGGTTTTCTTCCACCAGTCCAATTCAGGGTTAGGTTTGTGCTGGAGCATCTGCCAGATGTCATTCTATTCATAAAGATTTAGTTATTCTGATTGAGATGATTTTATGAGGGACTGTGTCTTCATAAAAAATAAGTAAAACTTAAAAAGTAAAAGAAAAAGAGTTTATCTATTCTTTTTGAGGGTGTTTCTTTTTTAAAAATGTCCTTAGGCTGACTTTGACAAGTCTGGGCAAAGAGTGCACAGATGAGGAAAAGTAGCTGCAGCATGAACTGCTTTGACAGCAAGCAAGCATTCACGTTCCAAACCAAAATTACAGGTCTTAAATCTCTCCAGACCATGGACACATAACTACGGATAGGTTTATTATACTGCATCATACAAACAGTACACACAGTAGCATGTAGTCAAATGCCAATAGATGACAAGGCGAAGAACAACAAAATGGCAAATTCAGCTTTCGTCTACAGACCAATCAGTATCAAGTAGAAGGAGCCCTGAGCATAATTTGTGATGATAAGGCGTGGGCAGGGATCTTATATAATTGTGACATGAAACCAAAACTAATTGAATTACATTTATAATGTAAAATGTGAAAAACATGTCTTCATAGGTTAAAAAACAGTGTTGCACAGCTCCTCCAATTCCATGTGTATATTCACTTTCATCCACTCGTATCTGCGCTTCAATACAAGCCTGCTTATTCATGGCTATGTGTGTAAAGCCTGTAGGTGTATGTCTGCAGACATCTGTTTTTTGTGTAATTAAATGTGTCCATGTGAGAATGCATGGACAACTACAAAGAAGTCTAGTAAATGTAATTTTTGCTTCGATTTCTACCATGTTTTCTGATAGAAGGGAATTCAGTGTACCTTTAGATGTATGGATATATCTTATGGGGTTATAGATGCATGTAAGCGTTTACACTTAAAGGTTCACTATGTTTTAATGTGTTACAGTTGCCAGCAGCTGCACTGTATTAGCTGCATTCAGGTCCTGGAGCAGAACAGCATCAGAGGGAGAGCAGCTGGACAGTAATGACTGCCCAGTATTCACCAATCCTTCAATGGCCTTTAATCCTATGGGTCCAACTGAGTTCTCATGGGAGCTCACTAGATTCCTACATACTTAAAATTCTCCCCGTGGAGGCCATTTTCTGAACAAATGCTTCTTCTCCTGAGGCAATTTCACAGTTACTGTCTCAGTATTTCAGGTGAAGCTGGTTACATTTTTTTTAACCTTTCTTGTTTTTATTAGTGAGTGCCAGCTAAATAACAGAAAGAGATCTTTTCATTTACTTCGAAATGAAATGAACATATTTAAAACACTTTAAAAAATTACCCCCCACCCCCCAAAAATACATAAAACAGACAAAACAGATACATCCCCATCCTCACAAAAAAGAAACAACACCAAAAAAAGACAAAAGAAAAGAGAAAGTAGAAAAGAACAAATGGCGACTCACTAGAAATGTCACCAGAACCCAAATGTTAGATAAGTTTAGATACCAAAATTATAAAAACGTGTTTGTTTGTTTTTTAGTACGATATTTATCCAGGCTTCAATTCTTCCAGAAACTTACTAGTAGTGGTAATGATTTTAAAAAGACAATTGTTAAGGTGCCTGGGTCATCGACCCAGTGTTTTGTGGTTTTGGTTCTTTGATTTTGTTTATTTCATTATATTATGGGTTATAGGTTTATTCTTAGTTTAGGTTTTCTATGTGGGTTTTGTTAGAGTTTTAGTGTTCTGGTTTTCTGTCTGTGATCTATAGTTGCTGTCTCCCCTGTCTGCTGTATCCCCGTGTCAAGTCTGCGTCTCTTGTTGTTTCCTGTTTTACGTTGAAGGTCCATGTCTTATGTTAATGTGTCTGGTTTTGCTTCCTTTGTCTCGTTAGGCCTGAGTTGCCCCAGCTGTGTTTCCCTCCTGTTTCCCATTCCCTGATTGCTCTCTCTGTGTATTTAAGCCCTGTGTTTCTCTGTGTCCGGGTCGTGATCTACCCTTATCCACCCTTATCTTGCTGTGTGTTCTGTCTGCGTAAGTTTACCTTGGAGTCTCAGTTCTGTTACTTTTTTGGAGTTCAGCATTAAAGCTGTATTTAAGTTCACCTTTTGTCTCCGAGTGTTTGCACTTTGGGTCCTTTTCCTGCCTGCACACAGCCGTCACATAACAACAATATGCAAAAGATGACTAGGAAAAGATTATTACATGCTTAAAATGTTTTCCTCGTAAGGCAACTAAAGACCAGAATTAAAAAAAATAAAGGTAAATCCTTATTCTTTTTATGTTATCCTGAAATACAGATTAGATTTTGTTTCAGAGACATGGGATTGCTATTCTGTTGCTATTGCTATTCTTGCTATCCGCCCAAGTCAGCTATGTTCCATATGCTAAAATGTTTGCTAACCTATATATGTTTAAGCTACAGTAACATAATGTGTTTAATTTTATACTTCATAGTAACGTGGGCTACTCAACAACCATCCATTTGAATCTGTATCATGTTAATAAAATATGTTTAACAAGTTTAACATCACTGATTGATTACATGGGTTAATCCTTTTGTTTTGGTATTGACTATTGAATATTGAGAGTGATGTAATCCTGTTGTGATTGCAGCCTCTTAATTTTTAGGATTTTTGAGATTGGATGACATGCTTGGTTATGACAGTTTTCATTGTATTTAACACTATTTTGTCAATTAAGGTCAAGGACAAACACCTTCATAAGCATGAACAAGAGAACTTGTTTGGTCAGACGGGTTGTTTTTGTTGACAGTAAACAGTTACAGCATGTGGCTCTCCAAAGCTGTTTGTAGGCTCTGCATGGGACCAATATTCAGTAAATTTACACTATACATAGACCGCCACTGATATTTATTTGAAGATGTCTTTCAATAAATTATAAATTATAAATAAATTCAAGTCCAGGCTCCACCAGCTGATGTGGAAATATTTGGGTCTTGAGTTATCACAACACTTTGTCTGCTAGCTGGATGGTAACCTAATTCTTCTGCTGTCTGGAGCTGAGCATGTAATGTACGCAGGCCTATGAGACATTTTCTGCTAAAAATAGACATTTAATTTGCCTGGAAAGCAGACCACAGAACCAAACAATGAGCTGGAATGAAAAAAAAAAATCACACAGTGAAAGTGGCGAGTTGTCAATAATATTTTGATGGAACACAATAGCATACGTTGCAGGCACCTGTACTCCAGACAATCATCAACAATCATCTCAAAATATCATAAAGGCAATGGAGTAATATTGACCTCTGCTAGCTCTCTGCTAGCTTCTTTAATTATTCTGCTCAGTATAAAAACCACAGTGTTACTTTTATCTAAATATGCAGTAACAGCTCCAACAAAGGCTCAGACTGTCATATTGCCTATTGATTCTCCAATAGTAAAGTCAAAAAGTATCCCCTTACACAGCCTCGCTGTGAAATGAAATCTATACCCCTGATGCTATGATACAGAATAGGGGCAAACTACAGATAAGCCAGATGGCAGCTTTGCACTTTTACCCCTTTTGGCATTTCAGAAATGCTATTCCTAATCATCCCTCAGCTTAAATCATACCCCATCGCCATGACGACATTGAAGCCCTATAATTTGTATATGACAGCTGTTTCACATAAAGAAATTATTGCATAAGAACAGAAAATCAAAAATCTGTGACAATTAAAAAGGCATTTCAGTCAGCATTCTAGAAGCCATACATCAATAGGGTTTATCATAACAATAATCAAATATAAAATACTAATAAAAAACAAATAAAGAAATAAATTAAAATGTAATATGTTGGGGTTTTTGTATAATGGATGAAGTTGTTTTTATCATTAAAGTGTTTTTCATGCTGTTATCAAATAGCCTGCAGTGAGTCAATATTGCAGCCTGTGCAGCTGAGGAATTCAGAAGTACAGAATTACTGTGTACAATATCAAGAACTTATTGACCTTTGGTTAACTTACACCATTTATTACTCATGCCAAGCCTCATTTAATAAAACTATAAAGACTAAAAATATTTATACTTGTTTTTTAATGCTTGTCCTTGTTTATATCTCGCTCTTTGTCACTTAAGTGGAAACAATATTTAATCAATCAGAATCACCACTTTCACCTGGGTCTGCTCATTATGATAGTCTGTTCACAGGTTCATCCTTGCTTGAAAATGGTTATTCACATGCTCAATAACTACATCCTTATTGGGTTAAACTCCCCTTTCTATATTAACCTTGTGATTAAAGCAGTGAAACGCAAAAGAGGTAACAGTGTTATTCCTCTTTAGTTTCTAAATCACAACTAGTATAGGATTTGCAGTTTCATTCACTATGTCCTGTTTTATGCTTTGAAATTACAATAATTCCTCAGGGACAGACTTCAACACTTTCAAAGACAAATCAGCTTCTACTTGCAATAAACCACAACATCAGTGATGTAGTAGCCCACCCGACTTGTGATTCATCACAATTCACAGATTACTATGTTGTGTAAATTACAGAAAGAAGATATTATACATTTTGTTGTCACTGGTTGGAGTATGAGAATTAAAATCCATTTCAAGGGAGCTCGGAAACATTCATACCCAGGAAAATGAATCTTGTTTCACTAAAATCCAAACAGTACTCTAGAAGGAGAAGTGAAAATACCCCATATGGTATTGACTTTGACCTTGAGCATAATTAGGTCATCACTGTGTGCAAGTTTAACAAAAAGTCGAATCTTTTGTCCAGATGAGCTAAAAATGGAAATGTTTGATTTTAACAATGATTACTTTTTTATGAAAAAAAAAATCAATGGCCCATGTGAAAGACAAATGTACACTGCTTCATTTGATCTTAGTTTCATCCACCCCCACCTCACCAAAATTCTCCAACTTTTAGCCTCTTAGTTTTAATCTCTGGGGTCCAGCAACCCTCAAAAATATTTGCTCCTCCCTGTCCTCTCTGTGCTACTGTGGTTTTAGAAATGGTTGAACTAGCAGTGAACCATACCTTTCCTTTCCTGACTTGCCTCTCATGTGTAGTTGTGATCTTTAGATGGCAAATGTCTAGGGCTTATGGGAAATAGTGTTTGTTAAAAGCGAACGACTGAATAAAAACATGATGTTGTTTTTCTTTTGAAAACACAGTCAACACACGTTTGCAAAAGGTTCCCGTTCAGTTCCAGTTTCAGTGCAGCTCTTCATGTAAATGTAATAGGTACATTCAGAAAGGCCCTATAAATAGATAGCCCAAGTCAAGTTGAAGTGCAATAATTAAATGAAACTCTTCACCCATGGTTATTTCTATTCCCATGGGATTTAATTGGAGGAAAGTGTGTTTTCGGTTTGAAAGGAGCAGAAGCAACAGAAGCATAGCCTCCAGTGCAATTAATTGGATGACCCAGTGGTAAAAAAAACCCCTCACTACATTTTCAACAAATGACTCTTGAATGGCAAAGCAAGAACTTCCAGAAAAAAAGGGTTTGAAATTAGATAAATGATCCCAAACGTGAGATTTTCCAGAGCAAACATAAAGGTGTCATTACACACTATACTCACAAATGATTATGCATATTATTTGTTAGCAAAAGTTGCAGATAGACACACATTCAAATTAGGCCAAAAAACATATTTTGGCTGATTCAAAATCTTGACGCTGAACCAGCGCACTGACAGTAATCTTTCTGAGCATTTCTATCTGTATTTCTGCTCTACTGCTAAATGAGACATTCTGAAGGCAACAGTCTGGTGGGTTGAGTGTATGAGGATGTCAGTTCACATCCACTTCTGATACCAGCCATGCCCTCACTCAGTCACTATCATTGTTGTGAAGCCAGTCAGATTAAACCGAGCAGCTATTTGGCCTGAAGAAAAGTCTCTGCATGGGCAACGATATGGGCTAGAGGCTGGCATGTTCTCTGTCTCTTCTTTTTCTGCAGATGTACACATATTGCTGAGTAACCTTTCAACATCTTTAGCTCCAGATGTAAGCCAAGTCAGCACCTGTCCATTGGTAGTTCATTGCCTGATCTAGTCAGCCTTTATAAAACCCAAGCGTGCATTCTCCATCTTTCCCTTAACAAGGAGTGAATGTTACAACAAGCCTTTTCTACACACAAAATCCAAAATCTCCAAGAGCCTTGTTGATATAAAAAAGTGTTATCATTTATCAAAATAGTATTTTTTTTATGAATCTACTTAATAGTTGAACCAGTAATTGTTGCAATCATTCTAATTGTGACCCTTATTTGTTTTTGTTTTTTTAAATCTCTCTTTTAAAGATACTCTATAATGAATACTGACCATAGCACAACTACAGTGTAAGTGGGGGTATGTAAAGAATAGAAACCACTAGGAAAGATGCAATTAACAATCAAAACACAAAAGCAATCAGTCCTGGAGCTGACATGATCAACAACACTTACAAAAGATTATGCTTTGTAAACCTCACAGGAATATTTAATCTCATCGCTGTTATTTTCTGTATAACATTAATTAATTCCTTATATCAAAACTGAAAAACAAGAAAATATTATCAGTGGTTTTTAATTTTTGAGAGACTCAGCTGGGTTTATACTGCCCTCTAATGGGTTTAACGAGTAATACAACTCCCGCTTCTCCAGACTTTGAAACACAAAGACTCCATCACTCTTAATGTTAAGAACACAGTCTCATCAGTGCTGGAGTCAATGAAATGAAGCTTGTTGTATATACTATCTAAGAGCGATATTCTCACACAGCTGCCTCTTTGTAGCTCTGATATTTCAGAGCATCTTAAAGCAATCTGCAATAATTAAGGCTCTGCAGTCATGGCAACCCCCAGAGAAACAGCCTGAGAGTCTACACAGGTGCTCAAACATACTTATATAGAAAAGTCAAGTTTCACACAGACCAGCGAGGAATGCCATTTGAAAATGGCAAATGCAAATGCCATTTATTAAGCTTTCCTAACACATAGTTTAACATTTGTCATACTGAAAATAGAAGGATACAGACACAGCAAAGGATTATGACAAAATATATCAAATAGAATAACAAAACAAAGTTACTTGATAATGGAAATACTTTTAAGCTGCAGTCTATTTAAATATGTATGCTTTCACACAATTATGCCAGTTGTGCTTTTCCTGACAGAGACTTATGAACCGAGACCTTGATGCAAAGGTGTTATTGAAAAGCCGACAGGGAAATTATATATTTTCTTCTGTGTGTTATGTGCAAAAACACTCTTACGTTGCAAAGCTGGCAGAACTTCTTCATGTGCTACCTTGATGCAACCTATCCCTGTCACCTTATTAGCGCTGCC
Organism: Pelmatolapia mariae; assembly: GCF_036321145.2. Taxonomy (NCBI): domain Eukaryota; kingdom Metazoa; phylum Chordata; class Actinopteri; order Cichliformes; family Cichlidae; genus Pelmatolapia; species Pelmatolapia mariae. The sequence continues at coordinate 20,382,768 of NC_086228.1, forward strand.
TCAATGCCAAAGGTCTGTTGAGGCATTGAAGCAGAAAAATATGTTACCTATCTGTATTATCATGTCTCCCCTTTTTGTAAAGCTTGCAGTTCACGTCTCACCATGGTTATTATAGATAGCTTACACCTCTGCCAGGGTCAACAGAAAACAAGGTCACTGATTACCTAATTGTTTGCTCATTAACTCCAAAGCCCTTATGACCTCTTCATACCAGTCTTCCTTATCACATTTCAGGCATGAACCAAGCAACAATGAAAACAGATTTCAGGTAGCTATGTGAACTTTCGCTTTGCATTTTAAAGCACTGCTAACTGATATAGTGCATGCACTCTTTGTGGCTTCCAAAATAACGGACTAATTTATGCTAGATCCAGGTTTTAGCTTTGCCACTGACGCTAATTGACGATTGATCTGAGAGCCATGAAAGCGCATTGTTTTATCAACCAACCGGCAGGATTATCCACACAAAATATTCACCAAAATATAAACACAAATAAGACTTTAGGTCCTACAGATATTATCAATCCTACCACAGCAGTAATATCTCTTCACAAACAGAACAACCCAGACCTGCTACCTGCTCAAGTACCCAAACAATGGATTTGCGGACGTTTTTGCTAAAATAAGTGTCTCAACCCAACATATAACAGCTTAGATCAAACAATCAAGCTTGGGTTACAGCGGACAACATGTATCTCTAGGTCTTACTTTTGGTATTGAACCCTCTGAAAAACTAGTTAACTAAATAAATTTAATTATATTAAAAACAAACAAACAAACAGTCAAAGAACTGACTCCTATGCTGCAATGTCAGCCAGTCTTATAACGTCAGACTAACCAACAAGTAAGTGCAAAGAATCCTATATCTTCAGCAATTTACAGGCAACAGCAGTAGCCTCTGTCTTACCTGATGATGGAGAACATAAAAAAGACATTTTGATTCCAGCAGGGACAAGCTAAATATAATTTTATACTGCGATGCAGCACTCAAAACTCCAGTCGTCTGTCTCTGCGTAGGTATTGCTGTTGGTAAACTTCATCCAGCTTACTGGTCAGTCAGGCGCAGTGTTGGGAAGGTTACTTTTAAAATGTATTCCACTACAGATTACAGATTACATGCCCCAAAATGTATTTTGTAACGTATTCCGTTGCGTTACTCAATGAGAGTAACGTATTCTGAATACTTTGGATTACTTAATATTGTAGCGGGCCAGGGCTGTTCGGGGATTTGTTATTGACATTTATGTTCTGTTGTCATGTTGCCATGGTGACAGGTGACGCCCTCTCGCTGCGACGGTGTGGCCTTCCGGGGTCAGAGGGCGCCCTGTGGGTTGTTGTTGTTGTGCTGTTGCCGCACTGAGCGTGTGTTCGCGGCAGTGTTCTCGGCAGAGAGAAATAAATGGCTGTGCTCCCTGGCTAAGACGGCGGGAAGCAAGACCAAACGAAACCTCTGTCTCCTCCTTCTCTGAGCTCGCCACAATATATTATCATGCTTTTTACAACTACATGAATGTACTATTGCTGTGTGATTTATTACTATTACTGAAGGTCCGCGGCTCCGAACCATAGTAAAGGGACCTCTGGCTAATACGGTGGGTTCCGTGTCGGGCTCGTAGCCGAAAAATAGCTTTACTTTGTTGTCTGGGTCAAGTTTGAGACAGAGAGAGGCGTTGAAAGGCTGCTCCAACGGGACTTATTGTTTCTGAGGAAAACACAAACACAGTGTACAGCCGAGTCTTAATAGCTTACTTACAACTGGGCTCGTCAGGCACTCTTCTTGGCTGCAGTGGTTATTATTATATTTACATGCTTCCAGCTCCCGTTTCTGCTCGATGATAACTCGTACTTTTCCGCTCTCCTTTTTCTCCCTCCTCACGCTCACAGACACATAACGGGTATGGCAGTCCATTCTCCCTGCAGCACGGACTACACTGCCCATGAGGCTACATTCTTTAGGGCTATGCCTGTAGCATTCTGCCTATTAGCTTAGCACAACAACAACAAAAAGGCGCTCTCTCACCCAGGAAACACACAGTCGCAGAGAGAGAGCGTCACCCTGTAACCACGGCAACCATAACGCTGCCGCCTGGAACAGCAGAACGTAGCTGTCAAACAAAACTCAAACAGTCCTGACCCGCGACAATATGAAACAGGAAAATTCCGCCATGTAATCCATTTATTTCAACAAAGTAACTGTATTCTAAATACCACCTTTTTAAACGGTAACTGTAACGGAATACAGTTACTCATATTTTGTATTTTAAATACGTAACGGCGGTACATGTATTCCGTTACTCCCCAGCACTGGTCAGGCGAACCTAAAGGCAAAACTCATGATCCTGACAGCTGCCACTTATCCGTTACTGGCCTCAGAGGTTGAAACCGAGCAAATGTTTTAATGAATCAAAAAAATAAAAATTTTGTATATTTTTTTAATGCTTATTTTATGGTTTTTCCAAATTGTGCGTTTGCTGTTCATTTTTCAGTATAAATAGGTTTTAGAAATCTCCATGTTGGGATTTTATACCAGTGATTCAAAGCATAAATCTAGGAATGTTTTTTTTTTTTTTTTTTTTGCAGCCTCATACTCTGTGAACATGTGAAGATGCAATAAGAATCAAATAACAATCTAAAGTAATTGTTTAATTTAAAATGTAGTAGGTAGAATATGTTAGAGGGAACATTTTGTACATGAGTAATCCAACACTTATCCTGGAACACTTAGATACAGATTAACTTACTTTGTGCAGCACAATGTCATGAGACTTCTGTGAAACACTGACAATTGTTAAAAACAAATGATGTTCACGTCCACTCTGTACTGCTCCACCCATGAGTGTATTTCATACATGAACAAATCCACGTGTGAAAGTCTTTTCATATGTGTTTTTGTATTTTTGTCTCACCTTTAAGCTAAGCATTTTCCATGACCAAACAATTTTATTAGATTTTATTTCTGCCCTCCTGCATGATGAGCTAACTTTATCTGTTGCCATAAGTGTTACTAAAAGTCAATAAAAGAGATTAAAATTTTACACAATAGTTGTATACACACCCAACTAGAGCTGGGCGATATAAGATTTTTTCATATCACGATATGTTTTTTTCATTTCAGGCGATAACGATATATATCACGATATAAGCCAAATAACTATATTTGTAAGATTTAAATGTGCCGTTGCTCACAAGTAAAATGTGAAATAATCAGCAGCTTGTCTTGATTTTAATATTTATTTCCCATAATAAGTTCAACAGGGTAGATGTACTTAAGGAACATGAGACTTTTTCAGATAAATAAAGGCAAATATTGCAAACTACACAAAAGGCAGCCGCTAAAGCGTTTAAGTTTCAAAATAGAACAAACAAAACAGACTACTAATTTGTCAATTCCACTTAGAAACAAAATGTTAATTCTAAAAATAAATCTTAAGTTTGTTTTACAGAAGAACAGACAAAATTGATTAACTTTTGTCAATATCAAATAAACTGAGAACTAAAAGGAAATTTTCAATCTCTCCTTGTTGTATAGCTTTCTGAACTTTCTGAATCCTTTATCATCCGCAACTGAAAATAGTTGTGGATGATTACTATACCTTTCTAATGTGACGTTGTTGTCCCTGGCTCTCTTTCTCTGTCTCTCCCTCCCGCTCTGTTCCTGTGCTACTGCGAGTGTAACTACCGCCCCTCCCCCCTCTTCCCAGCGCAAAGCGCAAGGCTCACCTGCGGAGTGAAGCGGAAAAAAAGTGCGAGAGAGAGGGTGAGAGAAAGAAAGAAAAAAACCCCACGGCTCGCGATAAGGAGCCGGCTCGCGTCGTTCACGTCAAAAATCTGGCTCTAAGAGCCATTTCGTTCGCGACCGACACATCACTACGAAACACTCATTTCCTCCATTACTAGCGGCTGACTGCTTCCCAAACCACACATGCGCGGCTTGGCACTTGTGCTGTACGTAACAAGTCACGTGACGTGACGCTGCGGCTGTGATTGGTTCGGCTCTGCGCTACTTAATTTGGATTGGCTGTTCTTTTCTTTTTTTTTAAGAGAGCAAGAGAGAGATGAGGTCTATCGCAATAGTTTAATTTTTCTATCGAGAAAAAGTTATTTCGCAATACATATCGTTATCGTTTTATCGCCCAGCTCTACACCCAAGCCAATCTAATTTTTTGATATGGACTTTTTTGGTAGCCCCTTAATTACATCTGGAGAAATAATTGGGACACTGGGTGGAGATAAGCACTAATCAACAGAATTGGTCAGAATTTCACTGAACAAACTGCTTTGCATCTTGGACAACCGCTCCACTCACACTTCTGAGACAGCAGAGCTCTTTCACCCTCAGACTGCCATAGAGCTGCCATAAAGAACGTTTCAGGAAATCATTCCTACCATTCTCTATAAAACTGTATAATAACTCTTCATTTTGTGACAGGTCAACACACCTGTCAGGCATAAGATCCTAAACATACTTTATATTATACCTTCATGCAGCTGTTTTTATTAAAATTTATAGTTTACATATTATTGATTAATGTAATTTGCACTTCTCTCTTGCACAATGTCAGCCTTACTTGTACTAATTTATTTGTACTTTTCTGTGTTTTTTATCACTGTTCTATCTATCTATCTATCTATCTATCTATCTATCTATCTATCTATCTATCTATCTATCTATCTATCTATCTGGTAGATTTGTGGCTACCTTATCTCGCACTTGCACATTAACCTGATCTCTACATGTGCAGCAAGCCAATAAAGACTTGCTATGAAAAGAATGGCGGAGTTCTAATGTTTTACAAGTACTAGTATATGCCCATGCTTTATTTTTAGTTGTTTGGTCTGTGATTTTCGTCTGTTGTTAAATGGTTGTTAGGCAACATGATGACACCATAGTATATAACTGAAAATTTAGATTGATTAACAGAATTACTCATTGACCTTATTAAAACATAGAATTTATTGCCTTGAATTTTATTTGCAGTTCAAATGCAAATAATAAATAACAAAGAAAGGAATTAAATAAACGTGCCAGAGGCTGGTGGGCTGTTTATTTGGGATTCCAGCAAGTGGCAAAGGTAAAGGAAAGTGGAGGGACTGAAAGGCAAAGACATATTGCAAAATATGAAGTAATAATTGTGTCTCTGTGATCAAGTTATTTGCATAGCTCTACTGTCATGACATGTCAGCTTATTTGTTATCAGCTGTGAGGACATATTAAAATGCTCCACATACATTTCTAAATGAAAATTTCTGTTGCTTTATTGTATTTCATTTCTTTAAAAATGTACATAAGGTAATGGATTGCCCAGATTTTAGACAAATATTGTAACATACTGTAAACGTATAAGCAAAAGTGGCACAGTTCTGGGTCATTTTGACCGAGCATTTTTAGTTTCTTGTATTTTGGTATTATTCTGTGATATGACTTATATTCTGATTCTCTAGTTGTGCTGTTTTGATTATTATTATTATTGTCCTATGTTTCAGTTTAATTCTGGTTAAGAGTTTAGTTTTAGGTTTTGTTCTTGTGCCCTCGTGTTTGGTGTAGGTTTAGTTCAGTGTCAAATCTGTGCCTGTCGTGTTTCCTGTTTCACTTTGAAAGTCCATTTCTCATGTCAGTGTTTCCAGTTTTATCATTCAGTCTCCAAGTCCTGCATGTGGGTCCTACATCCTCCTGCCACACAGCACGTCATGACAAAAAGTCTAGACCCACTCCTGATTTCTTAATATTTTGCTTCCAAGGATCCAGACTTGGAATTTTTTAAAGTGCTCTTGAGCAATAGTTTTCCAGTTTGTCTTTGAACATTGAACATGAATTTCTGCCCAGTCCTTTTACTTGATCATTTAAGGAGCTTTTTTTGTTTGTTTGTTAAGTCCTAACTCAAGAAATGAACCAGTGTTGTGTCTAAATATAACATACAACTCAACATAACACAGTTTTAAAAGTTGCATCTTAAGGGCACTGTCATAAAGCACAAATCTTTTTTCCCATTTCTTTAGGCTTAGGAAAATGCCAACGATACCACAGTTTGACCAACATAAAATGCTGTTTTTGCATCAACATAGTGATGCCCAAAGGGAAAAACCTGAAATTTGGCATATGTCACCATGGTGAGCAGTGTGTCCTTAAAAATGGATAAAGGGATGAAAAAAGCTATGAGCTATGAATACACAAAAGTCATTTTTTAAATCCACCATACAGTATCATCTGCAAGCATCTAATTGGCAACAACTGAACTTTTTCAGCATGAAAATTATCCCAAATATGTTGTCAATGCAGTAAAAGCACATTTGGATAGAAAAACATACAATAAGATAAGATAAGATAAGATAACCTTTATTAGTCCCACATGTGGGAAATTTGTTTTGTCACAGCAGGAAGTGGACAGTGCAAAAGTTATGAAGCAAAAATTAGAATAAAATAAAATAAGAATAAATACAGTATACAACTGTACAGAATAGAATAAAATAAAATACTATATACAGTAGAATAAAATAGAATAAAATATGCAATAAGATAAAAATAGAATACAAGTGCTATATACAACTCAGTAAAAATACAACGATACCAGAAAAGATTATTGCACATGTGTGAATGTGTGTGTTGATCAGTTGGAGTCTTTGTTGTGCAGTCTGACAGCAGTGGGGAGGAAAGACCTGCGAAATCTCTCCGTCCCACACCGTGGGTGCCGCAGTCTCCCACTGAAGGAGCTGCTCAGTGCTGTCACAGTCTCATGCATGGGGTGGGAGATGTTGTCCAACAGGGATGACAGCTTAGCCACCATTCTCCTGTCACTCACAACCTCCACTGGGTCCAGAGGGCATCCTAGAACAGAGCTGGCCCTGCAGATCAGCCTGTTCAGTCTCTTCCTGTCCCCAGAAGAGATGCTGCCGCCCCAGCAGACCACACCATAAAAGATGGCTGAGGCCACCACAGAATCATAGAAGGTCTTCAGGAGTCGGCCCTCCACTCCAAAAGACCTGAGTCTCCGCAGCAGGTACAGTCTGCTCTGCCCTTTCCTGTAGAGGGCGTCTGAGTTATGAGTCCAGTCCAGTTTGCTGTTCAGATGAACACCAAGGTACCTGTAGCTGTCCACAGCCTCAATGTCCATACCTTGGATGTTCAGTGGTTGCAGTGGAGGATGTTTGTGCCTGCGGAAGTCTACCACCAGCTCCTTTGTTTTACTGGCATTGATCTGGAGGTAGTTCAGCTGGCACCAGTCCACAAAGTCCTGAGTCAGTCCTCTGTACTCCTTGTCGTCCCCATCAGTGATGAGGCCGACTATAGCAGAGTCATCAGAGAACTTCTGCAGGAAGCACTGGGTGGAGTTGTGGGAGAAGTCTGCAGTGTAGATGGTGAAGAGGAACGGAGCCAGAACCGTTCCCTGTGGGGCCCCCGTACTGCAGACGACCCTGTCCGACACACAGCCCTGAGTCCTCACATACTGTGGTCGGTCGGTGAGGTAGTCCAGAATCCAGGTAGTGAGGTGATGGTCCACTCCAGAGTTCTCCAGCTTGTCCTTCAGAACCGAGGGAAGAATAGTGTTGAAGGCACTGGAGAAATCAAAGAACATGATTCTCACAGTGCTTCCAGCGGTCTCCAGGTGAGCGAGGGAGCGATGTAGGAGGTGAATGACGGCATCATCCGCTCCAATGCCAGGCTGGTAGGCAAACTGAAGTGGATCCAGTGATGAGCTCACAAGGCGCCGAAGCTGAGCCAGGACCAGCCGCTCCAGGGTCTTCATCAGGTGGGATGTCAGAGCCACCGGCCTGTAGCTGTTGAGGTCCTTGGGGCGTGAAGTCTTTGGCACTGGTACAACACAGGAGGTTTTCCAGAGCTGTGGGACTCTTCCCAGCCTCAGGCTCAGGTTGAAGAGGTGCTCCATCACACCACACAGTTGGTCTGCGCAGGACCTGACGACCCTCGAGCTGATGCCATCTGGACCCGCTGCCTTCTTGGCTTTAATCCTCCTCAGTTCCCTCCTAACCTGGGTGGTTGAGAGAGACAGGCTGGAGCCTTGTGTTGATTGTGTATTGGATGCTGTTGTTGGGGGTGGGGAGGAGTGAGCAGGGTGAATAGAGGAGGTGTGAAGTGTCTGAGGTGTCAGAGGTGGAACAGCAGCAGTGGGGGTGGGTGAGTCTGCAGCCGATGTTGGAGACTGCCTCATGGCTGAATCAAATCTGTTGAAGAAATGATTCAGTTCATTTGCCCACCTCACATCCCTCCCAGGCAGAGAGTTCTGATGTTTGTGGCCTGAGATGGTTCTGAGGCCTCTCCAGACTTCACCAACGTTATTTTGCTGAAGCTGGTTCTCCATCTTCTGCCTGTAGCTGTCCTTCCCATTCCTTATCAGTCCCCTCAGCTCTCTCTGCACCCTTTTCAACTCCAATGAAACACTATTAGTCATGGATTGGCCTCCCCACAAGATTACTGAAGCAGTATAGGGTTGTCTTGATAAATGGACTGGTACTTATTTAGCAGCTTTCCACTCTGACTCTTGAAAGCACTTTTTACTACAACCCTCATTTAACAAACCACACATGACCATTCAAGCATGTTTTTTCTATACCTTGTATACCCAACATTCATTGACATGTTCACACTACAATGGAGCAGCGCAGAGTTTAGTATTTTGCCCAAGGATACTTTGACATGAAGCTGGAGAACCAATCCAGTGACCTTCCACTTGGTAGACAAACCTCTCTTTTGGTCCAAAGACCAAAATGAAAGGCACCCAACACCCAAAGATGAGCTTTGGACTGTCCTTCAAAATGCTTACTACTAAGCTCAACTTCTTAGGAAGGAAGCAAGGAAGCTTGCCTTAGACAGTTCAAGTTGTGTTGGAAAACTAAGATGATCATACCAATCATAGGCTTTCAGGCTTGTTGGAATAGTAGTCTAAGGAAAGAAAATGACTGCACTTCTTGGACTGCTTGGAGAAAATTCTCCTGTGTTTCTTTGATAAACCTGCTACATAAGGGATCACAATGTTGTTTCGTTTGTCATTCTGTTTCTCCCAAGTTGGTGTCTGACCTTGTTTCCTGTCTAGCTTTGGTGATTCAATGAAGACCCAGCTGGGATAACAACATATTTTAAGAGCTATCTTTAGATGTATGTATTCCTTTTCTTTCTCTTCTGGCTTTAGAGGGAACGTTTTCTGTCCGGTGACAGCTGATAATACATAAGATGACATGTCATGACAGTCGAGCTGTGCAAGTAACTTCATAACAGAAACAAATGTATTACTTCATCAAAATATATTTTGAAATACTCTGTCTTTGCCTTTAAGCCCAAGGACAAAATTTCAAAACACAGTGCAGTGAGGAGTGCTCAGACCCGTACATTGGAGAAACCAAACAGCCACTCCGTAAAGCATGGCACAACATAGCAGAGCCACCTTGGCAGGACAAGACTCAGCTGTACATCTGCATCTAAAGGACAAAGGTAACTCTTTTAAAGATGCCAGTGTTCACATTTTGGACAGAGAAGACAGATGGTTAAAACGAGGGGTGAAAGAGGCCATTTATGCCCACTGTGAATGACCATCTTTGAACAGAGGTCATGGCTTAAGACACCAACTGTCAGCCACGCAGAATGCAGTTTTGAGGCCCCTTCCCAGGTGCCCTTAACCCCTACTCACATCTTGCATCAGGTTCATTAGACTGAAGTTTTAGACAAGGTCTCACAATGGTTCGACTTGAAACCTCTGCTGATAATGGACCCCGCCCTTTTTCACACCTTGGTTCATGTGATGAGGCACATGATCAATGGTTGGTCATTGACCCTCTTAAGGGACAACTCCCTTTTTTTTAACTGAAGAAACTTCTTGAATGAGAGGTAAAACATCTTCAAGAATTTTAAAGAAGTCCAGTCGCTTTCTTTTGAAGCTCCTTAGACTACTATGACCTGGATGATTGAGAACCTACACATACCTGTTGGAATAGTACAGTCTCAGTTTTAGCCCTATACTTATACTTCATTTCTTGTATTTCCATGTATCATTATACCTATTTCAAATTAATGAGAGATAGCTCAAACACTCTGCTCTCTTAGTAAAGCAGGTGGATGATTTGAACCCTGGCTCATCCAGCCTACATATCTGAGTATCCTTGAGCAAGATAGTGATGAATAAAAGATGATGAAAAAGTTGTGTTTTCATGATAGTTAGAAAATGCTTAAAAGCATAGAAAACAGTGCAGTATGAATGTGTGCTATAAGTACCAGTCAGACTCTGACTAAGTTGTGATACCTGGCTGTATTGCTACTACAATTCTAAAATATTTCTACATAAGAAAAGGTTATTTTTTTCATTTTATAGTTTTACATGTACATGTATGTAGGCATGTTGGCAGACATGCACTTTAGACTTCCTTGAACTTTTTTGTTGTTGTTGTTGTTTTATTCAGGCAGTTTTGATATAAATAGCACTATCCTACTGCAATCAAATCATTCTGGATAATTTGTAATGACTCAGCCATGAGCAGCAGGCGAGTAATTGGATAACTTGCTGTGAAAATGCTTTCCTGAAGCAATTTGAATAGTGTTAGTAAGTTCAAGCAACTTTGGAAGAGATTTTTTTGTGTGCTCTTTATACGCTTAAACTTTTGTCCCCCCACACTGAAAGTGGTCAGAGGAGGTAAGAAAAAGACTTGAAAAATTAAGATAATGTGGAAAAAATGTAGTTAGCACTCTGTTTTATGGATATGAGGTTTGTTTGAAGAAGCTCACACAATAAGTTAAAAATTACACATGAAGGTAGATGACTGCACTAAATTTAGCTCCATTGGTTTAGGAGAAGGGCTCCTTGTAAGAGGTGAAGTCAAGGATATTTGCTCATTTGGTCCTTTTGTTTGCAACTTTGGATTATTGTGCCTTGTCCGTCTCCACTGCTTGATTAAGCAGCTCCCAAAGTGTGGCCACTGAGAACTGCTGAAAACTTGCACTAGACTAGATATACACTACTCTGAATTTGGATAATATGGGCTACAGAGACTATCTCCCCAGTAACTGCTTTAATTAGTTCACAACAGTGAGTAGCATTTGACACAAAATAATTTATACGGAATTTATATGTATACTTAACATATGCAATAACTGTTTTCTTGGATTACTAAAATTCTGAATAGAAAAACATGAATTTACACATGCCGATATCTACAATAATAGTAACCTTTAAATAGTGCTAATGAATGCAGAATTAGAAATCCTTGGTTTGAATGCCTGTGATGTAGTGAATCATATATATAAACACTTCACTGGGGGAAGAATAGTTTGAAGTCACTGTTTAACATAGCAGTAAAACTTTTACAAAGCAGTCATGTTAAGATGGCAAAGAGTCCCAGTTTGCATTAAAAGTAGTTTCATTAAATATTCCGCCTTCCACATTATCTCATGCACTTAGAACCAACTCCTCTCTGATTGGCAGAGAGGGCATTAAGGTGTTATTTGTAGTGACCCAACTCCCTTCTACCTGTGGACCTGCTTGCAAGACCATTCAAGCTGCAGGTCTTAAAAAACAGCAACATCTTCCAGTTCTCCTTAACTTTTCTTTGCAATATCATTACCTTTTCCTGCATCACAAGAACTAAATGAAGAGCAAAAAGGAAGAACGGGAGATGTCAGGAGTCATCGTGAATCAGTTTGCAGAAGGTAATGATCATCAGACTGTATGTGGATCAGAGTTAAAAAAAAAAGTTTATGTGTGTTTAGTACTTGTACTAGTACTCTTTGCTTCTGGAGCACCAGATGATAGGACATACTTGGTAAAGTTTCTTATTTTCACGTGTAATAATTTAACCTTAGCAGATACTATATTCTGGCTGTCATTATAATTTGATCAGTGAGAAATTTTGAAATTAGCATACCCAACATTTTAAACAGAATCCACTTATTTAGAAATATTATTTCAACCTAACATAGTATGTGATGAAACACCACTTATTCATTTTGCCTGTTTGGAATGATAAAGGTTTTTTGGTCCCAGACACTCATTATTGTAAATATGTAAATGTATGTATGACTTTGTTATGTCAATGGTGATAATAAGCATGTGATAATAACACATTTTTATCTTTAAAACCATAAGTATTGATTAAAGGTCAACAGGAACAATACAACAAGAGACTGCAAATAGTGCTTCATACGTGTGGTAGGTGTTGCAGAATCAGCACGAAGGAAAATTTCCAAGACAGTTCAATATGCATAAACACACTCCACATGTGTGTCCACATGTGAGTCTATATTTAATGTTTGACTATTGCTGCTGGTTTTTCATGCCTTCAGTTATACATTTATAGCTTTAAGTCAGTAAAATATTATCAACTCTCATAGGTCATCCAGTACTGCATTATGAAACTGCTGGAACTACTGTTCACAACAGGCATTTCTGCATATGCTGTTCAAATATTTATCATGATGAAGCATTGTGCTTATTTCTGTTATAAACACTGTTTTTCATTGAACAATGCTTATGTGTTTGTATTTGTATGTTTCCCCACAGTTATATCCCTCAGGGTGCTTGTGGGGTTTGATTAATGTTTCACACTAGAGTAAGCCAAACTCGTTTACTTGCGATGAACCCCTTGACCACAGAACATTAGTTTATTAATGCAGTATTTCATAGCTTTCCTGGGTGCTTTGTTAGTGACTGTTAATGTGGTGATGAAAGGTCCGCTATGCAGCTCTTTCTTCCTTGAGCAGAAGTGTAAAGTGTTGAGGATCAGTTATTTAGGTAAGATGCAAAGAGTCTTCTGAGTAGACCTTATGAACTGGAAATAAGGATTTTTTTCTCTGTGTTCTGATGGTGATGCTTATTTGAATTGATAAAATCTCAATAATATCACTTTGTTTTGCATATTTTATTTTGCAAATATGGCATGTGTGAAAATTTTTATTCAGTGCATAGCTGATAGAGATAATTGACAACTGATTGATAAAGGCAAGGCAATTTTATTTAGAACCGTTGTTTCATACTCACACTACAGCGGCAGATTCATGGTGCTGCAAATTAACAACATAATACAGCACAGTTCAAAGTTAAAACAGCGCAGAACACAATAAAAGATTAAACATCTACTTATGATCAAGGTTTCTGGCCTTTGAGCTTAAAAAAAAAAACAAGCAAACAATAATCATTTATTTCCACATAGAAATTCAAATTAATTAAAGGTAGTTTGTAACCATTTGCAAATTAGCTTGTAAAAAACAACAGTATGACTTTAGTGGTCAGGTTAGACATTAACACTTGAGAATGAATGAGGAGTACCCTCTTTTAGCCACTTCTGAGAGTCTCAGTCCTTTACAACATGCAAAATTCAGTTTGCTATTATAAAATCCCCGACAGAATCCCAGCCTTGCTGCTGCCATGCTGCTTTAACACCAGACTCTGCTGCCATCTCAAGGCAAATGAGGGAATCACTTCTTCTTCTTAAACTGAACATTAGACTGAAGCCAAATTCAAGCAAGAACACAACAAACAAGTGATAGTCATCACAGAGTGCCTCCATCAGTACAGCTTCATTCAGTCAAATGAACAAGCTGCTGCTAGTCAACCTTACCTCCTATATGAATGTTAAACAAAACAGGTCAAATATTATATACAGTCTCATTGTCTGTCTTCCATTTTTACTGCTTTTGCTTTGAATATTGCTGTTTTGACTTCATCATCATGATTATTGTGTATGTTATTTCTATTCTCAGAAAACATCTAATCTATACAGCTCATTACAAAATATACATCTCAATACAAAAGTTATTTATGATTTTGGAAACTTTCATTGCAAATACATACTATAAATGCAACTTATATAAATATTAACTAAATATTCACTCTTATTATTCCAAATTCTGCACCTGTACAATGTCAGACTAAGGTATTCTATTCTATTTTATATTTTCAAATATTAAGTAAATTACAGAATTATATCTTTTGGTGTCAAGACACTACTTTTGCATCATTAGATTTTATTTCTAAACTTCCCATCAAGTATCTTTATTTCATAACCAGCATGTAAGACATGCACTTAAATAACTGTCACACCTATCTGTGAGAATGAAGATCATAAGTGGAGTTATTTTATACTGTAATAATATATAATATACTGTACTGTTATTTTATATCGTAAGTTTATAATATTGTTACTTAAACCTTAAAACGGGCTCTTTTTCACAGCTTTGCCAGGTCTGTTTGTAGCAGTTAAGAGGGTTTCCCAGCAGTATGTGTAAATAAAGATGTAGATCCACAATAAAGTGTAAACAAGTAAAAGTTCCCCTCAGAATCTACCTTAAAGTAATTAAAGTGATTCTTATAGTGTAACTAAAGAATCTTGAGCATATTTTTTAATGTTATGGATCAATAGTTTTAACACTGGTCATTTTTTTTAGTGTCTTGATGTTCTTGGATGTGCATTGAATTATAAGGAATAATTTGAGCAGGTGTTGTGGAAAGAAATACGGTGTGCCAGTGAGGAATAAAACAGTGTCCAGTCGGTAAACAATGGCAATTTGAATTTCTTCTGAGACTATGGCATTCAATAACAGATGTACGGAACATGTATTTCATTACCTCGACTGCAAATGCGATATTTATATTTTACTGGTCTGTTTAAATGTTTCAGCCTGTTATAGTGAACATTTGCTCACTTTGTCCTTGACTGATCTGTCAGAACCAGTTTGTGTACAATCTAAATGTACCCATTGTTTTTTTTGTATTTATATGACATTTACAAAAAGAAACATGATATTTGATAACTTTTGAATTGTTTATTGTTTATTGTTTATCGTGTGTAAGCTCTAAAACGTTAGAGCTTACACACGATGCTCATAGAGTTACCTATGAAAATAACATACCAAAACCCTAAAATTGCCTTTTTAAAAATTACTTGGAATATAGTCCATTTCATAGGCACAAGGACCCAGCAGAAACGAGCACCTCTCTCACCCTCATGCTTTCCCTTTCTGCCCTCCCTCTCCCTCTTCCAAACTCGTGTGCTCTCGGAGGAGGTGCAGGGAGGTAACTACCTCAGTATGTATGTATGGGTGTGTGTATAAAAGATGTGGAGGATGACTAGTAAATGCTGACGAGCAGAGCAAAGATAAAAGATTATGGGTTGACCTTTGGAAAACAAATGACCTAAAATTTAAAAAATCCCTGGAGAAACATGGAAGACAAAAAGGTCCTTACTTTTGTGCCCTCTGGTAAGTTTTACAGGAGTGGAGTGAGGTGAGGAAGTGAAATGTGTCAAACATGCAGACAAAGCCTTTTTAGAGCGTATGTGTGAATGTTTCTTTCCTTATTCTTTTCACTTGTGGTTACATTTTTAATGTCTTCTTGTTGTTAACAGTAAAACTACAGAATAGGAGAAAGATGCTTTCATTGCCCAGAAAGTGAAAAGCAAAGCATATGGGTCAATATTTACAGTATGGCAATAAATGATACACTCATCTGCCATGCAGTGCTTTAATAACAGACCTGCAAAAATATTTCCAGCACCAGTTTTAACTTTGTTGTGTCACCAGGAACAGTTCAAGAAAATTATCCAAGTTATATATTATTTCTTACTGAAATTTGGCTTTTCTTTACAAAATAGGTTTTCTCTCTAATCTTGCAGAGTCTTTACATCATCAGGTGCCCTAAGATGACTATTGTTGAAAACGGGTCCTATATAACAACATTTGAAAAGAAATCTACTGAATTGTATAGGCTCATGTTAATGGTAACCCAATTCCACTGGCTGACCTGATTATTAGTGATTATTATTAATTATTATTAATTAGTAAGTGTTTATTACAAGCCAAAATATGTCTAACATTAAAGGTACCAATATCTAAAATGGGACAATTCTCATTGTGACCTGGAACTTACTTTCATCATTGCCATTAATATGTTAATTCCTACTTGAGTTTTCTCAGGTCAAGGATTAAGAAGATTATCCGGTAGAAAAATGTCTAATGTTCTAATCTGGCAAATCTCAAGGTTTTCCATTCTCAGCCCTTCGTTCTGTGGTTGGCGTTGGTGATCATTTCAATGTCAACCTCAATAACACCCCTGATACTTGACTTTAGATTATTACCTAAAGGCTTCCAGGTTTTCTATAATTCAGCAGAACCTCCTTGTAATGAACATCAAGTTGCTCTTTTAAGATTAGTACCACAATAAATAAAATTATTTTGAAGTGAGCAAAACCTCCTTTCAGTCAGATACTTAGGTTGGTATAAATTATGTAACTGTAACTGCACTGTTGGTTTCTAATGTTTGTTTATGCAGCACATTCACTGTGCTGGATAAACAAACATTAGGTTATCCTTATCGGTACCCTTTGAGGTGTTGATGTGGAATGAGCGGTAGTTCCTCCTTCCTGTTATTTATATTATAACAAAGCATATGTCTGCATTGTGAACCACAGTGTACACACTGTTCATGGTACAGGACCATGCACCCACCATGGTCAAAGTCTCGATAAGATTTTGCTTTAGCAGCAGGTATTTTCAGTGTATTTTATTGAATGGTGCATAGGAGTATATCATTAGCTGACCTTCTTATTTGATAGACAAGCTATTATAAGTCCTTACATGTGAACACCATGGCCCTTCTGCTTTCATAGTTTGACCTTGTGCATTTCAGCACAGAGTTCTCAGATTTGCAGCTCAGCATACTTGTTTCCAGAGACCCAACAAGGATTCTCCTGTTTCCTTTTTCACAAGGACATAGCCTGCTTACAGTCTACAGATGGCTGTGTGGCTGTCTGTAAGAATAAATCATATGTTATGCTTTAAGACTTACAGATTTGGTTCATGAGATAGACCAATAACAGATAGCAAACAATGTGCAACAACAGAGGGGTGATTTGGCACATCAGACTTCAAAAACTGTAAAATACAATTTTAGATTCAAACATAGTGAGAAAAACATACTGAAAAAAATTCAGATAAACCAGCGATTGATACAAGGATACAAAACAAGATGCATTAGCACTCTTAATTGTACTTAAACACAATTTTATTTTGAGCCAAATGCCAACACCAGCATACTACTATGCTGATGGCAGTGATATCCTGCTTATAAGGCATAATGGTCATTTTTTTGTGGGGGCCGCTAGCCATAATAGATGATAAGCAAGAAGTAATAATAGACAAGCATTTCTGTCACTGACAATTCAGCCATTTTTTCCCTTATTTTTTCTTCCCCAAATGTCATTTATGTCCTCACCTCAGCTTTCAGTAGGGACTAATCAGAAAGTGATGCCATTACTCCTTTTGTTCACAATATTGATAAGGAATAGTTTAGCATATTTACAATAAACCTGACATTCATGTTTTCATGAGGCAGTTTCAGAGGTCACATCCACACACTGTCCTGGCACAGACGGCTGTGTAGTCTGTGTGGACTCCTGTGAAGAGGAGGAGGCCTGGGAATGTTCTATCTAATCTGCTTTGAGATATAGCCTTGCTCGCAAGCCCCTAGAGCCAAACAGTGCTTCAGGCAATGAAAACTCATCTGTACAGCTGCAGCAGTGTCTCACAGATACATGACCGCCAATACAAACATCAGACACAGCTGGCACTAGATTTGTTCTGTAACCGAGACTTCACAGATCTCTTTTAAGATTGCCAGGTTCTTGGTTTTTTTTCCCTCTCTCTCCACAGCATTACCATAACTTGACATAAGCTCCTTAATTTTCATAACAGCATCACATTATTTTGGAAAATCTGGAAGTAACTGTGCTTAGACGTGTGTGCTCGCTTTCTAATAGGAATTTGTAAAATGTGTATGCAGAATGCATAAGCATGTGCAGAGAAAAAAAGATGAAATCTTGAGATGCATCCTAAAATGAAAGTGATATCCTTAGAGATTCTATTAACAACAATTTATGTTAGCCAGTAGCAGCTTCTGAAAAATGTGCTTGATGTGTAACAAAGAAACATATTAACACTAACACTATATATTAACACTCCAGTTATTGTGCACTTACATAAACTTCATTATCTGAAAAAATATTAGTGATTCAAAATAGTTTATTCTGTCCTTATAGTGATATGATTCTAACTTTTCCATACTGCACTTAAAGAACTGGATGACAGACAATACAAACAGTGATGAAAATCTTTAATATAAAAGACTGCGCTTGAAGTTGAGCAGGACATTTTGTAAACATCATATTTGTTCCTTCAATCCACAGCGGCTCCATCCACAGAGAGGCCTAAGAATGGCTACTTTTTCCAAGAGATGGGTGCGTATTGCTTTTTACAGCAGACTTTTGCTCTTTTATGAAGTTCAAGTGATCTGCACAGTAACAAAGATTATTTTTCCCTCAGGACGGTGGGGATCGTACGCGTCTAAATTTATTGTATCACTATTATTTATGCAGATGTCTGTTCTTCTCTCTGCTCACTGATGACCCATTTCACATGCTGGTGGGCACAGCCAGTCTGTTCACTGTGTGTTAATTAATGAATAAATAACAAGACAGATGATCTCTGAGTCAATGATGGGAAGAGTGAATAATCATAGCTCAAAGCTTTGCCCGTGAAGGGTTAATTGTCTAATTCTGAGGCCATTTTTTCTTCCCCCATAAAACTAGCAACTGAGAAGCCATATTTATCTTCTATACAATGAAGGAATTTACGAGAGGCTGCTGTTGTTATATTGCTGCATGTCTGGTTTTATTGGCAGTCTCTCTCTCTCTCTCCCTCTTGTCAACAGATGGTAGAGTGGTGGGAGGGCAAAATAAATTCTCCCTTACTGGAGGCATTGTTAATGTGGCTAGCATAGCATCTTAACCTTGATGCAAAGAAGAGGTTTTATCTTAGTGTGATTTATCTTAATAAACAGGGTTGTATGATGACCTTTACAAGTCAAACAATTGTAAAGTGAAAATTTATTTATTGAATATTATTGGATTATGCTGTTTATGAGATATAACTCCTCAGTTATATGTAATGTATGTACTCTGGGACTTTGTTGCACTCATTTATTATTTGTTCACAGAACTGAGGGATGGGGAGCAGGACTATGTGGAGGATTCACCTACTACCAACAAGGACCACATTTATGACAATGAGATCCAGATTAGTCCTTCAGGTCTTTCTTTCTTTAATTTGCCTTCATTCAGTTCAATTCGATTTAATTTACATAGCGCCAAATCACAGCATTTTGCATTGTAATGTAAAGATACTATAGTAATACAGCAGATGGAATTATTTAGTCTTGTCTTGTTTACTTGTCTAGGATTTGAGATCACATTTGACTTCAGCCTCCACCATTATCAAATCATGTGTGGCAGCTTTGATTCAAATGAAACATTGTTCAAAATCCGGAGTGAAGGAAGGAAACCTTTAGAAATATGAAAGAAAAGACTGTATTAGAGCAACAGTTTGGTGATACTAAGACAGTCTTTGCATATAAAAGTAATGTTTTGTGTTTCTTTTGCTGAAGATCCTGAAGGACCTGGATTTGGGCTTTTAAACACAACAAGAAAAGTAAGATTTACTTTTTTGTATGAATTTTTTTTATACCATTACTTACTTTTTTCTTATTTAAACCACACTGCAGCAGCAAAAGCAAATTAAAATATTTTCTTTAATGTAACTGAGAGAGCATCAGCAACTTACAGCAGGCAGAAAACGATACCCTCATTTCATTCACTTGCATCCATGATTTAAATAGCTTTTGTTCTTGCTTCCCACCAGTATGTTAAGCCCATGAACTTCGAGGAGGAAGTCCGCGCCCACAGAGACCTGGATGGCTTTCTGGCCCAGGCAAGCATCCTTCTGGATGAAAAAGCTGCCACTCTGGATGAGGTGCTAAGGCAAATGTTAACTTATGTTGTGGTCGAAGGCCGTGAGAGTTGGGATGTGGATGAGATCATGAACTCACTGTTCACAGACGCAGGAAGGAAAGAGATCAATGGTGAATGAGCATGTTACCAAAGAAGTCTAAATCACTTGATTACATTAAAGACAACTAAAAAATGAGCATTTAGTCTGATTTTGCTGTTTATTGGATTATGTTTCCACAGTTCATCTTCTGTCAGAAACCATTCAGGGTGTGACGGCAACTTCTACTGGCATTCATTACCAGCAGTCCTGGCTTTGTATTCTGTGAGTTCATCTCCAGTTAAAGCTGTCTGAGGTTTAGTTCATGTCTCTTATTGGTTAACTGATTTCAAATAATACGTTTCTTTGAATTCAGCTCGAATGTGAGGAATCTGCAGAGACGTCATGTCTGCATCACCCGCCTGGAGAGACCACAAAACTGGGGTGTCAACTGTTGTGAAGCTCGCTACGTCGTCCTTATCCTCGCTCCACCTAGAACAGTAAGGTCAAATTCTCCACTCATATTCTGAATATCATCTTAATTTTTTCTTAATTTGTCGATAGCTTACTTGTTGCAAGCAATTACTGTTTGCTGATGACTGTCCATAATATTCAGTTGCATAGACTGCATGTAAAAGCCTGATGTAGCCACTGTTACGTCACATATTGGCTTACGGGCTGCTGTTTGGAAGCCTTGAGTTTGTCGTTTTGGCCTCTGTCCATCCTCTTATCTTATCCTATCAGGGTTGCAGTGGAGCTGGAGCCTATCCCAGCTACCATAAGGCGAGAGGCAGGGTACACCCTGGATAGGTTGGCAGTCTGACGCAGGGTTAACACATAGAGACAGAGAGACAATATACCATATTTGGATGAGTTATATGTCTCAACTCTAAGATGAAACTGAAAAGAGAATTTGTAACATAGTATAATTTCAGGAGGGATTTTGGTAAATGGTATTTATTAGATTTGACTTGTGATCCTATACATGAAGTTTTTACGGTAATACAGTAGATAATGCTTCAAAATTCAAAAACGTCCTAAACACGTGGCTAGAGATGTTGCCCAGCAAGCTTGATTGGTAAAGTTCATCCATACTTTCACTCCATCAGTGCAGCACACAGACACAGATGCGTGCTAGTTATGCCCAATAAACAGCTTAGGAGGCCAAATTTGAGAGGTCCAGTTCATCAACATGAATCAGTTGATGTTATGCCTAGAACATCTAGGAAGTGACAGTTACAGTTGTGGACATTTGCCTGTCACTCAAAGAGGCCGCACCCCTAATAAAACAAATATAAAATTGACTCTTGTATCATTTTCATTCTTACTAATTAGTAATTACACATAGACATGTTGGTTTCTGCTTTAAAGCTGGTCATTTAACTTTTTTGCCAACCTCAAAAGGCCATTTGAGGAATGTTGTGTTTGGTATTAACTAAATATTCAGGCTTGGACATAAATCAGCTAAGTCCACATTTATAATAATAATCGATTATCTATTTTGACAGTCTGTTTATTGATTATTTTTTGGGTCAGTATTCACTGGCTTTCCATGATGTTTAACTTAACTCTTCAGTTTTCCTGACTTATTACAAACCAAAAAAGAGTCAAGTGAATAAACAACACAATTCAATTCAATTTTAAAGGACTTTTAATGTAAAAAAAAAAATCTACATGCTTCTAATGGAGAGATGTCAAACTGTGTTTCATTGTTCTTGTAACAGTGACAATAAAGATCTATTCTATTTTATTTAGATAGCGCCAAATCACAACAATAGTCACCCAAAGTGCTTTATACTATAATGTAGACCCTACAATAGAGAAAACCCCAACAATCATATGACCCTGTATGAGCAAGCGATTTGGCAACAGTTGGAAGGAAAAGCTCCCTTTTAACGCACAGTGGTCACTACAGTGGACAGCCATTCAAAGTATTTGTATTTCTTGTATTTGTGTCAGTGTTGATGGTGTACTTGCACATAAACCACTATATTGGACACTGATGTGGCACTCCATACCAAATTCATAAGTCAAAATGTATGTTGTCCACCGAAGTGGACATGTAACAAACTGTGTACATGTTTTTAAAAAATGAAGTTCAAAGAGCTTTTTTCCATGATAAAGATGAATAAAAATCCTGATTGAGGTTGTCATAATTTATCCAAACAGTTAACTGTAAGAAACCTCCAGCAGAACCAGGCTCAGGGAGGGGCCCTAACAACCAAAATCATTTGTCCCCTAATCCCACTGTTTCTGAAACACTAAACAAAAATGACACTGAATATTTAAAAAACGTGTAATACATTATCCTCACAAGTCAAATTTAAAAGAACCCCTACTAAGTATTTCAGTGTTTTTGCTATATTATTAAATACAAAAAAATCACATGTGATAATTAACATAACAATACAACATAATAACATCACCTAAATTATCATTTAAATTGACAGAAACTAACAAAGCCAAACTTTGTTGTTTTTGTTTTGTTTTGTTTTAACATTTATTTATTGGTTTTAACCGGTTTTACATGATACACCATGGACATAAAAAATAAAAACAAAACAAAATAAATAAATAAATAAATAAAAACAAAAAGCCCACAACAACAACAAAAACAACATAGTAATAGAAACAAAAACAAAGCAAACCATAACAGAAGGGAAGGGCAGATATACAAATCAAGTTAGTGCTTCAGGCCGTTAAGTCCACAGTGCAGTTGCAGTTCTCCAAAAAAGTTGTAGAATTTTGACCATATAGCCCCAAACTTGTCCAGTTTATTTCTTAATGCATAAGTTATTTTCTCCATAGATAGTATAGATGTCAGTCCATTAAGCCACTGAGATAGTTCACATATTTTTTGATTTTTCCAACACATAGCAATACAGCACTTGGCTTCCAAAAGTCTAATCGTTAACAGAGCTCTATTGTTTGCAGCAGGTACAAAATTATTTGGGTATATATTTAAAATACACATTTTAGGATGAAGTGGAATCACATCACCAATGATTTGACTTAACAGATTTATTACCTTTTCCCAAAAGATTTTCACATGTGGACACTCCCATATACAGTGAAATAAAGTGCCCCTGTCCACTCCACACTTAATACAGGTGTCTGAGATGTTTGAGTTAAAATGATGCATTTTTGACAGAGTAAGATATTGTCTTGTTAAACATTTATATTAAAGTAGTTTAGATTGCACATTAATTGTCTGACTGTGGGCCAAGGAGCATGATTTATACCACTCATCATCAGATATATCCATTTGCAAATCATTCCTCCATGCCTCTAAAATAGACTGTGTTGATTCTTTGGAATTTTCCATAAATAATTTGTACAATGCAGAAACTTGGCCTCTCACATTTAGATGATTTATAACTGTATTCTCTAGAGAGGAGGTGGGGATTTC
The DNA here is from genome assembly GCF_036321145.2 of Pelmatolapia mariae. Classification (NCBI taxonomy): domain Eukaryota; kingdom Metazoa; phylum Chordata; class Actinopteri; order Cichliformes; family Cichlidae; genus Pelmatolapia; species Pelmatolapia mariae. The sequence continues at coordinate 20,405,987 of NC_086228.1, forward strand.
TAAGCTGTTACCTTGTGTGGTTAAGATAAAATTTCTTAATTGAAGAAATTAAAAAAATGTTTGACAGGAATAGAAAAGGTACTTCTAAGTTGTTCAAAAGACATAAGAGTATTATTCCTAAATATATCAAACACTTTTCTTATACCTTGATCGAACCAAAATTTAAAGCCTGCATCCGCCCTACCAGGAGGAAAGCTGTTATTTCCAAATATCGGAGTAAACCTAGACAGTTGTAACATTTCTCCCAAGTAGTTATGTGTTTCAAACCAGATCATTATAGTGTTTTTTAGGGGTTCTTAGTTTGCTTATTTAGTGTCTTCCTGTCGGCTGAGTAAAGATATAAGTTAGGGGGAATTTTGATTTCTGTAGACTCCATAGAAACCCACACTGGAGTCTGCTCATTAACAAAATAAAACATTGCCGCTCTGATTTGAGCAGCCCAGAAGTGCCACTTTAAATTTGGAAGTTGCAAACCCCCTCTTTCATAAGGAAGGTATAGTAATGACATTCTGAGTCTTGGTCTTCTGTTATTCCAAATAAAGTTTCGGAATAGTTTTTGCAAATCTAAAAAGAAAAAGTTTGGTGCAGAGAGAGGTATTGATTGAAAAAGGTAAAGATATTTTGGCAAAATTGACATTTTTAGTATATTAATACGACCAATTAAAGATATAGGTAGTTTCATGCATCTATTTAGAAGTGTAGTAACTGACGTTGTTAAGGAATTATAATTGGATGCCAGAATATTTTCAATTGAGGGAGCTAATTTCACACCCAGATAAGTAAACCCATGTTCAGATAGCAGAAAGGGAGTATTGATTGGAGGATTTTGTCGTTCATTTTAATTCAAAAATAATATTTCGGATTTATCAAAATTTATTTTATAACCCGAAAATGTACTAAATGTATTAATGAGACTTAATATGGATGGTATTGATTTGTTTAAATTAGTGCAGAACAGGATCACATCATCTGTATATAGGGCAAAACGGTGGTCAACATTGCCTACTTTAATTCCTGATATGTTTTTATGATTCCGAATTGCCTTTGCAAGAGGCTCAATTGCCAAGGTGAACAAAAGAGGTGACAAGGGGCACCCTTGTCTAGTTCCACGATATAATCTGAATGGTGCGGAAAAAAAGGCCATTGGTTAAAATCTCTGCTTGAGGGTTGGAGTATATCAATTGAATCCATTTAAAAAATCTGTTTCCAATGCCAAACTTTTTCAAAACTTCAAATAAGAATGGCCATTCGATCCCGTCGAAGGCTTTTTGCTGTGAATCAGAGAATGCAGAGAATGACATAACATCAACTTTGTTGTTGTGTTTTTTAGAAAAGCACCAAGACAGCCATTGAGGTGGGTAGAACATTTGCAACAATGTTCTCTGACATTTCCTTCAGACAGAAGCTTCTGGAGACAAAGACCGAAGAGGAGTTCAAACAGGAGCTTGTCAACCACCGACAACAGCTCTCTGTAATCAGTGATAAACCGGTCATAGAGGAAGTGGAGGACTCAGATCCACGCAGGGGCAAACCTCTCCAGGTAAAAATAAGTAACCAACAGAAACATATGTGTAAATCTAGCTAACTAGTCACTTTTATAAACAAATTTCTCTACTGAATGTTAGGTTGTTTTCAGATGTGGAGACCACCCCGTTTCCCTGTTATTCAGGCATATGTGCTGCAGTAATATAAAGTAGTTGAGCCAGAATGCCCAATAAAGACTGAAAAAGCAGCCAAGTCTTTGATGGAAATGTCAGCTGAATGTGTGCACGTCCATGTAATGATAAAGCATGTCATTAAGTCCAGTTTCTAATTAAGATGAAATGTGTTTGTTCAGCACGAGGTGGGAGAAAGGAAACACCGAAGTACTGTTAAGTGAAAAAACATGTAATAGGTTGTAAAAGACTTAAGTTTACAACAGGTTGTGGTTACACCTGATGTTCTGACTGCTTTCAAAACAGCATTTAAGTATAGGCTTGCTGCTGCCAAGCCAATCTTTAAGCCTAACCTGCAATCCTAGAATAGTACAATATGAAAATAAACATTATGGATGCCAGCACCTCAGTTTTATATCGTATATCAGCTAAATGTCTCCACTTGGATCATTTTTAAATACAAAAGTCACAAAGATAAATTCAAAGCACAAATGTGAATGTAATTATTTTTTTAAAATACATTTTTGTGTTCTGTGACAGAAGTTGGTAATGGAAGTTTATGTTTGTGATCGCTTTCACGTCATTGTTTTTTTTAAAGGAGTAAAAAGGGTCTTTTCTAAAACACCAAGAATATAAGAAGAGAAGAAATCCAGTTTTACTTCCAAAATGTCTGTGTCTAATTCAGAATCTGGCTTCATGGAAGCAAATGCTATCAACAGTTAGTTTAATACACTTTTTCTCTTGTTGTTGTTTGTTTTTTAAGTGTGTGTTTTGGATTTGAGACACTACACTTGTATCCTCAGATTATTTTTAATAATCCGCGAATGTTGAAACAACTGCACCACACAGTAAAGGATCCAGGGTCATTTTACATGAAGGCCAAACCCTCTTCTAGCCAAATAAACATTTCACACATAAGTGCAAACTCCTGGTAGATTATTTTTTGGATTTATAATATTTACTGTACGTGTGGTTGTAATGATAAAGTCATAGCAAAAACATTTTTATGTCCACTGGGTAGTTTTTTCCCTTCTAATAAGTCTTCAAACTGACAGATACATTACTCAAAATAGCTTTCCAGTGTCTTTGTTTATCTTCTCACTGATACCTAAAGCAACATGCGTGAACAAAGTCTATGGCATTTATGCTGCCCGTACTTTTAATGATGTATAAATCATGGCCACAGTGTACCAGCATAGTTCAGACTTTTGTACAGTACAGTAAATGACTGCATGTTTCTGGTTTAGTTCAAAAGCATATCACAGTCACATTTCTGATACATTATGCATTCTATTGTAATATATAGCATTATATTATGTCATATTATATTGTCACAGCTTCAGTGGGCCTGACTATGTTCTACTGTCTTCGCAGTGCATAGATTTCTTCAGATTTGGTAAGGGTGTTTATGATGACTTCCGCCGCAGACTGCCTTTGTACCCCTCAGACTTCACAGATGGTAATAACAATTTCTTTCACATTTCTGTTTTGTGGATTTGTTACTGGTATAACTTTAGTAACATTTTGTATAATTCAAACAGGTATAATTGGAAATGACCGCTCTCTCTTGAAGTACACCACCACTGCGATTTTCCTCTACATTGCAATTCTACTGCCTGCCATTGCCTTTGGTTCACTGAATGACGAAAGCACAAGAGGAGAAATAGGTATGGGATTTTTCTTTACTCTTAATTTGGCACACAGTATGAAGCACTATGTTCAACAGCTTTAATGAAAAATATGTATCTGTTTCATTCAATAAAAGATGTTCAGAAGACCATTGTTGGCCAGAGCATTGGAGGAGTGATCTATGCTTTGTTTGCTGGCTCACCGCTTGTCATTCCGCTGACTACTGCACCACTGGCCATCTTCATAAGCGGTATGTATTGCTTGCTACGATTTATATATCAGACTATAGAGGTAAGATTTTTGAAAAAGTAACATTTATTAAATAACAAATAACTCATAAAATTAGTTTGCTTTGAAGTTTACATGGTGAGATTAGGTGCAGCAAATGAGGTCAGAGTCAAGCCTGATGGCTAACATTAGGCAGCAAAAGCAATTAAATAAAGTCATTACTGGGCCACAGCGATAAAGAAACGAAGGCAGTCTGAAATGACTTCATGTAACTCATTATCACATCTTTTGGCTTAAATGTTGGTTTGCAAGGATCCACCCACAGAGACTTGACTAATCTCTGCAGACCTCTTGAATCTCTTTTGAATTAAATTTTTAGGTTTTTATTTCATGATTTGGTTTTTTTAAACACCATCTCCAGTCACCACAGACAGCTGTTGTTATATAAAAAAAGACTCCTGATAATCTGCTTCATACATCACCTGCCTTGCATATAATTAATACTACAAACAATAGTCAGATCTGAGAATTGACCCTTAAAAATGCAGGTATTAATTACAACAACTCGCTAAGCAATATGTTGACACTTAAATAGTGGAACACTCTTGAAATTAATTGACTTTTATGAGTTTGTGTGTGTGTTATTGTATAATTTGCAGTCATCAGGGGTATTTGTGATGACTACGACCTCGACTTTGATGCTTTCTACGCCTGCATCGGTTTATGGAACAGCTTGTTCCTCATCCTCGGAGGCTTATTCAATGTCAGCCTGCTGATGAAACTCTTCAAACGGTAAATACACACTCACAAACAATATTTGTTACTATTAAATATCACAGACAGAAGGCCACTACTTGTATCTAAACACTGAAGTGAACCGATAAAAGCTAATCTGTTATTACTTGTTGTTTTCAGCTTTAATCGGTAATTTTCTTTCATTCTCTCGTGCCATTTTAGCCATAATTTTCCACTGAAGTTAATGTTTTGTCTGTGGTTTGGAAAAAAAAAACACACTTTTGATACAACATGAATGATCGCACCATACTTCTTTTGCGTCTCTTTTCTTCCAGCTCAACAGAAGAAGTGATTGCATTGTTCATCTCAATTGCATTTGTTGGAGATGCGGTGAAAGGCACAATCAAAAGTGAGTCCAACTAATGTCAGACTACCACAATAAAATCTTTTTAGGAAAAACAAGCAAATAGTAGAAACAGAACAGTATTCTATGAGGACATATATAATATTAACACAAAAATAATAGTTCACAATAATTTTTTCCATAAGTTTCTGTAACAAGTCAGGAAAAAAAATGGCTAAACATTTGTTGGATTCTTAAGATTTTTTCTTCTGAGCCTCAGGCTCTTGTAATTTTCTGCCAATCGACTCCAAATTGAGCAATGCTTGAATAACTGTAAATATGCAGAGAATGACTTAAAGGTTATTACGTTAACCATCTGTTACATTTGTAAAAAACTAACTGTAACTGTATGCTCTATGTTACATTTCCTGCTACAGACTTTATAATAAGTTCCTGTGACTGTGGGATGTTTTCCACTAAGATCACATACAGGTATATCTTGTGTTCTAGTTTGTCCTTAGTGACATCCCTTTTTTCTTCTTCTTCTTCCATCTTTCTACTCCACTTTCTAGTTTTTCACCATTATTACCACGGGCCCATTCTCACGACCACAAACAAAACACTGGTGCTTCAGCAGATTAATGAGATTCTAGACAGTGCAAAAAACAAGACAGACACCCCACTGGAGCATCACAATGAGACCGGGATGATGTCAGGACATGCAGAGGGGCATGAGTCAATCTTCCTGCCTGAGTCTTTGGTGTTATGCACAAGAGAAAGACCCATCCTCTGTCTCCTGCTCATGTTGGGGACATTGTGGCTGGGTTATACACTCTACCTCATCAAGAGGAGGTAATGTTTGTTCACTTATTGTTTCACATTATGGATATCTGAACCATTTTATAGCTTATTTTATCGTATCAAAATATATGTAGTAAGCAGAGGCGCAACTCTAGTTTTTTTTCTCCTGGGAACGCATCTGTCATCTTTATAAAAGAGCAATAAAGTGTCATCAGGTACAAATACCACATTAAAAGTACAAGTTCCACATTGAAATTTGAGCGTATGAAAAGCAAACTGTGCTTCAGTACACTTTACACGCAAGAGAAAACAATATTTCAAAACATACCAAATACATCAGGGGAAATACTCTGTTTCAAATGCTGCCCAAAGCAGACTCTTTTCCATCTGGAGTAGTGAAGCCATAAAAATGTCATGTCTTGAATATTTTAGTCAGCTGAACTGCAATAATAGAAAGATGGAACAATCAAATGTGAAAGATATATGATGTGATACAACCAGAGATGCTGTATGAGACATAAAATGGAAAGCACTGCCACATTTTTAACACTTGGTATTTAAAGTAGTAGGATGTATTGCAGTATAACAATGTTATTCTTTAACTAATAACATGAAAGCTGTGTTTTAACTGTCGTCCATTTTATATTCAGAATTTTAAAAATCTGCAGAACAAATTTAAACTCTGTTATAAGCGATGACAGAAAATGCATTTACTCATGTGCAGCACTTATGTGTGCAATACTGAGATGAAATATTAAAGTTATCAGGAGCTTTACTCCACTATGTGTAACAAGACTATTTGCTGTTTTTACCTAGTAGTGATTTTATTAAGCCTGGGTTTAAATTAACAAAGGATATTGCAGTTGTATAATGTAGTAGATAAATAGCTAGTTACCTTTATCCAATTCAAAAGAAGCCATGTAATTTATGAGACATCCAGCCAGGATGTCCCTAGAAGAGCTTGAGGAGGTTGCTGGGGAGTGGTTTGGGCATCTCTGCTTAGACTGCTGCCCCCATGACCTTCACCCAAATAAGCTGAAGCAAATGAGAAGATTTGTGATAGTTACTTCCACTTCCCCTCATGCTAGCTGCAAATAGGTTCACATAACCTACAAAACAAGGACAAAAAGTGCATCCCAAGACTGGATTGCAAGGTTACAAATCATGTGCAATGAATTTCACCCTGCAGTGATATTACTGGAATGCGTGAGTTAGATATATGTGACTCTGTTATCATGCATTTCTGTATCTGACTCCTGGGGTTTCATTGTTCTTTTTCCTCAGTGGCAGCTTTCAGCACTTGACATGAATTATTTTCCAAACACAAAGAGTAACTGCAGTAAATAGTGCTGTAAAACTACTTGTAGAAGTCATTACACCAGAGTTGCAAAACGCTGAAATATTTATCGCTATTTTCCCAACAGCCCGTATCTGAATGCCAAAATCAGAGAGGTGGTGTCTGACTGTGCTTTGCCTGTGTCTGTGCTGATACTCTCCTTCACTGGCTCCTACCTTTTCATTGACATACAGCGTGAGTATGGATCTTTCAAATGAAAGAAATGATAGAAGAGTACTCTTGAGGCTTAAAGTCACAACCCTGGCACATAACATTTTTCACTGTTCATAAATCCTCTGTTGAAAGGGGAAAACATTTGCTTCAAGTGAACTTTAAACCCAGTCTGGGGATTTTGTGTGTGTGAGAGATAGACACAGAATTTAAGCATTGCTTTTAAAACAGAGGCTACTAGCAGAAAGGTTAGTGTTCAAGCATTTATTTATTTTTTGTTTTCATTGTATGTTTGTAACAAGTTTTCTCTAAATTCTTTGCTTCTATTAGTTCCCGTGTTCAGTGTACACGATGGTCCGATCTTCAAGTTCCCTCCATTTGAAAAGCTGTCAGGAATGAATGCACTGAGTGCAGTTGGTCTGGGGTTTCTACTTGCTTTGCTCATCTTTATTGACCAGAACATCGTCATTTCACTGACACATGTGCCGGAACACAAGTACGAACCCCACTTTATGTTTGAATTCTAAGCTATGAGAAGAACGACACACAGCAGAACCTGTGATTTAAATGTTACCTTTACAGTATTTGGTATTGATGCGTGAACTGCTGTGCCTTTACTGACAAACCACTTTAAGCTTATGTGTGTGAACATCTATACCAGGTTGCTAAAAGGCACAGCATTCCACTGGGACTTAATGCTGACTGGCTTTATTAACATCCTCATGTCCTGTCTGGGGTTGCCATGGATGCACGCTGCTTTCCCACATTCCTCTCTGCATGCCCGTCAGCTTGCCAAAGTAGAACAGCAAGTAGAGAACGGACACCTCTACACGACGTGAGTAAAGTTAAAACAAGGTGTGCTCTGAGCTCATGGAAAGCATCAGCTTTTATGAATGCTTTTAACACTCAGTTTGAAACCTTTGCAACAGAGTGTCAGTTCAAAACTAAGCAAAATAACAAAATGGTTATGTAGTTTAAAGAAACTCTGGCTTATGTCTGCAGCAGATGTAGTGTGCATAGTTGCCCATAAATTGTTTAATACGTCAGTGATCCATTTAATTTCTATCCTTTCATGTTGGATTCAAAAGCTGATCTTATGAATTAAAAGATATAAAGATTGTTCTGGGTTGCTCAAATAACTCATTCCTCTCTTTTTCTCCTAATAGCATTGTTAGTGTGAAGGAAACACGTCTGACCTCACTGGTGGCCAACATCTTGATCGGCCTGTCCGTGTTCATGCTGCCCATTCCTCTGCAGTGGATTCCCAAGCCTGTCCTCTATGGCCTCTTCCTTTACATCGCAGCCACTTCACTTGACGGAAATCAAATGGTGGACCGCATGACCCTCCTGCTAAAGGAACAGGTGAATATGAAGCAGATAAGAAGAGTGTGGTTTGATTTACTGATCTGGTTGCTAATAAGTGCCAATCATGTTCCTCATTCTATTTTATTGTCTCTTTGTTTCCTTCGTATTGATTGAGCTTTACAAATGATAACCAGTAGTAGTGTAAAAAACAAAACGAATAACTAACTAACAAATAAAAAAGTAGAAGAGTGAACTAAAATCCAGCAGAAAAAAAAACATCGCTCTTCTGGAAGAAAAAAAGGTGAAACAAACATCTCTTGTTATCACATGACTGGTCCCACTCTTGTTATATCACAGAACTTTCATATGATAAGTTGGTACACACCATGGCCTATCATAACAAGAACAACTTGTTTTTAATGAGTTTTTGGAAAACAAAGTTATTTTTGTCATAAGAGTTTATCATGGTCTGGTTTAAATAGACAAAATATAGTACAATAACATGGCGCATTTTTGCATAGCAATGAGTTTGACTAAAATAACAACATTTCTGTAAAATACAAAGCAATGCACTTCTGAAAAAAATGCAAATGTTGCACGACAATTCCAGAGCTTACAGGAGTATTTAGCATACCTTTTCTTCTCAAATGGTAATTTATGCTGCAGCAACAGGTGTGCTATTATATACAAATCTTGGCTTGAGAGGGGTATTATAGTTAATCTCACTTAAAACATAGTTAATCATATCTTATTCTGTCTCTGTCTAGACCTCCTATCCTCCCACTCACTACATTCGCCGTGTGCCTCAGAGGAAGGTCCACTACTTCACGGGGCTGCAGATAATCCAGCTGATCATTCTGTGTGCATTCGGGATGTATCCTCTGCCCTACATGAAGATGGTTTTCCCCTTGCTGATGATCCTGCTGGTCCCTGTCAGGTGAGATAACCCAGGCCAACAGGGGGCAGAGTGGGAACATGAAAATCTGCATGCATCCTTATCTGCAGCTCATTGGCAATGACCTCAGGAAACACAATTTTATGGTCCCATTTTTGCAATTAGTACCAGTTAGTGTTAGAACAAATTCAGTACAACACGACCTTCTTAAAAACAAAACAAAACAAAATTAAATGTTTTATATGGAAAAAGTAGTATTAAGCCTTTACTTTCTCACATTAAAAAAAGAAAGAAAAAGGGGACCGCTGTGTCTACAGTTATTTTTATTATATACATTCTACGTGTAGAAAGACACTCTTCCCACTGAACCCCCCCCCCCCCCCCCCCCCCCCACACACACACACACACACACACGAGGTGATGTTCTTTCCCTAAATACTTGAAGATTTGTTGTTTCCTTGTAAATAATACACACATTTTTAATGTGTTTTCTCTCAGGACGAGCTTGCTTCCAAGAATGATTGAGGCCAAGTATCTGGACATCCTGGATTCACAATACATGTAGAACTTTAAAGCAATTTCATGACAAGATTCAGTTTCTCCAGGAATTAATTATCTGATGAAATAAAATTATTTGGACTGCAAGATTTCACTATCATTTATAACCATCATTTGCTTTTTTATTGTTCATTGCAAATGTAACTTAAATGTAGCTGACTTTACTATGGAAAATCACTGCATATTTGTTGTATGTAACACTTTAACTTTAACAGAGGTTTTCATGCACAGATAAGTGTTTCGAGTAGCCCTTGACAATGAGTGTAATCCCTTTAGAATTAAGTGGAATTTCACTTTCAATTTTTATCTTAAATCACAGTGGTATTATAGAATAAAATCATATAGAATAGTTTTGTTAAGGGGGTAATATTTCACAATTATAGAGACAAGAAGGAATCATTATACAATAGGTAATTTTAAGTAGTGCATAATGTCCGGGTGTTTTAGTGGAAAAGGAAACCATAGATTTAAAATGTTAAACTGCTCAACTTTTATTGTTGAAAAACCGCAGTGTACTTTTCACTACTTTTAATTAGACAAAACAAAAACAGAACAGCAAAAAATTGCAGAAGTATCAGACTGGAGGACTAGAGAAGCTTCCACCTCCTCCTCAAATGAAAAATCATCAGAAAAAAAGGAAAAAAGAAAAGAAAGAACAAAGAAGAAAAGCCAAAGACAAGAAGAACAAAAAGAAAGCAAAGAACTGAACTACAAATAAAAACATACAAATTAAAGTATTCACGGGTTATAAGAATAGTTTATTGTTACTTCTGTTGTGTTCAATTTTGGGTTTACATATAAATAATAAAAAACACATAATTCTATTGGACTCTCTGGTCATTCACATTGATCATTTTTTGTACTTTACTTATAGTCCTTTTAAATGTTTGTGTAAGGAAAAAAAAAGTTTGACTTGGCTCCATGATTGTGGACCTTTGGTGGACCTTTGCCCTGCAGTGTTTGCTACTGTGTATTTTCTCTTATAAGTAGAAAAGAAAGAATAGTCCTTATCACATTTTTATGTCTAACATAAAAGAACAATTGAAACTTACAACATTTGAGATGCGAACCAATATAGTGCACAATAAATGTGTAAAAAAACCAAGGTTAGCTACACAATGTGGCCCATGCTACTAAGGATAACGCATATTTACCATATAAAATGAAGAAATTTTAACTGTTATTTCCACAAAAATACCTGGAAATTGCAGACTAATTAAAATTAATTACATTATAATTTATGCCTCTTTTCTGTAAACTATCTGGCAGTTATGCACTACTTACAATTAATTACATACTACTAAAGATTATTTTTGAACTGCTTAAAACTACTTAAACACAACTTATAATTATTTTATTTTTTTTCCCTGTAAAATACCTAGTTACACGCTGCTAAAAATTACTTATGCACTACTTAAAATTACTTACAGTGTAGTTTTTTTTTTCTTCTTTCCAGTAGTTTAGTGTATCACTTGTATGTACATGTTTGTTTTATTACATGGTATTACCAGGTAAAATACATGGAAATTCTATTTAATTCTAGGGAAAATCACTCTTAGTTGCAGGCCGTATTATAAAGTGCTAGGGGAACCTAAAATTGCCATGTTAGAGGCTTTCAACACTTGTGCCCACAGACCAAAACAACACTTTGTATAGTTACTTGGAGGGAACCAGTATTGCCAATGAAAGAACGGAATATTGGCGGGATTTTCTTTGCAGCCAGTGTCTTGAGTTCTCATTTGCAGACATTACAGACACAAGTGACACTGCACAGGTTTGGAACACATACCCCATCAGGTCATTGAAATGTGTTTTTCGATTGACCAAAGCCAGTTGTATATAGACTGTACAATATTCTTATGGATGAGTCCATCAACAGACCAACATATCATACTGGGAACTTTTATTGTTGTGGACAACTAGTATATTTTCCCAAATTACAATGGCAATTTGGGGCTTTTAATTATTTGTTTGAACAGTCCTTTTTCTATATGCCCAATAATATTTGGTTAATGTCCGTAAGAAAGAGGCATTATTTAACCTTGGTTGGTGAATTTATCTGAAACCTTTTTAGCAGTTGAATATTCAGTTTTCTTTGCACCTACTGAACCGTAGTTTGATTCAAATGTTAGTTTGACACCACTCACCACTCTTGGAAGGTCATCACAGTATACATATTTGAAGCAGAACAAATAAACTATTTGTGTGAAATACAATCAAACAGAAAAACACAGTAACAGTATCTGTACATGAGCTACCTGTGTTCCTAAGGGTGTAAGAGGGGTGTAGCCAGCACAAATAGTAACATATTTTCAACAACTACATATATTTTAAAATCCAGTGTAAAATCCAGTCTCTCTCAAAGAGACAAACACACTTTCCTTTCTGACAGTTTTAGCTATAGACATCCCATGGGTATGGAGAGTAATCCACTATATACTTTGGGTCTTGGAGAATGGCCCTATGAGCTGTTGTTTCAATGGCAGGTAGCATGTTACTCTTAGGATGTACAGAGTGGGTCCTTGTGAAAAGGTCAAACAAACTCCTTTTCATTATTTTCATCCATTGTGGTCTTCTCAAGAGCTCATCCCTCAACAGGAAGGAGGTAGTTGAGAAACAATGTCATCAGGATGTTTAGATGCAGTTCAGAATGAAAGCCTTTGATAGTCTCAGTAGAATGCCATCATGGTCTAGTAATCCTTTCATCCGAATCAGTCCAACTGTTTACCATTAAGCCTCAAAAATCCAGCATCAGCTTTGAAACTTGGGTTCAGAAGGTCAAGTGAACAAGTAACCATAGTCTTTTATTAAAATATTTCATATTTTGTTAATCCTTTCATTTGAATTTATGTATAGAGTTGTGCAAAAAAGACATGCTTCAGTTTAAAATGTGATGCTGATGCTATGATAAGGGATGTGATAACTTCTGTGTAAGCTGACAAGCCTGTGTGAAAAAGAAATTCTAACCGTGAAGGTGTGAGTTCACACTAGTGAGTTTCTGTTCAAAAACACTGAAGCCAGATTTCACAAGAACCACTCCAGCATTTAGATGTGAAAAAGAGCTTTTTATTAAATTCCATAAAGATCTATAACATGTATTGCATGATATTTTACAGGCATTTGGTGTTTAGTGTTGGTGTTAACATTTTTATTATATCACACGTGTTTAATACTCCTAAAGCAAAACTAGGCATGCAAGAACAGCCATAGCAAAACAGCCAAAGTCTCAAATGCTATTTCACATGAGTGCAGTGCCTTCCTTCAGAGAGATGAGAACTGACAGTTATAAAGCTAAGAATAATAAATTTCTCCAACAGATGGCGGTAGAGGTTTGCCTTTTGGGAAGGTTTAAGCTCAGGCCTTGTAGATAGTAGATGTATCTCATCTGTATGTTACAGAAAATAAATTTATCAACCAGTAAAATAAATGTGGATGGTAAACTTAAGAATAGACAGATATAAAGAATAAGCAGAAGAATCACCACCTTTAGATGTTTTGTCAGGTTTTAGCTACATTTGCTTCCCATGAAGCCACCTTTGGCTGCAAACAGACTATTTTACTAATTTTAGACCCATTTTGCAGCTTATGCTGTTTATTGCACCGTTAAGACATTGACTGCTTAATCATGCCTGTTTTCTGTATTAGCCCTGTGTACTGAATGGTATGAATGGACATGTGCTTGCAGGGAAAAAGCAAAATAAACCAAAAGCCTCTTTTAAAATGGTGCAGCAATAAAGCAGCAAACACCAAGCAAACAGCAAGCTATGGAAACAGTTATTAAATTTGGGCTGAGAATATGAATATGGATGCAACAGAAAAGATAAGGGTTGTAGCTATGTTCTAAGTTATATTCCATCCATCCATTCTCTTTGGTTTACCCTTATCAGAGTTGCAGGGGGGCTGGAGCCTATCTCAGCTACCATAGGGCGAGAGGTAGGGTACAACCTGGACAGGTTGCCAGTCTGTTGCGGGGCTAAAACATAGAGACAGGCAACCATTTGCACTCACCTGTTTCCACAGCAAAATATGAAGGATTTGAAAATGTGTGAATTTTCAAATAATACGTATTCCTTGTTTCAACAATAAGAAAATTCATAGTTTGATCCTATTCAAACTGACAGTTGACACCTGTCCGCTTGAGTTTAATATGAGCAGCACCAATATGATTCTTCTTTGCAATTTGTCCATTTGGGAAGTGACACTGTAGGAAAGAAATTCAAGAGAGAGTCAAAAATAACACAAATTGGCATTCATCTTATGTTCCCTTTTAAAAGCTTACAAAAACTAGAAGGAAATGTTAGAATTTTATTTTTATGAATGTACAAAATGAAGACAATGGAAACCGGAGAATACAGAGGTTGAAAGGGGAACCTGATGACCTTCTTGGATAGTCCTTTAGTCCAGGTCGATCAATACAGTAAGCAAAAAAAAGTAAAAAAGTAAGTAAAAAAAATAATAAATCCAATTATGCTGCTCGACTAAGATTGGCTTTTTGAAGAGATTTGATTCTCATGAGTAAATAAAAGGGACAATAAAAGAGAGAGAGGGAAATATCCACCGCTTGGTCGTCATAAAGAAGCTGCCAATAACTTTCCCCATTACAGAAACCTGTAGATTTGTCGGTGTGCCACTGTGCCTGGGCAAGACAGTTCTCCCTTATTTGAGAGCTGTACTAAATAATTTGTGCCCTTGTCTAGGGTAAGTCTGACTTTCCTTCATATTTCAAGTATTCTCCAAGTGTCTGTGCTGCATTGTCTCCCTGTTGTCTCCTGTTCTTGATGCGGCAAAACCTTCAGAAATTCCAGTGTTTCACCAGACTGACTCAGACACCAAGCAGCTTCTCGCTGAAAGGGCAGGGAAGCTGAGAAAGAAGAGCCTCTTCCTCCCTGGGGTTAATCTGTACACACATGCACATAACCAGTGGCATCTTGCTATTAATTACCAAGATGCAGGGTGTCTTTGAAACATCTAAATGCTGCTATAGGCACAAAAGGGTGCTAGTAACACAATGATCATTATTCTTATGAAGCTTGGTCCCACAGATTGAGAAAATCACACCGGAAACATTATAAGAGAGAGACAAAAGAGTGAAAGAAGTAGACGTAACTTCCAGACTTGCTTCTTTCAAAACAGATGCCATAAAATGTAATAATATTATCTTAATCTGATTGTCAAGTAACACTTATCTGCTTCAGAGTTAAAACCAAAGTTGTGGCAAAATGTAAAGTAAAAGAAGTCTGCATCTGTGAGAATCTGATTGTCAGTCAGTTATGAAGCCATCTGTTACTATTCATATCTGCACAATTCTTCAATCCTATCTGCAAGAAGAAGGGTTTTTACAAAAAAAGACAAAAAAAGAACAGATTAACTTTGCATTGGTGTTGATGTAAATCAAATTTCAAGCTCTGTCTATAACGTTAAATATAATGGCTATAGACGCCAAGTGACCTCCAGCACCTTTGAGCAGACTCCAAGCAGACTACAGATGTGTATAATAGGATCCTAACAGGATTTTCTGTTGAACTTAGATAAAGGTAGTGGCTAATATTGTTTTAATGGATAAGTGTGTCCTAAGAGTCTGTTGAAAAAAAAAAAGCAGACAGAAGGAAGGTGAATAAACTGCAAACTCAAAGTAGTGCAATATATTCCAGTGATGCTTCTAGTTTAATCCTTTCACACTTGTCTAAAACAAAATGGTTTGAAATGTTTGTTCCTCTAAGAATAGACAGGCTTCCTTCTGTTAGGTCTATTTCTAAACAATCATTCACTCAACTCATTAGATGGAAACAGGATCAAGAGGAAGCTAGGGCGTCCTAGTTTATGTGAGACTGTAAAACTTTTTTATGCATTGTCTCTGAGTTGAACATTGAGACAATGGCACATTTGGTTGGCTCTAACATAAACATATCATATGTAAAATATGTGTCTCCATTAGAGATGTTCAAAATTGATGATTACAGGGCAGGAAAGTAGCTGAAATAACAGTGATCATGACATGAAAGGTTACTCCACAAGCATCCAAAGATTATTCTTCTCCCATACGATCACCCTGAAGAAATGCTTCAAGGTGAGCTCCAATGTTGGAGATCCTCTACAGGTGGGGTGTGGATTATCCCAGCAAAAATAGAGGATGAAAATAGGTTTTAATAATTTATTTATTTAGCCTGTTGACTCTGAGTTAAGCTTTGAGGGTGTGTGTGTGCCATATTTGTGCACCTTATTGATTGGCTGCTACTGAAAAATAAAACACCAATAGTAAGATGCCACAAAAACTACTTTCACACGCAAATTAGCAGCGACATTCTAACACATACTCACACCTCCATTTTTCACACCTCTGCTCTTCATTTTCATTACGCTCACACTCATTTCTCACACCTTCACTTAAATGTTGTGAACACAGCAAGCATCAGAACAATATGAGCTGCATGACAGGATTTACACTCTGTAGGTCAGGGAGGATCAGAGCAGATGAGGTGACAGAAGACACAGAAATCCACTGCATGAACTGCTGTAGACAACCTTATAGTGTCTTGCATTAATAACTAGGTTGTTCAAGCCTGGTGCAGATGTCAGGATGCATTAAGGTCCATCATGGAGTTAGAGCTGGAGTATCATTACAGGCAGTAGAACTCTGTGTGTTTCTGTGTGTGGAGCTAGTAGATTGGTAGAGAGCACTGGACGTGTTGTTAAGGAGTCCAGGCAGTCGGCAGCTTGATGCACTGAGTCATCGCTGTAGCAACATATACATGGGCAAACAGACTGTACCAAAAACTCAGACAAGCAAACAGTCATCAGCAAACACAAACAAAACCCACATGTCACTCATAATTAAAACAATAGTTTACTACTTTAAAACAACACATTAGAGAGGTGACAAAATCAATATCACTCTCTTGTCTGAATTTAAAATATGAAGCTTGAGAGCTAGACTTTCATCTTTCCTGGAAGGACGATTATATAAAAAAAAACAACCTGTCATTTTGGTTATAAACCAGAAATCAACTCAAACATGTCACACTATTCAGAGAAATCAGGCTGACTAACAGCTTTAACTGGAAGCAGCAGGCAGCAGCAGACAGACGCTGAGCATGAATATATTTATCAATAAACTGTGCGAGAGTTGGATATGTGATAAAATCAGAAGGTGGTAACTGAAAATGACTGACACAGAGAGGCAATACTGAAGGAAAGAAAATGATTAATTAATACATTTGGAGTCATACTTGACGCAAAAAACCCCTAGAAAGTTGAGAAGCAGGATGTTGACCGTTGCTTTAGGTTGCATCAGCACTAAAAAAAGTAGATAAATAAAAACCATGTATGAAGCTTGTGGATTAACTTAACTAAACATAGTAAAGTAGTTTATTTCCCCAAATATCGTTTTTTAAGTGCAGAAAAAGAGGAAATAATTTAAATGCCATTTGAACTATTTGACTTTGTTACTTTGCTAGCTGTTCCATGCAGAAAATTATCCAGTGATTGAAATAACTGTTCATATTCTACGCCTTGCACAGTAGCAAGCTTAAAAACTGGCTTATTAGGAACTGATAAAAATGCCAGTTTTCTCAGATAAATAAAGGCTGTAAAAATGTTAGAGTAAATGATGGGTTTTATCAGTGCTTGAGGCTTGTTTGTGTGCCAGGAGTCTAAAATGGCACAGCAGGACCCTGGCATACAGCAAGCCCATATGTCAGCCCTGCAGGGAAATTTAATCTATGTCACTATGTCTAGGACATGTGCCTGTGTTACCTTGGTGTCCAAACATTGCAGGTAGGAACAGATGTATTCTATGCTGGACCCAAAATAGGTGGAGGTGCACGAAGGTTGAAATGATCCCTAAAGATAAACAAATTAGTCATGCAAACATGTTAATTAAACTGTCAAATGCAAAAGCATACCTAGTGGAAAACCGGTAGTCTTATAATTTCCATCAAACATGTGTTGAGACGATTTGGAAATATTCAGGAAATCAGTTTGCATTATTCTTCCTCCTCTTCTCTGAGTGAAAAACATGCAAAGATGCATCGAGTGGCTTTTTCTCTGACTCCCGGCACTGTTAAGAGCCTCTTGTGTATTGAGACTCCAGATTAGAGGCGGTTTTCAATGACAGCATTGATGCCGTTGTCACTCATCAAAGCTGTGTGCTACAGAAACTCTCCAAAAGCTCAACCAAACCATCTGTTCTTGGCAGTCTGATGGGACCTGGAGAGAGATAATCCTCCACCACTGCTAGAAGTTAAAGCACCGAAAATGCCGACTGAAGAAACACGAAACTCACGAACACCCAGCTGAGATATTGATGTTAACGCTTATGATGATCTGACCTCAATGTGTTCACTAACTTGTACTCCTGAAGCAAAACAGCTGAGAAGCTAAAGGTTATATAAGAGAAACTTAAAGCTTAGTTCCTTAAAAATATGTTTTTTTAAATTTTAAGTCACTCTTTTAATTCAAGCAACTCTTTTTGCATAGCACTTTTAAACACAGCAGGAGCTGACCCTGTGCAGTCAATGTAGTTAAAGTGGAAAAGGAGAATACATTTAAGGAATAGATGCATTAACAGGGTAATATAGCCAAAAGTACACGTCAAGGAAAACAGCATCATCATTTTAAATGAGCTCTGGCCATAGAAGATGGCTAGATGCTGTTCACATATGGCCTGTTCTTTTCATGACATAGCTTTAACCTGCATTTGTGAACTGTGTTCACAGGCAGTGACTTCTAGAGGTGTTTCTGGGTCCATGGTGTGATTTCACTGCCAGAACCATCCCCGAGGGCCCCTAAAATCACGGGCATCCAATATTTGTTTTTAGCCTTGTCCTTTGGGCGGAGAGATGAAAAATCATAGCGATGATAAAACATTATAAAAAACAACATGCAAGCACCTTGAAGTCTAGGCACAGGGAAATTATTAAAAGTGGACCAATACCAGTCACTCGCCAGTCCTCAGCTGAGATTGTGGGATGACCAAAAAACCCTTGGCTGAGGACCTCATGTACAACTGGTGTCAGAGGATCTGAGATATATTTTGATGTAAACCCAGAACGGGCTTTAAAAGTCCTCAGAAAAATCTAAATTAATTCTGAAATTAATGGTTGGCAAATGAGAAGAAGCTACAATATGAAAAGTGTTGCATAATCAGCACAGTAGTAATATTACATGTTACTGTGTATTTCTCAAAAACTAAGTTGGGGGAAGCATGTATAATGAAAACAGAAGATGTCCTGAAGTGGAGCCTCAGAGGACGCCACATTTAATGCGAACAGGGGAAAATGAGCAATTTCATACTTTGAGCGAAAAGCTTCTTTCTCTTAAATAAGAGTTAAAGCACTTCATCGCTGGGCTCTTAAGATCAGTTTCATCCACTTGGTTTCTTATGAGGGTGTCACATTCAGTTGTGTTGAAAATCACACTGAGTTCTAGTAGGACTAAACTGTATATGAACTGGGTTGAGAAGGATATCATTACACACCCTTACAAGAGCAGATTCTGTGCTCTCTGTAAAGGCATTCAAGAGTAGAGCAGAAAAAGCTTCCTTCAAACATTGCACTGGAAAGATGTCTAGGGGTCAATAAGAAGGGTTCATATGTGAGGATGTTACCCATATGGAAAAGATATATATAAATCTTATGAAGTTTGTATCTGTCTTGTATGAAACTTGTATGAAAAGCATACAAGAGTGAAAACAGATATAAGATCCCTTGAAAAATTATATAAATGAAACTTGTATGTTTTGGATACTTACTAAAACAATATATGAAAGTGGCCACTTTTATGAGTAAATCATATAAGCCTTATATGATTCACTATATGAAGTAGGCCAAATCTGATGCAAGTCTTTTATAAGTTTTTTCTATTTCTTTTCCATATGGGTATAGGCTGGAACTGCTTATGGTAATGGAAAGTTGAAGGATGAACCTCTACAAACCCAGAACCAGGGAGAGAGATGCTAGCTCTTATATTTTCTATTTTGTCGGTGAAGAAGTTCAGGAAATGCTCACATGATTCAGTAGAGATGTACAGAGCAGGCCCAGCACTGAATAAATCCACTTCAAGCAGGTTTATAGCAAAGAACACTATTTTAGGTCTGTTGGCATCCACATTAATTAATTATTTCATTATTTAATAATCTTCCTTGGCTTTCGTCACACCTCTTCACAGTCACCTCTCTTGACACTTGGACTTTGTCCTACTTCCATTTCCACTTAGCCCGTCTGTATGCTTGTCTTAGGGAGCAGGTGGAGTCATTTAACCAGGTGCTTTTCTTAAGTCTTTTTAATTTTAAGGGGGCTACATAGTCCCCAGTGCCATAGTAAGAGGCATTAAAGAGTGTCGGTACAGGAAGAAAGGGCAGCTGAGGTGTGAGTGAGTGTGAATGTGTTTGAGAAAAGTCTTCCTGGGTTTATGCACTGAGTGAGGCTGGGATGGGGAGGAAGTGGAACAGGGCAACAAGGATTTAAACATAATCATGAGATGATCAGAGACAGGAGATAAACCAAGATCTAGTTTTGTATTTGAATTTATAAGTATTTTTTGCGACAGAGAGTACCTTACATTATTTTGTGAATTGTGGTTGCTTTTGTGCCAACAAGGTTATTGGTGGTCTGGTCTGCAGGGCATTGCATTGTTGGGGGTTCGGATAGAGACTGTTGAGAAAAAAAACTTAACAAAGAATGCAGCAAGTTCAGAACTAATACTGCAAAAATGGTGGATAATAAGATATTATCTGCCATAAGTCTTATTTAGTCTTTTATATAGGGTCATTCTGGTTCTAGTATCTATGTTTGAAACACATTAACTTGAAGTAAAAACTACACTCTTACAACAAAACCTGAGCACAATCAAAGCATTATATTTACCAACCTTCCAGTTTGTTTAATCACTACATATGTATCTCAACAATCATATTTGCAGACATGTTAAGCTTCTTTTCAGTAATAATCGTATTCCTGAAAATGTATGGGATTTGATGACATGATGAAGCGTTAACATCACACAGTTACACATCTGCTCAACACTTTGGCACTCTTAAAAGATGATTTTAATTTAACTCAGTTTTGCCCTGAAAAGGCCTTTGCAACTCAACAACTCAAACAAAGCCCTTTCATCTTGTATATTTTTGCTTCTCATTTTCTTGAAGGCAACAGTTCAAAGATTATGAAACTGTTGTTCATCTACAGTCACTGCGTGAAGGGTATGAAAAGGCAAAGAGATTCAACCCTTTGTTTTTTGATGAAACATTTTCCCTCAGAGCTGAGTATCCTGTTTTCCTCCAGTGTTCACTTTACCAAACAAGATGTAAAGAAGAGTGAATCTGACATAGAAAAGTGCCAGGATCTTTAACTGTGGCTCATCTCTGCCTCAGCAAACAGCCAGAGTGGGCTTGAACAGAGGACAAGCACCATTGGCTACCTAACTACCTGTAAGCCAATCACACAGTCACTTTACTATGACACAGTGGATGCACATAAGAGCAGTAAATCTGGCTCCAAATAGACAGATACGACACTCAGTGAAATCCAGCATAATTTGCATTTCCTTTTTCTTCCCCAACAAGACACAGCAAGCTTTATGTTTCATGCTCTGGGCCAGTGGATGTACTTGACAATTAACATGTGAAAATGGAGCACACCAGAAAACACACCTCAAAATAGAACAAGGCTTTGTTTACGTCTATAAATAATTTGGTTTATTATTCACTCGGGAGACAAATGGGCATATTCCCCATTATCATAAAGTCACACTGTGCTATGTAATCTAATGACTAAATGGTCCTCTTTCTCTCTTCATATCTTTCTCTTATATTGGTGTAATACTGTTGTAATTATGCGTAGCCATTAGCTCAAAGTGACCTAAGCAAATCTGGAAAATCCATCCGTGTTAGACGTAGTATTGTTAGTGCATGAAATTGTTATGCGATGAATGGACAAAGGGAGCACGATGTAATGCCAAAAAAGTAAAATTTTTTAAATCTAATCTAAACCATAAATTATAACCACAATTTTTGAGGCTGTTTTTCCTCCTCTTGACCCCACTTGTCAGTGATTTTTTCTTATTATGATCATCTCAGGCACAGAGCAAGATTTGATCTTCTGTTTTTGTTGGTTGCTGGGTTCAAAAGAAAATTGTCTTAAAGGAAAGTGGCCTTTAAAGACTAGAGCTGAAAGATGTTATTTCAGACAATGAACTACAGGGTTGCACCATCACCTAATATAAGAGAAATGTATATTATCATTTTAGTGTCCCCAAACAACTTCAGGTTCAAAACCCCTTAAGTTCACAAGGAAATAACACATTTAGACATTCACATGTATAAACTGTAGAAAATATATGGAGTAAACAGTAAAATATGAGCCCCTTAACTCCAACTTTAGTCTTATGCACAAAATGAAACTGAAAACAGAAACAGCTAGTTTTGAACCAGTAATACATTTAAATAGAAATTAGGATTAAACAAGTAAAGCACAGGACCTATATTTGATTCAAATCTGTCTATACTATGTAATAGGGAATCGTAATTATAAGATCTTCAAAGAAATCATTTATTTGAGGTCCTGCTACCATCTAATTTGTCTGTAATTAATGTACCAACAGATAAAGAGGTTTGTGGAATTTGGTTTCAGTTGTGTGAGATGTAAACATTGTATGAATATCGTTAAGAAAACAATTAATTTAAATATAAATCATCAATGTGTTTTAAAAGGTAAAAAATCAACTTGCGTTGTTGTCAAAGACTATATGGAGGTATAAAAATAGTTGATCACAAATTCAAAACAGTAAAGAACAAATCAAAACGTAATTTACTGAATAAAATGGTGAAGATGGTTATAGAAACTGAGGTGGTGGAAATGAACAGCAGGCTTAAGCTAGTAGGTGGATTGTGAAGATCTTTAGATGCTTTCTTTTCTCGGTGGCAGGCAAAACATGGATGTTGCAGGGGAGATGGAGAACAAGTCAAGTACAGCAAGTAGATTTATTCATAAGCTGAACAACAAAACAACAGAAAGTGGCCCAATTATGTCCAAGGAGCAGTTTTAAAAAATGATGTTAATGTATAAAGAGCTGTAGTTCTAAAACTGATTCACAAGGAGTTTCCATCTCTGAGATTTTATATTTTCTGCCTTTGAAAGCTAGTTTACTTACTATGCCCAGGTCGAAAGGAGTTAAAGTAATTGTGCTGATCCATTGGTTTTAAAGTGAACATATACCACGTACTACTGTTAATTCTTGCAGCCATATCCTACTAAAGAATAAATGCGACATTGAGAGAAATACCTCGAGTTTATCTTTCGTTATTTCATTTTTTTTTTCAAATATTCATTACCATGTAGACTATGGACACTGTGAGAACTGGAAAAAGTGGTGAAATTTTGACTTGATGGTGGGGCTGGAGGTAAAGTGATTCGGGTGCAGTGTCTGGGAGATATGATGTATTCAACAATTCATGAATTCATTTTTCAGTAGTGGAATTCACTGACTGACTCACTGATGCTCGCATGAAGCCGTTAAAATTTCAGCACTTCAATTAAATACTCATGCTACTGAAAAATACAGCGTAGACAAAGCACCAGGTACTAACAGTCTCCCAACTAAGGCTGAAGTTCAGCTGCATCACAATGAAAACGTGTTTTTTTTCCACTGAGAAAACAAATGAATTCTTCCTGAAATAGACATGAGGCAGTAGAAGAATTAAGCCGCCATCTAGAGTTGTGACAAAGGGGCAAAGCAAAACAACACAAAGTGCTAACGCTACAGATCAAGCCTTGATCAGCCTTTGACACCCTTGCATAAAGAACCGAGGATAGGAAAGAAAATCAAGGTGTTTGCTTGCATGATTGACAATGACATATATTTTGATTGAACTGTCTAAAATGATTGCAAGATCTGCTCTAATCAGGTCACAGTAGTCTTGACTTCAAGTTCTCGTCTACCATGACAGTTTCTGCATGCATGTATTTGAGTGTGCACATTTACTGTACATGCATCTTTTCATGCTGGGGCACAGGCCTCCTTTTCTAACCCAGTTGTGTCTGGATGATTTATTCAGTGACAAGTACAGTCCCTGTGAAGATTGGCCTGTAATGATATGTCATTTCCGTGGAGGAGTAAAGGGAGGAGAGGAGAAGAAAGGAGAGGAGAAATAAGTAGAAAAAAGGGGCAAAACAAACATTTTGTCAGGGTAGGTTTTTTATTTTTTTTCACCCCGTCTTATCCTGACTTGATTAGCACTCTGTTCACTCTTTCTGTCATCCCACTTTAGCGTCTCCAGCTAGGGTAAATTAGAAAAATAAGAGGAAACGTCAATGAAAAACAAGCCACACACTAATGCAATCAGACACACCAAAACTTACTCTCCAGCCCTCTCTGAGTCACACTGGCATACACACATACACACAAGTGGTTTCAGCAGCAGCAAGAACAGCAAGTACAAGGTCCAGTTTTAAATTGACTTTTCTTTTCAAGGTTCTGGCACAAAGTCATCAAATAAAAAGTGAAATGGTTTCGTGAGTAATGTGAATATATGACTGCATGTCTCAGAATAGCCACTAAAATAATTAGCTATTATATTGGTCTTCCACTCCACCTTCTTCTGGGGAAAGTCCACTTTCATTTACAACACAAAACATAATCACTCTAAGAATACTTTCTAAATGCATTTAAGATAAATCTGATGTGGAAGATGAAACACTGACACTGTTTAAAATGATTAAAGTAAATTATTTTTCATTGCTGAAAGTGGTGATAACATGCCAACAAAGCTGACAGGTGTAAGATGAAAGATGATGGAAGACGATGGGGCTGATATTGTAACTACATCAATAAACAGATAAGTAGTATGTAAGAGAATAACTATGCAGTACAGTCCTGTATAAATACCCACACTGAATGAATACTTTCCCAGTTTAGGTGTAATTTACCATCTAATGCACATGTGTCAAAGTCAAGGCCCGCGGGCCACATCCGGCCCGGCGTACATTTATATCTGGCCCGCGAGATCATTTTATATAGATGTATTATTATTGTTATGCATGGCCCGGTGAGGTGAGGCGCTAATAATAAACAAACTACAGATCCCATAATGCAGCGCTGCAGCCTCCTTGCTGAACGCTAGGCTAACTGGGAACATTCCCGCATCAATCAAGTCAAACTTCTGTTATTGCGAAGCTAGTCGCTCACAATGGTGGAGAGAAAAGTTGATTCTGAAAGCAGAGCCTTTCAGCGCCAGTGGGTGACTGAATATATGTTTACAGACATTACCGGTAAACCCGTGTGTCTTATTAGTGGAGCTAATGTGGCTGTAATTAAGGATTTTAATTCAAGATGGCACTACGAGACAAAACGTAAGCTGAAAAACCTAAATGCAGAGCAGAAACTACAGAAAGTAGAAGTCTAAAGAAGAATCTGACATTTTAGCAGACTTTTTTCACCAGAGCAAAATCACAAAGTGAAGCTGTCGTGAAAGCAAATTTTATTGTAGCAGAGGAGATAGCCAAATCAGCCCGGTACCACTCTGAAGAGCTGCATGATGAAGCTGTGCAACGTCTTGTGTCCAGACAAAACGCAGATTTTGGCAAATGTGAGCCTGAGGAGAAATACGATTGCTGATCGGGTTTGTGAGATGGCCACTGATTTAAGAACACAGTTGTGTGAAAGAAGCAAAAACTTTATTGCATACTCTCTTGCTGTGGATGAAAGTATAGACATGATGGACATTGCACAGCTGGCCATCTTCATCCATGGAGAGGAAATATTGAACATTAAATCGATGCACGGGACAACGACAGGAAAAGACATTTTTTAAAACGTATGTCAAAGTGTAACCGACATGAAACTGCCCTGGGACAAACTTGTTGGACTTACAACAGATGGAGGGCCGGTGTTGTGCGGTGAAAAAAGCGGACTAGTCAGCAGGATGCGAGTAAAGATGCAGGAGGAGAACTGTACCGGTGAGTTAACAGCATATCACTGCATCATACACCAGGAAAGGCTGTGGTAAATTCCTAAAAATGGAGCATGTAATGATCACCGTAACGCAAGCCGTAAATTTTATCTGAGCTAAAAGTTTAAATCACCGTCAATTTCAGTCTTTTATGTGGGAAATAGATTCAGAGTTTGCCGACATTCCTTATCATACAGAGGTCCGTTGGCTGAGTTGGGATAAAAATTCTCAATAGAGTTTTTGAGCTCAGCAAGGAAATCTGTCAGTTCATGGACATGGCATGCATGATGCGGTGAAGGCATTTCAAGTGAAGCTGTCACAAATGCACCAGTGCAACCTGCCTCACTTTCCCTGTTGCCAAGTAATGTTGAACCAAGTCAGCGGACTTT
This sequence comes from Pelmatolapia mariae, assembly GCF_036321145.2. Classification (NCBI taxonomy): domain Eukaryota; kingdom Metazoa; phylum Chordata; class Actinopteri; order Cichliformes; family Cichlidae; genus Pelmatolapia; species Pelmatolapia mariae. The sequence goes on from NC_086228.1 coordinate 20,431,975, forward strand.
GCTGAACTGCACCTGTGCAGATTCAGATGGAGCTGCAGTGTAATGATACACTGAAGGGAAAGTACGACACTGAATGGCCCGCACAGTTTATTAGTTCCATTCCTGAAGCAGCTCGAACCTTGTGTATGCTTTCATTTATTTTTTTCTGGGGTTTTTGGCAGCATGTTCATATTTCTAACTTGCATAATTTTGACAGGATATAGTTTTATAAAGAGCAAAATATTTAAAGTTAAAGTTTATTTTTTTTAAGTTTATTTAATCTGGAATGATATTCCTGTCTGTTTTTATTCATATTTATGTTTAAAAAACATTGTTTTAGTGTGTTCAATAAATGTTTATCTTGTTTGGCCCGCTACCTAAAGTGTGCCTTGAGTTTTGGCCCCCTGTGCAATTGAGTTTGACACCCCTGGTGTAGAGGATGGAGATCGGTTAGGACAACTCATGAAACATCTGCTGACATCTGGTTGAATTCAGTTGTGTACATCCACAAAGAGCAGCATGTCAGCTGATCACAGCCTGTACACTAAGAAAATCTACTGAAGCTCTCAGTAGAAATTATTGTGACTTGTAATTCCTTACCCCACACGGAGTCATTACAACCAATTTTAGGGTTCACCCACCTGCTGAATCCCATTTTAACCCTTTAAAGCAAAGTGTATTGTATTTGATACATGTGTTTTTGTGAGTTTTTGAGACTTCTACATCATCCGTGTGACTTTTTTACCCTCAAAGAATGATATAAATTGCATGACACATTTTTTTTAATGACTAAATTGCAAAAATATGGATTATGTAGCAAATATGTTACAAATTAAAACTAATCTATGCAAATTAAAATTTGATATATTTTTATATATTTTGTCAAGGTTAAACAAACACTTCATTATCAAAAAATTAAAGATTTCTGGCAGTCATTTCATATTTCTGGTTTTAAATGGCTAATCCCCGACTTTACACATGTTCCTGTTTAGAGACAAAGTCACCCTCTACAATGTAGGCAACAGAAAACAAAATATATATTTTTAATTTTCCTTCTTTTAATTCAGATTCAAGTTGATTATAATCAAAACAAGTTGGACCAAAGTTTGTATTCAATCTACTGATATTACTTTATCATTATATTAATATTGTGCAAGGCAAGGCAAGACAAGTTTATTTATATAGCACAATTCAACAACAAGGTGATTCAAAGTGCTTTACAGGGACATTAAAAACAAAAACAAATAAAAAGCATGATTAGAATTGATTAAAAAAACAGTAGATAAAATCAGAACAGTAGATAAAATCAGTAGTTAAAATTTAAGTTTAGAAATTTAAGCTTAAAAGTGTGGATTTGGTGTTTTATTCAAATGCAGCTGAGAATAGGTGAGTCTTCAACCTGGATTTAAATAAACTGAGTGTTTCAGCTGATCTGAGGCTCTCTGGGAGTTTGTTCCAGATATATGGAGCATAAAAGCTGAATGCAGCTTCTCTGTGTTTTCTTCTGACTCTGGGAACTGATAAAAATCCGGATCCAGATGACCTGAGGGATCTGGAAGGTTCATACTGGGTCAGGAGGTCACTGATATATTTTGGTCCTAAACCATTCAGAGCTTTATAGACCAGCATCAGAACTTTAAAGTCTATCCTCTGACGGACAGGCAGCCAGTGTAAAGACCTCAGAGCTGGACTGATGTGGTCCACTTTTTTGGTCTTAGTGAGGACTCGAGCAGCAGAGTTCTGAATGAGCTGTAGTTGTCTGACTGATTTTTTAGGTAGACCTGTAAAGATGCTGTTACAGTAATCAAGCCTGCTAAAGATGAAGGTTCAGTTAGCTTTAGGGCTGCCACAAACGATTATTTTGATAGTCGACTAGTCACCGATTATTTTTGCGATTAGTCGACTAATCAGGTCATGCATCCATTGAACGTAAAACGTACAGCTTATTGCACCAGCATGCATCTGCTCTTATATAACTATCATTAGCTTACAGCTTTAAGTGTTTAAAGTATGTGCTAACTAAAAATAAAGACAAGATGATAGTTTATTAAATTTTAATGAAATTTGCAGATTGTTTCGGTGCAGTTTAATAAACTCCTTGCTATCTAAAATATAACGGCACACCGGAGTATATTCTCGAGCATCTCACACTTCTGATAACCAGTTGTCTGCTTGACGTTTATTCAGCTGTGTAAAAACTATAACTTTAATCTCAGGCAAACCGATTTACTCAGGAACAAATAAAATACTAAAAAAAAAAGCCAAACAGTAACATTTTAAGTTATCTAAGTGACTTATGTATGTTTAACCTGAGTAGCGAAAGACGGCGGTGGGTTTGAAAACCATTTGCCGGGAGTCCGCTGTTCTCACGGGCTCTAGTGAGCCTTTCCCCCGGCTAGCTATCGAGCTAGTGGTTAACAGACGTCTCCGAAAACGTCGGAGCGCTTTTGAAAATATGTGGTGTCTTGATAAACTGAGCAGATATTTGAGGTTTACACAGTTACATTCTCGCCTGAAAACATGTTAAACGTTTATTTTGTGACCCAGAAAGAATAATAAGAGTAATATTAAAACTAACTAGCTGCCGCCATTGTTGGAAACTGAGCTGGGCTGCGCTATGAATTCTGGGACAGAGCTACTTCTTCTTCGGGGTTTAACGGCAGCTGGCATCCTTGTACATGCAGTGCTGCCATCTTCTGTTTCAGTCCATTATTACACTCTTAAATCCTACTACTTATTCCTGCGTCTTTTGTGATCTTACAAAGCTTCAAACGACGCGTCGACTATTAAATCAGTCGTCGACGATTTTGATAGTCGACGTAATCGTGACTAGTCGACTAATCGTGGCAGCCCTAGTTAGCTTTGCACAAAAATAGAAACAACATGCAAAGACCTACCGTTTACTTTCTTACTTTGAATACATTTCAAAGCTGGTACTTTTTTTTTTTTTTTTTTTTTTTTAACTTTGAGCAAAGAAGTTGAATCAGTACTTCAACTTTTACTGGAGTATTTTTTAACTGTAGTATTTGTACTTCTGCTTAAGTACAGAATGTGTGTGCTTTTGCCAACTCTGATAAAGGGAGCTGATTTGATGGACACTGCTAGCATGAACCTTAATGTATTTTATGCATCCAATGTTTCACAAGAATAAAATAAAAAAGAAATAATTGAATAAAGTTCAGTTGTCAAACCTTATGAATTAATAGGTTTATAAAGGGGACATTTCATTCAGAAAATCATCTTTACCATTTCAGTAGCACATGCTCAATTTCAGTCACTGGCTACGTTCTCATACATTTGTTTTTGCAATTTAAATGTTTTTTCTAAATAGAAATGGAGCATTATAATAATGAATATTCTGCTAAGTTATATATTAAGTTTGATCAAGTTAAGCTGCTTAAGCCACTGTGATCCAGTGCCATGACAGCAGAAATAGAGATCAGGAACTTTGAAGTAATAGTTTAACAAGTTAATGGTTTGAAATTTATCCAGTGCAAAAGTGGTGATCTCCCTGAGGCAAAGTCAAGAAACCCTTACTTGTGATGTTCAAAAGCGGGTAAGAAAACTTCAATGTTCAACTATATATGTATGTAACATTAATATCCAGCATTCAGCCGGAGGAATATGTAGACTTTTAATAAAAAATCCTGGATTTTATTCTTGGCAGAGTTCTGATGAAGAGGCAGGTAAAGATCCATTGTCTTGCTGACAAGTAATTTTCTGTACAACAAATTTCCATCACTTACTGGCTAGCAACTGTATATGTAGTACATTTATGATATGCAGTAATATTGGCCTGGACAATTTCTCACTCAGCCTGTGATTACAAGTACTCGAACACAATGTAAATGTAACCATTTTAACTAATGATTATGGAAACTCAGCTTGAGGGGTTATTTGCAATTCTATTAAAAAATGCTGTTCACTGGCTGTTGGATATGCTTAATTGCTTGAAATATGTTAAGTAGGGACAGCTCTTCAAAGTCATCATCCCCATTCGAGCAGCTGTAACATTTCCAATGGCTGAGACAGATCAGGAGGATGACAAGCACTTTAACCTTTTTAGAGGTGGTGGCTGAAACATATTTAAGGGGACAGTAAGGGAAAATGATTGATTGTTTGCTGTGAGAAAAATTGCTGGTGGAGGCTGATTGGAGTGTGATGCTTGTGTTGAATGCTCAGGTACTGCTGCAACACAGTAACGGGTTTGTGCTGTAAATGTGTATTAGAGTGTTTCTCAAGGGCAGTGTTCCCAGTGCACCAAAGAGGGCTGGGAGAGTGTGATGAAGCTGTGGCTTGACAAGTGCCATGTGAAACACAACATATCTGGTGACACTGTTCATGTTGATACTTGTCAGTCACTGGAAAAGTAGTCATGGAAAAGCAAGAGGGTATATTTTTTTTTCCCCTTTTTGACAGCGTCTCCTAAACATATATATCTCGCAGGTTTTGTCTCCAGTGGGGGGAAAAAAACATGGGAAAAATAGGTCGCAGCAACATGTCACTGGATTATTTAAAAATTAAAACATGCAGGGCAGTGAGTGCAAATTATTCATAGCTTAAATTAACATTGTGCTTGCACTAGCTCAGTGAATGCAATTTTTATACCCTGCCATCATGATTACCAGGTGAATGTACTTTTTTTTCATGTTTCTTTTACATCTACTGGCAAAGCTCACAAAGGTCAGTCAAGGAAGAACACTGACCTGGTGAAGCATGATAAAAGAAGAAGAAACACTGCACTGATATTTGCTCCAGTAACATTAAAAACTTGCAGCTGGACTGCTTCATGAAAGAGTCTAGGAATAGCTGGCATTAAGGCCTGTTACCTGCTTGGAATCATTGAGAACAACACTGGAGAAATGCTTTTCTGAAGTTATTATATAGACTTGGTTCAGAAGACCAAAAAGCAGAAAGTACACACAAATCTATTATGTGCTGAGACCCAGTGTCACAAAAAGAGACATTTTGAGTATGTCTGTGTAATTAGCTGCAAAATAAACAGGCTAAATGACATATAGAAAACAATGTTAGCTGCTTATGTGGACATTTTTATGGATGAGCGAGAAGTATGTTCGGAAAAGGGAGGTGGGAATTGCCAGATTAAAAGTAAATGAGCAAGAACAGCTTCTGTTTAAATATGGTAACAATAATTAATTACATTTATTGAGTAGATTTTGCATTTTTTTTATATTAACCTAGAGAAACATGGAATTCTAATAACTCTAAAGGAAAAAAACAGTCAGGCACTAATAAAATATAGCATTATACAATATAATATACCAGACACTTTGTTAGGTACACCTGTTTAAATGCTTGTTAATGCGAATTTCTAATCAGCCAATCATAGGCCAGAAACTCAATGAATTTATGCATCTGCACATCTAGATGGCCTGCTGAAGTTCAAACAAAACATCAGAATGGGAAAGGAAGGTCATTTAGGTGACTTTGAAGATTAGTGCCAGACAGGCTGGCATGTGTTTCAGACACTGATAATCTACTGGGATTCTCCCACATAACCATCTCTAGGGTTCACAGAGGCTTTAGAGAAAGAGAAAATATCCAGTAAGCCCCAGTTCCCTGGAAAAATATTCCTTGTTGATGCTAGAGGTCAGAGGAGAATGGCTACACTCTTTCAAGGTGATAGTAAGACAAAAGTAACTGAAGAAAAATTTGTTATTGGGACTGGGTATACAGCCAAAGAATCTACAGCAACTACCATAATTTCAGAAGTGTTTTTTAGCCCCTTGTTGAATCTGTGCCACAAAGAATTAATGCAGTACTGAATGCAAAAATGGTGCCCAACATGGTACATGCAAGGTATCTAAAATCCCTGGTGAGTGTACAGCTTGGAAGAAAAGGTAATGAAACATCTTATGAATAGTGGCGGGTGGGAGTCATGCTCTTAACCTTGGCAACTCAGGGGTACTAAGAAGAGCAACTATACAGATTTAGCAGCTCTGAAGAAGACATGCAACTGAAAAAGTAGGCCACCAGGAGACATTTGTCAGCACTATTTTAGTATTATAATTAGCCAGGTACATAGCTGATTGAACTGCAAACTCATTCTTGTGCCAGCTTACCTTGATGTTACCATCTTCACACCTTCACTTCTGTAGTTTTCAGTGAAATTACATCTTGGTAAAATTTTAGTATTAGTCAATGCAGTAATATGTCTTTAGAATTATTAGGATGGCACACATTAACTGTGCTTCACATTTGTCCAAAAATGTATATTTGGTTTTCTCTTTAAAACCAAAGTTTCTGCCTGTCAGCCTTGAGCAGCCCCATTAAAAGTTGTGTGCCACCTTAACTTCTATTGTTAAACTTAAAAAAATACTTTTAAGATTACTAGTTTCCATGTTTAAAAATATAATCCGTAACCAATTTTTTAAGTTGAATCCTTTCAATGGTGTCTCTAATAAATGTTTTAAGGTTGAAGAGTCCCCTAAAGACCGTAGGGCTTTCCTCAGGTTTGACATGAAGGCTTTATTCTACACAGCTTTACTCTACACAGTAGAATCAGAGCTACACAGAGAATCAGAAACCAAACATTGCTCAAAGTTCAGCTCTGTAAACAGTTCTTGGTTGACACAGTGGCACCTGTCTTGGAGTTGTCAGTCATGGCAGTCTTTAGCTGTGCAAAGCACACTGGGAAACAAGAGAACCCATTAAAACACTGAGATCGTGTTGCCTAATGACTGGATGGAGCTTAAATGGCACCAATGCCAAAAGAGGTTTTATTGTGCAGGGTTGATGCAAAAACTATTTAAAAGCAATAGAATGAAATGCACTATGACTCTAATGGTTACTCACTCACACTGCAACCAAGTTTCAAACATGGCCTAGAAATAAAACATTTTTTTCTGATTTTTGCTTTTCTAAAGCCCTCCAACTTCCTGTTGATGTACAAAAACTGAGAAGGAAATACTTTGTTCCATCTCTTATTTTATGATGTAACATCAAAATAGAGCATTACAAAAAGTGAATGGAGGCATGACAGCAATATCAAAGGGGTCATTTTCCCAAGATATGCAAATATATTTTGCCTCAGATCTGTAAAATAAATCTCCGTTGTGGGGTAAAAGTTTATTCGTAGATTTTATGTGTCCTCAAGTGCCTTCTAACACACACACACACGCACACACAAACAGAAATATTTCCAGGCTGTTTCTTGGTTTTAGTCTGACACTGAGAGAGATAAGTCTGTACAAAATATAACCACCTTTAGTTTTGCTTCCAATAACACAATGTAATTCCCTTTTAACATTTTACTGTTATTCGAATTGGTCATTTCATGCAGTAAAATTTTTTCATTGGTTACCGCTACTCTCACTCAAAAGTCAAATGCTTTTAAATTTACACAGTTGGATGAAGCACGTAATCAGTATTACTGTTTGCAGTTTTATTTGATTTAATGTGTTTACATACACTATCATAACCTGGTTACTGTAAATGCAGCAGGTCAGTAATTTATATTCTCTTCTAATAAATTAATTTGTTGTGGCAAACCAAATATTTCATGCCGTTAATAGTAAAGACTTCCAAACAGCAACATGGGGTGGCTATAACTGTGTAGTAGAGCTAAGAATAGATACTGAAAAAGCACCTGCTCCATAATCATAGAAATAACTAACAATGGCTCTGACTACAACAATGACACAGGTCCCCAAATTGACCAGGACTATAATCTGATTTCTTTATCATTATCTGGCTTGAATCTAAAATTCTTGCTGTCATTTTCAAATTTCTGTGTGTAAGGTCACATTCAATACCAAAGCTCTTAATCAGTATTCAGTATCATGCCTGTAGGGCAAACTTCCATCCCCACGTTTATGGTGCTGGCTTGATTCAGGGACAAATTAAAAGACACTACTTAAAATGCACCAAAATCGTCGCAAAAATGTAGGCAGTGGTGTGTTGAATCATTTTCCCAAGATGCAATATTCATCATGCAGGGAAACTCATTATGAAGTAATTTCTTTATAACTAGACTACAAATGAGGTTTTTTATTTTTTTCTTGAGATTTTTCCATTTCAGCACTCTCAAACACGAACAAATTTTTTTCCTAAGTGTGTGTAGTCCTGCCTTAAGGTTATGTATTAGTTTTTCTTAGTTGCCACTTGTTCTCTCTCTCTGCCTCGCTCTCCTTTAGCTCATCTCTTATTCTCTGATTGATAAACATAAAGAAAAAGAGCAGATAAGCAGTGATATTTACATTTTCTTTCATTCGCAAGAAAGGGAGAAGTAGTTAATATCATGCAGGGTTAAAAAAAAAGGGAGGGGGGGTCCAATTTTAACTCTGGTGAATCAAGGAAAAAAAAATCCAAACTAAGATCCTCTAATCAGCTTCTTTCACTGCAATGCGGACCAATTCATCAGCTACAGTGCTGTGCAGTGTGTCAAGTGAGGTGAAAATTGAGTACCGGTCTGTACACTAGCATCCAGGAGTGATTGTGCTGCTTAATAAGGCAGCTGCTCTGAAAGTGTAGGGCCTCATTCATACAGAGTATTAAAATGTGTTTCTTGTCCTATAGATCCAGTTATATTCTTATTTTTTTTCCTTATAATATTGCATTTTATGGTAAAAATAAACCCCCTTTTACCTTATCAAAAGCTGATAAATCTGCTAATTTAGTGATTACAAATTAATGATCAACAAAACAAATATAGATATTAGTTTGATTATATATATTATATATATTTAACATGTTGTCTTTGCACAATATTCTTATTAAGTATTGGGTTGATTTTCAGAATATCGAATTCTGTTTTCATTTTATAGCGTCCTGACCTGAATTCTAAGTTGGATCATACAGTTAAAAATCAGAAGCTAATATGTGATATTCTTAAACCTGTCCGTCCATCCATTCATCTTCTAGTGTTTACTTGGGGCTGGATCCTTAAATGAACAACAAAAAAATGTGTCATTATTTCCTTAACAACAATTAGGCCAAAATGCAGAAGCACTGTGTGAAAATTTAAGGACCCATTACTTCTTCATTGGAATTATGAGGGTAAGTAGCAGCCAGATGGTGATAATCAGATGCACTTAATTGAATGATCATCAGCAAATGACCACCTCTATAAAAGCTTGAAGGAGCAATGATTTTAGAGGAAGGAAGAGTTATAAGGCTATTGACTAATTTGAGGTCTGAAGTGAGACAGATTATTATTTACAACTAGAAATCATTTAGGACTGTTAATATTCCCAGGAGTGAACATCCCTGCAAATTCACCAAGGTCGAACCAAAGAACTTTATCTTGGACTAAATCATGCCTAAATTAGCATGCTAAATGTTAAAGTTCATGACAGTACAATCATAAAAAGACTGAACAAGTATGTGTTATTGAGAAGGGGTGCCAGGACAAAGGGTTTTTTTTTGTTTTTCTTTTTTTTTCTTTTCCCCAAAAATGAACACGGCAGCACACATTTTGCCAAACTGCATCTGAACATTATCAGGAACAATGGGGAAATGTTTGATCAAACGCCAAATATGGCAAAAACCAAAGATAAACGGCTCATATCCTATCAAAAACAGTTGTAGGCTGATCATTTGGGCACCACAGAATTATAATAGGGTGTGCTAGCTTTTTACCATGACTACTAAATGACCATCAAGGAAAAATGACAAATATGCTCACCAGATCTTTCAGATAATCTTAAACTCTAACTTTTGAGATTTTTACTAGCTAAATGTACCAACTGACAAAGGTTTTGTAACTGAAGGATAAAAAATATCATTATATGGCAGTTGCCTGATGTACACATTGCTCAATGTGTGAAAAAGCCTTTGGAAAATAAGAGTTACCTTTACAACGTATCACTCAAAAGGTACTTGGAAATACGCTGAAATAAACACGGTATAAATGTCTTTTAGGTTTCAAGGTGAACATCAATTCTCTCCTACACATCATTCGAGTGGCATCATGAAGGGACCGACAGGACATATTTATCTGCTCAGAATATTTCAGCCTTTTCAAAACCAGAGAATAACGGCATTTCTGACTGGGAAAAAAGCAGAAGGTTTGAATTGTCAACTCGTGTTTTCATTCATGTGGTGCTGACACATTTCACAAAGATAATTAGAAAGCGCTTTGCCAAATTAGATGGAAAGTGAGAAAAGCTCCTATTTCTTGCAAGCAATATTTTCCATGGCATCTCTTCACTTTGGAAAAAGTATCTGCAAGCTGGGGCTATTTGACAACACAGCAGGTGATATGAAAAGTGGATTGCTGCCTGAGGAACTGTTTTCTGTGGCTCATTAAATGTTCCTAAAGGTAATATTTTATTAAATATGCCCTTAAGATGTGATTCTCAATATGCTTCTCAGGACACAAAGATTTTTTGTTTTTCATTTTCACCATTTAAAGAAAGAAATTTGGTCGAAATGGCAAATGGTGTTAATCAATCAAACAACAACCGCAACAAATTGTTTCATTCTTCCCTCTCTGCAAATCTGCATAGCTAAGTATTGTGTGCTTGTTAAAGTAAGACTGATTTGCTAAAGCAATATAGTAGAAAAATCTACCTTAAGAGCTGAGTATGGGGAGGATACTGAACTAAAAGTGTTTCAATTTTCCCCCCATTGTCCAATCTCCAGTTACATCACAATGTAGTAGCTATAGAATAAAGATACAGTTGGTTTTTACACTGGTTGCCTTTATGTGCTATGGCTTTTATAATGTGATGGTGTTTTTATTTCCTCTGGTAGCTACTGATAACTTGCTCCAAGGAGCTCAAATTCTTGACATTAGAACAACTGCAAATGTGGCCAGAAGTTTACATATGGGCAAGAATGTCATAGCAATTTAGAGTTTTTAATGATTTATTTGAACTGTTCTTTTTCCATGGTAAAATGATATACAGGATATATCTTTAATAACTTCGAAAAACAAGAATTGGATGCACAAGCACAGGATGAAAAGTATACAGATGCAAATATTTGCTTAGATTCCCTTAAATCTTCTAATAAGTGGTGCTGAAGACTCTACAATGTGTTAATCTGACAGAGCCAAACCATATTAACTTATTAGTGATCATAAATGACTACAACTGGTAATTTCTCTATGCTAGTGCAGAAAGAATTTCTGTGACAGCACTCATTAGACTGACCAATACAATGGGAAAGGCAGAGGAAGATGGATAATTATAGATTTACCTACATTGGGTCATTATCTTGGATCAATTTTTAGAGAAATGCAGATTTCAAGATCATCTGTTCAACATGTTATCTTGATGTGCCACTACTTTGCCGAGGTCTGGAAGAAGACCTGTCACCCTCACATGAGAAGAAATTTATTAGGCTGTTCAGAAATAGGCCAGAAATCAAAAAGCCTGCTTTTTGATGTAACCTGAACTGAAACCTGCTGGAACACTGTTCACACCTTCAAGCTCAACTGAAATTCACCACCACCCACATGTTTAAGCCAAATACTTTTTGGGGGAAAGTTTTATCATTTGACGAGGCAAAGATTGAGTTATTCGACTAGAATGACAAAAGATATGTTTTTGGATATGTTTTTCTTTTAAACCTAAAAAACTCCACCATCATGCATGGTGATGGTAGCAACATATTCTGTGTATTTTTCGCTGTCAGTTGTTGCTGTAGTAGTAGTAGTAGTAGTAGTAGTAGTAGTAGTCGTTGTCAGCTTCACCTTAAATCAACATCTAGACAGTTAAAAGTTGGACCCAGTTTGTTGCTCTAACAAAACAATGATCCCAAATTCAGTTCAAAGGTTTAAAACGGATAAAGCAGGCTAACATTAAGCTTCTGGAATAGACTTCCCAAAGCCCCAAGCTCAGCCTTATTAAAGATGTCGTGTCCATGATAAGTGTATGTAAACTACTGACCACAACCATAACAGCTAAATACAGCACAGTGTTTTAAAGCAGAAAGAGATCCAGTCAGCAGGTGAAAACTGTTGAATGTGTTTACCACTTTAAGCAAAATTACTTATGACAGCTTGCAATAAAGTATGGAGTGTACAGTATATGTTATGGATATGTATGCAATGAGAGGTGTGTATGTAGTATTGAAATGTATAATTGAGAGGTAAAGACAAACAACAGCAGAGAAAAGCGAGTCAGTAACATAAAGCAGAAAATGTTCCCATTGGAAGAACAGATTTTTTTGTATTAAAATAACTGAAATTCTAAAACATGCGCATACATACATGTTCATTTTCTGAATGTTGATTAAATAACAAAGGTTTTTAATATCAACATCTAAAGGTTAGAATAAGATAAGATAAGATAAGATAACCTTTATTAGTCCCACATGTGGGAAATTTGTTTTGTCACAGCAGGAAGTGGACAGTGCAAAAGTTATGAAGCAAAAATTAGAATAAAATAAAATAAGAATAAATACAGTACACAACTGTACAGAATAGAATAAAATAAAATACTATATACAGTAGAATAAAATAGAATAAAATATGCAATAAGATAAAAATAGAATACAAGTGCTATATACAACTCAGTAAAAATACAACGAATGTTCATTTTACAAAATAGTCGGCTTTAAACAATTGTGAATAGACTCAAACGCCCTGCTCACTGACACCCTTTCAATCTGGCTGAAATATTGTAAGTACTTATGTGGACATGGTCAGATTTGATGGACATTTCCTTCACTCCCTTGTTAGCTTTGTTCCATCTGTACAGTTTGGAAACACTTTTGCAGGAACAAAAATAAGTCAAAATATCTGCACATGTGTGGAGGGAGTTTTTCTGTTTCCAGCTTCTTTACTTTTACTTTACTTTATTTATATAGCACATTTAATAACAACAAAATGTTGGCCAAAGTGCTGTACAAAGATTAAAAAAAAAAAAATTACACAGTAACAAATAACCTCAATAATAAATAACTGGTAACAGATGACTAAGTGGATAGATAGGATAGGATAGGTAATTCTCATGCGGTGTTGAAAGCCAATGAGTAAAAATGTGTTTTAAGATGGGATTTGAAAAGACTGATGGTTGGGGCCTTTCTAATGTGGAGATTACATTTTCGGCACCACAACCGCAAATGCCCGGTCACCACTGTGAACCAGCCTGGATTTAGAAGTGGCCAAGAGATCACTTGATCTTAGAGCTCTAGGGGGTATATATGGCTGCAGTAAGTCAGACAGATATTCTGGAGCCTGACCGTTCAGCGGTTTATAAGTCATCAACAAAATTTTGTATTTAATTCTAAAGTGGACTGGGAGCCAGTGAAGTGAGGCGAGCACCAGGGCAATACGCTGGTGTCTCTTTGAACGTGTCAGGAAACGAGCTGCAGCATTCTGGACCAGCTGGAGCCGTGCTAGACAAGACTGGCTAACACCTACATTGCAGTAGTCCAGTTGAGATAAGATAAAAGCGTGAATTGCCCATTCTAGGTTTTTAAAAGATAAAAAGGATCTCACTTTGGATAAGAGCCTCAATTTAAAAAAAAAAAAAAAAAAAAGGACCGCTGTACAACAGAGTTAATTTGTTTCTCAAAGGTAAACTTACTATTCAGTATAACCCCCAAATTTTTGCATGTGGTTTAACAAAAGGTGCTAAACTGCACAGGTCAAGATCTGGGGTACTAGAATTATAGCTTGGTCCAAAGATGATCACTTCAGTTTTTTCCTCATTAAAATTAAGAAGATTTGAGGCCATCCAGGCCTTAACTTCGCCGAGACACTAAAATAAGGATTCCAGCAAAGCAGAGGTTCGCTGAAATCTTCTTCTTATTGTTGAGCAAAATGTTCCAGGTGCCTTTTGTTTTTACAGACTGTGTGGCTTAAATCGTGACCTTAATGCAGACCTTCCCAAAGTGTGGGGCCCGCCCCCTAGGGGGGGTGCAGAGCCATTGCAAGGGGGGCGCGGTATGAAAAGCGAAAAAAAAAACAAAAAAAACAAAAAACAAAAAAAAACCAAGGCTTGGACACTGCTAGCACGGGGCGCCCACACAAACGCAAAGCAGGAGATGAAGCATCGCTTAATATGTTTCCAAACCAACTTCATTCTAAGCCAAAGACTAGAAAATATGGTGAAGCATATCTGCCCTTTGGTTTCACCTGAACAAGTGCCAAGGTAAGTCTCCTTGGCAATAATTGGTTTTCCCTGCGTCGGGAGCACGCGCTTGGCTCTCCAAATCACGGACAAACAGTATCCCACATTCTTGATTTTTAGTTCACAAACACTTGTTGTAATGACTAACTACTCCTGACATTTTGGAGATGTTAGCTCTTTAGACAGTAAAGTTACAGCGGGATACAAATAATATCAGGCTGATCCTGCCACAATTTGTTCCCCGGTTCAAATCCCGGGCAAACAGTATCCCACCGTTGTTTATGTTTTTGAACCCATTTTGCACAGAGAGGCATTTTTTGAAAAATGTATTGATAGCAAAGTTGAATATTATTACACAAGAAAAAAACAACTACACATAAAATAATCACAGCGTGACGCCTCTGCCTTTCTAAATGGAGAGACAGTAACTGCGTGTGTGTATGTAAGTGTGTAAAACCTGAAGATAGTCAGATTAACAGTAACAGTATTTTGTCTCTATCTGCCATTCTGCAATTCATCTCATGTAAACAATAACGTGGCGCACAGCGTGACGTGAAAAAAGGCACATACCTTTGACGTTGCGTGACGAACTCTGTATTCCGCGTCCACACGTAAACGCAAAAAATGAGTTTTTTAAAAATTTCGGTGATTCGAAACGCCGTTTACGTGTGGATGAAACAGCTGCGTTTTCAAAAATACCCGTGTAGGTGCGGACGTAGCGTAAAAGAGTTAGTAGTTTATTTTATTACTACCTGTAATTTATTGCAGATTACTCGCATTTGCTTAATTGTTTACTAAATGTTTGAGGTGTGAAATAAACCGCAATGGAGCAAAATATGGGTGTGTGCGGTTGGAGGATGTGTTTGTGCGTGTGCGCGTGCACGCGCGAGAAGGGGGGGGCGCGAACATTTTTATTGTAAAACAAAGGGGGGCCCAGCAAAAAAAGTTTGGGAACCACTGACTTAATGTGACATTAACCCTATGGCAGTGTTTTCCTCTCCAATTTGAAAATTCCACTCCAATCGAATTTAAACTTTAACTAGACAGAAAGATTTAAGAAGTGAACTTTATTACTGCTGCCACTACTATACACTGTAAAATCTAATTAGTTCCCAGAACTCAAAAAAATTATGGAAACTCTTTGCCTCAAAAAAATTGAGTAAAGCTTAGCTAAAAATGACTAAGTTAGGACAACTTATTTATTTTGAGTACTCTGTACAAGCTCATTTGTTCCCAGAACTCAAAAAAATTGGATCAAGTTTACGTAAGATGACCAAGTTAGGGCAACTTACTCATTTTGAGTACACTGTACAGCCTTGTTAGTTCCCAGAACTCAAAAAAATTATGGAAACTCGTTGCCTCAAAAAAACTAAGTAAAGCTTACTTAAGATGACTGTTAGGACAACTTATACATTGCAAGTCTGCAGTATTAAGAATAACTTGATATTTCTGACTTTCTGACAATACTAATTGTTTACCTACTGACAAACATTTCAAGTTCAACTAGATGAAAAAACAATTTGTGGTAACCTGAATATGATTAAAAATAATTAACAACACTTTTTGTAATGATGTTAAAATGAGCCCAACTTTTATTTTCAAACACAACAAAGTACAACAGCCAACATACTGGACACTGTTCTGCTGAACAACAAACAATTATATTGCCATCACTGTTATAATCTTACAATGAAACAAAGTCTCAGATGTAATTATTCTGAAAATAAGTTTAGGTCTACCACAAGTTTGTTTTGTACTTACTTATATAATCACAATAAAATATTTGTTGTTCTGTCACAAGTGCAGTCTCTAATTTAAACAACACATTTGTTTTTCATTCCAACACATGAGCTGGAATGTTGTATTATTTTAAGGATGCTTGTTTCCAGTCCAGGCATTACTGCCTGAATGACTGTCATGGATCGAGGTGATCCAAATGTAAGTGCAGAAGAAAGTCTTTAACTTCCCTTAAGCACAGTGGCAGTGGATGTGGGTTGGAGATGCAATGAGCTTGAACCTGCAGGCGACCATCTTCACTGACCACACCATCTGTGACGGAGGACTCATCTCTCCTGGTGTCCTGCAAGCAAACAATCATATTTTTTGGAACATGAACTTAATTGCTTTCTTAAAACATTTTTTTCTGCTTTTGGTATAAAACAGACTCCAATTTAAACAATCTCAGGCTCCCTCCCCACCGGAGAGGTGACATTCAATGTCCCACTTGTCAGTCTGGATAGCCGTGACCACCACGCAACACACAATAATGTCATGAAAGCATCATTTTAAAAAGGGCTATGCAAACATGGGCAATAACTTTCATTCTAATGATGTGCAAAATGATTTTGGGCACAAAACACATTTTGCTTTTAGAAAACTTGCAGACTTCACTATATACAGTGTAGACCCTCTAAACTAAGTTTGGGGGATGTGATCTTTCAAGAAATGCAGACCAAACTGTTGTTGTTTGTTTACTTACACAGCATGTCTTGTAGAATTAACTGGAGTCACCAGCAACAGCATAGTGCAGTCATATCTCAAGTCTAATAACAGAAGACAGGAAAAGATCAGTAAAGAAACAACTTCCCCAAACCAAAGCACAAATAAAACAATAAGTAAAACAGGCTGATCTAAAGTATGATTAAAGTTCAGCCTGATTAATATATATGTCACTGACAGTTGCTAATATATTGGAAAACCAAAATACTTACCACTGAGTTGATGTCTTTCTGTCCAGCAGCAGGAGTGCTGGTCCCGAGCCTCAAAGACAGTAAGAAGAAAGCAGAGGGAGAAAAAACAGAACATTTTTCAGAAACTGATTTGATCCTTAATGGCTGTGCAATCATTGTAACATAGAGTTTGCTTATGTTGTTAAATAACGGCTAGATGTGACATTAATAGATGCCACAGATGTTCAAAAGCTGCCACAAAGCATGAACAATAAATGGACGTCTCCGGAAACGTCGAAGCATTTTTGCAAATATGTGATGTCTTGATAAATCGAGCAGATATTTGAACTTTACACAGCTACATTCTCGCCTGAAAATATCTTAAAAGTTTATTTTGTGACCCAGAAAAAGTAATAAGTTTTTCAGCGGCGCTCCTCCGCCATTGCCGCGCTTACAAGTACGCACAGGCTCCGACAACCGTGGCCGACAAATGCGATCCTCATTTTCCCCAGACTACCCTTTCTGGGTCACAAAATAACCTTTTGAGATATTTTCAGGCGAGAATGTAGCTGAGTAATGCTCAAATATCTACTTAATTTATCAAAATATCACATATTTGCAGAAGTGCTTCCACGTTTTCGGAGAGCTCTGTTATGAGGTCAAGGCTTGATAGAGTCCGCGAGCACAGCTAACTCCTGGCATATTGTTTTCAACCCCCCTGCGGTCTTTTACTACTCAGGTTAAACATGATATATATATTTAGTTAGTTAGTTAGTTATGGCTATGGATTGAAAATACCCCCCACACCCCACCCCACCCCTAACGGCTGCACCTCCCGAAGAATTTTGTCTGGACTCTTATCTCACTTTTTTATTTCAAACAATCAACAGAAAATTTCACAGACATAGTTTTATGTAAGGTTTTTAAGGCTGTGGTGTTAATTTTTAAGTAACATGAGCCCAGCAGCAGCAGCAACGCTAGGCTAACACTAACTAGCTAGCAAGATTATAAACCTGGTGCTAAACTAAGAGAAGCCACAAAATCAGTTCGAATAAGAGTAAACATTTACTCACCAAGTCAGTAAAGATCCACAGCAATGACAACAATAATATCTCCAGGTTTGCTCAATATATTCCATAACAAATGCTGGCGCCATGAACATGCGGACTGATCCGGGAGGGAGGAGGACGGTAGTCACGTGGCATTTTCAAAACACATCTTTCATCCTTCCGCAAAGAGAAGCAAAACTTCCAGCTTACTTAGTTTTTCTAAGTTAAGACAACTCAAATAAATGGAGTTTATCAGCGTTTTTGCATAAAAAGTACTGGTAACGTATTTAAATCGAGTTCTGATAACAAATTGATAAAAATTGAGTTCAGCCTATTTAATATTTTTAATTAAACACAATATTACATTTTACAGTGTAGAGTAAATATGCTGAAGTGAACAGTTCTGAAATCTCATAGCTTTTTTTTTTTTTTTTTTTTTTTAAATCAAACATTTTGGCAAAAAACTACCAGTAGGGCCATTCTTCCATTGTTCCACTAAGTCAGTGGTTCCCAAACTTTTGTTGCTGGGCCCCCCTTTGTTTAACAAGAAAAATGTTCGCCCCCCCCCCCCCCCCCCCCCCCCCCGCCTTCTCGCGCGTGCACGCGCACACGCACAAACACATCCTCCAACCACACACACCCATATTTTGCTCCATTGCGGTTTATTTCACACCTCAAACATTTAGTAAACAATTAAGCAAATACGAGTAATCTGCAATAAATTACAGGTAGTAATAAAATAAACTACCAACTCTTTTATGCTACGTCCGCACCTACACGGGTATTTTTGAAAACGCAGCTGTTTCATCCACACGTAAACGGTGTTTCGAATCACCGAAATTTTTAAAAAACTCATTTTTTGCGTTTACGTGTGGACGCGGAATACAGAGTTCGTCACGCAACGTCAAAGGTATGTGCCTTTTTTCACGTCACGCTGTGCGCCACGTTATTGTTTACATGAGATGAATTGCAGAATGGCAGATAGAGACAAAATACTGTTACTGTTAATCTGACTATCTTCAGGTTTTACACGCTTACATACACACAGGCAGTTACTGTCTCTCCATTTAGAAAGGCAGAGGCGTCACGCTGTGATTATTTTATGTGTAGTTTTTTTCTTGTGTAATAATATTCAACTTTGCTATCAATACATTTTTCAAAAAATGCCTCTCTGTGCAAAATGGGTTCAAAAACATAAACAACGGTGGGATACTGTTTGTCCGGGATTTGATCCGTGATTTGGAGAGCCAAGCGCGTGCTCCCGACGCAGGGAAAACCAATTATTGCCAAGGAGACTTACCTTGGCACTTGTTCAGGTGAAACCAAAGGGCAGATATGCTTCACCATATTTTCTAGTCTTTGGCTTAGAATGAAGTTGGTTTGGAAACATATTCAGCGATGCTTCATCTCCTGCTTTGCGTTTGTGTGGGCGCCCCGTGCTAGCAGTGTCCAAGCCTTGGTTTTTTTTTTTTTCGCTTTTCATACCGCGCCCCCCTTGCAATGGCTCTGCGCCCCCCCTAGGGGGCGGGCCCCACACTTTGGGAAGGTCTGCACTAAGTCATGATAGTCACTGTGACCCAACATGAACAACACCAGTAGCCTGAAAGTGAAATTGTCTTTTTCTCAGTGTCATCCAGAAAGTCACTCATGAAAACTGTCAATGTGACACAGTTTGTAAACACCGATTTCTTTGAAAAGATTTGCATCGGCTTGTGCACATTCAAGGCTTTCTGCAATGCCAGAGAGCTGAAGATATGTAATTTCTTGGATCAGTGAAGTACAGGCTGATTTGATGTTTGATTAAATCACCGATTATTATCAACTGTGATGAACTAAACCTGCACTGATATACATAAAAAGTCCACTCAGTGCCCAAGGGGTTACAAACAGAAGTGCAAGAAAGCAATGCTTTAAAGAAATTTGCCCTTAGCTCACATAGGTTGCAATAATGCTGAACATAAGAGGGCAAAGGACTACTGGCACCATTGGAAAGGTGCTAATGTTTTGATCTTCTTGTTATCCAGAAAGTAAAAAAAAAAAGGAAAAGAAAAGAAAAACATGACAGAAAGAAAGGGCATTATTTGAAGACTTATCTTAAATTGCAATAAAGTTTAAGTTTTATTTGTCATATATAGGTAACAATGGCACATCACTACTGGCACTGAAATTCTTAGGCTCAGAGCCCCCTCAATAGTGCACATAGAAAACCCAAATTGCACATAAGATAAAAATAAAATGAACTATATAAATAAAGAAGTTATATATTAAAAAAGAGTAAAATAAATACAGATTACTAAAAAATACTGTAGCACAGGGGTGTCAAACTCATTTTGGCTGAGGGACCACATACAGCCTAATTGGATATCAAGTGGGCTGGAGCAGTACAATTATAGCATAATTACCTATAAATAATAAGTCCATGTTTTTTCCCTTTGTTTTCATGCAAAGAAATGCATTAGAACATCTTCATATTTGATTAAATGTATTTTTGCAAAACTTATAACAACCTCAAATTAAGCCAAGTGTTTGCTCAAATACAAACAAAACTTTAAGTAAAAGGCATTTGAAACTGAAAAATATAGTATTGTACTTTAAAATTTATAGCATTGTATGAGTAATAGGATTCCACCAAACAAAACTCTTTTGTAGAAAAGCGGTTGACTTGCATTAAATTGAATATTTTTTAATTGTTTATACAGCAAGAATTCATTTTCACAGAGCTGTGTTCTTTAAGTGTAATCTGTGTCTGAAGCAACAATTTAAAGTTGGAGTTGGTCATTTCTGGAATACTTTGTTTTTGCTTCTGAAACTTGGCATCTTTTGGTCTGCACAAGTGCATCAATATCAGGTGTCATGTCCTGACTAGCAGCCAGTGTCAGAATGTCATGTAAGTGCTTATGTGTGAGCCTTGAGCGCAGTTTTGTTTTATTGAGAAACCTTGTTCACAAAGGTAGGTTGTCTCAAACATGCACAAATTTTTTGCAGCCAGTGCTGTTAATTTGGGGTACCCTGGCAAAAGATATTGGTAAAATGTGTCCAAACCTACTGAGGCAAACTTGTCTTTCTGTATCACATTGCAAATCAATTAGCTCTAGTTGGATGTGGATGGGCACATCAGAAGCTTTGAGTGTGAAGGGTGAGCGAAAAACTGCAAATTCTGTCTCGAGTTCACCAAAGATCTGAAACAGTTTCTCAAACTAACACAGCAATCCTGCAATATTGTCTTTATACTGTTTGATGTAATTAATACAACCAAATTTCCCCTTGTGGGACAATTAAAGGATTATTCTATTCTCTATTCTATTCTAATGTCTGTTGCACATAGCTTTCTTAGGCAAGGAAAATATGCAGGGTCACCATTTGACAGCTGTGTCTCCCATAAAGTCAGCTTTAATTTGAATGCACATATGCTGTCATAAAACTATGGGACAACTTTTTTGCGGCCTTGCAACATTTTGTTTAGAATATTCAAGTGCTCTGTAATATCCACCAGAAATGCAAGATCCTGCAGCCATTCCTGACACTGTAATTCCATTAGTGGATTTCCTTTTTTTTTTTTTCTCCATGAATTGCCCGATTTCCTCACATAGATCAAAGAAATGCCTCAGCACAGCACCTCTGCTTAACCATCTTACTTCAGTGTGGTATGGCAGGGTATTAGTAACGTGATTGTCACTGAGAAGGCACTCAAACTGACAATGATTCAAATTAACAGCTCGGACAAACGCCTTCATGACGTGATCCATTTTTAACGACTTGCAACATAGTGCTGCCTGGAAAACACAGTGAAATGTCCAGAAACTATCTCTGTTATTAGCGACTTGTAACAACACCTGCTTTTCTTCTGATCATTGATGGCACACCATCTGTAACCAGGCTGAGGGCACGGGACCAGCCCACCCTGCCTTTATCCAGCGCCACAGAGCCAAAAATGTCCTCCGCTGTTTTGGTGTCGGTCATAAGCACCAGCTCAAGGAACTTTTCAGTGACGGTCAATGTCTCATCAACTCCACGAATATATATCATCAATTACAACAGAAAATACAAGAAATGACTTGACTTTGTGTTTCAACTGGCTGTCTAAATCAGCCGATAGTTCTGATATCCCTCTGCCATAGTATTTCTCATCAGGCTAATGTTGGCAATTGCTTGTCTTTTCTCAGGACACATGAGTTCTGCAGCTTTCATCATGCATCTTTTAACGAACTAACTGTCAGTATACGGCTTTGATTCTAATGCTATTTTGTTAACAATTACGTAGGTGGCTTTTACTGCTGCTTCACTGACCTCTTGGCTCCGGGTGAAAATTGACTGGTCTTTCCTCAGACCCACCGCCAATTCATTTATCTTCTCTCTCCTCAGTTGTCCTTGTAAAATGTTGTATTTTCCACCACGATTAGTCTCGTAATGCTGCTGAATATTATATTCCTTGAGCACAGACACTTGTTGATTACACACCAAGCACACAGGTTTCCCATTTATCTCTGTGAATAAATGGGAATGTGAATAAATGAATAAATGTGAATAAATAAATTATGATTTTTTTTTTTTACTTTGAAAATTCATCCATCGGGCCGGATTGAATCCGCTAGCGGGCTGGTTTTGGCCCGTGTGCCGTACATTTGGCACCCTTGCTGTAGCAGCTGTAGAGCAGAGGTAATGGCATAAATACTCTGGTAGGAAGCTAAATTATTTTTCACACAGCACATTTTGAATTGATTTAGGTAAACCTAGGTGCTAATGAGCCTTAATTAATCTGATTAGCAACAACTGTTCTCCTACTCTGGCATGTCAAACTGGCTGCTATGAAAAAAAGTACACTGACAAAACTTATTCTCGTTTGTTCCTTTATAGTTTATCTTAACTAACAGGTAAGCTCATCTCATTAATGTTGTTGTCTAAACAAAAATAATAAAATGCATCAGTTTGAGGTAATGTCTTTCCTCCTCCTCCAAAACATTCAGCCTGATGTATGATATTCATGTGCTACAAATAATGTTTCTGCATACCGTTCAGAGTCAGCTGTAGGAAGCTAAGCTGTTGTGAGTGCTCTTCTCTCCACTCCTGACTGATTAGGTATTATTATCTTGTTCCTGTTTGAGCCGCTCCACTTCATTCCTGTAGGTGTCCAGCTGGCAGCCCAGGCAGTTGTTCTTCTCCTTTAAGATTGCTGCTTGGAAAATACCTTCACATTTATATGATAGGAAAGCATACAATGACCCATCACAAAGATTTAACAGAAATGTTGACATTTTCAGTAACTTCTGATTAATGACTACAAAACTGAAACATCTGTCAATTCAAGTCTACAGACTTTGTACTGGAACTTCATTTGTTATCTGTTGCCATGTTTTG
Organism: Pelmatolapia mariae; assembly: GCF_036321145.2. NCBI lineage: Eukaryota > Metazoa > Chordata > Actinopteri > Cichliformes > Cichlidae > Pelmatolapia > Pelmatolapia mariae. The sequence goes on from NC_086228.1 coordinate 20,455,072, forward strand.
TTTTGCTTTTTAAATATCAGAGGCATTAAGCAATGGTATCACATTTTTTCATAACACTACTACACAATTATTTCTTTTTAATCTCGAAAACAGGAGAAGTATAAAGAAACTCTCTTGAGACAAAGAATCATTTTGTTCCTTTTTACATGTCTGAGCCAAGTGTAGAGTATGGGAGTCTTTAAGAAATATGTTCCCATGCAGGGAGTGAAACACAATCCCTTTTGAAAAAAATGCCAAAAGTGCCTTTTATCTCTAAATAGGCTTTTGACTTCAATAGGATTCTTGTTCTATACTTTTTGTATTAACTTTCCTGAAAAGATTTAATTCACTTTGACCTTAGTCTGACTAAAAGCAGAACAAAGCCAATTTACAGATTTTGATCTCAACTCCACAGATAATATATTAATAAATGCCCCAAATCTGATTTTCACTACATTGACAAACAAAGACTTGAAATTCTAATACAGTCTTAACTCTGAATTGCGTGGGTAGGCGTTATTAATTTTTACATTTTGACATGACGGTATTATACAGTTGCTGCAGATATATTTGTTGCACATCCATGATACGAATTGCCCAACCCCAAAGGTGCTCAATTTTAAATCCAGTGGCTCTGCAGGCCATTTAAGTATAATGTTCAAGAAGTGACACGTTGCACTTTCAGAGATACTCTTCTGCATGCTTGGGCTTTAACACAAGGTTCATTGAGTTATTGTTGCCTTGCTATTAGCTTGAAGCAGTCTGCCCATTCTCCTTTGACCTCTGATATCAGCAATATGGAGAACTGCTAGATATTTTCTCTTTTTAGGCCAGTTCTGAGTGAACTGTAGAGATGGTTCCAAGAAAACCCTGGTTCAGAAATATACAGACCAGTCCATCTTGTAACAACAGCGTTGCCATGTTTAAAGTCACTTAAATTACCTTTTTTCTCCCATTCCCTGTGGCTGTTGAGTGTATATAAATGGCATTGTCTCTGTAGGAGAACCCCACCGCACACCGGCCCAGCCCGGAGAGCAAACAACCTGATCATTGCATATCTTGGTTGTTATTAAACTGCCCTGAACATTCAAAAAACTTCTGTCCAAAAGTATACTTGAAGTTAAAATTATTTCACCAGCTGCATCTAAGCCTTCCAGCTGCTGCCTGAATCAATTCAACTGTTTTGTGACCACAAAGCCTCTCCTGTTCCCTGTTATTTCCTCTAATAAATTTAATCACAGTGTCCTGCCATATACCTGTAGCACCTGGTCTACCACACAAATCAGTCTGCTTCAGGAACTATGTATTGCTAACTGGATTAAATGTTCTGGACAACTGCAAAGTTTTAATACAGAAAACTGTCAGTTCAATAAAATATTGGACTTTTATTTATTTGTCTGGGCAGTGTTTGTACAACCTGTAGAACTGTATTGCTAATGCTGCAATGGAATGATATTAGTTATTTACACTGTGAGCGTCATATTTTAAATGGTAACAATATACTGTTAATTTTCCCTGTCCACTTTGCATAGACACTCTCAGCATGGCTTCTATGAATGTTGAAGAATAATTTGAAAATAATGGGGTTTTTTCTTTCTCAAGTTATGCATGGAAACATGATTAAATTACTCACTCTTGGAAATTTGAAAAGTGGTATGAAGACCCCAGCTTATGTGCCAGAGGTTATGTGTTTTCTCCCAGTAGTATTCATTGAGGCAGGAAAGGACTGAAGATGGTTTTGATTGGTTTTATTAACTCTCTGCTAAAGCAATTTTCTCTGCATTTGTGCTGTGTCACCAACGGCAACAAGCACATGTACAAGTATACACGAAAATACACCATGCTGGTAGGAAACCTTTCTCCCATTAATCTCTTGTCTCTGACAGAAAACCCAAACATAACTTCCAATCAGAGATGTCTTCCTCACCTTCTTCACCTTCCTCGCTCTTCTGTGTTTCTGTATACTGCATACCTTACTCTACATCCAGCTACATAATTTGTCAAATTTGACAAGCATAGCCCAGTAGTACATATTTTTATTAGAATAAGCTTCAGCAACACTGACATTATTCCCTGTTTAATTTTCTGTTTTTTGGTCACACATCAGATACATCAGTGTAGGGATTCACTGCAGTAATAATAACAAAGCTCTTCGCAATATGAAGCCTAAAGGGCAGAGCGTTCCTTTAGAAAAATAGATTAAAAGATTAGCTCTATTTCCTGTTCTGCACAGCTTGTTTATCCCTTATTGTGTTCCCTCTTTCTTATATCAGATTGCAAATTCTTTTCAGATGCAGTCCCTTGTTCAGTGTCAGTTTATGTGACTAGTTTTTTTTTGTTTTTTGTTTTGCCTTGGAGGATATCCTCTGTTACAAACAGCTGTAACACAGGGTTTTTTGTTTGTTTGGGGGTTTTTTTGTGTGTGTGTTTTTTACAGCCAACTTGATTGACCTTTTTTGTTTACACCTTCTGCGTTAGGTGACGCTGTGGACCAGTTCTGTGGGGCAACAATGAAATCTGAATTATGTTGTGAGTCAAACAGTAATTTAAATTTAAACCGTAAACCTTGAAATTTCAGCCAAGTCAGTTTAAATGTGTTGGGAGAGTTTCCAACCCACGAAAAATTCATTTAGCGGTGGAAACAGTTTTGTTATTTTAAATTCAACAGAAAAAAAATCTTTAGAGTGTAAATGAATTTACAGCAAAAGTGTAACTCCACCACAATTAGTAAAATAAATTAGTGAAAATTTTAACAATCTCCTCTTGGAAGTTCCTTTCTTACCCATGAACTTGCTAATTCTCCTTCAGTGTGCCGAACAAGCAATCCCTTAACTTCAATAGAATTTTGGGGAAGGAGACCCAGAAAGTTGCAGGGAGTCAAATCTGGTTATTAGGACTAGTAAAAAGTGAATACTGTCAAAAACCTGGTAAAAAATGTGTTTTTTTTAACATCATTGCACATCACTCAAAGCCCTTAGGCTATTGCAACATAACAAACTACTGACATTCTTAACCTAATAGAACGTTATGATTACATCTTGACATTGTCTTGTTATTGTGTTATTAAGGGTACCCAAGCTTATAAATAGTACTTTAAGTACTCCTATTTCAGTACTTCAGCTGGTTATTGGTCAAATTGAAATGATCCTTGGAGGCTTTATACTTATTTATTATTACTTTTTCCCTTTGTCTCTTGACTTTCTGTGCAAACTACAGACATCTTTATGCTAAAACTGTCATGAAATGCAGAGAACTGACTGATAAAATACAATGTAATAGAACCCACTTAACTGCTGATTGCAGAACCATACTACACCTATGTCATCCTAGGAGAGTGTCATCTCCTCTTTCCCCCTGACTCTCATTAGCTACTCATTTTACTTGTTTGTCTTCAGCAAAACAAAAAGCTGGCACCTGGTAAATATCTACACTTTATGCAGACTCTGCTGCCATCCACTCGAGCACGCTTGTGCAAACCATTGCATAAAGTCCTGCACACAGCCATCTGTTTAGTGTCCTTGGGGATTAAGCTCAAGGTCAGCAATAGCCTAAATGCAGACACGTAGTCTTTAAATATAAGCACACATCTGGACTGAGTAAAATAAATGACAAAATGCGCACACATGTATTCCACATTTGTCAAGACTGCACCTGAGGAAAAGGGTACCATGTCACCTCAAACTCACATTTGAGCTAGAAGTGAAAAATAAAATGACCCGCAATGCTTTAGTCGATCACAAACACCAAATGACCGCAGTTTGACAGCCCAAGCTATTGCCACATTTCCCTTTCATACTGTTTTGTCAGATTTTCCCAGGCCTTGTTTGTATTTTAAGAAGAATAATTAGTTTGGCATCCAAAGATATTCTTTGACAAATAATATAATAAAGCTTACGCTAACAATTTTTACTTTGTTTAAAAATGTATGAGCTATTTATGTACTATATCATAATGATACATGAGGGACTTCCCATTACTTCTCCAAAATGTACTGTAATCCAAAATCTTTGTTTTGTTTGTCTTGTCTTGCTTGGTTTTCAACACAACATCCAAGGACAAAATCAAATTGTGTCAAAATATTAATTTGTGGTTTGGACAGCACCGTGTCTCATTGAATATTTACCTTATTATTATTATTATTATTATTATTATTATTATTATTATTATTGCTTTGTAAACACACACTTCAACACACACAAATGATTTGGTCTGTCCTGTTACATTGCAAGGATCAAGGTCCTTCCTAGACCGTTCTGTTCCTTCTCTCGTTTGTGCAGGTATAAAACAGTTCATACAGGTCTGGATTTTTTCTAGCTAGAACAATGTCCTAGTGACCCAAACATCACGCATTGTCAGGCTCATCTTCTAAAGGCATTTAAAAAAAAATCCCACACAAGAATGTTCCTCAGAGCTTGCCATACTCAGAGGGAGCAGGGACAGCCATAACTAGGAATTCAGCTCAACTGTGTACTAATAACAGAATTCTGATGCTAACAGTTAAAGTAAATCACTGTTACCTTCGATAACCATGTTTACCAGTAGAACCTGAAATAGATTTTTCCTGTTTTTCTTTTTTCCGATTCGGATCAGCTGAACATGCTGGTAACAGAGATGCTAATTCCAACTGGAAAAGAAGAGAAATAGGAATAAAGAGATTTATTTTATTTTCATTTGCTTCATTTAGGCATTTAAAAGAGATACTTCTGCTGTGGTGTGTCTGGTGTACAGATGGTGAGGCAGTTTGTCTCATTACAGATACAGTGATGTAAACAACACCTAGTGTGGCTTAGACACCAAGAATAATTCGAGGCTGATTTACACATTTTTACAGTGAACACGAGGCTTTTAGGCAGCAGCTCTAACAAACAATGGGATCTAAGCAGATACTCACTCCTATGAGCTACAACCTTTAATACAAAAGCGACTGCCATACACTGGGGAGTTGAACAACAATGTGAAGTATGGTGCCCCACCTAACAGCAAATCAATATTCGTGGGTTAAAGTGTAAAGTGTGATTAATGTATCGGCTCTCTATCGTGGACAGCTCCCAGTAGTGGTTTTGAATGCTTGTTAATGTCATAGATCTATTTCAGGAAAGTTATTAGCATTTTCATAGTTCTGCAGGGGACGGAAAAGAATGAACGCTGTTCTTTTGATACTGTGCATGAATATTCAGAAAGAATAGGCCCTCATTGTCATTCATCAGGAAAAAAAATGTTTCAGTTACAAGCTGTAACAAAGTTGATCTGCAGCTGTGTGGTTTTCTTTGTAAACCACATTATATGCATTGTTTGTTTTTGAGTGCATGACATGAGTGTGTGTGTGTGTGTGTAGGTGTGTGCATTTTTCACCTATAGATCATTTAGCTTTTTTCCCCCATAATTTGGTTTCTTTTCACACAAAAAAGAATTTCAAGTGAACTCCACTGGAACCAAAATGCGTCATTACAAACCACGTGAGAACATTCAGTCCACTCAGTGGCCAGATGTGTTTGGGCCTGGAGCAAGAAAAGTAAACGCAGGAAGGTGTTGTGTTCTGGACTACTGGGGAACAGGGAAAAATTCTGTTCATTTCAAAGCTAGTTTCTAGCCCCTACTGACTTTTGCACATTTAAGATACGGGATGCAGCAGGGTGTGTTTACTCAAACATGCAACATACATCGAGTCGTTACAATAAGTCATATTAAGATCAGATGACATTCACACCATAAATGAACCACTGTGGAATGGTGGACTGAAACCACCTTTGGTGCAGTTGTTTTGGTCTGCACCGAAGTGTGATTACTGTATTCATATCTGCATAAACCAACCACACTAACAGGTGAAGAAAACTAGAGTTTGAACTTATCGGACTAAACGCTGCAGGTCTAAACACTTCAATAAGAAGAGATGACTTGGAAGAATTGAACATGATTTTTTTGAGATTGAGAAATTAATGTATTTGGTGATTAGAGTCCAATGACCCATCATGGCAGAACAGAATCCCAGCAGTAATGGGATTTAGGAAAGGACCCTCTGGGATCTAGATGCTGGTGGTGGAGATGCAGACTGAGGCTTAAAAAGAGCTCTGGCTGGAGGTGTATGGGCTCAAATTGTGGTCATAAATATTTCGTGCTTGTAAATCAAATCTGTATTTGTGTACTGAGTTTTGTAACCTTGTAAACCAAAATTGTGTTTGTAAAAAATATTTACACGAGTTACAAATGTTTTTTGTTAAGGTCTGGTTACAGATACAAAGCAGAAAACTACGTGTAAAACTCTACACTCAGGTTTCCTGGCTCCTTGTGGATTTCAACTTACAAGTACAAACTTTGACCTGATTTTTCTTCCTTTCAGCTGATTGGTCAATGTCACGTCAATCACAAATTTAACAATCCAATCAGAGAACAGATGGGTTTGGCTGTTGGAGGGGTCCTTTGCTGAGCTGAAAGGGAGAATGACGGAGAGCACAGATTTAAACCATGCAAAGCAGAGGCCGATTGGCTCAAAGAACGTGGGTGAGAAGATGACTGGATTAGAGTACTGATGTCAGTATTGAGATTAACGGTGTGGGAAAACGGTAGTCATGCAAAGAACAGATCTTACTTATTGAACTCAAGCTTCATTTAAAAGGGCTGTTCAAGCATTGAGACTAGGTTTTAGCCTGAAAATTGGAGTTGGGCTAAAGTTAGGCATTAGTCATAATAGTTATGATTATCATCACTTCCACATCAGACCTAACCCCATTGCTACACTTAAAAAAAATACATTATCATTATTATAATAAATGTGGCATTTGTCTGACAGTAAATACCAATGCAAAAAAGAAAAAAGAAAAGTTTCAAGCAGCTTTGCATGTCTGCATTTGACTTGATGAGAGCAGCGGTGAAGCAGTTTAGAGCAGACGACAGACAAGTGACTCATACATACAAAACTAATGCAGCATCTCATGACTTTAAAAGCACATTTACACCTAGTCTGATCTATTTCGGGGGGGATAACTATGAGTCCATTTACAGACGTGTTCTCATTTGCTTCTTGTGAAAGCAAATCAAATCAAGCAATTCCTATATCTATATGTGATGCTATCTCTGCTTGACTTAAAGTTCTGATAATCATCTACTATTCCAACCCTAATGATTTTCTGCTCTCAGGATTGACAGAAATCAATAAACTTATCTTTCTCAGATTTTAAAGGTGTTGCTAACCCATCTGTCGCCTTGCTGTAGAACCGACAAATATTCTGCAGCTCCGGAAAAAATTATGCTGCTTCAGATTGAAAGATAAAATTTAATGAAACTATTAATATATGTAAAGTAAGAACTATTACACTTATCTTGATTAGACTGGTGAACTCTTCAGCTGGCTCTCTGCCCTATGGCAGCTGGAATAGCCTTATTCCTGCTGGATATCTATTTAAGAAGATGGATGAATGGATGGCATTTGGTGGCAAGTGAAGAAAATATAAGTTATTCAGAATTTCATGTACACAGTGCAAGTTAAACTATATGCACAGAAAAAAAATACTTCCCAAAAGAATGTTTTCAGAATATCTGCACCTTTCCTTAATAAAATAAATTATACAGAGACAAGATTTTGTGGGTTTTTTAATTGTTTTATTGTTATAGCATAGTCTTCAAATGAAGAAAAAAGGTTTTAACAGGTGCACAGGATCGAATAACTTGACTACAGGAGATTTTGTGAGTGTTTAAAGTTTAATGGTAGTTATGTATAATGTATTCTTAGTTATCAATGCAAGGAGTGGAGCAACAACCTTCATGTTTCACTGCAGTTTCAGTTCTAAGTTCCAGACAATCCACTGACATACAGACCAGTAATTCATATACCCTATTAGTTTGGAGAAACCAGTAATTTATAACTAAAATATACTTTCTATACTTGACACACACGTTGATTATTTTTCTCTGTTGCACCAAGATATGATTCCTTTAGAGACAGAGATATTCTCTACAATGTGAATATAGATTACTTTACAGCATAAAGTGTTGAAAGATTCAGTTTTGTTCTTCAACTTTTGAGTGACAGTCAAAAACGGATGTTTCTAGCAGCAAAAGGAAAAAAGTTTTGATCTAAGAAGGAAACGTTTCTGAGTAAGAACTGACATATTTAAAATGGCATAAAACTGAATATTTTTACCCTTATTAAACATTTTTGACATATTTAAAGCCTTAGAATTTGATAGATGGTTACTTTATATAAAATAAATACACTTATTTTATTAATTTACCGAGATTAGGCTGACTTTTGGGAAACCAGATCAAAGATTATAAGATGACTTAATTATGTTAACAATGACACATTTCTGTTTACACCAAAAATCCATTTTTTTAAATTTATTTTTTTATGCAGTGGCAACAGGGGGAAAAAAAAAAGGATCCTCAGTTGTTTTGTTATCAGTCTTCAGTCTACTCAACTCTAGCACCCAATACAGTGACAATAGTTGGCTAAGCATTAATTTAAAATGACAAACACATTGGAATTTATATTATGCCAAGAAGAAACTTGTATGCTTTTTGCTGCCTTCCTTCCCTGGAGAGCCCATCATGGTACTTTGAGCCTGTCTTGTTAGACTAAAGCTGACGATGGTGAACTCGGCATTACATCTGAATTGAGTCTCTCCATCACTCATGAGAGTAACATTATAAAAGCAACAAGCTGGATGTAGAGCTCAGTCTACTGAATCCTTTATAGTATTGATATCTTCAGAGATAAGACAACATCAGCACGGGGATAGATTATGGTGTATTGACATTGCCATTTCCCTTCAAGGTGCCTGCATTTTATTTTATGGGTGTAAACATATTGCAAGGTTTTCTCATTATATTGAAGGAGTACAGTGTAACCTTGGAACAATGTAAGTGCGTATGAACTGTGTATCGGTATTAATCATGCATTTATTCCTAAAGCAATTCACTTTCATTGATCAATGAGAAAAGGAAGAACAGAATGAACAGCTACTCTGCAGAACTTTTAATCTACTGCTTTGTCCCTGTGCAGTTTCAGGTAGTCACTGCAGAGGAGGCACTGCTGCTTGCTCATTAATTAGTGCAATGACATATCATAATAAAGCCAGAATCAAAACAGAACTGTGCTCTTTATATGTATAAAATCATTACCTGATCTGAAGGCATCCACAGGTGCTTCAGCATTTTATTCTTACTTCTACTATTATATATTCATCCATCCATCCATTTTCGTAGTCACAGGGGTGCTGGAGACTATCCCAGCTGTCATAGTATGAAAGAGAGGGTACACCCTGACGGTTGTCACCAGTCTTTCCAATGGCTAACACAGAGAGACAGACAACCTTCGGTGCTCACATTCACACATAGAGACGGTTTAGAATAGCCAATTAGACTAAGCATGTGTCTGGACTCTGGGAGGAATCTGAGGTGCCTTGAGAGAGCCTATGAAAGCACAAAGGGAACAAGCAAATTTGACACACATCCCAAAGATGTGTGTCAAATTTAAAAAAGATAAACTGCAAAGGCTATACTGCATATACAGTAAAGACGCTAATGCTTTTTAGTGTTAGCTAATCAAGAAAATAACAGGCAGATTTAACCAGTAATAAAACTTGGATGAGTTTTTGTAATTATGTTTGCATGTATTTTATTTATTGCCGCCTTTAACTGCACCTCAAATAATATCACACGTTTCCTGCATGTGTGTTAATTATATAGAGTGTGGTTTTATGTCTTTTACAAAAACGAGTCAAAACGTAAAAAAACAAGAAGCTATATCAACGCACTACGCAAAAAGCTGGCCAAAGAAACAAACTGAAAAATCGAGCTGCACACAAAAACAGGCAAGCAATCATGCAATCAGAAGCCAGGACTTTCCAATATTTCCAATGTTTTTTATCTTAACTCCACTGTTTGCAAATATCTCTCAAAATCATGTCCAAATACATAAACTGTAGATAAACAATGCATCTTGTCCAGCAAACGTTTCAGCTGTGAAGGTAAATTCCCACTGCACAGCCACACTTGTGTGCAACTTGGTCAGTCGGCTAGCAAGATTTGGCACCTTAGTGATGCTGGAGACTTTTCCATCATTAGCCTGCGGCGTTAACGTTGTGTGGATTGTGATTTACAGTTTATTGCAAACGTAATGGGATTTTGATCCGAAATTTAATCATCTAAACATGTACTAGAAGTGTTTATATACTTAGATTCCCTTTTTTTACATGTTCAAATAGAAGTTTTTAAATTTTACCAAACAAAAAATTTGCCAAATAATAATTTTAAAAATAATCGTGTGTGTGTGTGAGTGAGATGGTGGCATATATCTATATTTTTATTATTGCTGGGGGTTTTTTGGTTTTTTTTAAATGTCCAAATTAAAATCTCTTATTTTTCATTGCCAAACCTGTAACTAACCCAGTAGTAGAAGAAATGACCTTCTCAGGAGATACAGAGATAATAGAATAAAAGTAAAATAGCTGAGAAAAATCACGCTTTGCTTTGCTTTTTTTCCCCCCCCCCTCCTGCTCTGGAGGCACTGAGTTGTGAAGCAGTCCCGCTGGTGAAACTGAACTACCCAGGAGAACTACCCTGTGTTTTTGATGGAGACAGGCATGCTATCAAAAAATATGTCAAAAACTACCTTTGGTAGGCCCACAGTGGTCAAAGCAACACATTTGGCTAGGATTTTCATTTCCCCCTGCTAAAAGGGGATTTCCCTGACCAGTTAACAGAACATGGTACAAAATGGGCAGTCAGCAGTACATCAAACCCAGGAGTGTCTCAGAGGTAGTGGCGGGTCTGGGACAGTGTAGTAATGGTTCTATTATATAAAAATCCTCTGTTAGTTAGTGCTTGTTTGTTATGATTTTGGGGAAAAGAAATGCTTTTGGCTTAATCTGCCTGTCAGGGAATTATACATTATTCTCAGATAAAAGGGTTTACAGCATTTGCCAAATCTTGGAACATAGACTAACACATGATATTTTTCACTGAATATAGGCAAAACCTGACGGATAAATTAGAGAAAAATCTCAGTCTAAATGTGGCTGTCCTCACAGAAAACCTCTTATCAAATAAAATGATAAGTCGTGTTCAAAGAGAAATTTTTTTAAAGAGTCAGATGATTTAGAAATATATTACTCACAGGATGTTTTGGGATTTGCTTTATTTCGATTTTTGCCTGCAATGTGAACAAAAACAACAGTGGCAAGCCTTTTTCTATACAGAAAACAGATAACCTTAAAGTTGTCAAAGGCCAGTTTTTTTTGTGGATTACATATTTTGTTGATGTAGCATTCAGTAAAACGACTGATTTAAAATAGTCAGAACAAGGACAGTGTCCAGAGGTTTTCAGAAAAGGCACTTCTAGTAAAAGTGACAGAAATGTGAATGTAATAAGATGTCCACGGATGGCAGTGTGGAGCTGAGTCTGGTAAATGTGCATGCACCTTTTGTTCACAGGTGTGGTGCATAAAACCACCCCATGGAAGACCATTCTCAGTGTTGACATTTTCATGGGTGGAACTACAAAGAGACGAAGACAAACTCATGAATAGAAATAGGTGTTTGTATGGATTATTGTACTGAACGTGAATGGCCCTAAATGAGAGTGAAACAGAGAAAGAAAGACAAGAATGAGTGAACGTAACTGATATAGAAACATGCAATGAAAGGAAGGCAAAGTCCTAGCAGACTGTAACCTACTTACCCTCTGTAAAAACAATTAAAGTGCATAAGTGTTAGTACAGACAACCTAATTAATATGCATAGACAGAGCAGCTCAATCTGATCTCGGCCTGATCTCAGGTGACAGTATTGTTGTTTTCTGCCAATCAGCTAAGCTTTTCTAGTTCATTACACCTTTTTTATGTCATTCATTTTGGATCAATTGTAATGTGGTAGATATAAATGTTCACTGAACATGTAGTACACAAAGAAAATATGAAGATAAACAATCTGAGAATCTAGGAAATTAAAGGCAATCAAACCCTGTTTGTAAGAAAACCTGATCAGTCTCAGCACAATAAGCAATAGACAATGACTGCATATAAATGCATGAAATGCTTGAATCAGGATGATCAAATCATCATTTTAAATGTAATGGCAGCAACACATCTCAAAGTTTAGACAGAGCCATGTTTACCACTGTGTAGCATCCCCTCTCCTTTTAACAGAGGATTCTAGCTGCTCAGCCATCATGGGTCCTCTGTCATATTTCTTATTTCATGACTGTATTATTGTAGGATCCGTACCTTACAACATAAAGAGCCTTGAGGTGACTGTGATTCTGATTTAGTTCCATGTCAATAAAACTAAATTGAAAACTAATGCATCAAACATTTTCAATTGAAGGTCTGGGTTGCAGGCAGGCCAGTTCAGTACCTAGACTTTTTTACTATGCAGGGATGCTGTTGTAAAAAATGCAGTACTGCATTTAGCATTGTCTTGCTGAAATATGCAAGGCCTTCTTTGAAAAAGAGGTTGTCTGGATACAAGCGTATGTTGCTCTAAATCCTATGTATACCTTTCAATTACAGAAGAATATCCTTGCTCAAAAAAATCAGGCTGAACACACTGTTCATAAAGGCAATCAATAATAAGCACATCATGCTGCTGATAACCAATGCTCTTTGAGGAAAGGCACTTGATTAAGTTTAGTAAACTGACATTCACTATTCTATGGTTCACCAGTCTTGTTTGTATCATTGACTTGTTTTTAAAGTTTTATCATCTTGTAATGAATACAAGATTCATTAATGTAGTCTTGCCAGACAAATTTAAATGCCAGCTGCCTACAGCAACTGAGAATAATAGCTTAATCTTAGCTCTTTTAAATGGAACAAATATGTGCTGTTTCATTGGCTCACATGTCTAAAGATGCAGTAGTAGTTATTCATATTTTAATAAATGAAGAAATCACTCAAATCATCATTGACTTGTAGTCAGTGATTTCAGCATTTTATATCTCTATAAATGGTCATAAATAGGTAGCAAAGTTGCAGATATTTGTCATGGAAGTAGAAGCATTGAAGACATGACAAGAGTCAATGCACCTTTTTCTCAAGTTCCTTTGTTATTATATTTGTGAACGTAATCCATCTACATCTGCCAATACAAGTACAGATTTATTTTTGTCACTCAGTAAATCTTCAGCTCTTCAGTTCAGCTACTCGAGGAAAATATGTTCCCAGCGACAAACATATTTCTAATTACTGTAATGTTTTACTTGAATTCAAGCGTGTAAAAGACAGAGAGAGAAAAGGGGAAGAGAGAAAGACCTTGTGTGCGTTAATCTGTGTATCTGTGAAAATGTGTGGGTTAGCGCTTATTTATGTCATGGCATTTCTTTCTGGGTATTTGAGCATTAGATATGTCGCATATACAGCAGTGACCTGTAATAAAACGGCAGACTGCAGAGTGCCATGGGAATTACAGCAGTGTAGCATGGTCGATTGCACCTGTTACCCAAGTGTTGCAAGTGAATGGTAAATTCCGTAGGATGGTTCTGACTTAAGATGAATTGTTTACCAAATGTGTCTGTGTGAACTAGAAAGGCACAGAGAGTCCACAAGCTCCTTAACCTACAAATCTGGTAATATCCCTCTCAAATACTAGTGACAAGGGACCAGACGCGCATTTATGTTAAGACGGGTAAGTGGTAAGATTTTTGTCATGGAGCAAGTGAGAACAGAGAACTTGTACTACAAAGCAAGATTTGGGACTTAGCAAGGTGACTTCAGGTTAAACCTTGGATTATCAGTGTTTTGAAAGAGTTTCACTTCTTACCAAGTAACTTATGTGGCACACCTATGTTTAAGATTGTTCACACATAGTAAGAGGGTCGGGGTTGTCTGATCTTTTTGGGGATCATCTAAAGCCTTTATCTTTTCATGATTCTTTCAGTGAAAATTCACAGTTAGATAGATTTACTGTCACTCAACATGTTAAAAACTTGAAAGAACGAAAACAAATTTCTTAGGCCAGAATTACAGGATTAATTCATGTAATGCATGTTTAACCTCTCTTTTTTTTTTTCTTTTTTAACGAAACTAAAGTTTGCTCTTCATTCGTTATATACATTCATGTATTTAACGTGTTTGCATCTGCACATCTTCCAAGTACTCTTAGAGCTAGATTAGGAAACCCTGGATCAACTTGATAACCAAAAGTTTGTGAGTGCTTGGACCAGTTACAGCTCTGCATGTAAGTGAAGCTAGAAAAGGACAAGATATTGTGGGTTTGCAACAGTAAATATATTTCATGGTATATAATAACAGGGGTAATATATTTCATGGAGACCATAGAAAAAGTAGAATTTATGTGTCTAAACATTTATAAAGGTCATGCCTAGCAAGGTTCACCATTATTCAAAATCAGAAAGGGAAAAACAAGGAAGTGAAAATACAGGACCTCCATTTAAATATATTTCTAAATTTATTATAACATACTATGTTAAACTTCAGACAAGGGATTAAACAGGCATCCAACATATCCTTGTCCTGAGTTGGGCTCTTTACTTGATGTGGAGTGGTGCATAACAGCTGCATTAGATAACTCTAAGGCTCTTTAATTTTTTTTTCCCTGAAAGACTCATTCCATTCAAATCCAATATCAAAGGCTTGTTCATTAAATGTTAAGTATGTGTCTAGTAATTCTAGTGATCTTTTTAAAATCTATTTTTAGAAATATGGGACTACATTTGTGCAGTAATTGTATCTTCAAGGCCAGCAGTCTTCTTGTGTTCAGAAGAACTTGAAAAATCTCATTCAGACCTTTTTTGTTGTTTTTAAAAAGGATGACAGGCAGAGTTTTCCTACTGAAATCTAAACATATACATTAATTAAAATCTACCAAAGCAAAAAACAAATTCTATCCTTTGCAGCCATCCTTTAAATGACTTCCACCTTGTATCTGCAGTTGGCTATTGTCTGTGGAAGTAGGCTTAAGTACATTCGCACTCAGGCCCATCAAAACTAACTAACTGTGTTTATCTGTGTCTTAGCTTGCCAAACTTGGTTGCCAGCAGCCTTTTCTGTTGTTTGCATAGACACATTGTGCACAGTGCTGTTTTATCAACAAACCTTGATGTCAGTTTTTATGTCAAACTGGTAAGGATGCAGGAGGAAGACTGGTGACAATATATTAGCTCTATTTGAGTCTTATAGCTGCATCGTTTGAAAGAGGATAACACGTACCTTACAAGAACATACAGAAGATCTACATTACACTAGAAAGAAGCCCACTACTATCCTGCCATCTCTTCTCATTCAACAGCTGGCGGAGATGCTTTTGGATGATTGAAACACAGAGTAGAGACTCTTGGGGTTCCTATCTTTGAACCAGGTCATGAATGGACACACTGCCTCAGGAAACCTAGCGTCTACTGAGACAGTCAGGAGATGGGGTGAGAAATCAAGAATCTGAGTCAAAATAAGCATAGTATAATAAATACAGTCAATATTTAGTATTTATTATCATCTGGGGAAAAGCCCTGTGAAAGAGAGATGTGCATACATAATACTTTAAAAATTCCCAGTCTTATGAACAAGATAGAAGGAAAATATTAAATATAACTGGAGGGTAAAGATAAATAAAGTACAGCCCATAAACAATACCATGGAAGTACAACAGAACAGCCTCTACAACTAAAATTGTGTCAGTTGAAAAGGGCATCTGAGACAATTTATGACCAAGAAAGCTGTATCTGCAAATTTTCTTCTGAAAAAAAATCTAACATTTAAGGAAAAGATGGGGCTACAAGTTCAACATCAACCTAAATAATGAAAACATTTTACAAAACACACACAAAACTATTCACCCTAACTTTCTGCCCAAATCTAAGTTCTGTGTTTACTCAATGTCTCTGTATTACTCACTTTAGCTCGATACCTCTAAAGCCGACAGTCCAGTTTCGAAACCCAAGAGAGAAGATGCCCTGCAGACCTGCCAGAACAAACACCCGGAGAAAATGTGTTATCCACAAAACTTAAACAAACACCAAGCTCAGCACAACTCCCAGAACGCTACAGCCTTCCCATATAAGGTTAATTGCATAACAGGACTCCCCAAAACAAGTTATAAATTATGCATGAGAATAAAACTTTACCTGTCACCAGCTCACTAACAATTAGTTTATCTGGAAAGGTACAAATTATATTCTTAGGGATCCACAAATATAAGAGAAATGCTATTCTTAATCAAACTTAAATGGGTGTAGTGTTCCTTTTAGCGCATAATATACTATGACATTCAGAAGTTAAATATCAGAGCATGTTCCAGTAGTAGTAATCAGAAAAATTACCAAAGGAGGCAATGTTTTGCTTTTTAGCAAGGTAGAGCTATGCAGATATTGGTAGCAATACCTGGAGCACAACGCATTGCCTGTTTTTTGGAGGGTGGGTTTCACTTAAAAATACTACTGGAACATGTTCTTGAGTCTAATCAGTAATCTATACTACAGTGGTAGTACAGATTAAGAACTCTGTACTTTTACTGCTGTTTAGATGGATAGTAGAGTGGATTAAAGTGAACTTGAAGGCATTTTACAGCTGAAAATTTTAATAACTTTGTTTTCCGGACTTTCTGCTTCAAATGGAACAGAACATAAAGTAAATGTAGAGCATGTAGAACATTTCTGAACAAATTAAATAAATGACTAAAGGAGGATAAAGACATTCATTTCTATAAGCTAAATATAAAAGACTCAAGGTCAAATGAGAAGAACAGATTGCGGTAAAAACGGCTAACATATTTTCTATAAATAACTCTGGTAAATGAGTATCAACATAAAAGGTGAGCACTGTGTTACATAGCTGCCATTTTCAGAGTGCATGTTGTTGTTCAGCAGTCTTTTTTTGTCTTGTGAATAATCAGATGATGTCAAGATATTTTATCGATTTCTATTGTTGTTAATCCTCTGCGGGTTCTTTCTGTCCTCTGCTGCTTCGATGATCTGCTTACAAGTCAGTGGAGTATAAGAAGGACAGACGTGGGAGTGTGTACGTACACTCTCCCTCAGACCTCCACAACCCACACAAAGCTACATCCTGTGCATCTTGTACACACACATAAATTTTACTTACAGTCTTTACAGATTGAGGAGCAGGTGAGGTTTACATTTATTTGAGGCTGGTGCTGCTGATGCTCCCAATTTCTCTCTGTCACCCTCAGCCACACACTCATACATTCACTCACTCTCCTGCACACACACATACACAGAGTGTGGTCCATCAGATGGCTTGCATGAATGATGATCTATCACAGCTACAGATATTGAATCAAGGTGTTATCTCATGAATCCCTGAGGTGTTTCTGTTTGTTTATAGGCAGACTCGGGTCTAATAATACATGGCCCCTGCAGCAGCATTATTAATAGACAATCTGGATGAATATTAGTGGTGTTCAATCATTGACAATGGCCAGAGGCCAGAGAAATTTGGATTCTCATTATTCTTTTTAGTCAAACATAAATACACAATAAGATTATATCAAAATGAATTATCTTGGCTTATCAGAAATAAAAGCCCAAACTTCTTGCTACCAAGTCTTTCTATATTTGTCTTTTTATCCACACATCTGCTGCAATTCTGACAATGAACAGATGGAAGAGTCACATTAAACTTGCAGAAAAGGATCCAGAACACATCAATTTAAGACAAAAAAATATGCTATTTGTCTGCAGTGTGCCATTGGATAAATACAGTCAACCCCAAGAAGCTCTGAACAGCTGTAGGAGGAAGACTATGTAAATCTGTGAAATAGCTTGGTAAATGGTGATGTACTTAGGCAAGAAAATGTTGCCTGTGAAATCATCCACTGATGCCTCCCGCTGTGGACACAAAGTTGCGGGAAAATGGTCAATTAGCAGATAAATCAGCTATCGAAATATTAACAAAGAAATTCTACCAAGGAATTACCAGAATTACCAACTCTATCTCATATGCTATTTAAATTCGATCTTTCTAACTTTGATGTTAAAGTAAAGAGAGAAGGTTAAGGACAGGAATGTCACTGAGGATCAATGAGGAATACATCGCCACAGATATTTCACGGCATTAGAAATCCACAAGGCTCAAGATATTCTGACATCCCAGAGGGCCTTCCTACCCACCCTCTTTGTAAATGTGCTCTGAACATTGAATAGAACTATACTCGGCCACACAAGGGATTTTGAAAATGAAAATTACAGTTAAACTCCTTGAAGTCAAAATGATTCATGAGTATCAAGTCACTTTAAATTTTCACGAGGAAGCACTCCAATAAGAAAAATCCTGGAAGACTTCAAGAACACTCACGAAGATAAAAATCAGCTGACTCTGTTAACAAAACAAATTTCAAACGTATCTTAAGAACGAGGTTTACAGCTGATGTAGATTTAATTAATTCTCACTATAGTTGAAATGGGTTATTTATTAATTTGGTAATCAGAGGATCAAGCAAAAAGCAGCACGATATATGCTCAGCTGTGTTTTAAGTTAACTGCTAACATGCTGACATGGCCACAATGGTAATGTTAAAAAGCTGACCATAATCTTTAAGACTATACTTACCATTTTAATTTATTATGCTTATATATACTAATGATTGCAAGACAAACATTAAGTACAATTAATGGGTATACAACTAGTGGACAAGTTACACATCTAAGACATAATCCGGGTTGTCTTATTCTTATTCTGTGCTTCACCTTGTTATTGCCGTGTTTGTCTCTCTCTGCATGTCTGTCTGTCCAAGCATGGTGCCAAGTTCCTGCCTCTCTGGCCAATCATCTGGTATACCTAACCAGCACATCTACTCATTAGGACCCAGCAGTATTTATACCCTGGTCCTTCACAATTGTCTGACAAATTGTTCAGTACTTTTTCTGGCACCAGCACTACAGCCGTGTTCGTGTTAGACTTGCGTCTTCCTTGTGTTGTTTTTTTGAACTCTGCTTTGACTAATGCTTGTTTTTGTGTCCCACTGAACACCCACCAGTCGGCCTTTGCTCTTTGCTTCCTTCACTCATCACAGCTCTGTTCTTTAGCCAATCTTCCCAATGCTTTTCAGCCACTCACCTGCACCAGGCAGCTTCCATTATCTCACACCACAGGTCCAACCAATAAACCATGTTTTACTGTGATCTTTTTAGTTCCTGAAATATGAATCATGTTTCACTTTTGTTCATTTCTTCACTATTTGGCCCTCCTGATGACTCTGCTTGAAAATTATTACAATTTCCACTGAAGAGTTTTGGGGGTTGATAGTCTCAGCTGTCAAAAAAGACACACACAAGAAGCTTTTCATGTATTCGTTCACCGCTTGTTTTGACTACTCTGTTCTATACTGCATGTAGAAGTACACCTGGCACGTGTCATATTGGACCAACCTTTGATCTTGTATCCCAAATCAGTGCTCACAGTAGTGGTCAGGGGTAGGGGAGGACAGCCAGAGGCGATCCTGCTGGCTACTCTCTTCTCTGGCAAACTTGCAATGTCAAGTCTATAAAAAACATCCCGGTAAAAGCTAACATTGTGAGAACTAGAGGCATTTGTCTGAATTACAGCCCAGTGAAATACAGTAAGTTTAGGAGAGAACGGAGATAAAACTGAGAAATGATATCTAACAAGAGATTTCACTGACTGTGTAAAAAAATGTCAACCAAATTAAATATCATTTTCTATCAAATGCCTCACACCCACACTGATATACAGTAGATAGAGATAAGAATAAGTAGAGGAGAAAGCACCGATAGGCAGATATCCCACAGATAGGAATACAAAAGGATAAATCAATCAGCTTGTCCTCATTTTCCTGCACACAGGAGTGAACAAGCAATCTTCTTTTGCTGTCCATATCTGTGTGTTGAAACGCTCCTGGGTTCAGATGCATAAAACTCAGGAGATTCATGGCTAAATTCCTCTGTAGGTATATGGACTAAAATGTGTGTATGTGAAATACAGAGTATTCTTTTTGTCAGATCTATAAACCATACACTTGATTCTGTTTGGCAAATATTAATCACTGTGAAACTATTACCCCTATTTCCATAAGCTGAAGTGAAAACAGCCTTTAACTTGCAATTTCATATTAATACCTGAGCAGTAGTTGGAAGTAATGAAGTACAAATACTTCATTATTGTACTTGAATAGAATTCTTAGTTAACTGTACTTTGAGTAATTTTTTTCTTATAATTTTTTTACTTTTACTCCACAAAGTTTTGCACACAAATCTCTACTTTCTACACCTTGCATTTTTTAAACGGCCTTGTTCCTTTAGGTTTAAAGCGTTTCAGGGAAGTTACTGATTATTTTACATTACTGCGTGCTTTCAAGCATCAAAGCAATTCAAACCTAAATGGAAAGAGAACAATAACACACAATACAATCTCAGTGTATCCATCGCCGGTGCTTATCACACACAAATTGTTCAAAAGAGGGAAAAGAAATAATTTATGCATCATTTATTGTACTATACTAAGTGTTTAAAGTGGGTTGTAATGTTGACATTTCCATCAAAAAGTCTCGGTTGTGGTATTTCAGCATCTAGCTAGTGTTACAGAAGAGGCGTGAAAGTTTTTTATAGCTGCTGAATTTCTCAAGGGGAGAAAAGAATGAGAGATAACTTCAATCAGAGATGGAGAAAGTTGATTGAAAAACAGGACACCGGTTGCTGAGGTTAGGTTTTTATATTGTGAAACATCCTGCGGGTATACTAACCTTGTGTTATTCTAAGGTTGCATGAAATTACTGGTTAGTTTACACTAGTTAGTTTGCAGCACTTTATATAAGATGCTGGATTGGTGCAGAGCGGCTGTGGTGCTCATGGTCAGTGTTGGGTAACATCAAAGATATGCCACGTTTCCAACATCAATTTATATTTAAACTAATGATGCTGATTAGACCAGCATCATGAAAATTATAGCTCATGTAACATTTACTTACATCCTGCTAAATTCAGTTGGTTAAATCCACAAAGTGCAGCAGCACAGGTCAGTTGATCACATCCTGTACCCAAATCTACTGGAGCTCACAAAAGAAGTTGTTGTGACTTATTTCAAAATGAATCATCACACTGCACCTGATCTTCCCAATATGGTGTTTAAATATGTAGACATACCCATGTAGTAGATGGGTAGCTAACGGCAAACAGCAAAATAGAGCTACGTTTTAAAATTTCCCTTTGTTTTTTTTTATCTGCTCATGTTCTACATAACGGAAGTTCAAACTGACTAAATTCATTACAGTTTAAATTGAAATTGAAATAACATTTCCTTTCCACTATATTAATGTTATTTTTATACTATATTAATTACATTATATTCAGTTAAGCTGGATAGTAAATGGGTTATAGAAATGTCATTTAAAAGGAAGGTTACTATTTTCTTTTTACTTTGTGTATTTCAGATCCTGTACTTATTCACTCATATTTGAATCAGTACTCATACACATATTTGTACACAACAGCTGTCATATATGTCATAACTTTCATGACCATAATTCAGAGCTGTGGTTCATCTATGAATGTGAATTTATTCAGTGCTCATACTGAAAAAAGCTTTAAAAGACAAACATTTTGTTTTATTTACATTTTAGATTCTGGCATGCAGATTTCAATAAAAACAATAACACTGTTGTACTATGAATACCATGTGTATAATTCCCACCACGTCATGTCAGCTGCATCTGCTTTTTCTTTTATAAATGCCAGTTTATTTGTACAGAATCACTTATGCATGCGTGCGTGTGTGTAAATATACCAAGCCCTGAGAGTTATAAACAGATTGACAGGCAAAAGCTTCAACACTTAAATAACTTCCGTTTGAAAGTCACTTCAGTGCTTTATTTTTAAGGCACTAATTATGGTGGCATAACATTTCCTTTTGTTAACTGATTAGTGTGAATGATCTGCGAGATGCTTTTGTGTTTACACTTCTATGTGAAGCCTAACTCAAGAAAACAAGCTTGAACATCCTGAGCCACACTTTTGTCCAAATACAATATCATTACACATCCATAACAAAGAAAACCAGAGATAAAGTTGGATGTCAGCACCAAGCAGAGGAAAACCAAGTGTTCTTTTAAGTTGCTTCTTGAGTCTTACTGCTCAAGATTCTTGGTTTTCTTCAGTGATGTTTATCTGTGTATGAATGTGTTTGGAAAGAAGAGGCTGCAGTTCACAGAAAACGGTGATATATGAGAGAGTTTTGCAAGTTTGTCCGATAGCTAATATATGGACAGAGCCCCAGTCTCTCTATAGAAAACACGCACACACACATTTATGCACACACATTAAATAATGCAGATGGTATTATTGCAAAGGCCCGCGTTTTGAATGAGCTTTGGGAAGAGGGAATATATGGCCAACAATTGACAGTGAGGTTTGAGGCGTCTGTGCCGAAAAAGCTGCTGGGTGGAGATAAAAAAATAATCATAAGCTGGGGGTCACATAAAGAGCATAAAGATCTGAAGGACTTCAAAAAACGTGCCAAATTATTTGTACAGTCGTCTGACCTTGTTTCAGAGGAAAACATGTACAGTATGTACCAAAAATATAACTGCATAATGATGACACTGTGATATTCTACTGTGTAATATTTTATACACATAGACATAAGGCATGGTGCACTCTAAAAGTTAGCATTTTATCATTCCCAATGTCGTTTGTTTGTTTATTAATGACCTCTCTCAAATTTGTATTTTTAATGATCCCCCCCATCTCAGTGGAAAACATTAACATTTCTCCTTTACCTTTTAATGGGAATTCATAAGTGAAAGAATCCAATAGCATTTACTGTAGGCTACTTAATAGCCTCACAATGAATAATTTTCATGTAGATTTTTGGCACCAGGAGTACAGCTTCATGAAGCTCGTCAAAAAAAAAAAAAGAATTTCATTACCAAGGTTGAAATTTGAAGAAAAAAAGTTTTACTTGTTGGGTTGTGAAACAAAATGATTGTCGTGTTGAAATATGTTGCTCATCATCTACATTCATGTTTTTCTTCCCATACTGTAAAACACCATTATTAGAATTTCATGTGCGATTTTAAAAATACTAATAATAATGATGAGGAATACAGCCAATAGACTGAAGCTGATTAAAGGGCAAGCCTTAAAGTCAATTTGTCTATGTCAATAATTATCTGTATACATGCTATTTTTCTAGTGGCTACCTAATGTAACGGTTAACAATACATTTGACTAACATGAGGAAAGCTCCCTGGTTCTCAACCAGGAGGCACAAATCCTTGCGAGAGTTGCATCTGACATAAAAAGCTGTCAAAGAAAACATGTGGTTACATTTGCTACGGTAACCCCATATGAATAAAGGAACAGCTTAAAGTATCTATCAATAGGGTGTTTTTTTTCTTTTTTTGAAGTTATGTAGTGAAAATAACAAGCACATTTTTAAAAAACAGCATGAAGTTCATATTTATTTTATTTTTTTAAACGCACGAAACATATCAGCTGTTTATAACATGGAAGGGAAAACACACTGTTAATTAACACTTACATGACCTGTTTGCTGTGAACAGTGGGATAGAATTGTCTCCTTTCTTGTGCTAGAGGACTTACAATAAGCACTGAACAATCTTTCATTAGTACTTAGAAATACTAAAAAAAATTTACTAAAAAAATAGCTCTTATTTGGTTTGCTTGTCACAGAATCATCTTGTTCACGTTACTCAGTTAGGACTAGGCTGAGCAAAATTGACTATTTGATTGTAATCCTCATTTCAACAGGGGATTGTACTTGTCAGATAATGCTAGCAAGCTTGGTAGGCAAAGTGCATCCAAAGACTATATACGGATATATCATAAAGTCACAGATATTTGCTAATTGGTTATAATGTAAAAATAAAATCCTACAATTTCATAAATTTCCCTAAAATATTGATCATATACAGATTGGAAATGCTGTTAATGCAATTATCTGCACAACAAGCCATATGATATGTGATATAAAACTACAATGCTAAATGTAAATTCTCCTAATAGCACCAGCACCACAAATGTTGTTGGAGTTTCTGTTTAGTGACTTAATTTTAGCTAATTTTTAAATATCATTTGAAATGATTGCATGGTCCACGGGTTTGTTGTTTTTGAGATTTTTCATATTCAATGAAATTGAGTTTACATTTTTCTGTTATAGAAGTGTTTGACATTTTGAATCATGTGTTTTGTTAAATATATTTTGGATTCTTGTTTTGATGTGCTACAATACTAGTACTGTTGAACCTCA
Organism: Pelmatolapia mariae; assembly: GCF_036321145.2. Lineage (NCBI taxonomy): Eukaryota > Metazoa > Chordata > Actinopteri > Cichliformes > Cichlidae > Pelmatolapia > Pelmatolapia mariae. The sequence goes on from NC_086228.1 coordinate 20,479,242, forward strand.
GTTTTTCAGCTTCAAGAGAAAGATTTTAACGCTTTTATGACTCATTTTAATAAATATACTACAGAGAACATACAACAAATGTTTGGAGCAAAAATCAGAAACTGGTGTTTTAAAGTTTTTGGTGATCTTTGTGTTATGCACAATTAACAACACAAGACAACCAAAATTAATGAAAGAGAGGGACAACAGCAAGGTTAATAGTCAGGGCAATATTTATTCATCGTTTACCATGCCTCGACAATAATAAACTTAGCAAAAGAAAAACGTGGGGGAGGAGGACTAGGCAGTTGAGCCGAATCAAAGAAATTAATAAAACAAAAAGAGACCTACAGCTTCCCAAAAGTCTAAATAAACAATATGCAAAACAAAAGGTCTGCCTAGCTGCTCGACAAAAAAGGTCAGTTAAAAACATACAAAACCATAACCTAGCTCTGTTGCATCTGTATGGGGTACCCCAATCTTACCTGTCCAGCCTTCCACCACAAACACTCTGTTCACACACAGAAACCCAAACACAAAAGTTCAGAGAGAGTCAGGCTACGTCCACACTAATGTGTCTTCGTTTGAAAACGCATCGTTTTCTCTCCATTTTGGCCTCCCGTCCACACTGAGACGGCGTTTTCCCTGAAGGAAAACGCATCGTTTTGAAAACGCTCTCGAAAAGGAATACATACTTTGTCGCATGGAGTCACACAAACCACCTGCAACTCAACACCTCAAAGACTAAGGAACTGGTTGTGGACTTCGGGAGGTCCAGAGAAGGTCCACTGCCGGTTCAGATAGAGGGGGAGGAGGTGGAGGTGGTCAACAAGTACAAGTACCTCGGGCTGTGGGTGGACAACAAACTGGACTGATCATGCAACACAGAGCACCTGTATAAAAGAAGCCCAAAGCCGACTGTACTTCCTCAGGAGGCTGAGGTCTTTTAACATCTGCAGGAAGCTCCTGAGGATGTTTTACCAGTCTGTGGTTGCTGGAGTACTTTTTTATGCTGTAGTGTGCTGGGGGAGCAGCACAGCAAATAAGGACTCATCCAGGCTAGAGAAACTGATCAGGAAGGCTGGCTCTGTGGTCGGCATGAAGCTGGACACTCTGGTGTCAGTGGCAGAGAAAAGGACACTAAAGAAACTGCTGGACATTATGGACAATGCTGGACATCCTCTGCACACGGCCATAAACAAACAGAAGAGTCTGTTCAGTGACAGGTTGCTTCTCCCAAAGACAAGAACCAACAGACTTAAAAACTCCTTTGTCCCACACGCCATCAGACTGTTTAACTCCTCTCTGGACGGGAGAGGGAGGGGAAACAGGAGGACAAAGGAGGGGGGAACAACTAAACTGTAGTGCCTCTTCACTTCACTGTGCAATACCTTTTGTGCCATACTTTGTTAATAGTCAACGGTGCAATAGACTACAATACTTGAAATGTGCAATTCACTTGTATTTTCACTTGTATTTTATTTCTATTTTTATTTTTTATTCCTATTTATTCTATTTATCCCCTTCGTATATTTTATTTATATATGTCTCTGTATTTATATGTGTGTATATATAATTTTCTGCTCACGCTCTGTAATTTCTGTCGGTGCTGTGCTTTTGGAAACCGAATTTCCCAGAGGAACCCACCCGAGGGATTAATAAAGTTTTATCTTATCTTATCTTGTCTTAAGACGGTGCTGCATGTTAGTCATATGATGCAGTCATGTGACCAATTAGACAAAGATAGCGGAGGGCATTATACAGCAGTTGTTTTGTTTGCTCTCAATTTTGACAGCCCTATTAAAGATTAATATCAGTTTGTACATGCTTCAGATAGCTTCTTCTTCTTCTTCAAATTCTTTAACTCTCACTCGCTTTTGCAACTTTGTACTTTTGTGTTACTCGCAGCAACAACTCCACCTCATTGTTAGTCGATTTAAAAAACTTGGTGCTTTTCCTCAACATTTTGCCGCAACATTTCAAAGAGCCGGAAAGTAAATAAATGACAGACAGAAATGAGGCAGGTCGAATCTTCTTGTATTTCACGCATGCGCACTACTGGAATGTAAGTGTTTTCGGCCGTTTCAATGTGGACACACAACTCTGTGAAAACAACTGAAAATGCTAGTGTGGACACGGAGCGTTTTCAGACGAAAACGCTGTTTTCAAATCTATCCGGGCTAGTGTGGACGTAGCCTCAGAAACCACCCAGCTGGCCAGAGAGCTGTCCTTTTGTAACAATAACTGGCGAGCGATTGGGCTACTGTGCCCAGATCAGCCAACAGACACTGGCCAATTCAAAGTTAATTGGCACATAGGTGGAGGCTTGACACCTGAAAGACAAAACCAACAGGAAAACGGTGCAACTTATCGTGGCATGTAACATTTGTCACACAAATTTCTACACAGGCAGTTGCTTTATACTAAGGCTGAAAGCAGCAAAGTTTATATTTTTAACCTTTATTACCTCCTCAAAGTTTCATCGAGTTGCTAAGCAATGCTTTCCTTATTAGAAGTCTGCTCACACTAAGTGTAGTTTCATACAAAGGGCATAGTTTTGAATCCAATTTTTGTGTAATGAGGGAGTCACTGGTGGTAATGAGGGAAAAGCAAGCTAGTCTTTTCAGTTTTATCTACTCAGACGTGTCTGATGGATGTCAGTGTGATCTGCAAACCGGCAATGATTTAAATGGAATAGATCTGCTGAAGGCCCTGGCGTTACATTCATGCCTCTCAAACCTGCCTCATCACCAGCTTCAGCTAAATGCCTGTTCACAAATCCTCATAACTGATTATGAAAGAGTATTTTTACATGACGGTGAGCAACTGCTCAAATTTGACTTGTCATCAGGATGAATATACAGATGGACTAATAAAAATATCATTACTATACAGTAACGTAATTTCCTGTTATTCCTGAGTCTATTTTTTTCTCTTATTGTGGACTCCTGAGCAGCAAGACCTTTTTTTTTGTGTGTGCGTAAATCCACTGTTGTTCATGTCCAAACAATCAGTATGGAGTGCACTAGCCTATCTGTCCATCCATCTACCATTTATTTATCCATCTGTCAAACCATCCTGAGTGAATGTGTGAGGCTGGAGAATTGTAGTGCTCACTGATATATATCAGCCCTTTCATTTCCATCAGAGTAAAGGTTAACAGCTCATCATTCTTCATCTACCTAAGGTGAAAGAGTGCTGGGACACAGAGTGATCGCTGGGTGCACTGATAGCAATAGACTGACAATACAAGTGGCCTCTACAGATTTAATATTATCTAACTGAGGGAGAAAGAAAGCTGTTATTCTCTGACCTAAAGTAAACCATTACATACCAAAAACAAGGTTCAGGTTTTGTTGGAGGACTGTAGTGCATCAGTGGGCATTTCGTTTTTTAAAAAAAGTAAATAAATTTTTAAAAATCATGTGTGTGACAGTTGGATCACCAGACATTAAACTTCCAGTGTTTAGTGATAAGACAATCACAAATACCAGATTATTTGAGTAACTGCAAACACAAGAGGAAAAATATCTCACCACTGAAAAGGAGAACCTCAATAGTAATGCCATACAGTAAACTTAGCAGATATTTCTCTTACTGTTTTTGACAACAGTGATATTGTTGTTCAGAGAGCTCCTGCTCAGTGGCATTTTCATAAAAATCACAAACAAATGCACTCGTATAGCCTGGAGGACATTCCCTTGTGAATAGAGGCACTGTCAAACCGCGAAAAAGTAAATAAAACTGACAGTTTAACTTTTTTTATTCTTCAGATTTGACAGTATACAGTAGTTAAAACCTTACACAGTATTAATTTTGCTTTAGGAAATTTACTAAAAAGAGTTGTAATACAGATGAGTGTTCCTCAGTCACTGCCACCATGTAATTTCAGCCAATAATGATTTCAGAAACATATTGAGCATCTTTAGGTTTTTTCTTTTTTTGGTTTTTTGAAAGTAATGTTATCAAAATAGATGAATGAGTGGATGACTAAATATTTTTATTATTTTTTTTACTATTGTAGTATTATGCCATTCATACAACTTTGTCAAGTTTCTAGTTTGGCCAAGTGGAGAAAATGTCTCATTCATTGTTTTTTCTAGATTATCTCTGAAAAATATTCCCACTGCAAATACTTGACTAACGGTCCAAAATCTTAAATTTATATTTTAAAAAAACAAAACAAAAAACCAAACAAATCAAACTAACATCACGTTAGTCAAAAAAAAGAAACCTGATTCTGGAAGAATATGAATTTGAGGACTGATAGTATACAATATAAAATTATGTTAATTTATATCTGAAATATTGTCTATGACATCCATGTGGGGGGAGTTTATACAAGTCCTGAAGGGACGTGGGGGTAATGAGGAATATGGTAAATCAGTAGTGTTGAGCATGGGGTAGGGACTAATAAGAATGTACATACTTTTCCTAGTCCATCTCAGACTTGATGATTAAGTAATTATTTCATGTCATTGAGATTTTTCTTTATTTTCTTAAAGCACATGTGTGTACTGCATGTATATACATGTGTACATGCATATGTGTACATATGTGAATGTGTGTATATATTGATGTGTTTTTTTATAAAAGGTTATCATCGTCTTCATCTTCTAAACCTAGCTGTCCTTAGCGTCTCATTTTTATATACAGTAATTGTATTTCATTTCTTCAGTTTTTTAAAACAAAATAACTTTAAAAAAAAGTTTTCTGTTTATTTAATGTCTTTCATTGATATTTTTTGATGACCACCAAACCCTTGCTAAAATCTAATAAAGAAAAAAGCCCAACAAACAGAACCACGTAAAGTGAATATAATTTAATCTTATGGTTAGTTCTGTCTGTTTTTTTTGTTTTGTTTTGTTTTTGTGTTTGTTTGTTTTGACATTTGTTTTGTTGCAAAATTTATATTTAAAACATGAACTCAATATAGCTAAATGAGCCTATACTTGTTAGCCAACATTTGACAGAATGTTATACTAATATGAAATCAAAACAAGCTCCACCTCTGAAATTGCAAGTCCAGGTTCAGGCTGAGGCCAATGTTTATCACTTCCTAATGACTAAAAGTGATAAGTGCATAGGTAAACCAATAGAAACTATTCAAAAAAAAAATGTAAGAGCTTGTCCTGAGTTGCTTTACATAAACTGGTCATGCTGTCATTAGCTGGTGGAGCCTAAAAGGAAAGCATAGACTCAGACTGGCGACAGGTAATGACAGTCTATTGTTAGAATCTAATGAGGGAATGGGGGCAAGTAGGATTGACTCTGACAAAGGCATAGGGTTGAGTGAAGCTAAGGGTGGAAGAATGTGAGGAGTGGTTGGCTGGAGAGGGAGAGAGGCTTTTGATTGAGTGGCAAGCAGGCAGGTGGTGGAGTGGAACAGGACAGGAAATGTACGTGGCAGGCTGGGTGAGTTGTGGCTGAGCGAAAGAGCTGGAGAAGGAGGATGGAGTAGAGGAGAGCAAGGCAGACTGGCAAACCTTTGAATAGCGTGTCAGGACAGTTAATCGAACAGATAAAATGCACAAGGAGTCAAAAATTAAGCAAAAGCTTAAGAGATTATTATTATAAGCAAGGAGACAGATGATCTTGTGGTAAGTACAGGGAAAACAAGTGTGTAGGTTGATCGGGAGGCTGGGAGGAGGTGCAGGGAAACAGGGAAGACTGCACAAAAACAAAGACATCAGGCACATTACAGCTCAATGAAATTATACAACAGTCACCAATAGTCACATTCAAGGAATATTATATGCAAATATAAGGACTATTTAAGATGAATGAAATGAAATGTTTCTTCATGACATTATTTAGTTCCGCATTGACAATGACAGTCTGCGTGGCAGAGGAATCAGAATACATTATTAATCTGCTGTTAGCCCCCCCTCTATAAAATACTTCCCTTAAACCATATTGAAATATAGTATGAGCAATAACATGAAACAATATTCTTTCATATTATCCCTTTTATATTACAGACATAATCGCGTTGATCCATGTCTAGCATGAAAATCAAATCCTTCCGGTCGGAGATAGGTTGATCCTCTCATTTTGACGGTCAGAGGCATGAAGGACATTACTGACTTTTCAAAGATAAAAGTGGGCTGATGTAATCTCTGAGAGATCAGGCTTGCTATGCTTGATATGAGGGGCTGGTTAAGTCTATATTGAATGAATTGCATTCTAAACTAGCTGGGCTGGACAAAAAGAGTCACACTGATATTTCTGGTTTAGTTATTTATTATGAAATCAAAACGTTTAGCCAAAAATATAACACCATCATGTTATGATATAATGACTTATATACAAATTAGTTGATTATAAGACTTTTTGTCCTTCAGCCTTTTTGTCCTTCAGCCATATTATGCAAGAATTTGTATTTTTTCCTTTGACTGTTGGACACTAAAGTATTGCTTTGTTATTTAATTAAAATGCATGCCTTCTAATTCTTTGTTGTTATTCTTTTCCAAAATGTTTAAATTGTGTTTATATTCAAGTGTCACAAAAACATTTACTGAAATTGAACATAAGAATATTATATTTTAGCAATGTCTTTTGTCTAAACTGGTGTCTGAGACTTACCTTTCAGTATATAGCTACATGTCCATCTATGATAATGGCCTCTTCCTTTTTCAGTTTCTTCCCCTCTCCTCCTCCTTTCCTTCCCTTCTGACAAACCCAATATTCGTGGTTAGCTTGTCCTTGATTTTCCATTCGTTTGCAACACTCAGAAAATGGTCATCACACGCCTCAGCATAGTATCCATCCATCCGGCCAGCTGTATGTGCGCGCATGTATTCACCATTCGTCGCTTCTGTCTATCCAAGATTTTTCTTGGTCTGCCACTTCGAGCCTTAACTTGAACTGAGCCTGTGGTCTTCCATTTTCTCAATATGTTCCTAACTGTGGAAACAGACAGCTTAAATCTCTGAGACAGCTTCCTGTATCCTTCCCCTAAACCATGATGGTGAACAATCTTTGTCTTCAGGTCATTTGAGAGTTGTTTTGAGACCCCCATGTTGCTACTCTTCAGAGAAAATTAAAAGAGGAGGGAAAATTACAATTGATCCCCTTAAATACTCTCTCATTATTGTATTCACCTGTGTATGTAGGTCAGGGGTCACTCAGCTTACAAAGCCAATTTGAGTTCCAATAATTAGTTCTAAAGGTTTTGGAATCAATAAAATGACAACAGTGCCCAAATTTATGCACCTGCCTGATTTTGTTTAAACAATTATTTTACACGTTCTGTAAATCCAATAAACTTCATTTCACTTCTCAAATATCACTGTGTGTCTCCTATACTGACATTTTTTATTGTAACAACCAACGATTTATACAGGGAAATAATGACTATTAACAAGGTTGCCCAAACTTTTTCATAACACTGTGCGTGTGTGTGTATATGCATGCACAAGTGTGCACGCACATACAGCTGACCCCCTTGAAGACTCTTAAATACACAGTTCAAGTTAAGGCTCGAAGTGGCAGACCAAGAAAAATCTCGGATAGACAGAAGCGACGAATGGTGAGAACAGTCAGAGTCAACCGACCAGCACCAAAGACCTACAACATCATCTTGCAGTAGATGGAGTCACTGTGCATCGTTCAACCATTCGGCGCACTTTACACAAGGAGATGCTATATGCGAGAGTGACGCAGAGGAAGCCTTTCCTCCGCCCACAGCACAAACAGAGCCGCTTGAGGTATGCTAAAGCACATTTGGACAAGCCAGCTTCATTCTGGAATAAGGTGCTGTGGACTGATGAAACTAAAATTGAGTTATTTGGGCATAACAAGGGGTGTTACGCATGGAGGAAAAAGAAAACAGCATTCCAAGAAAAACACCTGCTACCTACAGTAAAATATGGTGGTGGTTCCATCATGCTGTGGGGCTGTGTGGCCAGTGCAGGGACTGGGAATCTTGTCAAAGTTGAGGGACACATGGATTCCACTCAGCATCAGCAGATTCTGGAGACCAATGTCCAGGAATCAGTGACAAAGCTGAAGCTGCGCCGGGGCTGGATCTTTCAACAAGACAAAGACCCGAAACACTGCTCAAAATCCACTAAGGCATTCATGCAGAGGAACAAGTACAACGTTCTGGAATGGCCATCTCAGTCCCCAGACCTGAATATTATTGAAAATCTGTGGTGTGAGTTAAAGAGAGCTGTTCATGCTCGGAAGCCATCAAACCTGAATGAATGAGAGATGTTTTGTAAAGAGGAATGGTCCAAAATACCTTCAACCACAATCCAGACTCTGATTGGAACCTACAGGAAGCGTTTGGAGGCTGTAATTTCTGCAAAAGGCGGATCTAAATTTTGATTTCATTTCTTTTTTTGTGGTGCTCAAATTTATGCACCTGCCTGATTTTGTTTAAACAATTATTGCACACTTTCTGTAAATCCAATAAACTTCATTTTACTTCTCAAAAATCACTGTGTGTGTCTCCCATATGATATATTTAACTGACATTTTTTATTGTAACAACCAACGATTTATATAAAATAATGACTATAAACAAGGTTGCCCAAACTTTTGCATCCCACTACATATGTATGTATGTATACATATATGTATGTATACAGGGCTCTAGAGTGCGACCAATTTGGTCGCAAATGCGACCAAATTTTTCAGTGGTGCGACTAAAAAAAATATTTGGTCGCACCGGTGCGACCAAATATTTTCGGGTAACAAAAAAAAAAAAAATCTGCAACCTTCCGTGTGGTCAACAACAGACACATATTAGTCCCCTATCGTGGACTAAACCAATCAGAGATAGTCAGGGGCGGGACCTCTGTGATTGGCCGTGGTCCAGTTGAAAGTGCAGGTGGAAGAGGGAGGTGAGTAGCTTGAATAAGGCGATATCAACTCATTAACGGATTCCACACAAAGACGGAAACCCGACGCATCAGAATCAGCTTTGTCTTTCTCGGCTTTCTCACCCGACGGCCCGTAGACGGACACGCTGTCGGAGCTCACCGAGCCCACCGTCCGCGCTGTGTTTCCGTCTTTTTGCGCTGATTCTGAGCTGCAGGTTTTGTCTCTCTCCAACCAAAATTCACAGAGCCAGCAGCAAAAGAAGCAACAAACTACGCTTCACATTTGATCAATGTCGTCATGAATTCCCTCTTACTTTTGCTGTTTTGCTTCCACCACGATAAAAATCACACTTCATGCACAGCTCTCTCTCTCTCTCTCTCTGTACTTCAAGAACAGTTTCCCGTCTCAAATCTGTTTTCTGCATTATTCATTCGCTTATTACCCACCAGTCTACCGTTGTTTACGGCGCGGTCTTTTTCTTTTTTCACTTAAATGACCTCGGACAAGAAAGCCTAATTTCTGCTGTTCAATACTGAAGAAATTTAAACTTCTTAAAATTATGCAAAATTGCAGAATATTTTTAAGGTTATCTGCTATAAAAAGCCAGACCAGGAAAATCTCCTTTTGTTTTTCTGTTTTATTCTCAGTTACTTTCACACAAAGGCATCTGCTGTGATGTTCACAATTCTGATGAAGTCTCACATTTATCAGTACTGATAAATGATCAGAATTATAATATTTCTGACTGAGGCTAAATTGAATCGAATCAGGACTTTGAGAACCGGAATCGAATGGATTATAGAAATCAGTGATGATACCCAGCCCTAGTGATCAGCCTAGGCCTGACAGAAGAGGATGTAGCTGTGGGTAAAAAGAAAAGATGAAAAGAACTATTGATAACTTTTTTGTTAAGTTAAGGCCTGATCCGTCTGAAATTCATAGCCAGCTCTGACACAGTGCCATCAATCTTTGAATGCTGAAAAAGCACAGTGTATCCAGGAAACACATTATATGCTGCAATAAATGCACTGCCCAAGTGTCCCCTCCCCCCACTGCCTTTCAGCAGCAGGCAGCAGCAAACAGGTCGTCAGGCCAAGATGATGATTAAGTTTAACATTTTCTACAATATTTACAAAGCACTTTAAGCACAAGTTTGTTAGTTAAGAATTTAGAAATGAATATTGTCTGTATGGACTTCCCCCCAAAGAAAGTGCACATGTAAAACTGCGGTGTTAAGCGATGCGGTTGAAAAATTTGAGTGCGCCTAATTTTTGTGCCGGTGCGCCTAAATTTTTAAGGTTAGGCGTACCGGTGCGCCCATGTCAAAAAGTTAGTCTAGAGCCCTGGTATATATATATATATATACACACGTACATATTAGAGATGGCACGATACCACTTTTTTATGTCCGATACCGATACCGATATCATAAATTTGGATATCTGCCGATACCGATATTAATCCGATATAGTGTGTTTTTTAATCAATAAAACTGTTTTTTTTTAATATCTTGCTGCATTTTGTATAAGTTCATACTCAAGTTTAAATAAACAACAACACTAAAGCTATTCTGTTATACCTGTATGTAAAAAATACACTGCACCCAAAATATTTCATAGTTCAGCAACACTGATCAATCTAATAAACTTAAACCTACTCCATCCTTACTATTCTGGTATTTTAAAAAGTACTTAGCAGAAATATTAAGCAACCTAACTAATAGGGTTGCAAACTCCAAGCAAAAAAAAAAAAAGGGAACCACCCCCACCCTCCACCTCATGATGCTTAATCGACGTAATCAACTTTAATTTGATGCAGTGTGAAAAAAATGCACAGAAATAAATTATTTTTCAAGAATAATTAAATAGATTCAACATCTTTCTTCTACAGAATTGCAGACTGCACAGATGGTACTTTCCCAAAGGAAAAAGTACTATAGCTTACTAGGGTATATTAGACTTAACAGTTACTATATACAGTAATGGACTTCTATACATTTACATCAGATTTAAACTTTGGGTATAAGATTCAGATAATTATTTATTAAAAGCTAGACATTTTAAATGAGAATAAGAAAGATAAGTATGTCTTTGTGCCCCCTTTTCCCTGTTAATGCCCTATCGGCCCCCCTGGCTAAACTTTGCTAGATCCGCCCCTGCACAGTTACCAGCCGTCAGCTACGTAGAAAAGGATCCTGGTCTAGAAAGTAATATTAAATAAATTCTAACAACAGCTTATCAAGGTTAAACGTGCTGCTGTTGTTCAGCCGCTGGTTTCCTCTTTCTGGTGCAAAGTGGGCCAAAAACAAACAAGAGAGACGGACTCGCAACAGAAAAGCCGATCAGCTGATCATTAAGCAGTTTCACGATTGAAGTAGCAGCAAGAGAGGGAGAGAGAAGAGGCTCCATATATCGGTTGTTAAGCTTAACGTAGGTACGCTTTACAAACATTCAGAGATGAACTTACACACTTGCTTTACTTCTCTCTGGGATAACTTCCTCGGAGATGAAATGCTGGATTGCTAGCGAGGCTACAAATAAACACAGCCGCTCTATCACGTGAGCACACTGCTTCGACGTGCTACGGTTACAAGCCGAGTTACGTCGTGTCGCAAGTTTTGTGAGGTGCTTTTTTGATATTTAATGGATCGGATTACATTTTTTAATTTCTATCCGATCCAGTAATTTAGGTCAGTATCGGACCGATACGTAATATCGGATCGGTCCATCTCTAGTACATATGTGTATGTATGTATGTATGTATGTATGTATGTGTGTGTGTGTATATATATAACACCCATCTCGCCCCTGCGGGCGGTTTATCCTTCAAGCTCGGGTCCTCTACCAGAGGCCTGGGAGCTTGAGGGTCCTGCGCAGTATCTTAGCTGTTCCCAGGACTGCGCTCTTCTGGACAGAGATCTCCGATGTTGTTCCCGGGATCTGCTGGAGCCACTCGCCTAGCTTGGGAGTCACCGCACCTAGTGCTCCGATTACCACGGGGACCACCGTTACCTTCACCCTCCACATCCTCTCGAGCTCTTCTCTGAGCCCTTGGTATTTCTCCAGCTTCTCGTGTTCCTTCTTCCTGATATTGCTGTCATTCGGAACCGCTACATCGATCACTACAGCCGTCTTCTTCTGTTTGTCTACCACCACTATGTCAGGTTGGTTAGCCACCACCATTTTGTCCGTCTGTATCTGGAAGTCCCACAGGATCTTAGCTCGGTCATTCTCCATCACCCTTGGGGGCATCTCCCATTTTGACCTCGGGACTTCCAGGTTATACTCGGCACAGATGTTCCTGTACACTATGCCGGCCACTTGGTTATGGCGTTCCATGTATGCCTTGCCTGCTAGCATCTTGCACCCTGCTGTTATGTGCTGGATCGTCTCTGGGGCATCTTTACACAGCCTGCACCTGGGGTCTTGCCTGGTGTGATAGACCCCAGCCTCTATGGATCTTGTGCTCAGTGCTTGTTCCTGTGCTGCCATGATTAGTGCCTCCGTGCTGTCTTTCAGTCCAGCTTTGTCCAGCCACTGGTAGGATTTCTGGATATCAGCCACCTCCTCTATCTGCCGGTGGTACATACCGTGCAGGGGCCTGTCCTTCCATGATGGATCCTCGCCTTCCTCCTCTTTCTTGGGTTTCTGCTGCCTGAGGTATTCACTGAGCACGCTGTCAGTTGGGGCCATCTTCGTGATGTATTCGTGGATGTTTCTTGTCTCATCCTGGACTGTGGTGCTGACACTCACCAGTCCCCGGCCCCCTTCCTTCCGCTTAGCGTACAGCCTCAGGGTGCTGGACTTGGGGTGAAACCCTCCATGCATGGTCAGGAGCTTTCTTGTCTTTATGTCAGTGGCTTCTATCGCCTCCTTTGGCCAGCCTATTACCCCAGCAGGGTACCTGATCACGGGCAGGGCGTAGGTGTTGATGGCCCGGATCTTGTTCCTACCGTTCAGCTGACTCCTCAGGACTTGCCTGACCCTCTGCAGGTACTTGGTGGTTGCAGCTTTCCTAGCGGCCTCTTCATGGTTCCCATTCGCCTGCGGGATCCCCAGGTACTTATAACTGTCCTCTATGTCTGCAATGTTGCCTTCTGGTAGTTCAATCCCCTCAGTTCTGACTACCTTCCCTCTCTTTGTTACCATCCGACTACACTTCTCCAGTCCGAACGACATTCCAATGTCATTGCTGTATAGCCTGGTAGTGTGTATCAGTGAATCGATGTCTCGTTCACTCTTGGCATACAGCTTGATGTCATCCATGTACAGGAGGTGGCTGACAACTGCTCTGTTTCGTAGTCGGTATCCGTAGCCAGTCTTGTCAATTATCTCACTGAGGGGGTTCAGGCCTATGCAGAACAGCAGTGGGGACAGAGCATCTCCTTGGTAGATCCCGCACTTGATGGTGACTTGTGCTATGGGCTTGGAGTTGGCCTCTAGTGTTGTCCGCCACATCCCCATTGAGTTCCTGATGAAGGCTCTTAGGGTCCTGTTGATCTTGTACAATTCTAGGCATTCCAGTATCCAGCTGTGGGGCATTGAGTCATAGGCCTTCTTGTAATCAATCCAGGCTGTGCACAGGTTGGTCAGTCTGGTCTTGCAGTCTCGGCTGACTGTTCTGTCTACCAGTAGCTGGTGTTTTGTGCCTCTGGTATTCTTGCCAATTCCTTTCTGTGCCCCGCTCATGTATTGACCCATGTGCCTGTTCATCTTAGCCGATATGATGCCTGACAGGAGCTTCCATGTAGTACTGAGGCAGGTTATTGGTCGGTAGTTGGATGGGACCGGTCCCTTCTTGGGGTCCTTGGGGATCAGGACCGTCCGACCTTCGGTTAGCCATTCCGGGTGTCTCTCGTTAACTAGCAGCTGGTTCATTTGTGCTGCCAGACGCTCATGGAGTGCAGTCAGCTTCTTCAGCCAGTAGGCGTGAACCATGTCGGGCCCTGGTGCTGTCCAACTCTTCATACTGGAGACCCTTTCTTGGATATCTGCCACTGTGATTGTTACTGGACCCTGTTCAGGGAGGTCGCTATGGTCTGCCCTCAGATCCACTAGCCACTGAGCATTGCCATTATGGGTTGCGTCCTTCTCCCATATGCTCTTCCAGTATTGCTCCGTCTCCAGCCTTGGTGGTGCTGTTCTCTTATTGTTCCCTTGCCACTGAGAGTACACCTTTGCTGGTTCTGTGGAGAACAGCTGGTTTATTCTCCTGCCTTCTATCTCTCTGGTGTACCTCCTTAAGCGGCTGGCCAAGGCTGTGAGTCTTTGCTTGGCAGTTTCCAAGGCCTCAGGTATGGACAGCTTGCTGTATTTCTTATGCACCTTCTTTGTCGCGCCTTTCTGCAACTCCGTTAGTTGGCTAACCTCCCTCCGTGCTACTTTGATATATGTGTGTGTATATATATATACACCAAATATTAAAAATGTCAAGCGCCATCTTAAAAAACTGAGTCAAACACAGCAAGCGAACAGTAACTATTCAGCCACAGTATGCCTTTTTTTGTCCTGTTTGTCATTATTAATGACATATTATATTTGGTCCAGTTGCAGTCCTTGCTCTTTCCCACATTATTTTTTCATGAGCTGTTTCTGGAGAAAATAAACCAACGCATAAGGCACAGTAAAGTGCTGCATGATTTGCCGTGAGTCACTAGAATTTGATTTGGGTCTACGTGGCCCTAATGACGCAGAATGACACACCACAACTGTCCAGTGAATGAGTTTAAAGTCAGTCTATATGAGATCATCTTAGCACCTCTTTCATTTTTTAAAAGGCAGTATGAAAACAAAGCATGCCAGTGCTAACAACAAATTCTAATTGGTTTAGACAAGAAAAGGATTGAAATATAACAACATAAATGGTTCTTATGACTATAGTTGATTGCACTGTATACGTGTGTCATAGGCAAACAAAAACAAGATGGAAATTAAAATGACATGATTACAGCAACCATCATTAAATTATATTTGATGCTTGATTTCTGACAAACAGAAAAACTGGATCTAGCAGTTATTTTGAAAGTACCTCAAGCAGAGTTTAAATGAAGTACTCATTCATGTACACAGCTAAAATCGCTTCCCTATGGTTGTAAAGCTGTAGCCTTCCATCAATCATCTCCTAAATTAGAAAAAAGTGCAGTACATTTTTCATTCAGTACTCAAAAGGTTGGACATGAAATTTTAAATTATGGGCCCAAGAGGAGCTATTATCCAGTCCTGTAGCTTTAGTGCTGAAGAGCCTGTAGCAAAGTTATGGTAAAAGGCATCAAATGTACTTTATGGCTCTGTCCTACTCATGTCACAGCTTGCTCTGGCGCATGGCCCAAATGCCTCCGTCCACTGACCTTGGAGATGATGATGGCATTAAAACTGAAACATGCACACACTAACGGCTGCTCTCGGCACACACACACTCACTAGCTCTAGGACAGCGGCAAGGTGATATTTTGCCTGCCTTTATTTTACAGTCAGCTAAAACATACTGCGATCTATTGCACGATTCAGCATTAAATTACAAATTCTGACAAGTTTGATTTCATGACTTCTTTATTCCATAGACAACTTAAAATACAACGGGTTTTTTTTCCAGACACACTACAAATGTGACTGAACTTTTGGCTTTGACAGTAGGATGAAATCCATACTAGGGGCACATAATCAAGATGGTTTCAAAGGGCATCTTTGACTTTTACTTGAGGGTAATTACGAGCAGACAAGCTTGACAAAAAAAAGTATGAAGGGGGGGCAGCCAGAGGAAGTGAGGGCCATTAAAGACACTCAGTGTAATTCCCCAATGCAGTAAATGAAATGTAGGTCTTCAGCACTAAAGGGCTAGAGTGGAGAAGGGTGTGTGTGTCTGTCTGTGTGTGTGTGCCATACACAGAAACAAAAAAGATGAAATGACAATGTTTGAACAAGCCTTATGTTTCTCCCGTGTAGACGAAGGAAGACAAGAAGCATGCTCTTTGTACTTTTACATTTTCATCACTGCCTTAATGAAGTCCTATTGTTAGTGTTTAACTAGTTAGTGTATTTTCTCATGATTTATTACAATTAATAAACTTTAACCTCCTAAGACCCGAACTCTTTCATGGCATGCATTTTTAATTTTTCTTTGCTATTTGGGCTGATTGGGACCTGATGAATGTAAAAACAAAGAATTACGTGATTTTGTTGTTTTTTTATAATTGTTTTTTTTTTTTTTACCTGATGTTTGTTTGTGACAAAAATGAGATCCACATATGGGGACATTCGCTTTAAATTTCGATCAGTGACAGTATAACATCCTCGTAAGTGGATATCAGGCCCTTGTAGAGCAAAATTTAGTATTTTGGTCTAGACAAACCAAAATGTGAAGTCCACATATGTGGACGCCAGGTCTTAGGAGGTTAAATATAAAACTAGAACTACTTAATAAAATAGTTCACCAACACTGTTGGTCTTGTAAATAAAACAAAACAAAGGATACAGCAGAAGTAGTTATAGTCTTTTAAAAAAATTCTTCATATTTCTTTTCTCTTAAACTCTATGTCAACATTACCTGCAATCCAACTCAACAGACAATAGTAAGGTTGGGTATTTGGATGTGCTTGTTAAGACCTTATAATGGAGCCTCAAGCCACTTGCATCATTCAGAGATGAGGAGATCGGGTACAGAGGTCAGAGAATCCACTTCTTTCTAACATCATATGCCAAGATATTTTTTTTCTCATTATTAATCATGCAAGCTGTTATCAGACTCCACACATATCCCACTGGAGCTTCAAAAGCTTTCCATGCTGTATTCAGTACGATTATTTTTTGAAACCTATATAGAGTTTTGGCATTTCACCCTTAAAGTCTAATCAAGTGTAAAAAAAAAAAACTATGTCAACAGGCTAATAAACACTTCAAGTGATGACAGGTGAAATTCACATAAGATAAATTTAATATTCACTGAACCCCCCTGCCCTATGACAGGCCCCTCTGCAACCCTCAGCTGAATAGGTGAAATGGATGGATGGAGGGATGCATGAATGAGCAAGACAGAAAAACATTTCCTTTTTAAACTTACTAGTTCTTATAAAATTATTTTTGTTTAAGCAAGAGAAAACCAAAGCTAAAAAAAAAGGGGGGGGGGGGGGGGGGTAAAGTTACAGAGAGTGCCTGATGGCAAGAGAGAGCGGGATGCTGAGTGCAGTTAAAGGTCAGTGAGGAGGAAGCTGCATGTAATGTTCCAGGTGGAGTAGCTAGGGGTCCTGCTTCCTGTGATAGCTGCCATATGTAACCTGCAGCTCTCTATCCCCAGCACACACTGCTGTTGCCCGCTGGACACATAACCAAGAGCTTAGGAAATAGCACAATGACTCACAATCGTCCTAGAACTTCACAAAAAAACAACAGAGCGCATGGGGGGGAAAAAAACATCCTTTTGAAAACAACATTTTTGTGTCGGTTTTCAATTTTATCTATTTTTGTATCCTCACACCACCACCATAAACAAATACTCTATGATTCTGCTTTTGAAAAGTATATTTAAGGAAAGCTACATGTCAGCTTCAATTGTGAACCCCTGCACTTGTCTCCACTGGTGAGGATTTATCACGCTGTGACCCCCTTTAAAGAACCTCAATGGCTTCAATTATAGCAGAAACTCTACTACCAAGCCAAAAGAATCTCCTCAGATAGTTTTGTTTGGTTCTGGGTGAATGCTTTTCCATCTGTTCGGAACAAAAAATTGCTGCATTAAATCCATACCCTGAAATGACATATATTTAGCCTGAATTTTTCCTTTTTTTCCCTTTAAAGATGTCTGCTACTGAGAAATGTCTTCTTATTGGTTTCAAAGGACAGTTTTGACAGCCTTCCGGTCTATTGTAGAATGCAACAGCGGCATCTTTCAAATGAAAAGAAAAGTGCTACCCTTTTATGTTCGAAGTAAATTGGCTTCCTCTGAAGCCAACCCACTCTCATCTATGGCACTGCTTGCCTTAAAGGTGACATAAAGGGAGAGGAATGAAAAAAAATTGGATGGTATGATAAGGAAAGGTGAGAAGGAATGAAATTGCAGCAGGAAATATCAAAACTATTTGTGAAGATAGTGTCGTAGAGAAGATAGAGGGAAGGGTTAACATCAGAGATTTGCTCAGGAACCTAATGTGTGTGCTGCATTATATCTTAACACATCACTGGGTGGATGCTTTCATCCAGAGTGCTTTACAAGTAGAACGAGTACTTACATTTTTACTGTGAGTGGCCCTTTGGAGATGGAGTCCTTAACCTTAGCAGTCTATGTGCCATCTGCCCTCACTGAACTGCATTTGAATCCCTGATACAACCTTTTTTAATCTCTCTTTAGTGTCTAGGCTTTTTGATTTTTCTATTTCATTTGTCATGTACACTCTAAAAAGACTCTTATGGTGAAGTGAAGAGTTGAATTCAAGAATAGCTATCTTAGCAACAGAGGTCTTACAGACTTGACATGGATAATGTCGTGTACAAGCCTACATCAAGGGGAAAAAAGGAGATAAAGCATAAAAGTACTCACCCCGGGTAAAGAAAGGCAAGCTAACACCGTGAGTGTTTGTGACAGGTTCTAGTGTTGTGACTTTGAGTAGTTAACAGCTCAACTTCTCATTCAGTCTTATTGTTAGAATAATGTCTATAAGCTACTAAGTTACAGTGATTTTTATCCATGTGCTTGTGTAAAGGTGCAGAGTGAAGAATTTATAATTTATTTATAGTGTATAATAAATTTTTCTTTCTGTATTAAACCATGTCAGTGATGCTTTATACCAGGGGTGAACACCAAACTCAAACACACATCGGTATCAAAGGCATACTCCCACGCTGGTTGTAGTGTAGAGCTCTCACTATAGTCTATAAGGTTGAAAATGTGTTCTCCATCTGACATGTGAGGCTGCCTTGAAAGAAGCCCTCAGATAGACAGTAGGGAAAAAGTTTCTCCCGGAGGAAGTTAACAGGATTACGCTGAATTATTTACAGAATGCAAGTGTGAAAGAAAAGCGTGAGTGCAGAATGTGTTTTTTAGAAATCTGGGATGGATTTTGAGTTAATTATGTGATATTGAACAAATTTGAAATATTTACTGAAATTCAAGTTACAGTACAAACCAATACTGGTTTTGAATTTCTTTTTTTGAATTTTGTTGTTACAGTCAGCATCATCACTGTCAAGTACACACACTACACACACGCTTAGCCTGAATTCAAAGAACGGGGTTTCCATACTTTCTACTTGAAATTTCATTTGAAAAAGTTTTCCAACTCTAATATGCATACGGATAATAAGTGAGTGTAAAGGTAAAATAATGACAAAAAGTGGGAAAATGTAACACTTGGAGGTCCTAATTTCCAGTTGTGCAGTCTTGACCTTGCTTCTGTAATATTATTATCAATGTTCCTGTACAGTCAGAGATATTAAAAATTAAAGCTACATTAGTATGAACAGTAATAAGGAATCCCTCCCAGTATGTACTTTCATATCACCTAATTTCTAATTTCATTTCTTTGCAAGGGAAAATGTGTTAATATAATGTGAAACATTTGCCCTGCATGTTGCCATAACCTGGAGTCTCCCTTTCATTTAATGTTGTTGGTGAGACTGTAGTAGTTAGCTCGAGTGGCTTGTAGTGACTTATACAGAAAGGCAAACTGAGACATTTTATTTAAGTACATTTAAATACGTTAATAACAAATTAAAAGACTTGAACAGTGTGTGACATGACTAACTGTCAATATTTATTAGGGGGAATAAAAATTATTTTTTGAACAGTTGGTTAAATTTATTACATTGAGTCATCCAGGTGATTTCTCATAGATGGTAATCTGAAAGCGCTGCTGAGCCTGCAGCTTGGCAACTTGCCTGTTTTATTAGACAGGACATGGTCAGAGCTGAGGTTCACTTTCAATCACCGTCAGAGCTTTCCTTGCTGATGTACTGTACTAAAAGTGTTGTTAACAACTTTTACACACTCCATCTTATCTACATCACACATGTTGGCCAAGGTGGTTAGAAAGAGGAAACTCATCTGTTTCAGTGAAAAATCACTGAAGGTCATTTACTTGCTAATTACTTGCTAATGTTACCTGCAGACCATAACTGAGCATTGAAAGTGAGTGAAAGGCAGGTTGGCTCACACGCTGGTGTCCCACCAGTTCACCATCAAATACCAGAGGTTTATACACAATTGCCATGCGCAGCTTGTCACTGTTAATGGGATAGGGGCACGCCCGTAAAATGGAGACAACTACAGTTTCCTATGCATACAAAACAAGCTGTGCTTTCAGCAACAATAATTCACATTTTTGTCTTTGTTCACTTTGTTGTGTGGCATTTTGTTTCTGAAGCTTTGTGCTTTCTTAGCTTTGACGTTTAAATTTCTTGGACGCTTACTTTCTCTATTTTGCTGTTTGTATTTGTGTATGTGCTATTATTTATTCATTGCTGACTGTGCTGCTGTCCATCTTTAAATCGCAGAAGCGATATATTCCTGGTTATAAAAGGTTCAGGTGGAAAGCTTGCTGTGTTCCAAGCAGAAATCTTCTATTCTTTCATAACATAATGAAAAGATTACACAGTTACCATTCTGCACCTGTAGAGGCCAAAGAACGGGTACCAGAACAAGAATTTTGAAAAAAAATAAAGTGTAAAAGTTTTTATTTCACATTTAATTTAAAGTTTCTAGTTACCACAAACCACCATCCTCCTCAGATGTTGATGCAACATTTAAAACCTATGTTAAAAAAAAAAGAAAAGGGTCAAACATTCACCTTTTTAAATGTTTAGATGATCCAAGTTCCTTTGTAGGTAGATAGATGTCCATGTACTTCCCTGTGTTCATAAAGGTCATTTGCATGCCTACACATCCTAACACCTTCTTTAACTTTTCTCTTTCCTTCCTTCGTGATGATTACAGAATGCAAATTAGCCACGCTCTGCTGGGTAGAGGTAGTAACAGGTATTAAAGGTAATATTAAGAAAGAATACTCACTTCCTCTTTGTTTTTTGTTTTTTTTGTTTTTTTTTGTTTTTTTAAACCTGTCCCGTTTGGTTCTTTTGCCATCAGAATTATTGTCTAAAGGCGAAGAAAGATGCCCAACGGATTTACTTTACCAAATGGACCATCCCAGCCTTGCCGTAATGGTCCATTTGATTTACCTTTTATTGTTTATTTTATTTTATTTTATTTTTTTTACTTGCTAGATACGGGACAGGGGAAAAGAAAAGGGAGAAAGAAAGAGGGGGGAAAAAACAAAACAAAACAAAACAAAAAAACAGCGGAGAAGAGGGACGGGGATAAAGGGCAAAAAACAAAAACCAACAAAATAAGCAGACAAAAAATACATATATCGATCACCTGGATCACCTGTTGAGAAAGAAAAAAGAAAACAAGCAGAAGAAAACGAGAGTAATAGAATAAACAACATCACAATGATATATGGGGATATAACACTAAATAGCAACACACCAACCAGGACCCGAGCCCCCGAGGCCCGGCCAGGGCCCCAGCCCAGAGACGGAGCGCCCCCAGAGCCTCACGCCTGTCCCGGACCCACCCAGGGGCAGCCAGGCTACCAGGTCAGTAACCCACGTCCGTCAGCACAGACCCTCCCCTAGCCCCGCTGCACGCAGCCACGAGGAAACCGACACCTAAGAGCCAACAGAGCCCTTAATTGGCCATGACCGCTACCCCGGGTTGAGCCCCCCAAGGAAGATGCTCCTGGGGAACCCCCCGACGCCCTAAACCTGTCCCCACCCCCACACCAATCACAACAGTGAAGGTGGGACCAAACTATGACCCCCCACCCCCACTAGGTGATGGAGCTGATCAAAGGAGCCCAGAGCAATTGATCTGATGTGGTGGCAGAGGCTGTATCAAGACTAATGTAATCTAATAGATAATTTCTATACTGGTTAGAATTAAGATTATTTTTATTTTTCCAGTTCATGAGGACTGTTTTCTTGGCTATGCATAGGGCAGTGAAAACCATGTGGGCTATATTCTTTTCTGAAGTGACATTATCTAAGCTGCCCAACAAACACACTAAAGGAGAAGTTGGAATGTTACATTTCAGACACTTCGATAAGTCTTCACATATCTCACGCCAAAACTTCTGAACTGGTGGACAGAACCAAAGAGCGTGGATATAATTGTCCGGTGAATTGGTTTGGCAGTGTGAGCAGTTGTTGGTAGACGTAAAGCCCATCTTGAACATCCGATGACCTGTATAGTGCACTCTATGTAGTATTTTGTATTGAATTAATTGAAGACTGGGATTTCTAATTAGATGAAAGGTTTTTAAGCAAATCTGAGACCAGAAGTTTTGGTCTAAGTTAACTGATAAATCCGCTTCCCATTTTGCAATAGGAAGTGATATTGATTCATCTATTTTAAAAAGCATTCTGTATATTTTGGATAGTAATTTGGGGGTTTTAAGAGTAAGAAATTGAACCACACTTGGTGGTGTTTGTAGTTCAACTTGACCCGGTTTAAATTTCTTTTTTACTATGGATTTAATTTGTTGATATTCTAAAGATCTTTTCTTGTCGATCCCATATTGTGTAACTAGTCTGTCAAATGAAATAAATTCTGTTCCTTCTAGTATATGTTCTAAATATTTGATTCCTTTACCACTCCAATCTGAAAAGTTTATCATATTATTGTTTTGTAATAGGTCAGGGTTGTTCCAGATAGGTGTACGTTTGCATGGGATTAATGAAGACTCTGTCAACTTCAGAAACTCCCACCAAGCTGTCAGAGAGGAGCTAATGTTGACGCTTTTGAAGCATTCATGTCGTTGAATGTTTGAGCTGATAAATGGTAGATCTGAAATCTCTAGATTATTGCAAAGTGCTTGTTCTACATCTAGCCAAGGTTCATCTAAGAGGGTATGTTTTAGCCATCCTGAGATAAATTGGAGCCTGTTGGCTAAGAAGTAGTGCTGAAAGTTAGGTAGTTCTAATCCTCCTTTATCCTTGGTCTTTTGTAGTGTTTTTAAGCTTATACGTGGGGGCTTATTTTTCCAAAGGAATTTGGACATATATGAATCTAGAGATCTGAACCAATCTTGTGGCGGTTTAGTTGGGATCATTGAGAATAAATAATTTATTTTTGGTAAGACCATCATTTTTATAGCGGCAACCCTTCCCATGAGTGATATGGGTAGACATTTCCACCTAGCCAGATCGCCTTCTACTTTCTTTAAAAGTGGGATATAGTTTAATTTAGTTAGATCTGCAAGCTTGGGAGAAACATTAATACCTAAATATTTTATATTTCCCGATTGCAGTGGAGTAGAAGAGGAATTATGGAAGGAGCAATTAATCGGAAGGACTATAGATTTTGACCAGTTAATTGAGTAATCTGATATTCTTGCAAAAGAGTTTATCAATTCAATCACCCCAGAGATATTGGTTTGTGAATTTTGGAGAAAGAGTAGCACATCATCCGCATAAAGGCTGATTTTATGTTCCACGTTCTTGCATTTTATGCCCTTAATTACTGAATTCTGTCTAATTGCTGCTGCTAGTGGTTCAATAAAAATTGCAAACAGTGAAGGGGAGAGTGGGCATCCCTGCCTGGTGCCCCTCAGGAGACAGAAGCTGGAGGATGTCTGGTCATTTGTTCTGACACAAGCTGTTGGGGAATTATATAATATTTTTAACCAGCTGATGAAAGAAGATCCAAAACCAAATTTGTGTAAAGTTGCAAATAGAAATTTCCAGTTAACTCTGTCAAACGCTTTTTCTGCATCTAAAGAAAATATTGTAGTTTCAAGGTTTTTACTGTATGAGTAGTCTATCAAATTAAGTAATCTACGTGTATTTGTTGATGAGTGCCTACCTTTTATGAAACCAGTTTGGTCAGGATGAATTAAGAGGGGGGTTATTTTCTCTAGTCTCTTCGAGAGAGCTTTGCAGATTATTTTAAGGTCTACATTTATAAGGGATATTGGACGATAGCTTGAGGGATATACAGGGTCTTTGCCTGGTTTTAGCAGGAGATTAATGTTTGCAGAATTCATATTTGATGGGAGTCTGCCATTTTCTTTGATTTCCAACAGCGTTCTGTAAAAAATTGGGGCTAAAATCGTCCAGAATTCTTTGTAGAATTCTGCAGGAAAGCCGTCTGGACCTGGAGCCTTATTATTGGGCATACTTATCAGGGCTTCCTGGAGTTCACCTGGTGTCAGTGGCGAATCCAATGCCATTGCTTGAGAGTCTAATAATTTTGGGAGAGTTATGTTGTCTAAAAACTGATCAATTTCCTTTTTAGATGGGTTTATTTGTGGTGAATACAACGTTTTATAGAAATCCCTGAAGATGTTGTTTATTTGTTTCGGGTCATATACTGTATTCCCAGATGAGTCTTGAACAGCACATAGAGTTGTTTTTTCTTTATTTATTTTTAGCTGGTTTGCTAGAAATTGACCGGATTTATTACCATGTTCATAATTTTGTAAGCGCAGTCTTTGTACTAAGAATTTTGTTTTTTTATCAATTATCTCATTTAATTCTAGTTTTGTTTTGCGTATTTTGTTCAATGTTTCCTGATCTTGGTCGGACGCATAGGCCTGGATATTTTTGTTTTCTTTTTTCTTTTTATGTGATGAGAAAGAAATTATTTTACCTCTCATCACAGCTTTCCCTGCTTCCCATAGAACAGAAGCTGATGTTCCGGGAGTGTCATTAAAGTCTAAATATGAAGTCCACTCTTTTTTAAAATATTTAATAAAGTCTTCATCTTTAAGCAGTGATGTATTAAATCTCCAGTTTTTACTAGGCGTAGTATTATTCTTGTGCATTAGTGTTAAAGATACAGGAGCATGATCGCTGACAGCTATAGGGTGAATCTCAGTGTCTGAAATGTCCCTCAGCAGTGAGCTGCTGACCAAAAAATAATCCAGACGAGAGTAGGAGTGATGGACATGTGAGAAAAAAGTATATTCCTTACTGGTGGGGTGAAGGGAGCGCCATGCATCGCAAAGACCAAAGTCGCTCATATACCGTTTGATTATATTTATGGACTGCCAATTACGCTGAGTTCCTGCTGTATTGAGCCTATCCATTTCTTCATTTAGTCCAAGGTTGAGGTCGCCTCCAAGAACAAGTGTGCCATCTAAGTGTTCAGAGAGTGCACTGAAAAAACCGTGAAAGAATGAGGGATCATCAACATTTGGACCATATACACTTACAATACATAGCTTTTTATCAAGTATAGATAGTTTAATGATTAAGAATCTGCCCTCTGGATCTATAACTGTATCGAGTACTGTGAAATTAATTTTTTTATGGATTAAAATTGCTACTCCCCTTTGTCTAGAATTATAACAAGCTGAGAACACATTAGGAAACTCAGGTGTTTTAAGTTCATTCGAACCTCTAAGAGGTCTGTGGGTCTCTTGTAAAAGGACAACATCTGCCTGTAGTTTTTTGAGTTGGTTAAATATTTTTAACCTCTTTTCTCTGGAGCCAGCTCCATTTACATTCCATGTAACGAATCTTAGTGCACCCATAGATGTCTGTGTATAACTAGGGGTGTGCGCTGTGTGTGTCGCTTAGACAGGTGGAGAGAATACATCACTTGTTCGTAAATAAAAAGAGGGGGAGAGAGAAAAAATGTGTGGCGAGATGCTCCCTGAGTCTGACTATGTGTTTGCATATTTACTAATATGAGTATGCTTGGTTTAAGTGTGTGTATCCTATACGACTGTGTGCGCTGTCTGATGTAAATGTGCTGCCGTTGAGCGCATGGCTGTGCGTGATCGTGCTGTGCGTATGTGTCCAAATAAAGGATGTTGTTTGTGGGTGAGTGTGGAAGCAGGTGATCGAAGCAGTGAAAGAAAGAAAAAAGAAAGAAAGAAACCAAGGACAAGGGTGAGCAGCATAAAAACAAGAGGGGGAAAAAAGAGAACAAAAAACGAGAAGAAAAAAAAAATCCGGAAACATTCCGATCAAACCATTGACGGAGAGTGACGGTGTTAATTCTGCTATGAAATCACACCTAAGATGTGATTTGATACTAGTAAGTTAAACAGATGTTAATGCAAGTTAGTGTGAGTGGGTGGGGAAAGGGTGTAGCGGATTCTTATCTGGTGTGAAGTTAATACAGCCACGGAGTGATGTCGGGGTCGCGGTGGAGCTGTCCGTCCACGTATAGCCGGTCCACAGCGATGACAGCGCGGGAGCCCTTCTGGATAAAGCTGCGTCGGATTGGGAAGAGGACCCTGCGTCGTTCCAGGATCTCTTTGGGGAATGGACTTCAGCGTTCACGCTGAAGTCCGTTCCTTTTAATTCCCTGCCGCGGCTTTTCACCTGTTCCTTTTGTTTGTAGTGGCCGAATTTGGCCACGATAGGACGTGGTCTCCCGGCCGCAGCCCGAATGGGGCCGAGGCGATGCACCCTATCAAAGACGATGTTCTTCACCGTGTCCTCGGGCAGCTTCAGGTGGGTTTTGATGAAGCTTTTTACCGTGGTCTCCGCGTCCTCTCCAGCGGCTTCTGGAATACCAGAAAATACCAGATTATCACGCATGCTACGAGCTTGTAGATCTATAACTGTTTCTTTTATTTTTTTTATTTTCTCTATTTAGCTGAGTAACATTGTCTGTGAGACATTTCAGCGACTCCCTTAGCGTGGCATTTTCAGCAGCGAGCGTTTCCACCTGCTGCTGGCTGAACTCCAGGGACTCTCGCAAGGATTTAAATTCCCGGTGAAGAATCTCCACCAAGGACAGCCTTGCATCGAAACTGGACAGTCGTTGGTCAATTGACTCCAGTATGTCGACAATATCTTTGCCGGTGTTGTGCCAAATAGTGATTGTCTGCCAAAAACTGATTTCCGGTATTTGCCAAAAACTGATTCGTCGTATTTAAACTGCTATAAATAACTTGTTGGGCTATAATATGTGAAACATATGTCAAATGGATCCCTCTTGGATAACATAAAGTCATCTTGGGCCACAAACAACATTTGTGTAACAAGGTAGAAGCTGCAATCAGTTTTTGGCAGTGACTTTTATATTACCTTTATTTATGCAATTCTCATTAACATTAAAAATGTCTTTTGTAAGAGTAAGTTGGCCAAAAGAACAGCAGAAATGGCAACAAATATTACAATAGTTCTGTAAACATATTTTAAGTGGGGATAAAGGACCGAATTTGTTATAATATAAGTACAGTAACACAGAGTTATAAAGATACTTGAAAAACTGATAATTTTTTAATTCAATATATAACCCCTTTGTAAACCCTGTTCACCGAAGTCTATTTACCAACACATGTAAAGATTTTAGTCATAAAAAAATACACAGACATATTGGAAATCAGTTTTTGGCAGGCAATCACTTTTTGGCACAACACCGGCTGGCGATGTTGTGCCGGGGGAATCTGCTGGGCGAAGTCTTTTCGATGACGGCGTCTCAGGTTTGGCCGGGGAAGCTGCACTCTGAGCCTTCTTCATCACGAGATCCTGGAAGTACTGATCAATGTAATCTTGGAGAGCCTCTAAACTCTCCCCGTTGTTCTCCAGGGTGTTGGAGATGATTTAGACAAATGTTGTTAGTTATAAGACAATTGATAAGTGTATTTGGTTATACTGAAGCTTAAAAGAATTTATTCAAATCTAAACTACCATTCGCTTTAATTTTCCGCCAAAATCTCCGGCGTCTGACGTCAGTTACAACATGAGTCGCTTACCTTGTCCGTCACTTCCGTCACTTCCCTCTCCCCCGTCACTTCCTCATTGTTGTCACAGAGTATCTGACTGTGCATATGTGCTTGTCCTGAGCCCCAGCATGAGGACAAGGACGCAGATAATTCATAGATAATGTCTACTATTTCACTGTTAAATAAAACATGCTTGAGGGTTACTGAATAAGGTTCGGCTGCAGTGTTTCTGTGATGCCTATATCAGTTAACTTACAACAGCACTTACCAGGGGTTTGGAAAAAAATTGCACAGTTCTTGCAGTGGATGATCTCACCAAACCCAAGCCAGTATCGTGGGATTCATGGGGTCAGTGCCCGTCATCAGCCTGAAACTGGGGTCAAAATCTTAAGCCAGGAGAGAAACATGGATAAGAATAAATACTGAGTAACTCAGCAGCTGCTGGAAAAGCAGTGGCATGCAATGCACACACATTAAGAAAATTTGCTCCTGTGTTCCTCAGCTGACATTCAGTCACAGCTAGCCTTTACTCTGGCATCATTTGAGCTCATGCTTGATGTTTCATGTTCAATTTTACATTGTGTCCTTCCTCCATGAACATAAAGCAGCAAGACTTCTGTCAACAATGGTGGCACACAAACAGTTTTATAAATAACTGAGAATATCAGCTACCCATGAATAAATCATCTAAAGAAACATGAATATTTAAACTATTTTTATTTAGTCTTGTCTTTTTTTTCTGATTTTTCCCTCTCTCCCGCTGTCTCTTTCTGTCTTGAACCCCTTATTTTCTGTCAGAGAAGACAAAATGCGTACATACTCCTTCTTTTCTCTGCTTCCTCTTTAGTGTTTCAATGTTGACCTGTAAGATCATAAAGAACTCACAAAAAGCAGATGGTATATTGACAGGTACTGATTTGGACCATACTTGGGAACACACAGAGAAGTGGTGTCACACACAATTCCAGGTTTATTTTGAAATGGAATTTATTGCCCTTTCCCACGAGTCTCCTCTGCACCTGCAGCTGAAAGCAGCAGAAAAAGGATACCACTGTGTGCATGTGGCTGTATGCATTACAGTGCATGCCAAGTCTCCCTTCCCATGAGTGACAAAAACGTGAGTGAGACAAAACTGAAATGAAAGCATAACAAAACACTGATCCAATCTATGCTCAAGAGGACTGGAATTAAGTTTTTTAGGAGCTGAGAGAGGACAGGGAGGGAGAAATTTTGTTCGATTATGCAGTAGAGTAGTAAAGTGATGAAAAAAGTTATCAGGGACATTATGCTGCTCAACGAAACTCCCAAAAGATGAAGACTGGCGATACTGCGGTTGATCTCCTGTTGATGACCCCTACATCCATCTTTAGCCCAGTGACAGAGGGAGCTTCAGATAATGAAAACATTGCTCGGTTGCCAGAGCGATGAATTGCTTCTTCTGGTGAGGCGGAGGAGTAGAAGATGGATCACATGGGAGAGAGAGAAGTTATGCAGCAATTAAGCAGCAAAGGCAACACACAGTCTTGAAATCCAGTCCAATTATAACTATGGAACACCAGGATGTACTGTTTTCCATGAAATCTGAATCTCTGTGTCAGTGTGTGGTGTTCAAAGATTTGACTTATTGCAATTTTATCTGTATCTGTTGACACTATATCTTACTGCTAAAGGTGCAATACTGTTATGCAATGCAACCTATTCACTTTATTAATGTTTTCCTGTTGTCAGTCTTCAGGGTTTGAGTTTGTTTTGCAACCACCTTTCATATTTTACAATCAGCCTCATCAGCACAAGGGCATACTATAAGTGGCAGGCTGTGTGTTCAACAGAATTATGCAGCAACAGTAAGGTAACTGTAACAAAAAGAAAACATGGTGCATTTACTGTACTGCGCTTTAATCTAACAGATTATTTATAGTTCAAGCAAGATGAGTAAAAATAAACATAAATTAATGGTTACCTTGATGTTAAGAAAATATGGAGAGAAATTGGAGGACTCACAAGCACGACAAATTTGCCTCAAAAGAAAACTTGTAGGGTGGAAATGGAACTGGTGTATGGAACCTGAATGACCAGAGGCCACAAGCATAAAACTCTGTAGCTGAAACTGTGTGTCTCATATGCACAAAGGCAATGGAATTGCTTCCTGATTGTTTTTGTCATATTCGTTAAGCTGCGTGTGTTCTTCATTCTCTTTTATAAGTCCTAATCATTGTAAAAATGTGTGCACGTGCTTGAGCATGAATTCGACTTCTATCTTTAATCATAGATGTACATCAGCATTCGATTAATTCATTTCTATCTAAAAAGTAGTGAAAAAAACTTAATTTATTGGTCTCGTTTCTGGAGCTACAAATAGAGGAATGTGTATGAATCTGGATATGGTTACATTTTAGTGTAAAAGACTAAGTTCTCAACCTGACTGGCAGCTTATACTGGTGGGGATTATTTATGGTTAATGGACAAATACGGTTTCTAATCCACAAGATAAGAGCAGCACACATTCAGCTCTGCTGTGGTTTGTGTGATAAAATGATCCTTATTAATGCATTTCATCCAGTTTGTGTTTTCAGTGTCAAATGTGGTCATGTTTGAGTCAGTGTTTCTGTTAATGTTTTATACAAGGAATTAAAGAAAAGGACACACTAACCCAGGAAAGCAGTAAGCTCAGATAAAAAGAAATCTCAAAAGTCACTTTCTAGCTTCACCTGCACTATGAACTCAAGTTGGTGCACAATCTTCAAAAGCAATGATCTGACAGCTTGAGTCTTATTTGCCTGAGCTGTGTTTTCTGCTTGCACAGTTTTGTGTTGTTCTTTTTTCTTCTGTTTTGCTTCATTTGCTTTGCCATGACAATCATACTGCAATCCAGGGTCATATTGTTTTGCATGTGCATGTTCATAAATTAAATGTTAGTTGAAAACAAATAAGGTTTTTATTTAAAGTCAGAACTAATCTGATTAGAAACGTAGCCAACTATGCTTCAAGATGCAGAAAAAGTTTTTCAGTATACAGCTTTTTTTTTTTAATTATTTGCATTATTACATGACTTAAGTTATTATCCCATTTTTCTACTGTCTAAACAAAAGCCAGTGAAACTAATATACTGGACTTGATCCTTTAGTAATAGAGGAAAACAATCCACTGTTGCATATCTGCTACTGTTTTGTGTTTACTCACTAAGCCGATAAGTGTTTCTGTTGGCTGTTTTGTTGTTTGTTGTCTCTCTGTGCTCATTGTATCTCTCTACAATTTGAAGGTATAATCAGAATCAAGTGTTTTCTATCAAACAGATGAAAATTGTGGCCGAGGAGGGAACCTTGTTTTTATTGAGCAAACAGGCTCTGGTAACTTTGACCTTCATAACCAATGACTGGAAAGCATTTGGACCAATGAGAACTTTGCTACTCTCTAAGAAACGACCGGAAACATTTAGTAGCAGTTATTACTGCTCATTGAATCATTTCTTCTCAAAATATAAATATCCAAGTAAACCTGGGTTTTATTTATCTTTTGGATTTGATGAAAAAATTGAGAAAAGAAGTAAAAATGTTTAAAAAAATCTGCTATCACTTGCTCTAAATGCAGTGTTTTATTTGCATAGTCATCAGTAATGCTCTAAGAATTCTAAGAACAGAAAGTCACAATTCATAAAACATAGTAAAGTTCCCACTTGTCCCACTCAGTCATCTGTTTTTCATATTCGTAACTTTCATGCTATGAAAATTTACAGTTCATATACTACGGATCAAACACATGGACACACTATGAATGGATGACGGTGGTGTATTGTGTGGGTCAAAGATTGGCACCTTTTAAATGGACTTAATTTTTCCAGAGTTTTACAGAGCTACATGAAATGTTTAGGGCTGAAGGACAAGTTTTTACTTGTCTGACACAGAAGGCAAAAAAATAAACCTGGTGTAAGCAAAAAGGAGACCTTAATTATGTGATAACACATTTGGTAATGTGACCCTTGAAAGTTTAACCAAAATGTCCTTTTTAATTGGATCTATTTTTTTTTATCAGAAAACAGGTCAAACAATCAGAGTGCCAACTGTTATTTCTATTACTCTGTTATACTCTGTATAATCTGTTATAGACTGTCACGAGTTTGTCATTTCGAGCCTCCCTGGTATTCCTAATGTTCATGTTGCTGTTTGTGTGTCTTGCCTCTGTGTTTTATTTGTCATTTTCTGTTTTTATCTCTTTAGTGAATGTATTTTGTGTCCTGTCTCATATTTTGTCATTTTACCAAATTGTTTTCACTTATACCTAATTTTTCCCAGATGTGTTTACTTCCCCGAGTACCTGATGTGTGTATAAATAAGATAAGATAAACCTTTATTAGTCCCACATGTGGGAAATGGTGATGTCTGCCCTTTGTGTTTAGTATTCCATTGTGTTTCCTTCTTGCTTTGGAGTTGCTTTTGCCTTTTACCTGAATTCTGATGTGTGTACCAAAGGCTTCTCCTGTCTCCTTTTTCTAACTGCTTTTCCTTGACCTCAGTGAAAATGTCATTAAGGTCAAGGAAGAGTGGGTAGGAGAAGTGATAAGGACGTATCCTTATCACCTAGTATCTTAAACAATGTGAAGCAAGATGTCCGTCGTGTTGAAACTATAACATGTAGAAAATGAACTACAAAATGTGCATCTTAATTCACCACAACTTCTTCTAACAACAGCATGTGAAAGATATTTCTTTAAAGGTTGGAATTTTAATGAAAAAGGAACATTTAGAGCCAGACTCTGAGAGCCAGTACCAGCAAAGGGTGATATTTTATTTCAATTCAGTAATCGTGGGAAAGCATTTAAACAGACATTATTAACACACTTACATGTAAATACATATTAGCTGCCTAGCTTAATAATTTCTGACAATTACAGACCCTGGAATGTAGTTTATACCTTTCTTGCTCACTTGCGACTGCTCGGCTTTAATAAATTATCGCCCCCTGCAGGTACTGCAACTTCTGCATCTTCTGCATGCGTGTACATTTCATGCTTTGGAGAGGCCAAACGTGAAATGAGCGCAATAGACTGGCCTGTCTACTACAAACTGTGCAGTGATATCGAGTCACTTTAAAGCAGGAATATTTAATTGATCCAATTTGAGCATCATTATCAGACCATACATTTATACAGACTTGGTTATAGAAAAAAAACCATGCTGAATAAAAATGTTATTTTTCAGTTTAGATTTTGAAACTTGGTGGTAAACTTGAGTTTTGATTTTTATCTGAGCTTAAATGTGTTTTGTGGTCCTGAAATTTCCGTGTAGCTTTCTTAATAAGTCAATGTGTGTGAGGCTCAAAAACAGGTGAAAAAAGCTGATTTAAAAAGCACAAAATGTTGAGCCACCCATGTGTACTTCCAGAGCCTGCAGCTCTGAACACTTTCATGGCATGAAGGCAAAATTTTCCCTTGGTCCATTGAACAGTGTAATATTATTGTCGAAAAAAGTCAGCTGATTCTTATGGGTTCAGGCGGCAGGCATCCACTGATTTAACATGGGATGGGGTACATTACTGAGGAACCTGCCTCAGTAGAAACAGCATACTGAAATTTTTTGCCATCATTTCAAATCAGGAGCTGTTTTTCTTAACCAACTTTACACAATCATTTTTTGTGTGTCCCTGATGAGGTTAACAACCTCCTTTATCATTTTTTCTGCATTGCCAATGTGTGCATCATTTGTTTGTTGCTTTGCTCAGTCTGTGATGTACTGAATAGATAACCATGATATTTTTCTGTGTGATCAAAACTTTCCATTCAGTGTCATCATCAGGCGCTGCTGTTCTTCATTCTGGAGTTCATGTCACCACTTTTTAAG
This sequence comes from Pelmatolapia mariae, assembly GCF_036321145.2. Taxonomy (NCBI): domain Eukaryota; kingdom Metazoa; phylum Chordata; class Actinopteri; order Cichliformes; family Cichlidae; genus Pelmatolapia; species Pelmatolapia mariae. The sequence continues at coordinate 20,512,554 of NC_086228.1, forward strand.
GGATCACAGCAATCTTGTAAAGAAGAAAAAAAATACTTTTCTAAATAATCAATTCTTATTAAGCACGATTTGTCTTCATTACCATATTAATGAAGTTATTTTCAAAACATTCACCTGAAACAACAGTCTTTCACTTTTTCTACATCATCATCCAGCTACACACAAACACACCAATAATTTGTGCCTAGAAGTCTTTGCATGTGCAGAGAGCAGCAGCAGTGGCAGCAATAGTATGTGCCTTGATAATACATTATTTACTGTTTCTCCATCCAGGGGATTTTCAGCTGCTCTGGCTCACTCATCACTATAGCAACAATGGCGCTTCAGTCCGGAAGCCATGTTTTATGTTTCATCACTAACGGTGCGATGACCCAGTGTTTGAGTGGTTTCAGCGCAAAAGGGGTTTGTTGTGAGAAACTCCTCCGAGACCAGAGATCACAAAAGTGCCCTTTAACAAAAACATCAAGAGAAACCTTCTAGTTCTCCATCCGCCCACACAAGGCCACCAGTCTCTGTGCCTGGGTATCTCTGATCTCCTTCTCTCTCTTTCTCTCTCTCACTCTCTCTCTCTCACTGTTTGACTCCAGCTTTTTTTCCAAATCAATATCTCTGTGTGTTCTCTGCCTGTTCATTACTGTACATGGCACTTCTCTACCCTTTCACCTTGCCGCTTTATTTTTAATGCTAAAATCTTTCCTGGAGGTTTGTTAAAGCTAACTACATTTCAGCCCGCCTACATATGAGGAGCAGATAAATGAAATTAGATTTCTAAAATATAAATTTCACTACAACACGCTCCTGGCGATTGGTTTGTACTCCCTTTTCCACCTTGATACAACCTCTCCTCCTTTTGTGCTCCTCAAACTGTGATTTCCACAGTAAATTTTCCTTTGCTGCAGAGTTAGCAACGGGTGGCAGTCGGAGGGGAGACGCAGCCACTGCGAGGGATGCTGAGTAATCTCAGTAATATTATGCGATGAACATATAGGTCATGAGACTCCTGGACTTTAGCTTTTTTAATCTGCTTGACAACTGTCTCAGTCTGTCTAAACTACAGGGAATTTTTCACCTATAATTTTCTGCATTTTTTGCACTGTTGCCTCACAGCAAGAGGATCCAAGGTTCAAGAGCCAGGACACTTATGTGTGGAGTTTGCATGTTCACTGTGCTCGCATTGGCTTTCTCCGGGAGGTCCAGTGACTTAATTCTTCTGTCATTGTATCGTTGACTGAAGCATCCACTCACATCTGGAGTTGGTCCTCAGGTACAGCATACTTGTTGCCCCCTGCACCTAAAATTTGTGATAGGTTAAATGCAGATAATGAGTTTTCCCCATGAAGCTCAATAAATGCATTCTTATCCTTATGTGGGGACAAACTAGCGTAAGGTTTAGGACTGCAGGAAACCAGAACAGTTTCAGTGCACATCATCAGGTCTTTAGAACTCTTCTGCATTTTTTTCCTCCTATTTTGTCATCTGGTAGTATTATTTTTGTTCTGCCACTCTTCTATCCTTCAAACTATACCAAACAATAAGTTGCCATCATTAATTTTATACTATTTCGTTTTCACTAACTTCAGCACATTGAATATTATTCTCACTCAGTTATACCAGGTTGTCACTATCTAATGCAGTAGATGAGATGGATCAGCATGGGAATGTCTTGGTGTGTATTCCAATTGAACAAAACAGAAATAACTATGAAAGACTCCTATAAGTATTTGTATCTATTACAAAAAGAGCTGTGGATGTCAGATAGGAAGAAAAAAAACATTCACATATCTTCTCACCGGGGTTAATGAGTCTAAACAGTCCAAACAAAGCAATCAATGCCGTAATTGCTTGTAACGGAAACACCCATTTCCATGTGGGAAGCCTATCCTCAATGCCCTTATTGTCTGGGGTGCTGAGTTGGCAAAATTGACACTTTGCTGCAAATGATGATGAAGTTATACATTAACTATGTCATATTATTTAGTGAAAGTATGCTTGTGGCAACACCACAGCCCCATAGTCTGTTAGATCCATGAACCTCTGTTAGGAGCACGTATGAATTTCCAGTCATTCGTTTAAGAATGTAGCAGTGGCAGCTGGATTTAAGTGAACATAGTTCTTTCTTCCACTTCCTACTGGTTCAGTTTCAGCAAATGTCCTTTGAAAGTTTTATTGCATAATGTTAGATGTAGCTGTAATGATGCAGAGATTAAAAAGTCACCTGTGATGGAGTTTTTGATTTTCCTAATATTCCTAATGGTCTTCTCCCTGCACAGCTTCAAAGCTGCATGCAACCAATTTGGACATGTATATGCAAACATCTTTGACATTAAACTCTTAGTTTTAACTATGTTTTATGACTGTTTTGGAATTGAACTTGGCATAGCGAGTGAAAGGGAAATAGCTTCTCCTTGAAAGAAGTCCTGTTAAGGGTTATAGTTATGCTAATAACTAACCTTGGATTCATGCCTTTCTCATATGTCATGATGAAGTGTTTTGAAAAGATGGGCTTAAAATCTTCAAGAGTGGGTTGTTATTTTTAAGGGTTTTTAGACAGGGTTTTACAAAAATAATACTGAAAAAATGAGCTTGAGATGTAAATATGGACCAAAAGAGGTTAGTAGTTTTTCATAGGAATTTAGTGGATAGCTATGTGCAAAAGTTGATGTTGATTTGACTCATAATATCCAAAGTATTTTTGATTGATAAAAGAGTGATTAAAACAGCGCTATTGTAAAGACTTTGATTTGCAGATTAGTTTACCTTCCTGCAATAAACTTAACTAACACTGAAAAGCGTTTGTAGTCCTGTGTTTCTGTGTGTGCTCTGACGTCTTTTGGTGGAAGGACACGAAGCTTCACAGCTGACAACGACAGCTGGCTTGGTCTTTAATGTTGAAAAAAAAAAAGCTAAACAATCATCTATTGAAGCAAGATGTACTCGCAATACATAAGAACATTTTTCGCCTGTACACAGCATATTTGTTGGTATCAACAGGGGAACATGGTAATATAATACGTACCGAAAAAAATGTTCAGAACCTGCTATGATCTTTCTTTAGAAGAGAATGAGAGTTATGAGTCCTAAAGTCTCTGGAAAACTATGGAAGAAAAAAGCTAAATTATATCCTTGATATAAAGTGTCTTAGACGTAGCTGCCAGAGTGAATAAATCCTGCCAGATTTAGAGATGAGAGTGTCTGTATGTCTGTGATAATAAGTGGTAGCTTGTAACTCTAAGGTCAGAGAGCAAGAAAGAGAGAAAGAGGGAGAGAGGGCGAGAGACAGAATGAAACAGAGAGAGTGGCCTAATTATATTTGGGTGACAGGGGAGAGATGGAGGAGAACCATTTTTCTGGATATTCCACAGTATTCGACTGTCATTACAGTGTTGGTGTATGACACAATGATGTAACAGCTTCAATTCAACATCCCAATAATAACATTGCTTCAACATACACAACTTCCATTTACCAACTCTGACCATAAAGATGTCTATCATATAGAGATCAATAAGGTTCTCATTTTTATGGTCAATACAGCTCAAATAGAAGTTTACCTGCGTGAATTCAATAACATTAAATAGCGCTGACAAAACGGATCCTGTACTCTGGCCACTAAGAATCCATGTCTTACATGACGACAGCTGTGTAGAGGTAAAATATGTTTATATCTACAGTGAGCACATTTTCACATCAGCAAAAGCACTCACAGTCTAAAAATGTACCTAATGTGCTATATTCTATGCTGTGCTGTGTTCACAGATGCAACGCTATTCCAGTGTAATGTGATTTTTAAGGCCACTTTTTCAGTGTTGTTCATTCTCTTTCCCAGAGTGTCAGTTAGTGTTCTCATTTCTTTTACCTAACGCTGGCAAACAGCACTGTGTCAGATAATGTTGCAACTCAGCAACTTAGTTCTGTGCTCACCACTTTTAGTTATTTCAACTTTGTGATGAATTCTTTTGTCAGTGGTGTGGTACGTTTGAGCAAGGATGGGAGTCGAGAACTGGTTCCAGTTAAAACCAGGTTTGGAGTCCATCGGAACCAAAGTCCTGAAAGTAAATCAAACATGCCACTTTTGGATTTATTGTATTAAAAATTATAGATTATCACTGTAGATCTGTGTATTTCTTTTTTTCCTCACATAGGAAACTAATCAGGATTTAATAACAGAACCAAGAGCTAGGAATATAAGTAGGATCAGTTAATGGCACTGGTATTAGGTATCTCTATGATCATCTGGTACTGCTGCTGAAACACTTTATTGCTGCAGATGGTAGGGCAGCTATTAAGTTATAATATAACTGACCCAGAAGTTAATACAGTGAAGTCTATCAGTGCAGCCATGGGCCTCTCTTTAAAAGAATATAGTTTGTTATCTGAGTCCAAATTCATCCATCCATTTCATTAAGTTGACTTATTCAACCTGGCATCACTTAAAAGCAAAAATAAATAAATAAAAATACTTCTGTTAGCTTTTCGGCACTATGATAGGGATAAAATAAACCATAATGAAGTTCAACACAACATGGATATTTTAAATGGCCAGCACTTTCTTGTCAAGGCAAGACTAGTGAATAGCAGAGGAACATGAACTTTTTCTTTTTCTTTTTTTGACAGTAAGGCATGGCAGTTTTGATGGTGAACCACAATGTACTACAGCAGGACATCCACTAAGCCAAAATAGCCATTATGAATACTTTTTTGTATTTTTCAGTATCTGATTTAAAAAAGAAAAAGATAAAGTTTTTTTTTTTTGGCTGATAATGCCTTGGCCTTAAATTGTATGAAAGGGACAGGAACATCCCTATCTACACCAATCAATGAATATGGTGTCTCGTTGTTATCTTTGTTATCCAACTAAAAGGTGAAATAAGAAAAATTAGTAAAGCTTAATATAATGGTCTCTTTTTTTTAACTTGATTAAGTTCAAATGGCTGATCTGATGTACTGACAGATACGGCAGGATCTTGTACATACGTCTCTTACAGTGAACACGGTTTATTTCTAAAAAATAAAAACACTATATTACAGTGTAACAAATGGCTCTTGTAAAATGAGAGATAAATCAGAATTAAATCAAATTAAGGCACTTCTCCATGCAAACAAAGTGACAATTTAACAGAGGGAGCTCTCCATTCAGACTGTCAAGTCATCTGACTATGCCAGTAATACTATAATAATAACAATAATCTCCTATATTTATTTTCCACTTATCTAAAAGCAGAACTGACAAAGTACCCTTGCAGCCTGTTAGGGAAACTGAAGAGCAGTGATTAAGTAATGGAGGACAAAGCACAGCTAAAAAAAATGCATTAAAGGAAAACTGTTGTCTTTGAAGAAACATATTTGTTACCCTATAAGCAGCTGTATTGAACAATCAATATCAAATTTAGCTCTGTTCTGTATTGGGTTACTGTATGTCTTAACACTTGTTTAGCCTGGCTTAAAAGACTCTCAAACAGTTGTACATGTGTACTTGGCATTTTATTTCTAAGTAGAGAACAGACATTGTGGTATAATGAGCAGTTTGGGGGAAAATACAGAAGACACTACACCAACTGGTTACATACAGCTTCACAAAATTTTAAGGATGTTGCTGAGTTTAAAAGCCCAATGCAGCCACAGTACGCCCACACAGGTGCTAATTATTAAGCCTGACTAGAGCTTGTAGCTTGAGCGTGTAGGTGTCTACAAATTTACGGATTGACTGAAATGTCTCTTCTATCTGGGAAAATTAACTTGTTCATCCTTTTCGCTAGATTTACCTAACTGCAGAATGGAGCTGAAGCCAGTAATGCCCACATGGACTGAAACTATTTAACCTAGAGTCAGTGGTAACTGTTCACAGGAAAGACACTTGATTATTTTTGTTATTTGGTATGACATGAGCAGTGTTGGGAAGGTTACTTTTAAAATGTATTCCATTACAGAATACCGAATACATGCCCCAAAATGTATTCTGTAACGTATTCCGTTATGTTACTCAATGAGGGTAACGTATTCTGAATACTTTGGATTACTTAATATATTATCATGCTGTTTACAACTACGTGAATGTACTATTGCTGTGATTTATTACTGTTACTGAAGGTCCGCGGTAGTGCTGGGCGATATGGAAAAAATATTTATCACGATATGAATTCTTTTATATCACGATAACGATATATATCACGATATATGACCTGACCTGTGGTCATCTAGAAAGTACGCAGTCTGTAAACAGCGAGTGCCGAGGGTGCAGTCTTTGTTTTGAGTTACCGTAAAGTATGTCGCAAATCCGGGTGCACGTACAGCAGCACCAGCTCGCAAACCACGAGACGGAGTTTCTTTGCGAAAAATATCATTTTTTTTATACTTTATTTTCTCTTGCATAAAGTTAAGAGCATGTATAGTGAGAAGACAACACTAATATATTTGCCACAGGCTATTTAACCCTTTAAGACCTACCATAGAACCAAGTCTGCCAGAGCTTATCTTTATGTTTTTACATGCTGTAGTGCCACTTGCGGGAGTATTTCAAGTTTCCATATATCAATACAACCGTTATAGCCCAAATTTTAATAATATGTATGCATTAAGTCCATAGTAACTACATAAATTGCAAAAACCTGTAGTGCAATAAACTACAAAAAAATTGAAAATCGTTTTTGTTTTGTTTTTTACATATATTTCTAGTTAAAAAAAATTTAAGAGGCGTATCCCTCAAAACTGTAAATACAAAAGTTTCCAACCACGAGAAATTTATTTTGAGTGTCTTCATAGTTTTATTTTTGAGATACACTAATTTTTATATACTACAGGAAAAATGAAAATAAATATTATAATGCATCAAAATAAACTATTTCCAACAGTGTAATTGACTATGTGCACGTTAGCATATGCTACTTCCGGTGCGGAAACTCCTGTGGGGAGCTTTGTTTCCGGTGTCCTATTCGCGCCCTGTTTACGGTCCAAAACAAGTTAAGCAAATGAATAAATCAAGCGGCGATTTACATTTCTATAGATGTCTTGGGCATTTACCCAATATATCTGTAAATGATGTTCATCGACTTGTCGATATTTTTTCCCCAGCGCCTCTCTTTTTCTCAAAAGAGAAAAGGGATTCAAATGTTATATTTCTCAGTATCTGTAAACAGCGGTCCCTCGTTTATCGCGGGTGTTATGTTCTAAAAATAACCAGCGATAGGTGAAATCAAGTAGCCAGTTTTATTTTTTGACGCATGGACATCGTGGACATACAGTACTGCACTTCAGAGTCATACTGCTAGCGATCCATGTGGCGATTGTGTACTGTACAGGAGAGAGGTCACGGAGGAGATCGTCTGCAGCGATCAGGACGCAGGACACAATGTGATGTAAAAAAAAAAAAAAAAAAGCATGCAAACTTGCACTAAAAAAATCTGCGAAACAGCGAGGTGAAAGGTGAACTTCGTTATAGCGAGGGACCACTGTAATTCTGAAGGTAAGTCACAACATACCCTTCGTAAATACTAATGTATAGAAACCCTTACCAGCAATCATTCATTTTTTGTGTGGCTTTTTTTCACGGTTTGTTAACATGCTGTGTAGGTGTGTACTTGACTAGCTGATATCGACATAACGGGGAAACATCTGGTTTGACTATTCTTCACCTGTAGTTTCAATGTTGAACATTTGCCTGTTTAAATCATAAGACCAGTCACTATACAGAGATGTGCTTCTGAATGTGGACGATGTGTCTTCTGATTTTGTAATGCAGTTCTGCTTGTGTTGAGTGATGTAAACAACTGATCGATCTAAACTCTTTAAACATCAAAATTGATCATTAGATTTTTTATGACACAACAGTGGTGAGTGTTCCCACCTTCTGCTCTTTGTAACTTAACGCGATCTTTCCGTTTTCGAGTTTTGGACATGATTTTGGAGTATATCTTCGCAGTAGCAATTGACCGCAAAGTAAAGCTACCGGAAATGTACAACCCCACATCCGGTCTCAAACCAGGAAGTTAGCATTTTCTCGTGCACATAGTCAATTTGAGTTCTAAGCATCCCAGAAACGATACAGAAAAGCATAAAGTCAAACATGTCTTTTAAAAACACCAACATAGGCTTATAAGGCCCTTTCGCGAAAATGACGTCACTTCCGGTTTCGGGCAGGTAATGGCGGACATGCGATAGTTCGCGCTGACGTATATGCCAACGTAGGAAGTCTTATGAACGTCGGCAAAGCCTGTTTCTGGAATATTATCTTTTTGTTGCTGCAAGTTTGGAATATTATGTTTTTGTTGCTGCAAGTGCTTCTTATGCAATTTTTGCAAAGCTATATGTGGAAGGAAACCATGACCTAGTGCAAGCTAATGGCATAAGATGTAAGTACAACTCCTCCGGTTTCACATGCAAAAAACAATATTGTGCTACCTTACGTGGTTCCAGTTCTACAGGGATTTAAAAATAGTTAGGTAAAACGGAGTGTGCCTGCTCCGACCGGTAGTAAAGGGTTAATTATATATTTTATGTAATAATTTATAAAATTTGGGTTAGTACGATATAAACGATAGAAGACAAATGGCACGATAGACACTTTTCTATCGTCCACACGATATATATCGTCATATCGCCCAGCACTAGTCCGCGGCTCCGAACCGTAGTAAAGGGACATCTGGCTAATACGGTGGGTTCTGTGTCGGGCTTGTAGCTGAAAACTAGCTTTACTTTGTTGTCTGGGTCAAGTTTGCTAGCGAGAGACAGAGAGAGGCGTTGAAAGCCTGCTCCAACGGAACTTATTTTTTCCGGAGGAAAACACGAACACAGTGTACAGTTGAGTCTTAATAGCTTACTTACAACTGGGCTCGTCAGGCACTCTTCTTGGCTGCAGTGGTTATTATTATATTTACATGCTTCCAGCTCCCGTTTTTGCTCCGTGACAGCTCGGACTTTTCCTTTCTCTCCCTCCCTCGCTCACAGACACATAACGTGTATGGTAGTCCATTCTCGCTGCAGCACGGACTACACTGCCCATGAGGCTACATTCTTTAGGGCCATGCCTGTAGCATTCTACCTATTAGCTTAGCACAACAACAACGACAACAAAAAGGCGCTCTCTCACCCAGGAAACACGCAGAGAGAGAGAGCGTCACACTGTAACCATGGCAACCGTAATGCTGCCACCTGGAACAACAGAACATAGCTGTCAAACAAAACCCAAACAGTCCTGACCCGCGACAATATGAAACAGGAAAGTACCGCCGTGTAATCCATTTATTTCAACAAAGTAACTGTATTCTATAATACCACCTTTTTAAACGGTAACTGTAACGGAATACAGTTACTCATATTTTGTATTCTAAATACGTAATGGCGGTACATGTATTCCGTTACTCCCCAACACTGGACATGAGCTTCAAACTGTAGTTAGCTTTGTTCCAGGGCCTCAATGTTATAACCATTGACTGTAGAAAACATGGACGACGCGACTCCGCCTCCTCCCATTGTGCAAAAATGAAGCCAAAATATCCCGCTTGTGGAGGCTGCCATCTTGCAAATTTGGAGCCAGAGTCTGCGCAGTAGTGACTTGAGGTGGAGCGACTGTGTAACGCTCCCGCCCACACACCCGCTGGACGTGACCGCAAACACGCCCCCCTACACTTTTTACGTAGCCCGGCTGCTCGAGTTTTTTTGCTGGTTTACCGCGACTGACGACTCGTTTAATTAAGGTAAATACAACCATGTCACTGTTATAAAAAAAAGACACACAGCTTATCATCTTATAGTTCTAAAATCACTTTGTTGTTAATTCGTTAGCTAGATTAGCCGCTAGCATACGCGCTGTGTTGGAGGCTTGTTGCTAGCTAGTTAGTGATGCTACACACCTGCTACTCTAATAGTCTGTGTTATTGAAGGATTCAGCACTTCTTATGTTTGTTTTTATCCATTTTTAGACAGCGATGAGATCAGCTGCACGCTCTACAGAAGCCCAGAGTTACTGTTAATATCAAAAATATAATGCTGTCCTTTGAGATTTTAACATAAGACTGTGAGTGTAATGGATCTAAAACTGTTTAAATCTTCAGAACCCTCTACATCCTGGTAACATGGAAACTTTAAAAACATCAGCAGAACGTTTCAGTAGTGTAGTCTAATTTGTTCTTTTCATTTAATAATAGAGTCCATATTATATCAACAGCTACATTCACCCTGGAGAGAAACTAGTGAGGGAGACCATCAGGACCAAGCTGGGTTTCCTGGGTGCAGAGGTTTGGAGAAACTTCTTCCTTTTCTTTCATCACAGCTGTCCTGTGCCAGATGTTCTGTTGACCGACTGAGAGAGACTTCATTTAAGAAACACCAGGAAGACTGAAGCTCATCGCATTGATCAAGCAGGACTCATGATCTTCACCAGCAGCTCCCTCACAGGGAAATCTTCAGCACTCCTCTGTAGGCCCGATCCAGGAGATGGATAAACCCAGCATTTCATGAACACTGTGATGGAGACCTTTGGTTTGTGTAATGTTATAAATACTCGGGTACTCCCCAGAGGCTCCGGACTTTTACATAAAGATATTATATTCAGTCCTGTAAGTTATATATTTAAAAATATATGATCCTCTCTGGTTACTCTGGTATGAATAACTCTGAATCACTTTATGGTAAATAACACACTATCTGCAAAAAACTGTGAAAGAATTCCAGATGACAAGTTTGTAGTTCAACATACAAGTGACGACCTTTGACCTTCATCAGGTTTTATTTAATTGTGTCAGAGAAAATCTCATGTGCTCTTCATGCAGCTGAGTACATCAAGTGTTTAAAACAGAAGCTGTGCAGGTCTGAGATCAGCAGCTTTGTGAAACACCAAACTGAGGTCCTGTTAATGCTGATATATAGTGACACAGTTACATGAGTGATTAATCCTTTTGTTTTTTTGTCTTTAACTTTATCAATAAAGCTGCAGCTTTCACTACAGCACGTGTGGTACTTTAACCTTTGTACTGTTTTCATCAGTTCATTTTGCAGTTAACATGTGAACATGTTGGATGATCTGTCTGCTGTCACTGGGTGGTGCTGAGGTCTGAATCTGAGGGCAGCCCCTGTAATCACAAAGAGAACAGAACCATCACAAACTCAAATATAAATTTTATCCCTCAAAATTGAAATAAAGCTGATTCTTCTGTCCTCACACACTCAGGATCTGAAGTTCTTCTCTTACATTTTTTCAGTATTACAGTACACTACAGTACTTTAATCCATAGTTCCTGATTAATGAGGAGTTACTGAAGTACAAGCTTTTAAAAAAGATGTTACTGTCTTTACAGATGTGGCAAGAGACTGAAAACATGCTGTTGTTTGCATATATTTAATATTCAGCTCTGCACAGGAGCTGAAGCAGAGTGCAGCCTGTTGCTTTTACAGTATAATACTTGTAATATAAGTACAGTAACAGTAATTAGTGACTGATTAGCCAGGAACGTTTCTCTTGATTTCTTTAGTAAATTCATTCACCTGCACAGATTAGCTAAACGAACCCTGACAGCCGAGTGCTCATCTTAGCTAGCTAAGGTCTCAGGACCTAGCTAAGGACGGTAGTTACGGATTAGCTTACAAACACGATTAACTTACCGAAAAAGTGCAGCGGGGCCTCGGGTCCTTCAGTCGGGTAGTCCAGTTTACTGAAGAACACCTCAGGCTGTCAAGTTAAACACTCGGTCGTGTTTTCGTAACGTAAACGCTGGCCCGCCTCTCAGAGCCTACGCTCCATCTGCTATTCCCGAACAGAGATACGCAAGTTTCTCCGCGACTGCAGCTGTCAGTCAAAGCTGCTATGATGACGTTACACCCCAATTTAACATCACCGCGGTAGGTGATGGACATCAATCAGCATGATGAGAACTATTGATAACAAAAGAAAGAATCTTTGGAAAAAAATTATCTAAGGAGAATAAATTTATTTTAGTCTGACCCCAGTCCCATCCGCTAACATGGAGGAGGCGGGGTTTATGACCTATACTGCAGCCAGACACCAGGGGGCGATAGAGACGTTTTGGCTTCATTTTTGGGGAGCTGTGGCATAGTCCATGTTTTCTACAGTCAATGGTTATAACTAAGGACCCCTTGTTTCAAAGTAACTCAAATTTTACCCACAACATTAGCTGAGCTGGTTGTTCATGTTAGTGCCTTGGTGAGTGCTTTAACTGCATTTTTCCCTCCCATTTCCCTTTCTATGAGCTTTTCTCTAATTGTTACCCCCTCATGTCTTCCATCTTCCTGTTTGTAACCCGCAAATCTATCTCAGTATGTCTTGAAGGATAGCTCCTAAAATGCATCATGTTGACAGAAATGGTGCTGCCAGACACACTACAATGGGTGATGTGCTCAACCAAATTTGGTCACATTTACTTTAAAGTGCAAGTAAATGTGTTTTCATGCACACTCCAGTGTCATAAGACACTGCTGTAGTTGGACTATAATGAAACAATTTCAGACAGAGCTGTGCCGAAGGACATCCAAAGCAAGGATGTCTCGTTTTGTTAAATGCCTGTTGCCTCAGCCTCTCTCTGCTCATGTCCTTCACTTGCATCATTGGCAGGAGGCACGAAGATGCAAATAGGGTATCCAAGGAGAGCAATCAGAGGTGTAAAAAAAACTGAGGAGAGATACTGTCACCTTATTTGTTTGTGCTCGTGTATCTGCACCTGCTGATTATATTATCCAAATCGCATGCTCTTCCTTCTCAGGCTTCTTATGAATCCAATCATCTTAATTTTCAAAGACTGCTTTTCAAATTTTATATTAACTTTGCAGAAGCTTTAATGAAACGAGATGTATGTGTTTAATTAGTTTTTTTTTTTTTTTGATGTGTTGAGATACTGTAGACTCTATTTCTCCTGGATATCTTTTCTCAAAACACTGTACAGAACTTTTGAGCCACCTCTCATTTCTTTGCATTTTGCTTTTAAAGACCCAGACTTTTAGATTTTTTTATTCAAATGATCTTGAGGAGTAGTTATTTCTGAAGGTCTCTTTTTTTTTATTCTTTTTTAGTCCAGTTTATGTACCTGACCAATTTCTTAGGAACATTTTTGTTTATTGTATGTTAAGCCACTTAGGTGACCTACAAATAGAATTTGAAAAATTGCCTAAATCAAGGGATGTGTTGTGGTCTTCCAGTCCTCTCAATGCGATCCAAAAAAACCAAAACAAAAGGACATGGTTCACACTTTTTTAAAAGTTTTTGGCTAATAGTGCTTTAATTGTACTGGACAAGTGAAGGACAAAAGAGGTGTGAAGTGGCAGGTCTATCTACAAGTAAGGCCTGTCTACAGCAGATGAGCAGTATCTGAAAGTCATGTCCTTAAGAAACAGGAGAAAATCTAGCAAAGATCTGATACATGACCTGAGAGATGCATCTGTCTCTTCAGTTAATCAATCAAATGTTTGCCAAAGCCTCATCAGAAATGGTCTCTGTGGGTGTCAAGAAGCCAGTTTTAGGGATTAAAATAGGGAGAAAAGGCTGAGGTATGCCAAATTACACAAGAACTGAAATTGAGTGGTTCTTTTGGAATGATAAATCCAGATTTGAAAATCCTGGTTCAAATTGTTATTATATACAGAGGCGGTCAGGGGAGAGGTACAACAATAAAAGTCTACAGCCATCTTTAAAAAACAGAGATGGCCCTGTCATGGTTTGGGGCTCTGTTTCAGCCTGCTGCGTTGGAGATCCTGTCAAAATTGACAAAATGATGAACAAATAAATGTGCCATCAGATTTTGATCTATCATGGACCTGTTGATTTTTGAGACAGTGTGGGACCAAACAGGAAATGAAACAAAGGGCAGCCACATTCAAAGAAGAGCCTTGAGAACTGTTTCTAAAGACTAAGAAAGCTTATCTAAAAGAACTTAGGCTGTGGGGGGGGGGGTGTCATGTTTGTTTGGGGGTTTTTTTTTTGGTTTTTTTTTTCACCTGGTCACGGCAGATAACAGCCACTTCCTGGACCTGGTTCTATTTGAGGTTTCCTCCTATTAAAAGAGTTCCATCCCACATAGGTGATCAGCTAATTATTGCCGTTTTCTTTGTATTACTTTAGAGTCTTTACCTTGCAACATAAAGTAGCTTGAGGCAACTGTTGTGATTTGGCGCTAAACAAATAAAATTTGATTGAATCATATCAAGTCTTGACTTTCAAGCTTGCTAAAACTGTGCAAACTCTATTTTTATGCAATGTATTTCCATGTATTCTTAGACATCCGCACTTAATTCCCATTTTCTTAGCAAAATATAATATAAGAAAACATTGTGGCTCAAGACTTTTGCACACTAATCTACAGATGAAACTTATCAGTCTTACTCTAAAATTGCATCAAACTGACAAACTTCTGAACAGAGTTCGGGTGGAAAGCAAGCGGGCTCTGAAAAACTCTCTCCTCCTTGTTTAAGGTCAAAACCATTTGTTTCTTCAGGACATCATGTAGACTGAATAGTTAATCCATCTGGATTAAACTGTAAATCATAACATGTGACAGATCATATTTTATAGCTTGGATAAAGTAATGCTGTGTGTGTGTGTGTGTGTGTGTGTGTGTGTGTGTGTGTGTGTGTGTGTGTGTGTGTGAGGCTCAGGAGGAAGGAATGCATGTTAAGAATGACTCAAAAGGTTCATGAGGTTCAGCGCTAACAGACTAAAATGCAACCATGCATCCTTCACTGAACTTATGTATTATAGACAGAGTTCAATAAAGGTCAGGTTTACAGCTAAAAGGCCTCCTTCAGCTGTCTAAGTGCAGCCATAACATGGATGCAGAGTCAAAACTCAGACAGCACTTAACAGTCAACTTGGACTGACCTGAGAGTTCCTCTTCATAAATGGTTAAAGGCTGATACAGACAGAAATGGTAGGAGTGGCGTTATTGGAAATGAGCTGGCAGCGTGCTTCAAACAGACTTGTTTCTTTCTATCCGATGAAATGTCCCTCCTTCTGAAGGTAGATAATGCTAAATTCCTAAGAGAAAAGTTTCCACACATTTTCTTATGAGCATGAAGAGTTTTGCTCCAGTTGAGTTACATATCATGTTCTGGTGTGCAGTAACTTTTACAGAAAGGTGACCAGAGAAAATTACTTCACCAAAGAGGGCCAGAGGTTGTAGAGTTGCCATCGAGATGTTTACCATTCACTGACAATGACCAGTGATGGACGTATTATAAAATTCTTTGCTATAAGTAAAATTGTGTATCATAACCAGTGAGCTTTTGTCTCTCTGTTGCCCAGAATCCACTAAAACCTTTTCTCTGTGGAAAAATTACCTGTCATCTCCCAGCTGGTTCACCTCCTACCTGCTTGTTCATACTCAACCATTGCTCTCCACCCAAGGAACATTGAAAAGTCTATCCCTGTACAGCTTTAGCCTTGGATCTCTCAAATAAGCATCAAATCCTACTTGCATTTAAATCCTCCTGCTGCCTGGCAGACAAGTCCTCCCAATCTGTGAAACTGAGTGTGTTTCTCTAACTGCAAGTTCTAGTTGTTGTTGTCTGAAAATACTTGCCAAAAAACTAGAAAGCTGTCCATCTCTGGTTAAGAGTCCAAAAATTAGAATTGCCTCATTTAGCTATGATACATTTTTATGATATTTCATCTTCTTTGAATTATACAATATATATCAGACAAGATTTTCAACTTACCCTGCTTTCCAGGCATGTCCTATGAGCATGAGCCCCAAAGGCAGGCCTCGCACACACTGGTGTCTTGGGCCTGGGTAATTTAAACCTATATAAAGGTGTCTGTTAGCTTTGTAGCTTAGCATATAATGATATTTTTTGCATACATTTTTTTTACCCTCATGCTTTTATGCTTTATATTGCCCATTTATGTCTATAAAATGTATGGTGTTTTCTTTAATGGTTTAACTATTGTATTAACAAAATTAAAAAAAAAATCATACATGGTAATCTCCATTGACAATACACAAACAAGTTAAACTCACGACTATTTTCCTTAATCCTGTCCTTGTACTTTATGATACATTATATAGCTGGCATATAAAGAATGCAGTATTTGCATATATACTACAAAAAGCACTGACTTTCACTGGTTTATTGTATCTATGAAAGATGGAGGCAAAAAATGGATTTTGAACAGCAGGGGAAATGTGTCCCCTGCCTTACATCTCTGCATATATTGCAGCAGGTTACAGTGGCTGACTCAGCTGTAATGAGACATTAATGAAGATGTTGGGTAATTTGGGCTGGCAATAGAAACTGGCAGGGAAAATAAAGAGAGGGAGGAGGAAGGATAAGGCAAAGGTAGGAAAGCACCAGCTGTTTTTCCAGACTCTCCACGAGGGGAGTCACAGCTGTCCTCTTCCTCTCAACTCTCCTCCCTCTCCATAACCTTTTCCTCAATTTTTCCTCTACACACCACCCTTCAGAAACCACTTCAGCAAAATGACTTTAATGAAGATGCATTACTGCACTAAAGCCTAATCCATTGTTGCCACACAGATTGAGTCCTCCACGCATACACGTCTCGCTCTCATAGTGTGGGCACAAGAGTTTCCTTTCATCTCCATCATGTTGGACAGCTACCCATTTCAGCTGCAAAGTTTTTGATAGTCTTGCAAAACATAAAAAGCAAAGTCTGCAAAGGCTGGCTGAGTGTAAGAGGAGTAAATGGAAAAGATTGCATTCGATAGGTAAAACATGGTTGCCAAAGCTAGTTGCTACTTTAACCTTAAATGCAGAATAACAGATATTTTGGCTATGCATGTGTGGATCAGTGGCGGGTGGTGACTTTTACTGAAAAGCAAGCAGAGATGATGGCCCCAACTCCTATCCTCCTACCTGGTTGCAGACAGGAAGCAAAAGTGTAATTTTTAAAACTGAATGCAGGGATGTCAGTGCAAAAGACTTAAGAGCTCTGAAATTCTAATGACACTGGATAATAATAAACAGATGGATACACACATGAATGCTTCATTAGTTCTAAAATATTCATCCCTTCAAAGTAATGTTGATGAAGTCTGGGCGCATTTAAGAGTGAGATGGTATGTCCTCTTAAGGACATATCAATGACATTTGTCGTTTTGTTCTCGTGGAGCACATTAAAGAAATAAAGAAATGGAAAGTGGTAGAAACTAAGCAAGTTTCATCATTAGAATCTTTACTATTATTCAAAAGAATATTGGAGAAACAAAGATATTGGCCAAAACTCTCTTGATTCAGTTTCAAAATCACAAAAATGTCAAGCTGTCAAGTCTGCATTGTCATCAACTCCTAAACCGTTTGTCTGCAGCTGAAACAAGAAAAGGTCTCCAGTCAACAGTGAGATTGTGCAGTAGATGTTTTCTGTTTGTGGTTATGATTCTTGCTTATGTTTATGCATCTTTATTATAAATATTGCTGTCTCTTTTTGGACACAACGTCAATACATTTCCCTTTCCCCGAGTAATTTTAGTGGTCACAAAGTCTTGATATGAAAATCAAACCTTTATTTTTATTACTAATTATTAAGAGGGATATTACAGCTTCTTCTTAGCTCTTCTTAGCTATTTTTTTAAAATATATTTCATAGATGTTACCTGACGTCCCCTGTTAAATAGAAATAAGCTTCACCACAGTTTTCCCAAACATCTTAGATTTTTTGGGGAGGCTGACATAATGGTACTTTTTAGACAGAAACAAAGTTATTTCACAAAAACTATAAAACCACCAGGGTCAAATTTAAGCCCCGCTTTGGTAATAGTTAAATGTGAATCCATTTTGCTGAAAAACTGCCTGCAGTCACACACACACCTTAAACCAATCCAGGTCATTTTTCTTCGGTAAATCTCTCAAGTGCATCCAGATTTTATGGCCTTCTTCACCAGGAGTTTTTTAGGTTCTTGTCATGATTTCTTCCACCTTGATGATATTCCTAATTCCAGACATCGCCACTGTAGAGACAGTCTTCTTTGGGACGTATACCTATCCCTTCCTTCTAACAAAATCTCTTTGGTTAAAGAGTTCCAAAGGACTTGCTTCTAGTATGCATAATCTTTCTCCATACTTTAATCTGGCTTTAAGGTGTCTCTTCTGTAGAAATCGAGGGGTTTTTTTGGTCCACAACCTCGTACTCTACTCCTGTTCAGGGTCCAAGTGACTGTTTTCTTTGAGGCTACAATTCCTGACTTGGCTAAGGCATTCACTAGTGCCTTGGCAGTTGTTCTCAGACACATCTTTAGACACATCACTCGCAAATTTTCTTCAGATAGTCTTTGAAATCTTTCTACTTCTGCCAGATTTGTCCTGTACTGTGTGGCTCTCTTTAAATTTTCCTACTTCTCACTTCAGTTCTTGACAGTTGGAAAATGCAGTTTTATGAGAATCAACAATCCTTTTTCCTCAAGTCTAAACTGATGTCTTTTGTTGTTGGCATGATGCTTTCTTAAGTGACAGCTCAAACCCTTTTTTATAGAAGTTTTTATACCATCTGCAAATTGGAAGATAACCCTTTATTTTTAACTTGATTTTATGTGCTTTGGGCATATCCCTACACAGCAGTGGTTTGTTCCATGGCTCAATAAAATAGTCAGTTTTTCAGGGGGCTAATTATATTGACCCTTTAAAAAAGAAAAAAGTCAGTATAATATAATTCTGTTTCTGTTTATATGATTTCTTTCTAAAACAAAGTAGTATGTTTAGACAAGCTATGTTGAAAATTCTCATTTAAAAAAAGGAATTACATTTCATAGGTAGACTTATCTTTTTTTTTTTCTTTCACTGTAACGATATTAGAGATGTCCGCTATCACTGACATCATACAGACCCAACAGTAAAACAAACTTCATGCACAGAGATTAGCACTCTTGCCTCACAGCAAGAAGCAAGAAGGTTCTGAGTTTGACTTCACCTTGTGGGGGGCCTTTTTGTGTGGAGTTTGCGTGTTCTTCTCCTGTATTTGTGCATTCTCTCCAGGTACACCAGCTGCCTCCCACTGTCCAAAAATATGCAATTAGTGGGGATAGGTTAATTGATGATTCTGAATTGCCCATAGGTATGAATCTGTGTAGAATAGTTATATGTCTGTCTGTGCTAACTCTGCTCCAGATTATCTACCTGTCCAGGGTGTACCTACCTCTTGGCCTATGGTACCTGGGCTAGGTTCCAATAATAAGAATAAACAGAAGAGAATGGATGAATGGACAAAATATGGACAAGTAGGATAGCTATAGAACTATTTAATAAATAAATAGGGTGGAGTTTGTCACTATGAAGACACCCAAATAGTCAGCAGAGGATATTTTCTGACTTTATTTATTCATTTACACAGATCAACCCATTCTATTATAGATATTGCCACATTTACAACTAGCCACAAAATGTAAATTAATCTTTATATTGCTCAAATTTCAAAAATGTCATTTTGGTCTGACCTAAGAACTGCCAGTGATGCTCTTTAATTGTTATTGACTTCTCATACAGTATGTGAAGTGCTCTATAAAGTTAATAGGGAACAGTAATGAAATCTTGTGATTTAGACAGAGTTGAGCTCTTAGTAATTCAGTTTATTATTCAGATTTAATGATTGTCCTTCAACAGTATGACTGCCCAATAAATGTAACACTCCTTGTGACAATTTGCAAATTAATGCAGATTTGTTAAAAGGGTATTTGTGAAGGCAATTTGAGAGACTAATTTCTCACTGGAAGAGCAGTCAAAATACTATTACTGACTGGCAGACAATGCTAGCTCTTCTAAATTAAATGCCTCATTAGAGGGAATTCAGCACTTTTTAGTGGAGTCCATGAATTAACACTCAGTTCAGCTGTGATGTGATGCTGTTGAAATGCATTTTCTAGACATACTAGCTTCTAGTAAAATCGCCCCTACCTTAAATAAAATAAATAAATAAAAACATTACAGTATTTTATTCAAAAAGGCAACTGTGCTCCTATTTCAGTATTTTGAGGTGTTTATGCTTGCCTCTTCTTAGAGCAATGTGGAAAACATAAATCACTGTCCTGTGTGTGAAGGTTTAGGGGTTTTTGTATAAATTATTTATAACATTGTTGACTGTATTTGTATAATTGCATTGTATCTGTGGCACTTGTATTTGCAGGGCATAAACACTGAGTCACATTTTTCACTGGGGTTGTGAACTATAGTTTAGGAGACTCTGCCTGAAAGGGATTATTGGGATGTTGACGTGTTTACAATTTTTTTATTTTAAGTAAGCCAAGTTATACAGAGAGATCAGCATGCAGAAACATTATCTTCTCCTAAACCCTGTTGTTGTAAACTTGGCACATTTGATATGCGGCGAAGTGCACACACACATACACACGCTAAATGCTTTCATATTTTCAGCTGCTGACCCAGCGTGACCTGAAGAAACAGGCGCTAGTGCGTGCATCGCAACTCCATGATCACAGACTGAGCGATACAAGCTATATACTGTCATTATGTATAAATAATTCAACTTACTAGGAAATACTATTTTTCACAGTCTGGGTGTCAGATGGGAAAATCGATAATACTTTCCAGTAACTATGAAGCTCTAAGCAGCAGGAAGTTAACTTAGCTTTAAGTGAAAATAGGGGAAAGAAAGTCTGTCTTTGTTTCAAGGCAAGTGAAACCACCTACAAATGCTAAAAATGCACACTAATTAACATATAACTCTCTCATAGTTTTACCCACTATTATCCCAGGGTATATCTCTACAAAGACTGAAAGCTGCAGGGAAACAATACACATCCCAAGGCAGGCAAATAGCTCTACGGTAAGCTGGTAGGTGATATATTTATTGTACCTTTGGATGGAGCCAGGTTGTTTCTTTCTGCTTAGTGTCTTTGCTAAGCTAAGCCAGCCACCTGATACATATATAAATGTATGCTTAATGTACAGACTTAAGAGAATAATAATTATTATCACCATCTGCATAGTGTAGGAGTTTAGAAATTTGATATATAGATATCAAACAAGTGGAACTACTTGATGTGGTAACCCAGCAGCCCAAAGTACCTTTCACCAGCTACATCATTACAGATAACTATGCACAATTTCACACCCATACAAGACCTTATTCTGTATATGCCCAGCAAATCAGAAAGAACCTCATCAAATCTATGGGGGCTGGATGAGAACTACTACCTTTTTAGTGACTCATGGAACTGCAGGGTACTCCTTAAAGTGGTCACTACTTATACAGTAAACATCCTGAGCTTCAGCTGCACTTTGAGGATGACTTACCCCACCCACAGGCATACGCAGGTATAAAAACACTCAGAAAATCATCCTCTGGACACATTTGGTATTTTCAAACCTTTACTTAGCAGGAAAATGATTTAACAGCACATCCTTAATTATAAGAGCCAGAGGGAGTAAACTCAGAGGAGGGAGGGCTCCAGACATTTTAAACACTGACAGTGGGAGATACCTATTGTGGTGAGTGTAAGAGTCCACTGCTGATGCTCAGTGACTTGCTCAGAGGCACTTGGAGAGCAGCAGAGGGGGAGAAAATGCTGTTACTCATCGCTCCTCCTACACGTATTTTTCAGTCTGTAAGTTCAGGCCAGCAATGGGGAAAAAAAGATTCTGTAACCTTTAGGCAGTGCTTGCTCCCACCTCTACACATGTAGGCAGCTATATCTTACGCTGACTATTGAAAATTCAAAAAGAGACAAAACTGTATTGCTCTAAAGCTGTATTGAATGTTTCTAAGAGTTAGAGAAGAGAAAGGACCACATCTGCACAATAAAATGTTGAAACTTTGTAATCTAGTATGAACTATTGTCCAGTCCTGTCGTCAAATTAGTTGGGTCTGACACTCTAACATAGTCATGGAGTGACTATGGTAGAGTCCCTGGCCATGGTTATAAAGACAGAAGCATAAGATGAATAAATAAAGTCTTAATTTTCTTTCCCTGCTGCCCTGTAAAGTAGAAGAATTGGTTAAATGAAAATGTCTGAGGTCAAAACCTGAATTACATTTTAAGCTTCTGAGATCTGATTCTTTTTTTATGACCACATCCCTGTATCTTATTGACATGAGTGCTTTGTAATCTCAACCCTCATTTCAGTTCTGCTTTTTGTCACAAAGGAAAGGTACAACTGGCTCCACACTGAATTTTACAGCATGTCATTTATAGTCCTCTTGATGTGGTTATTTGTTTAACTTGCACTCAAGTTCAACAGCATTCTTGGTACTGCCTGTCTCAGTGACCTATGACCCCATGCAATTGTTCTCACCACTTCTGTTTATGTCACTTGAAATAACATAAACAGAAGTTACAATGACATGTTACCTTACATTAATTTACTGGAGACCCAAACGTACCTTGTCCCTAAACCAGCCCCCTCTGAACTCAGTAGTTCATATTATAATGACTTTTTTCCAAAGTGAGGCAGGTCCTCACAGTGTGACTGAATAATCAAAGGTATGCCCCAGTAACATGAGTAATACAAGTGTGTACACACACATATACACAGACCCTGTACTCCTCCAAAATTGTAACAAAATGTTTGAACAATAAGACCAAAAACACTTAACCTGACAAAGAGAACCAACATTTATCAGACAGCTAAAAGTAAACTTTCGTACTAAAAGATAATTAGCGGTATTGTTGTCATAGCTGAGAGGCTTATAAATACCAAAAATGTGGTCGTTTCAGATGAGTTTTGCATTTGATTTCAAAGCCAAACAGGATATTTATTTATAAAATATTTATATATATGTTATAAACTCCATGATTTTCAGTTTATTTATATAACAGTTATTATCCTACTGTGCAAAAGTGTTGAGCCACCACTTATCTCTTTATATTTTGCTATGAAAAAGGGAAATAGGTGCAGGTATTTACTGGAACGTGCAAATATTAGTATAAGTTAGTGGGGATAGGTTAATTGGAAACTCTAAATTGCCCATAGGTATGAATGTGGGAGTGAATGTGAGTATGAAAGTGTCTATTTGTTAGCCCTGTGACAGACTGGCGACCTGTCCAGGGTGTACCCTGCGTCTCGCCCTAAGACAGCTGGGATAGGCTCCAGCCTGAAAACCCTGAAAAAGGATAAGCGGAAGAGAATGGAAGGATGGATGTACAAATATACAGGGAAATGTGATATATAAGGCAAAAAAAAAAAATTCATACACTTTGTATAGAATTCTAATGAGTTTAAAAAACAATATTAGTTATGACTACTTTTATTTTAAACACAGCCTGAAATCTCTTAGGCAAGCTTTCTTGTAATTTCTTCAAGCACTATTCAGCAATAGTTCTCCATGCTTCTTGAAGGACATTCAAAAACACTTCTTTATATGGTGGCTGCCTTCTCTTCTGTTACCTGTTAAGATGATCCCAGACTGCTTTAATGATGCTGATTGTGTTTCATTGTAGGGTGTTCTATCAAGGTGACTTTTATCACATTGCCAGTGTTTCGCATCATTGCCATGGTGAAATACAAAGTTGTTACCAAAAAAACGCTTTCCACATTGCATTGTATGGTGGCTCAAAATGTGACAGTGCTTATCTGTGTTCATAATTCCATCAATTTTAACAAAATCCTCAACACCATGGCTGTAATGCAGCCCCAACCCGTGACAGGGTCTCAACCGTGTTTTACAGATGCCACTCACACTCATCTCTCTCCTGACCACCTCCTCGAATCAAAACTTTCAAATCTAGATTCATCACTCCTAGTGCCACTGTTCTTTTGCTTGTGTAATTTTGCATCCTTCAGTCTTTTCTCCCTTTTCCCCTCACTAATGGATGGCATCTGGACAGTAACCCCTCCTTTGAGACCATTTTCTAATAAGCCTTCGGTAAAGGGCACAGTGCATCTGTCCAGTCAGGGTCTTTGCTGGATATTTTTTCTTGTGTCTTAAGAATTGATGTTAGATATACTATTCATCTGCTTTAGATCACTTGTCCAGTTTCTGAATTTTTTAAGGACACACTACACTCTGCCAATTTTTTAGCTAATAGATTTTTGGGATCTACTATTCTATGGCCATCAAACTGTCTTATCGAACTCGGATTTCAATAAAGAAAGGGGAATAAATTATAATTTTTTGCAATGTTGTCTGATATCTGTGTCATGGTCCTGAGTCTGTGGACTCAGTGGTTTTGGTTTTGATTACTATCTTATGTTTTAGGTTCATTCTTGTTGGGAATTTCTTGTTCTCAGGTTTTGTTTCAGTTTTCTATTTCAAGCTCCTTTTCTTCTGTGTCTCTGTGCCTGCCCTGTTCCCACGTCTTTGTGTTTCCTCCCTTTTGCCATGTCTTGTGTTAAGCTCGTGTCTGTGCATACCTGTTGTATTTCCTGTTTTACTTTGAAGGTCCTTGTCTTATGTCAGTGTGTTCAGTTTACGTTTCCCCTGTCTCGTCGGCAGTGTTGGGGAGTAACGGAATACACGTACCGCCGTTACATATTTAAAATACAAAATATGAGTAACTGTATTCCGTTACAGTTACCATTTTAAAAAGGTGGTATTTAGAATACAGTTACTTTGTTGAAATAAATGGATTACACGGCGGTACTTTCCTGTTTCATATTGTGGCAGGTCAGGACTGTTTGGCTTAGTTTGACAGCTATGTTCTGTTGTTGTCTGCAGCGTTACGGTTGCCATGGTTACAGTGTGACGCTCTGGTCGTGTCCAAATTCATGGGCTGCATCCTCCTGAGGCCGCATTTGTAGACCGATTACGTCACAGCGACGCGCCGAAGGCTGTCCAAATTCGTAGACTCCTGGGACTTCAGCCGGGTCACTGAAGCCGCCGAGAACGGCACAAGTCCCGGCACATCATTTCCAGATCACCGCGGACTTTCGCTACTCAGGTTAAACGTAATATATAAGTCACTTAGACAACCTAAAAATGTTATTGTTGGGCTTTTTTCAGTGTTTTATTTGTTCGTGAGTAAATCGGTTTGGCTGAGATTAAAGTTATCAGATTAGATTAGATAAAATAAAACTTTATTAATCCCCCGGGTGGGTTCCTCCTTGGTTTTCACACAGCTGAATAAACGTCAAACAGAAAACTGATTAAACAGAAGTATGAGACGGTTGAGAATTTACGCCAGTGTCCTGTTATATTTTAGATAGCAAGGAGCATATGGCCAAGTTTATTAAACTCCACCAAGACAGCGGTGACGCTAATCAGAAGGCTAGACCGTCCAATTTCCCCAGCCGTTTACTTCCGGCCTACCCGACCTTCTAAGGACCCGGCCCACGTAGACCGCGGAGGCCGGGTCCTCAGGAGGATGCAGCCCATGAATTTGGACACGACCTCTCTCTCTCTGCGACTGTGTGCTTCCTGGGTGAGAGAGCGCCTTTTTGTTGTTGTTTTTGTGCTAAGGCAGAATGCTACAGGCATAGCCCTAAAGAGTGTAGCCTCATGGGCAGTGTAGTCCGTGCTGCAGGGAGAATGAACTGCCATACCCGTTATGTGTCTGTGAGCGTGAGGAGGGAGTAAAAGGAGAGTCGAAAAGTAGGAGTTATCATCGAGCAGAAACGGGAGCTGGAAGCATGTAAATATAATAATAACCACTGCAGCCAAGAAGAGTGCCTGACGAGCCCAGTTGTAAGTAAGCTATTAAGACTCGACTGTACACTGTGTTCGTGTTTTCCTCCGAAACAGTAAGTTCCGTTGGAGCAGCCTTTCAACGCCTCTCTCTGTCTCTCGCTAGCAAAGTTGACCCAGACAACAAAGTAAAGCTATTTTTCGGCTACGAGCCCGACACGGAACCCGACGTATTAGCCAGAGGTCCCTTTACTACGGATCGGAGCCACGGACCTTCAGTAACAGTAATAAATCACACAGCAATAGTACATTCACGTAGTTGTAAAAAGCATGATAATATATTAAGTAATCCAAAGTATTCAGAATACGTTACTCTCATTGAGTAACGTAATGGAATACATTACAAAATACATTTTGGGGCATGTAATCTATAGTGGAATACATTTTAAAAGTAGCCTTCCCAACACTGCTCGTCAGCTCGGATTTCTCCCAGCTGTGTTGCCCTCCTGTATCCCATTCCCTGATTGCCCCTGTGAGTATATAAGCCCTGTGTTTTCTCCTGCTTGTTGCTGGTCCGTCTTTGTTGTCTCCCCGTGTTTCCGCCGTATGTAGGTTTTTAAGTCAGTTTTGTTAGTTTTCTCAGTTTATGTTTCTCTTGGTTTCTCTGTATGCCATTCTCCGTTCCTCCTGTATCCTGTTCACCTCACTAAATAAAGCTCACTCTCCATATCTACGTCAGTACCTGCGTTTGGGTCCTTATACCACAACCCCACACGTCTGCCGTCACAGCCGTGGCAATCTGCTTGATTTTGCTGTCATTTTATGCTTGAAAGATTCATAAGTCAGTGTTAAGTAGCTTAACAAACATACAGTCCTCTGAAAATGGTTACAAGTACAAGGACTGGACTAAAAAATAAAATAAAATAAGAAGCAGTCAACCTTTGGAAAGCCAGAAGAACTATTGCTCAACACCATTTTAAAAAATCTTGACTTCAGCTTTTTATATAAGATTTCTAACATAATGAACAATGGCAAAACTGCCATGTAATTCTTTTAATCTAATTATAACTATGTCTATTAATTAAACTTGAAGTTTATGCCTACATTCCTTCATAGAGAAGTGATTTTTCACACACTAATTTTTGCTTATAATTTTTCTCCTAAGCGGGCTCTTTACAACTTTTCCTATTGTAATTCTTTCAAGTTTGATAAATACAGCCGTTGGCCAAAAATCAGCCTGACAGATAATACACATTCTCATGAAGCAGAATACAAATAATATTACCTGAAAGCAAAGTACAAATCCAGACATCATTTCTGGAGTATAAACACAAAATTCTCCAGCCTGCCACAAGAAATGCACATATCAGCTGCCAAACAGAACCTTAGGCTCATGGTTCTCTGCCAACTCTTAAGTCTTGCATAGAAAAGCAAACATATTCACATCCCCATAGAGAAAAAAAAAAAACCTGCAGAAAAGTCAACAGGCACATATCTTATATCCACTGGTGGCTCATTCTCACAATCTAGGGTTCATTTCACACCTCTAAATACTTTTACATCTTTTGCTGGTTGAGCTCTCACGGGCGGACCAACTGAGCAGCAGCCACTGCTGGCTGAGCCGCTTCTTTCCTCATACAACCTACCTTACATGGTAATATAACCCAGTGTACAGCACTGGGATTAAGAGCTTAAAAACATTTTTTTGCTTTTGCTAATGCTTGTTAAGTATTTGTGTGTGTGGGCAAGTGTTTGCATTTGCATTTAAACCAACAGGAACGCAGAGAACACCTAGAAGTTTTAAGTGTTTCCTTAAGGTGGAACTATATTACCAAAAACATCAGCTAATTCCCATATAGCTTTAAATATGACAGCTAATCATCAGTACGACTATGCCATTTCAACCGTTGCCACAGGTTCAGCAAGGCTGTGTGCCTCTGCACTTTGGAAATAGGCTTTGACAAAAAGGAAATCATCCTACCAGCTTGCTTGTCGTTTAAAAACAACCACTTTACATTTCCTTTCACTCTACTAATTAATATTCCTTTAAAAATTCCATTAACACAACAACAGCATCCCAGCATAGACCCACTCATTAAAAGTTGTCTTTATGTTACCATGGCAAAGCCTGATAACACATTCATTGTTGTGGTGTTGCTATGTTAATGTTCCCACAGGAGCTTCACAGGCCTGTTGACTACTTACAACTCAATTAGCTGTCCTGAACGGGTGATACACTAAAAGAAATAATATAGTGGGTGGAGAGGAATAATAAAACATAACGGTTTACAACACATCCATGATCATTTCAAAGCAGATTTACAGCACAAAGGGTGGTGAGAGTCTATATGAAAGCTAATGAAGGATTTAACAATAAACTCTCCAAGGTCCTGCTGGTATTAAAATTCTGATTTGCACAGAAAAAAAAAGTAGCTATAAAGTTGACCTAGTTGGGCAAGTGCCCAGTGATAGTTTCCTGACTACTATTTCTCACCCAGTGATGCTGTTATCTTTCCTCTGCAATCAGCCCACTCTCCACTTTCTTACGTCTTTTTATCAGATTGTGTGCCAGCTCAGTGTTAGTCAGAGTGTGGTGCATTTGTGGGGGCTGTTAGTTTGATTTACAAAGAAAAGAGTCAGTTATTCATTAGGTAAAAATACAAACGTGGTTTACACCATTTGTCACCTGAGTTATGAATGAAGGCAATAAATGCAAACGCATAGCTTATACGCAGTAACACATATAGTAGCTTGCTTGACTGTTAAATGACAACAATCTCCAGTGAACAATGTGTTTTTATTTTTATTTTTTTTAATAATTAGTAAGTGACTACCACATTAGTTTACTTTGTTATACCGGGGAACAGCATAAAACTATGGTAAAATGTCTGTGAACCCTACAGACTAATCAATATTAAATGTCACCTGAAACATCATCATATTTTCTACCAGGTAAATGTTAAAGTTGTTCTATGAGAATGACCTAAAATTTCTATAAGACGATGCTAGATTGAAACAATAAATGTCTTCTTGGCACTACTGCTGGACTAGGGGATCACATTACTTACTGAAAGCAAAGGTTTTTCTACACATAGAAATTCATTTGTATATAATTTCCCTCAATAAAAAAAAATGACATCTAATATTTTGTTTCATTTGTTTACCTTGGTTATCCGGTTTTAGGACTTTAGAAAATCTGATGATATTTCAGGTCATTTTTATGCAGAAATATAGCTTAAAACTCACAAACCTTGTCTTGCAGTAGTTTCCTAAATTCCTCTCTGTAAGTAACTAAGGAAAAAACTTATTATATTAAAGGTAATTTTGAGCTACATTTAATTTTTTATGGACATATGCACAGTGTATATCTCCTGCACTAAAACAAATGAAACAAATCAGGCAACAAAATCAACTGGTGATATTAAACCAACCAACATCAGTACAAATAAATAAATAAATAAATCTAATCTGTTGGCCGTTAGTTTATCTTTTGGATATTTGCGTTTCATTTCATCATGCTTACATCGTGTTCACATCATCTGTCAGAAACAACACTCAGCGTCAGTAATGTGTAGAACCAATTTAGCCAAAGAGACACCTTCACTCTGTGAAGCTGTGCGTCTCATTAAAAGAGTCACAGTTGAAAGCTCTCGTGCACTTTTAAGATTGTGATTCAAGAGCGGACTGTAATAAAAGGGTCAAGGTTAAGGCAAAGTCTGATAGCTGCTGATAATGAGTCAAAATATTATCAGTGAGAGACGTCTGGGGCGACTCTCATTTGATCCACCACAGCTGGTGGCCATTGGTTGAATGTGATTTGTCCAAAAGTCAATTCAACATGTGGCACCATGCTGTTCCACTCAATTATTTTTGAGTCATAAATGATAGATTCTATATACTAGAGCTGTGACCTGAGGTCTGATGAAGTGATTGCAATATATTTGGATTATGCCTCTCTACAAAATACACAGTTTCTAGGGAACCTAAACACAGTCAGTGTTTTCAGGCTTCTGCTTGCAGAGAGCTCATGGAAATCAGAAAAAGTTCAGCGGATTAAACTCTCATTTGGGAAAACATTTAAAATGAAAAATACACAAGTTGTGTCTCCTTCCATTCTTAACTGCTTATGTAAATTAGGTTATTGACAAGTTATGCATAATGTACACACCCACAAGAATGTGTCAGTGGTTATGAGAGTTCTTATTTTCGTTGTTCAGTTCAGTTCAGTTGTGAACTTTTTGTGTCGATATCCATCATTATAAATATACACTCTTAATATGCTGTTAAAAAAAACTGGATCATCCATCCATCCATTTTCTTCCGCTTATCAGATTTAAGGTCACAGTTGGGCAGGAGTTTATCCCAGCTGTCAGGGCAAGAGGCATATGACAGCTGGGGAAGAGAGACAGACAGTCATTCACGCTCACATTCACACGTATGGCCAATTTAGAGTCACCAGTTATCTCGGCCCTATGCATGTCTTTTGAATGTGTAGGAACATCCAATGGAGAGGAACCATACAGATATGGGGAGAACATGCAAACCCCACACAGAAAGGCCCAAGCCAGGCGGTGGACTCAAATCCAGAATCTTCTTGTTGTGAGGTGACAGTGATAACCATGCACCACAATGCTATCCATCCTCTGGATTGAACCACTGGATTACAGCAACCTTTCTATATTCTATACTCCATACACCACTCCCCTTTCTGCATCCCAACCTTTGTAAATAGTACACTGTAAGTTTTGGGCACATATGAGCAGTTAGTAGGTGTTGTTTTGTTGTTGTTGTTGTTTAGGTTAGAAGCTTGGCATTTCTTTGGCTTATGCTTTATTATTAAGGCAGAGTAGGGTTCATTAATAAGGGTTTTGGTGTAAGTCTTGGGGATGCCTGCAGCCAAGATTTTCCCCCAGAATATTGACCAGTAATGCTGTCACCCCATTTCCATACAATCAAACAAATTGTGGCAGATTAAGCACTCTAAAGGTGTTTCTGGTTAAGTTCATGCACGTTTGGAAAAACATCAGTTATGGCCTAATGACTTTGCCTCTGGCAGATGGTATTTCTGGACTTCTGGTGTAGGTGGCAGATATCAAGGCTTAAACCTTTTCCGTGCCCTGGTTATGGTTTATGAATGCAGATGATTTTTAAAAAGTTAATCAAAAGATGAATTGTCATGAGACAATAGTAAGTGGTGTCAAGATTGCAATTCAGCTAATGCGTTCACTCATTTGCTCTTCACACTGACTGTTTAACTGCATGCGAGCAAACACTGATCAATTGTGACTGGGATATACTACTCAGACTACAAATGGAAATCAGAAATCTTGTCCCTTGCTTACAGATTCAACATTTTTATCAGTTAAGACTGGGTTTCGGCAAAGCCACTACTTAAATTTGGGAAAATACTCTATGAAAAGCGTTAATTATAGTGCCGAATTTAAGGGTGAAGACTGTCAAAGTCACTCAGTAACCTCCTCATTTATGAACCTCACCTAACTGCAGACAACCCTGGTGACTGAACCGAAATAAACAAAATTAGCGTGCCTGTAGTCTCAAATTATACTGCAGATTCAATTAAGCAATGAAACCTTGTCGTTTTCTTTGTGTCCTGCTGTGTCACAAATTGTAAAATGGCATCTCATGAGCTAAATCTAATTGCTTGTGTTTGTTGATACTGGGAGCACATTCATCTGTTATGTCAGTCTACTATTTACATCAAATATTAGTAAATAATATTGTACTGGTAAAGGAAGTGCAGAGAATCTGTGACATATTCAAAGTATTCTTCCTGAACTATTTTTTTGTGTGTGTGTCTAATAAGTCAATTTGTGGTTTGCCTCGAGGAATTTCCTGCAGTACCTTACTTTTGATTTTAGTGTCTCTGATCATACACGTTCATTTCCATTTTAAAGCAAATGTACCCGCAGCTATACAGTACTTTCTTTTAAATTGGTCTGAACCCCATAGCCAACTGCATTGAATCCACAGACGTTCGCTTTTCAGTGTCTTAGCCAGCAGCAGTAGTATGTGCATTTATTATTTAACACCCGGTTAAAGCAGTAGGTGCAAATGGTCATACCTTACCTCTGCATACTCAAAGGGATTTGAGTGTCTTTCTTCCATAAAACCAAAATGAGGAATATTCCTTAAACTCTCTTTTCATTTACAGTAAGGTCCATATGGATTTGGGCAATGATACAGCTTAGTGTTTTGTTTTGCTTTTTTCTTGGTTTTGCCTCTGTAAGCTACACCACTTCAGTTAATGTTAAAATCAAACCATCAAGATAAGATTGACTGAACTCCAGACTCCCAGCGTTATTCCTTTCAAGGGATAAAATAGATTCACGGCGCAAACTTGTACTGCACCAAGAGCATACTGCAAAATCAACCCAAGACATAAGATATTCCTCAGTGGTCAAGTCAGTCACCTGATCTGAATCCAGTAGAGCATGCTTTTCATTTACTGGAGACAAGCAGCAAGTTAATATGACTTCAGTAGAGTCCTAGAAGAACATATTTTGGGAGGAAAAACAGCATCTGATGATTATCTATGATTTCTAAACTTCAGGCAGACATTAAATGCAAAGGATTTCCAATGAAATCTTAAAAATAATTTTTATATTTAAAATTATGGTAACTTGTCCAATTAATTTTGAGCTTCTGAAAATAAGGCTATAGAAATTGCTGTAATTCTTACATTGTTAATACACCAATTTTGTCAAAGCCCTTGAAGTAAAGCTGAAAGTCTGCACTTCTGTTTTTACTAAAAAATACACTGTACTGTACAAAAACTGTGCTATTTTCCAAATACTCATGGATGTGAGATGATGTGGAAGCATGGTTTTGCACCTGTAGGTCATTATATTTCCTTTCTTTAAAGTACAAAATGAATTTAAAATGAATTTGTCAGTGCAAAGCTGATTTACCAAACCCCTCAATCATGAACTTGTGAACTCTGATTGCAGAGAAGAATGGGGACAAATGGGATTTTTTCCCATTTCAAGGCCTAATGCTGTATACAGAGACAGAACGATTTAGGTGACCATGTTGCTCACAATAAGCAAGCTTGCAGTGTAATAAACCTTGTGCAAAAGTTAAACTAAGAGGAGGAAAGAAAAAAACAGAGATACTTAAATTGTGGAATCTCAGCAATCAATGTTGTTTATAACATGATAATGTTGTCTTTAAACTTCAAACATTAGGTCTGTCTGTCTCCTGTCTTGTGTTTTGCTGAAATAACAAACTGCAGAACACTGATAACAAACCTTGTGGTAACACTGATTTTTCCCACAAATGTTGACAGTAGTTGGGTGGAAACACCTGTAAATTATACTGAATAAAGGAGGCTGGAAAAAAATAGATGAACCTCTGAGGAATTACAAATTCAAACGTAACTGGACAAATTAATGTTGTAAAAATATTTAGTACTTTGTTAAGAATCATTTATAAGGAATCTGTGCCTAAAGAATATATTCAAAATATTAAGCTGTTTTGGGTTTCAGAAACTAGTGGATTGCTTTTTCAGGCTCATTTGTTCATCCACATGGTACCATGGAATCTTTTCCATTCAGTTTTGCTGCATTTGGATGGAATAGCATAATGAATACCTCTATTCACATGTAGTTCATTTAGCTGCTTCTTTCTACTGTCATTTCATCAATAAACCTTAAATAAACAGTATCATTGGAGGCTATGCATTGATTTGCATCACACTGCCTCTGTGTGTTACAAGTGATGTACTGGGAGTATGCTTCAGATCATGTAAATGCACTGGCATTTTTATAGCACTTACTGATTTACACTACAAGCCTCATTTAGCCATACGTTCACACAGTGCTGTTTTCTGTAAAGTTTATCATTTATACCCAATTTAAAATCACCTAATAGTTTTTGACCTGTGAAAGAAAGCCAAAGTACCTGGAAGAAACCAGTCATGAGGGGAATATTTCTATTATTTTAATTTTTTGAACCAGGAGCCTTCTTCCTGTGAGGTGATGCTGCTAACCACTGTCACAAGCAAATAGTATTTTTTTCCACGTCATTCTGGTAGTTTAATCTCAGCTGAATTACCAAAAAAACCCACGACATCCTTGGGACAGCAAAGCCTAATCTGGTCTTTCTGCTCTTAAGTCTCTTTTTCACAGCAGATTTGGGTAATGATATGATATACTCTAACAAAAGTTTCTATATATTTCCAGATATTTACCATAAATAAAATTTTTTTTTTTACAATAAAAAGGATCCTGAAATCGTCTACCACTATTGCCTTCCTTGGACAACCAAGCTAATATTTGATCTAGCTCAGCTGCAAATATGTTTTTGGTATTATTTATTTATGTTATTTTTTTCTCCTTTGTTTGTTTGTTTTTCTAAAAGCAAAACTTACTAAAGATATTCTCTCTTTCTAATGGATTAGCTTTGTTTCTGAGGCTCAAGGATTGTTTCACATCCATTGAGATATTCTTGGGTGTATTCATAGAAGCAGTTTCTAAATATAAATACATATGATTCCTAAGAAATAACAAAGACTACATGTTTATGAAACGGCTTTGAGTTGATTATACAAATATTTTAGAGCCCCTGAAATCAGAAGACTTTACATAAAAATAGTAGGATGTTCTCAATGGTTGATGAAACATTTGGTACACTGCTAAAGTAACAAAAAAATAAAAAAAATGTCACTGTCTAAAATGTCAACAGTTAACTAGATAATACGTACCATAATATGATATAGCCCTGGTAAACACAGGCTTTTCCCAGATGCACAAGTGCACAATTATACACAAATGTACCAGTGTTGATGTTTTATATCTTCACTTCTCCCTGTCGCTCTTCAAAAGTAAAAGAAAAGCTAACTATGAAAGCAAGAGCAGGAAGACAGGGATTTGCTTAGAAAATTAAAAAAAAAAAATGCATTGCTGTTCATGAATGTTCTATGTATGTAGCTCTGTAGTTGTACTGAATAGAAGCAAAAAGTGGTTTTAGTATAACAGTATAAACCATAAGTATTTGACAAGCTTATATTGGATTAACTATGTGGGATTCGGTCAAAGGTCCAAATGCAATGAGACACATGGCTGCTAAATATTTTTATTTTGTTGTGTTTAATAGTAGCTTACACATAAATATATATGTGTATATATATGTATACAAAAAAAAAAAAAAAAATATATATATATATATATATATATATATATGTATGTGTGTGTGTGTGTGTGTGTGTGTGTGTGTGTGTGTGTGTGTGTGTGTGTGTATAATTTATTTATTTATTTAATGTTGTTTTAATGTCACAAGAGTCCACAACCCATGGTGGCAAACAGTTTTTTTTGTGTTTGTTTCAAACAATGTCTACTGGGAAATGATGTAACACTGAGAAAACCATCATATCCAGATATTAAACAGTGTGGAAACAGCAACTGTTTGACATGTTTACTGCTATAGTAAATGATCAACTGATTAACTCTTATCAAAGTTGTTGGCACTTAATTATCCATCAGTCAATGAGTTGACGAATCATCTAATTATGTCAGCATTATTACACTCCATGTAAGAACATCTAAAATCAATACAAAGTAAAATTAGGGTCCTTCATGGGAGACGTTTAATGACTAGCATAGAGTGTAATAGAATCAGATTTGTGCCTGATGAACTAACAGCTTAATATATGTCTAAACAACATTAGCATATCCACCATTCTGTCCAACTTGAGAAGAGGAAAACTGGATAACTTTATAGAGCAGGCAAATTAAGTAAAAATAAAATGAGGACGTACTTGTACTGAAATGAAACTAAAATATTTGATGTAACTTCTAGTTCCTGGACAGTTATGTTGCTAAAAAAAATAATAAAATAAAAAAAATCCCTCTTTCTGTTTTTGTTTGTTGTC
Organism: Pelmatolapia mariae; assembly: GCF_036321145.2. Lineage (NCBI taxonomy): Eukaryota > Metazoa > Chordata > Actinopteri > Cichliformes > Cichlidae > Pelmatolapia > Pelmatolapia mariae. The sequence goes on from NC_086228.1 coordinate 20,547,905, forward strand.
TTCCTTTTTTTCTTAAGAGAATGAGACTCAAACGGCTAACATGTGAAGACAAATCATTAGGCTTCAATGGACAGCTTGTTGAAAACATCCAAAGGCAACATATATTCAGTTGTAAACATCCTGTAAATATCCATGTTTATATCAGATGCAAATTGCTTAGGTACAGAATACAAAAGCCTGTTTTGTTTTGAGTTGTGAGGGAGCGAAATGCGTTTCATGTATTACTGTGTGAGCAATAAAGAGAAATAGACGGAGGCAGAGATCGATTATGAAGATAAGGAGAAAACCCTGGGCCTCTTATATCTATTTAAATCTCTCCTAGCTCTTCACTTCAAACGATCAGTGGTGCATTATGAGGTTTGAGATGGACATGATTGATTGATCCTCTCTTCCTCCATCCTTGAGGGTCTGCTCCTAGAAAATGTGTCTTCATCCCCTACGATTAATCTAATCAGCCTTAATAAAAGCATCCATTACCCAGGCAGCACCATCGACAGACAGGAGCAGAGTGTTTACTTATGAATAATCAAACACAAGAAAACACTGATTGGTCTGTTGATCAAAACAACTTCCAAGTCTGCTACATTATGCACCATGTAGCCTTGAAGAGAGGTAGTCCTTATAAATGTTTCTATCACTCAGTTTATAAACCAGTGAGTTTTATATTATTCATCTGCAGCCAGCCAGAGGCTCATATAGTCACACTTGGTTTCGCAACACACGGTCCATACAGTCCATATAAAATACACATGTAAGAATGAACAGGTGACTCGTTGTCTATGAGTGAATATTACCAAAAACACAAACAGATAAAACAAACAACAACAAACAAAAAATCAAAATCAAAAATAAAGAGATTGCTTTGTAACATAAAAACCTGACTGGCTTACAGAATTCAATTTTAATTTTCCTTGTACGTCATCACTATCTTATATAAAGTAAAAACAACTGGAGGCAATGTAAACACTCAGGTAATTGTGATACACAGTATTCATTCTCAGTCTTTGATGAGTTACACCACATAGGCAAGCAACGTCTGAATAAGGTTTTTGTGTCAACTTTAGAACTAGTCTGCTGAAACACCACCTGTTATTGACTTAACCTGTCAACGTGGCACAGGAATAATTGCCTTTATTTTAAATACAGAGGAAATAAATATGAAGTAAATTCAAAAACAAGTAAACATCTGTGTTTTGGGACTTTCTTATATTGTTTGGGTTCTTTTTTCCAGCATGTATTAAGTTTTCAGTTTTCCAGGATGCCTCTGGCTCAGCATGTTTATGTCTCCGCAATTCAGTTCTGTTGAACACACTGGATAACCAAGACTGCATGCAAATAGTTCTGCAGTGAGACTGATAACCTGCTCAGCATTAAACTTGGAGAAGTAAGAGACTAGAGATGAGATAAGTAAACTTAAAGCTGCTAATCTTCATTTTCAAGCTGACAGAAAAAAGAAATATGAGATGAGAGACCAAACAACTGACTACAAGTTCTCTAAAATGCCATTGATGAGGTCTTAATGAAGGAACTTTATAATTAGCTAATGCAGTGTAAATGGTTAAGGTACAAAAGTGTAAGATGGAGGCTGGACTTTAGCTTATTTAATACAATATACTGCTGAGTGAAACAGAATATGTGGATTGGGTATCATGTTAAAGGAGATTTGATATCAGCAATGGAGTTGGAGTTGGAAGACAAAACTGGAAAACGTTTTTCTTTTTTATGACAAATTATGCACCTGTGAACAAGAAACAAGAAGAAATGTCACGGGTTGCTTAGAGGATCCACTCGCAGGACTCCCGGGTAGCGTTCAAACAGAGATAGTTTATTACAGAACTTCACCAGGTGTATGTACAGACAGTGCGGGGTTAGTGCTATATACAAGACGTGAGGGGCAGGGGTCCAGGGCTCCAGGGAAAACGGGGAAATCACACACGCGCTCAGAACAGCCTCTCTCCTCTCCGCTAGCGACCTGCCACTCCTTCCACACTTCACACAAGGAAACACGGGGACGGGTCCGGGGAATCTAGGAACAAAGGAACACGTTAAGTCTCTGAGACAGAGGCACGGGAAACTTGAGCTAGGTGTGTACTGACAAGAGCCTTCACAACAATCCAGCGTCGAACAGCTGATCTCCTCCCTCTAATATACCAGCTGGTCTGACGAGGCCCAGGTGTGCACAATCCGGGAAGGCGTGGACCGAGGGCGTGAACCCGCAATGAGTTCCGCCCCGGCAAAACAGGGGAGAGAGGGGGAGAGGGAGAGAGAAGAGAAGGGGAACTAGGAGGGGAGAGATGCTGATCCGCGCCTTGCCGATCCCGCAGGTCGTGACAGTACCCCCCCCCCAACAGGAGCCTCCCGGCGACCCCCAGGCTTCTCAGGGTGAGCCTCATGGAACCGCCGAACCATAGCCCGGTCCAGCAGAGCTGCCCGCGGGACCCAGGAACGCTCCTCGATGCCATAGCCCTCCCAGTCCACAAGATACTGCAGGCCACGACCCCGGCGCCTGACGTCCATAATCCGAGTCACAGAGAAGGCCGGACGGCCAGCGACGACCCGGGCGGGCGGAGGGGGTCCGGAAGGAGGGCACAGAGGACTGGAACAGTGGGGTTTGAGTTGTGAAACATGAAACACATTGTGGATACGCATGGTCCTGGGGAGCTTGAGGCGCACAGAAACTGGGTTAACAACCGAGTCCACTTCGAACGGTCCAATGAAGGTGGGGGAGAGCTTTTGCGATTCTGTTCTGAGAGGTACATACCGGGTCGAGAGCCAAACCTTCTGTCCAGGTGAGTAGGACGGAGCCGGGGTCCTGTGGCGATCTGCCTGCCGCTTGTTCCGGTCTGCCGTGCGAAGAAGGGCAGCTCTAGTGGCCCGCCATGCGCGCCGACACCGCCGCAGGTGCTGCTGAACAGAGGGCACAAAGTGCTCACCTTCGATTGCAGGGAACAGGGGAGGTTGGTACCCCAGAGAGGCCTCGAACGGAGAGACGCCTGTGGCTGACGAGGTAAGGCTATTGTGAGCGTACTCCACCCACGTCAGTTGCTCGCTCCAGGTGGTCTGATTAGTCGATGTCAAGCAACGGAGAGCTGCTTTGAGGTCTTGGTTGGCCCGTTCCGCCTGACCATTGGTCTGTGGATGAAAACCCGACGAGAGGCTGACCTGGGCCCCTAAGGAGGTGCAGAACTCCTTCCACACATGCGACGTGAACTGTGGACCTCGGTCCGAGACCACTTCAGCGGGGATCCCGTGAAGGCGAAACACATGAGTTGACAGAAGCCGGGCGGTTTCCAGGGCAGTGGGGAGCTTGGGGAGAGCAACAAAGTGGGCAGCTTTAGAAAAACGGTCGACAATAGTGAGGATGACTGTGTTACCTGATGACGGCGGAAGACCAGTGACAAAGTCAACCGCAATGTGGGACCAGGGGCGGCTTGGCGTAGGTAAGGGATGAAGGAGGCCGGCAGCGGGCTGGTTGACAGGTTTATTCTGTGCACAGGTTGGACAGGCAGCGATGAAGCCTTGGACGTCCTTGGCCAGTGTAGGCCACCAGGCGAACCGCTTGATGAAGGTGACGGTGCGATGAATGCCCGGATGACAGGTGAGTTTTCCGCCGTGGGCCCATTGTAGCACTCGTGAGCGAACAGACGTGGGAACAAAGAGCAAGCCCGGGGGACCAGTCCCAGGATCCGGTTCTGCCCGTTGGGCCTCCCGTATGGCGGACTCGATCTCCCACGACAGGGCTCCGATAACGCATGTGGGAGGGAGAATGGGAGCCTCACGGGTGGGGTCCTCTGAGGTGGTGAATTGGCGGGAAAGGGCATCGAGAACCGGGCCTGTAGGTGATGGTGAAGCAAAATCTGGTAAAGAACAGAGCCCACCTGGCTTGTCGGGCGTTTAGTCGTTTAGCTGACCGGATGTATTCGAGGTTCTTGTGGTCAGTCCATACCACAAAGGGCTCTGTTGCGCCCTCCAGCCAGTGGCGCCACTCCTCCAAGGCGAGTTTGATTGCCAACAGCTCCCTGTCCCCAATGTCGTAGTTCTGCTCTGCAGGAGAGAGACGACGGGAGAAGTAAGCACAAGGGTGGAGCTTACCCTCTAGTTGCTGAGAGAGAACGGCTCCGACCCCTACGTCCGAGGCGTCCACTTCCACAACAAACTGCCGCTTGAGATCCGGTTGCCGGAGGATGGGTGCCGATGCAAAGCGTTTCTTTAGCCGGGAGAAAGCCTCCTGAGCCTGATCATCCCAGCAGAAAGCCACCTTAGGGGAAGTTAAACGGGTTAGTGGCAAAGCAATTTTGCTGTAGTCACGAATGAATCTCTGATAAAAGTTTGCGAAACCGAGGAACCGTTGAAGCTGCTTACGGTTAGGTGGAGTGGGCCAGTCCAAGACTGCTTGTACCTTAGCTGGATCGGCTCTTAAATCGCCCTGTTCGATGATGTAGCCCAAAAATGACATAGTACTCACATGAAACTCGCACTTCTCCCCTTTAACAAACAGGCGATTCTCCAGGAGACGTTGCAGGACTTGTCTGATGTGGCGTACATGATCAGAGAGAGAGTGGGAGAAGATGAGGATGTCGTCAAGGTACACAAACACAAAACGATTGATGAAATCTCGGAGAACATCATTGACTAGACCCTGAAACACAGCGGGAGCATTAGTCAGTCCAAACGGCATGACCAAGTATTCAAAATGGCCCAGGTGCATGTTGAAGGCTGTTTTCCACTCGTCTCCCTCTCTCATCCTGACTAAGTGGTAAGCATTGCACAGATCGAGCTTAGTGAAAATGGTTGCCCCCTGCAGGAGTTCAAAGGCGGAGGATAAGAACCCAGAACCCTCTCCTCCTTCCAGTCGAGTACGGGGTTATGCTGGCGTAACCACGGAAATCCTAGCACTAGGGGCGTGAGAGGAGCTTTAAAAACATAAAACTGTAACATTTCAGTGTGATTCCCAGACACAGTTAGGGACACGGGTTCTGTAACGTGAGTTATATCGGGGAGACGCTGACCATTTAAAGCGGTGACCTGCAATGAGTGGGGCAATGCTTGTGTGTAAATCTTAAGTTTGAGAGCCAGGGAAGCATCCATGAAGCTCTGCTCCGCCCCGGAGTCAATCAGCGCCTGAAGAGAGTGAGAGGCAGAGTGGACAGTCACTTTAGCGGCTAGCATGAAGCGTGGAGGAGAATGTGAAAAGGAGACCTCGCCTACCCGTATCCTCCTTTCTACCGGCGGGCGAAGTCTTTTGGCCGTGCAGGCCAGACCTTGGCGAGATGCCCCTTGCGGCCGCAGTAAAAGCACTCACCGGACCTCCATCTGCGTGCTCTCTCCTCTGGGGAAATTTGGGAGCGTCCGATCTGCATGGGTTGCTCATGCTCGTCGCCGCGGTCCACTTCCCGATCGCTACTTCCGCTTCCGCCACAAGCTGTCTCCGCTCGCCCCACGGGCCTCTGGGAACTGTAGTTGCTGGCGCGGCGACGCGCCCTCAAATGTTCATCTACCTTAACACATAAGGTGATTACTTCTGACAGAGTCTTGGGCAGCTCCCTCATTAATAGTTCGCCCTTGAGTTCGTCACAGACATTGTTTAATAAGGTACTTATCAGCGCAGGCTGCCCCCATCCAGTCTCCTCAGCCAGTGTCCAAAACGCCACAGAGAAGTCCGCCATACACCGTCTTCCTTGTTTTAAGTTCAGCAAACGGTGGCCCGCTGCCTCTGCTCCGGTGCCCCTTTCAAACACACTTTTAAACTTTGAGAGAAAATCAGCATAGGTAATCTCCGGGTTGGTTCGTAACACTGCTTGAGCCCAGTTTAAGGCTTGACCGCGGAGTAACTGAACGAAAAAGGCTATCTTAGCTCCATCACTTTCATATGTTCGCCACAGCTGCCTAAACTGCAACGTAATCTGCGTTAGGAAACCAGCACACTGGTGGAACTCACCAGCGAATGGCTCCGGTGACGGTAGAGCTCGTTCCGGGGGCTCCGCGGAACCGGGGGCTGGTGGCGTGGAGAGTTCCGGGGCTGGCGGCTGTGCGGGAGCAGACGGGGGGGACATAGCGGGACCTGGCAGAGGTATGTGCTGGGCGAAAGCCTGAGTGAGTGCGAGCAACTGATGGCTAATGTGCTGTAGCATCTGCTCGTGTCGCTCCAACACGGCTTCTGGAGGGGGGGCAAGTTGCTGAGCTGAGTCTGCTGGATCCATGGTTTAGCTGGATTGTTACTGTCACGGGTTGCTTAGAGGATCCACTCGCAGGACTCCCGGGTAGCGTTCAAACAGAGATAGTTTATTACAGAACTTCACCAGGTGTATGTACAGACAGTGCGGGGTTAGTGCTATATACAAGACGTGAGGGGCAGGGGTCCAGGGCTCCAGGGAAAACGGGGAAATCACACACGCGCTCAGAACAGCCTCTCTCCTCTCCGCTAGCGACCTGCCACTCCTTCCACACTTCACACAAGGAAACACGGGGACGGGTCCGGGGAATCTAGGAACAAAGGAACACGTTAAGTCTCTGAGACAGAGGCACGGGAAACTTGAGCTAGGTGTGTACTGACAAGAGCCTTCACAACAATCCAGCGTCGAACAGCTGATCTCCTCCCTCTAATATACCAGCTGGTCTGACGAGGCCCAGGTGTGCACAATCCGGGAAGGCGTGGACCGAGGGCGTGAACCCGCAATGAGTTCCGCCCCGGCAAAACAGGGGAGAGAGGGGGAGAGGGAGAGAGAAGAGAAGGGGAACTAGGAGGGGAGAGATGCTGATCCTTGCCGATCCCGCAGGTCGTGACAAGAAAAGTTATATGAAAAATGCACTTCACCATTGTGCAGATGAGTTTTAACAACACAGTTTAGAGACTTTACTATATAATCATATAAAAGTGTTTTACGTGATTAAACTGAAAATGGCAAACGGTGTTTTTGTGTTTGCTGATATTTGATGAGATGTTTGAAATGTTGCATTTGAAAGTACCTGCCACTTAAAAGAGAACATTTATGCTTGATGATTGATGATTGACTGGAAATTTTATATATTTTTGCTAAGACATCCATGTAATATTGAGTAATTAAAGTATTTACAATATGGGTTATTTCAATATTAGATCAATATGTTCTACATGTATGTCCATCACATTTATTTTCTACTTTTTAGCATGGGTAAGACATAGTTGACCTGTAACACCTTTAAAACGATCTAACAGTTTAGAGCAGAAGAACCTGTGAAGTAGATATCTATATACATAGCATATTTACAGGCATGTGCATTATTATCAGGTTAGAGAGGTGTTTAGTAATCATGTTTTCAAGCACTGAGGTTCTGTATATGGTTCACAGGTACACTGACAGAACCATAACTCCAGCAACTTCCTGCTTTGTTGCTTGCTGTCCTTTCCCCTGTTGTCCTCCAGCTCCCTTTGGATGAGCAGAGATGTGAGCTGTTTCCACTGACCTGCCATGCCAGCTCTCAAGCTGTGATTGAATGTTTGCAGAAATTAGTGTGTGTCTGTGAACAGCACACCAAAATCATGAGGGCTGTGATCGACAGGGTCCATGGGAGAAAAAAAACATGGATGTCATATTACCTGAATGTGGTATACCTATACCTATCAATCACTGCATTAGACACCGATAGGCAAGTACACACACAGCCCTATTTACAATCTTTATTTAGTTTGCTTGACTTGACTTGAACCCTCCAGGTGGACTCTTCCTTTTCATTTTACTGATATAAGGATGATAGGCAGGCCAGACTGGTTTTATTTGCAACCAATAAAGGATTCCATCAGCTTATCTTTCAAAACCAAACTCCCAGCATATGGTACATCAAATACTAAACTAATCTTGCACAAGAGCAATAAAAAATGGTTTTACTATACCTATTAAATTTCCCAAAGCTCAGTATGAGAAGAAATTTGATGAACAATGATAGGTAAACTGGTAATTACTACTGCAATGACTATAAAGGCCTCTGCTAGAAAAGGAAATTGGAAAAACTTCCTGTTGTTTCCTTAATCAGGCTAAACTTCAGAAGCAGTGTTGAAGTGGGAAGCATGGCTTATTAATTTTAAAAAAAAAAAAAGACTGAATCATGTTAGCTTTACTATGTGCTCCAAATCTTAAACTTGTTCAATGTAAATGAAATTTCTCAGGTGAAATTTTAAGATGATTACAGAATAAACAGGCAGCTCAAACAGGTCCTCACTTTATTCACTGGGATATTATGCAATATGTCAGAATGTGACTTAAGCATCCATAAGAGAGGTGTGACAAACAGTCGATAATGAAGACAAAATTGAAGCAGACAAAGAAAACCTCTTATGGCACAAAAGAAGAAACCTGAAAGGGCCAGATCAGAGTTTCGACTGCCACAGTGAAAGATAAAGTGAAAAGAATAATGATCGTGAAAAAAACCTGCTACAGCGTGCTGTCAGTCAAAAAAATCCCTCAGAGATGCATAACAGAGAAAATATTCAGTTGCTGCCACAAAAAATCTTTAGAGAGGAAAAACAATAGGATAAAAAAGACCAACAAAGCCATTGCTTTTGAGTTATATGGGAATCGTACTATAACAACAGAGCAGGTAAGACAAATGGCCAAAGCTCAACTTGTAAGACACATTCTGAATTTTAAAAATAGAAGAAAAGGAAGTTAAATCAATTCCCAGAAGCCCTGCTCATGCTTGCATTTTAACGTCTTTAAACCTTTCTTAGAAATGAGGGAGGGCATTCCCAAACTTTTTAAGGCTCAAGTGATGCGTCCTCATGATTTAGATACAAAACAAATTTAATGACTTATGGGAATAATCAGTCAAAAGGCCTCCACATTGACCTGCAAAGATCCTCTCCTCCATCTAAGTAGGTGTCTGTCGAGATGTAGCAGCCCCCAAAATGTAGGCGTATGTCAGGGATATTTATCTATCCTTTCTCTGTTTCCCCCCCACCTCCTCCATCCTCCCCTTGCCTCTCTCTCCCCCTCACTGACTTCCCTTTGAAGACATGAAAATGCTCTCTTCAAAGTCACATGTTATTTGATTCAGAAAAGGCCAGTGCTTTTAAAGTCTGGCAATTATGGCTCCCTCACTCTTGTGTCTGAAAATAAACAGCAGGAAGTCTCTAAGAGGAGCAGATAAACATGCACGCAAGTACATGAAGGATATGTATCATACATGTACTGCACAGCAAAATCACACGCACGTGGTCATACTGATGTGGGAGTGCACCTCCTGGCAAGGGTATCATTAGTGCTTTCTGAAGTGTGCATTATTGACAGTGAACAGGTTTTTTTTCTTCGTGTGGTTAAGTAAGTGCATGGGTAAATGACATATGGCTTCTAAATAGAACTCAAAGCTTGCAAGATTTCTTTCACAATCCTTTTAGCCTGAAGCCTACACTTTATTGGTACAAGAAAATTCAAAAAAATACAATTAGATCACAGCTAAATTTAAAATTAATGTGTGTCTATCAGACTGCTCTATATTCAGGTGTCAGCTCTCCTTCAAATGTCATCAAGATGAATAAAACTATAAATAGTTAACTCCAGAACAAATGATCATTCAGGGGGTGAGCAGCATTTATTGTCTCTCTTAATTCTCTATTTTAAATTACCTTTAATTAAACAACACAGTTTCAAGAGCAAACTCCCTAATACTAACCTGAGCAAGCAAGCTTCATTTACACAGCACTTTCCAAACAGAAGTTAATGCGAGCTGCATGAAAACAAAAATGAGAATGTGAGATGAGAAGGAAAAAAGAAATAACAAAACAGAAAGAATTATGTATAAAGCTATGAAATAAAAAGAGAGCAAATTGTTTAGTTTTTTAATGAACACAGCTTTCAAGAAACAATGCATGTATTTGAAAAAAGAAATGATCAGAAACTCAAAATGGTAATGTGTCATTCATATTAATTGTTTGTTCAGACTGAGAATAATTACTTTTGCTCTGGCCAACAAACAAAGTCAACTATCAAATGTAAGGAAGGAAGAAATTCTTGGTCCTTAAAATCCTGCAAAATTTTAACGTATTCCATATATTTACTTTTTTAATAAAAATATGCAATGCAATTTAAATTATATAATTTATATAATTATAAATAACTCACATTTTAATTAATAATATCGCAGAACAAAGGCAAAATTTGACAATTTTGAAAATTATTTGCATGTTTTGAGTGTGTTGCTGACATGTTTCTATCACCTCCACCTTTAACTACCGTCCGAATGCTTTTAAAACCAAAATGTCTTCGCAATCTTTCTTAACTGACAGAACCATAACACACCTTAACAACAATTATGCCCCTTTGAGCAATATGGCTCATTTGAAAGCCATTTGAAAGAGCAAAATGTAGTATTGTGGTCAAGAAAACTCAAAATGTGATGTCCCCATATGTGGATGCCAGGTCCTAGGAAATTAAAGCACAATTTTGGCAGCTAAACAGCACAGTGAGATGCCTGTGCTGTGGTTTTTGATGTTTTATACGGTGCCAAATGTTTCCAGTAGGTAATTGGTCTGGATTGCAAGCAGGCCGGTTTAGCACCTGGACTTTGGCATTGCCTTGCTGAAATAAGAAAGGCCAGATATTTTTCCAGAGAAATACACTTTTTCAGCCACCGTATGTACTGTTCCAAAACTAATATCAATCATTACCTTATCTGGGCCTTTACAGATTTGTAAGATACCCATGCCATGCACTCTGATGCACATGGATTTGCCAATTGATTTTCAAACAGGAAGTATTATCCTTGAAGTGATTTGTTTTAATTATGAATAAAGGAAATTGACACACCTCAATCTCTCTAAATATAAAAAATCTTGATTAAAAAAAATTTACATTTTAAGACACACATGATAATTTCTAAATCGTTCATGCTGAATAAGATGTCACACAAATGTGTTCACTGATTATCACATACAGATAATTTAATTGAACATTTTTAATGAATATGATTTACATCTAAAGATCCTCAAACACGAAAAACACATTTGATATCTGTTTTGTCTCTTGTGACAAAAACAGCATCCTTACATGGGAATCTGTCAGTTCAAAACGCTTGTTTGTCTCTCCTTTATTAATGCTTTTAATTATTTCCATGTGGATGCTTCTCAAGCTTTTGCCTGGCAACAAAGGTAGCCTGTTTCATTAGAACCATTCAACAGTTTAATCCAAAATGAGGTCCATGGAGAGCAAATAAAAAAACTCATTATTGTACTTGATATGGTTGAATTCACAAAGTTAACAGACATTAGAAAAGTAAAAGTAATTTACAAACTGAATTCAGTTTCTATGAAAAAGTTGTAATGATTAAAGACTCACATTATCATGCCATTTACATTCACAAAATCAGGTGCGATAGTAGGATCAAATGAAGGCACAAAATATTTTACAAGCAATATACCGTCTTATTAATCATTTTTTGTTCTTCACAGATTGAACCCTGACATGACTATTTTTAAATGCTCTTATACTAAAAATTTGGTCCTATATTCATGATTGACTAAATACCTGGGAGACTGATTAAATTTGTGATGACATTTATTTTATGGAAAACAGAAATGGACCATCGGGCACCACATACTTATTTTGTCTGAATATGATATACACACTTTGTTAACATGTTAAAAAAATGTCATAATTATTTCATGTAATTGGATGAAAAACTAAATAGAAAGTCTGCATGTTTTCTTATCTTGAGCCTCGTTTTCAAAATGTCTCACACCTTGCTCTTTAATCTTTTTGTTAGATTTATTTACTGAGTTGTTGGATTCCTTTTGCATTCATGTGTGTGTCCGTGTTTCTTTTCTATTAATTTTCCGTGATAGATACATTATAGTATCATTTCCAATGATGTGAAAGACACTGCTGTTCTCTCTTTTATTTTCCTCCGTGACATCTTTAAACAATGTGTTCAATGCTACCTATTTTGTTGATGATGAATGATGCAGTCAAGTTTTCCTCGGGGTTCATGTGCTCACATGTTGCTCACATTGTACTGCATCTACAGTAAGATGTGAGAAAGATGTTTCATTTTTTTCACTGTCAGAAAAAGATACAAAATTTGACATTGATGTCTGTTTGTTTTGTTTTTTCTGTACTGCATTATCAATGCTAAATGTATTAATCCATTTCAAATCAATGACAATATAGATTTCAAGCAACAACAGTGTCTCAGAACCTGAAAATGTGTTAAAATGCATTACAGCTTAACAAAAACATGGCTTCAATGTGATGAATTATCATTTTTAAGAACGCTATGATTCCCTGCATAATGGTTGCATAAATAGTTGATCCATCAAAGTAACACAGTGTGGCTGGAAAAATACAATCGAACGCTGAGGCACAACGCATTAAGATGGTGGTAATTTTTGGTTGTGCACTCATCTTAAGGGACAAAGATCTTTCATACTACATGTATACAGTCCTGTAGAACGTAAGTACATACCACGATTTACTTTTCATAAAACCACCTTTACCAGCAATAATTTGGTAACACATTAATTGTTTACTTTTTTTAGCCATTCTTTTATAAATTTTCTTCTGTGCTTGGGATCATCATCCTGTTGTATGACCCAAATTGCACCAAGCTTAAGCTGTTGAACATTAGATCTTACATTTGACTACCGGTATACAAAAATTGACATTTGGCATACAAAGTTCCAGATTCACTGACTGCAAGGTGTCCACATCCTGTGGCTTCTAAACAAGCCCAAATCATCACCACGATGCTTACAGTTGATATGAGGAGTTTGTGCTGACGTGCTAGGTAGGGAATTGTTATATATATGTATATGCTGTATATAAAGTGCTTTCATGAGCAAATGTCAGACATTATGGTTTTTTCTAAAAATCTAATTTTGAAGCACTGACTAACTTTCTCTTCGTGATCCACACAGGCCTGACATTTGACACTTCCCGGCAGTGTTGCCGTTATGATGCATGCAAATGAAAGCTGAGCAGAAAAAACACAGCAAACAAAAATGGCTTATTCTGTTATGGTTTATTGTATTTTCATATTGATTTTATTATGGTCTCTTATTTTCTTGCACATATTTCTGATATTGCATTTCCCTAAATGTGTCAGCTCCAGTTGTTTTAAATGTGCTGCATGAATAATATGTGGGAGTTTTTATTATTTGATTTGACTTTACACAGCTGACAAACCACAGCAAAAAGCTGGACTTACAGTGTGAAAAGGCTAGAAACAACTCCTTCAAGAGTGAGACATCTCTTATTAATGTGCATGCACAAATATGGTTCAGTGGTTAGGTCTCCTGCAGACGCGATCAACAACGGATTGAACTGACAAGTTGTCATACTTGAAAACAAAAGTTCAGACTTTTTTAATTAAACTTGTTTTTGAAAAACACAATGTTTGTTTGTCTGCTCAACTTAATGTTTTGTTTCTTGTAAAAGTAACCATTTGTCAGCAGGGTGCCTTACGGAGTAAAAAAGCTGTGGTACAATGGAAATATTCCAAAAATAGCGGTTTGAAATATGTCTGTGGCAAAGATATGATAGAAATATGTAGTAGACCAGTAGGTCCATCATAGCATTAAGAGGGAGACAGATTTAGCCATATAGCCGTGACAAAGGTTTAATGTGACATGTATTGAGCTTTAACACAAAATGCATACTGAAATGGATAATTCTCAGTGGAGTGGGGGTTTCTGTGTTAGTCTTTTTATAGTCAAAGTCACAAATATTTCAGTGAAATAACTTCCTCATTTTCGTGCGATATTGCTTCATCAAGGCTCAGAGCAGCACAAGTTTTTTTTTTTTTTTTTTTTTTTTTTATCATTTGTCGATGGATAAAAGTACAATACCTGGGAGAATTTAGATCATCTGGAGTATACCACATCCTTTACTGTCAAACCCGAAGGTAACATTGCAGAATGATGTGTTGAAAGGCTGTGCAAGACCTTGGCATAAATTACTTTAACTTTTGTCTTTATTCTGCAACTTTACAGGATGGAAACAAGGCAACACTACAAGGCAACATGAATGTCTGATATATTTACTCGAGATGTATTGTCTATCTCCTGGTTTTTCACCTGCCAGAGAGACAGATACACAAGTTTGAGAGGAAAGAAAAAAACAGACAAGACAAATACAAGGCTATTGTGTGACAACATAAGTAGAGCAAGTAGCACCATAAAAGAGCTGGCATATGAAGAGGTTTAAACATGTCTAGTAATACATGACAGGTCGTCCTCGATGAGTATTTAGTGAGTGCTTGAACTGCGTCTCCATAGTCACATAATGCATGTGATAGACAGCTACATACATTTAACAGACACCTTCATCAATAAGCACTGTGGAGGGGGTTGCAATGTAATGGATCGGTTTTCCACATAATGGGTGGTCTGCAATCGATCTACCAGAAAAAGAAATGGCATATTTTTCACAGGAAAACTTCCAAAGTCACTGAAGTTTCACAGATAAAGCCTCAGTGCAAAGTTTCCCTTTTACACAAGAGATTGCTTACTTTATGGCTAGCGTGCCATTCTGTACCTGCGTGCTATCATTCACTCGGACCACAGAGCGCAATGCAGATAAAGTAACAGACCTCTAGAAGTCGTGACAATAAGTGGAAAACTGCTTGATGGCGTTGTCACCCCGGTAACCTAGAAAATGGAACTTCCTGAGATGTGTCAAGACAGGATTTATTTTTGTGCCTTGAGCTACGCTAACAGTGTGTGAAATGAAAATAGCAATATCAAATCAAAAACAAAACTAAGTGCAACAAAACTGATCTCAAACTTGAGGTTCCTGAGAATGTTTGAGATCATCATCTTGACTAAAAGCAGTGCAGAACCCTGTTATGTGTACAAAAGACTCAGACACATAGACCAAAGCAAGCACAAGGACAACTTATCTTCCCTTAAAAAAAGAAAAAGATTGTCTGCTCTCTCCAAGGAGCATTTTCATTTCTTTCAATGACCTCAAAAACAGATGATTTAATTTAGACTTTTTTGCTATTGTTGTTGTTCGTGTTTGGTAGCTTGTTCATTTTTCTTCTTAAAGGTATTTGGTTTTATTTATACTTTATAGGTAAAGATTTCAAAATTACAGAGGCCTGTATTAACACACAAAGATAAAAAGTTAGGGGAGCTGCTGTAGGTAATACTGACAGAGGTTGAAAAAAAGAGTGAGTGGCACTTCATGAGCCCAGAAGGTAACAGCAGCACACATGATCACACACAATTGTTAATCAGCTGAGTCAGACATGTCAGGGACTGTCACGTGTCATCAGACTTGATGGAGAAACTCAGCACACTGCCCTGACACAAAAGTTACTAGATGATGAAAAAAACATGTCAAACCACTACAGGGCCCATCAAAGAGTAGCAGTCCATTCATCTCAATAGTCCATCATCATCATTCAAGACAGAGTTATACACCACACGGGTGTTCCATGAGATATGTAGCTGCACTCAGCTGTTTTATTTATTAAACCCATCTAAATCAAGGTCGTAGTGTTTTTTCTAATGTTGACTTTCTTTTCCCTGGTTGATTGGAGCTTTGACTAATGTTGTGCAGAAGTTACAAGAGGAGAAGATCATTAATAGCAAGATGAGAACAGGCAACAGACATAACTGTAATAGATTCAGAGTCAAGTACAAATAATTAGTAGACATTCATGGCCATTTTTGACTCTTGACTCATTTAAGCGCCTTAAATACATCAAGCTAAAATCCCTCAGAGGAAATCTTGAAGGATGATGCGATGATTCATTAAGATTCAATAAGGAATATTTTACTCTTTTTCAACAGTCTGCTACAGTTTATGTGGAAACCTGTTACTATTAATATTAACATTAAGACTGAGGCTAATAACCACATGGTGAGAAAATGAATAAGATACTGTTTGAATGAATGCATCACATGAAGAGAAACAGACATAATGTGGTAATTATCTTTGTTACTGTACAAATAATTTGAGAATAGGGCTTTCAATATCTTTTTAGTTCATATGGTCATATTGGATGTGATACAACCACATGTTGCTAGAGGAAAATGTGTTTTCTACAGTAGCTGGCTTTTGCTGGAAGAAATGGAAAGAAATGCAAAGAAGATGCTGCACCAAAAACGTCCTAGCGATTGCGTTGGTTGCTAGAAGGTTGCTACAGTTGCCTGTAATAATATTTATTAATATTTGTCTGCAAGTATTCTCCAGTTACTATCTTGGCTGTAGTAAAAAAAAAAAAAATGAAAGTGCAACACAAACTGGAAATGGAGAGGGTTCACTTTCAAAGTAAAAGTTGCATCTCAGCGGTACATCCAATATGTTTCAAAAGGCGCAGCTTTTACTTTGAAGAAGAACAGTCTTCATTTCTGATTTGGGTTGCAATTTTTATATTTTTACTACATCTCAAAGAGTGGCTGGTAGTGTTTGTAGAAAAGTATGTCACTTCCATTTAAACTACGACTGCAGTGACATGCTATTTTACCCAGTCAGTTGGGGGAATACAGGAACGGGTGGTTGCTGGTCACTGACTGATCTGTAGACCTGCATGGCTGGACCTTTAATAATCACTTTCCTTGTAACTACTCACAACTTCAAGCAACTATCTGCAACTCCTATTAGAGCAAATGTCTTGTCAAGCTTCTGCCATCATCCTTAATTCAACTGAAATGGTGTGTATTTTTTTAGAAACAAGAAGTCAGGAGGTTTGTGACTACACGTACTAGACTGTACTAGACTTCAGAACTTGAATATTTGGTGAAATTGCTGTCATGCCCATAATTTGCGTGGTAAAAATTAACTACTGTATTTTGGTTAACACCTTTTATACTGTGATAGCAGTGCAAATTGGTATGCTAGTGAATTGGGGTCTTCTTTGTTTGCCGCTCATTTCTCCTGTATCTTCACTTTAGAATTTTGTAGACCTGCTTTATACCTGCTAAACTAAAGGCAGCATTTTATTGCATTTTGGGTGTGAATATAGATAGCTGATTCTACTTGACAACATTCACAGGAAAGGGAAAACTCACAAGCAAAATACTGACTGATTTTACTCTATAATAACACATATGAAAAGTTCAGTGCTGGAGATAAAAAAACAACAACAACAACAACAACAACAACAACAACAACAACAAGCACCTACAATATAACAACAAAGATTTTCATTTTTATGTACTTTTAAGAAGGCAGTAAATACTGTGAAATGCATTTTTTAAACTATTTGGAAAAACAGAACAGCAATAACACAAGCCATTCACATACAACATAGAAAACAGGACAAGAGAATTGATGAACAGAATAGGCAGGGGTGTGGTGGTGGGAATGATTTTAGTGCAAACTAAAAAAATGGAATTATATACAATGATTTTAACTTAATTTGTACAATTTTAAACACTGTTGCTCTGTCTGTGATTTGGGAATGTGGGAATTTATCTCTAAGTCATCTTTTGATGTGTTATAACTTATAATTGTTCCATATTGCTATGGAAAACCACTTTTGAGCATTTTGAGAATGAATTCCCTCCAGTTTTGAGAAATATATACATCAAAGCTGCCTTATTGTTTTTTTTTAATGTATATTTATTTAATTTTTGTGCTTTTGGACAATGAATTATGTGGACATAATTTAACACAACACTGATTTGTTTAGGATGATGTTTGTCTTTTCATTATAGTTTGTTTTTGCTTTTTTATATTTTACATCCGTATGTTTCTGCTGGTTGTTCCATCAACCTGCCTAGGGATTACAAATGAAAATTAGCCTTTTCGGCTAAGTCTGATGCACTTATGACATCATGTATATTTTCCCAGTAAAAAAAAAATAAACAGAAAAAAAAAATCTGTAAAATCTCTCAATGACAAATGAAGCCATGGCTGGGCACTGATGCTACAGGACATGTTGTGTGAAATGCGTAGATGCAGGAGGCATCTGGGAAAGATGCGTTATAAAAAAGCTCCTTGATAAAGGCTTTAAAAAATAACTGCAATAACATCCATTGTAGTGAGCTCAGATTAAAATAGGCATCTTTCCTGGAGTAAAAAGAAAACCATTAACACAATTTGGGGGATATTTTAACAAGTCTTAAATTGATGCAACTACAGCAACCATACAATGGCCTGCAATATTCATAATCTATACAATATTAACTGACCTTTCTAAAAGACAGGACTTGTTGCCCGTTAAATTAACCACAGATAATTGTACAGTTTGACCATCATCCACCTCCTCTATGTAAGAGAGTAGGAAAAATCGTCTTGTATAACAGATTTAGAAACACTAAATTAAAACCTGTTTATGTAGGAAAACATACATCAGTCAGTTTTAATTAAAACTTTATATAGTCAGGGTTAGATTAAAATTCAAAATGAGCTGGAAATATGATCACCCCTATCTTTCTTTATTATTGATTAATATTTACTAAATAATTAAAAGATTATATGGATTGAACGTATATACCACTAAAAGCTTCTGCATTACTCTGTTTTATGTACCATTATACGTGTGTCATTAATTATAAATACTTTATATTTAATCTTGTTAACCAATCAAGCTAGTAGGGAGAGAAAATTATGGGCTGTTTACCTTATAAAACCTAGGTGTTGAATATAGCTCTGTGTACAATATGGCCATTACAGCAGAAAAACAGTGGAAGTAGATCACAAGACAAATTGAAGAGGGAGAGATCCTCCAGTTCTTATTTTAGAACAAGTTAATTCTTTCACATTGAGAAGTTCGTCAAGCAGATGATTACATTTTCTCCAGCAGAGTGGATATCTCCTGTTCAGAAGGGTCAAGGAGAGAGAGTGACAAAGGCAGCTGAGACGAGCATCAAGGAATAGGTGGAGTGTCTTTGAATAAAAAAAGCAGACTTCTAAAACATCAGTAGGAGAAGACATCAGTAGGGAAAACACTGCAGTTTCTTAGGTGCTTTAGACAAAATGTGTTGAAGAATGGCTTTTATCTGATCGGACAACAGCTGTATAACAATTTCTAAAAGAATACGGGCTTTGAGTTGGAGTGTGGCCATACATACACCAAAAAGTGGTAGTAAAGTACAGAGGAAATGAAAATATGCTGGCTTATATCCATCAGAGCAGCACACAGCAATAATGAGAGGGGTGGAGAGAGAAAAGTCAAGCCATGGGCCAAGAGCCAGCTGCCAAATAACAATAAAAAGCACTTGTGTGTGATAGATCAAGCTGTGAGAGGAAGATGAAGGGCATGCAGGGGTCAGAGAAATAGAAATCCTCTGTGATCTCCCCCATCTCTCACAAGGACCGTCTGGCGTTACAAGAGACACTGAGGGGAGACAGATGGCAAAGAGGAAAGTTAGGAGATAGACAGAAAATGGGGATAGATAGACAAAAATATTAGAAAAACAAGAGTGAATAAAGGACTGGATAGGTGGGGAGACGACAAGCCTATGAGCACAGAGCTCAGCTCCATCAACCCTATGATATAGGGATACAAGAAACCCAGAAAAAAGACAGAAAACAACTAAACATCACATCTGGAGTTTGTGCTTTATGCCCACAGTTTTACAGCTCATAGTAGTTTTATTAGATGTCTGCATTACTGTGTCTTACTGTTCTTATTTTCATCATATTTTGTGTCTCCACCTGTTTGCCCATCCATCCAACCATTCATCCTCTGCTGTTTATCCAAATCAGGGTTGCGGAGTGCCTGGAGCCTATCTGGGCTGCCATAGGGAGAGAGGCCTGGTTTTTAGGGCCTAGGAATAGTTTTATCCAACTTGTTTAGCATTTCTTAGTTTTGCCTATTTCGTGCCCTCCTTGGAAATTAAAAAAAGAAGTAATCTATCCATCAAACTAGTGAATCTTACCAGACGTCTGAGAGATGGCTACCTGACCTCTGGAGCTTCTGAGACACATGGGTCAACCAATTGTAAGAGGGCCTGGGGGATAGTGGAAAGGGATGGGGGTTAGTCAGAGTGGGGAGACTCTGTGGTTTAGGTGTGAACTGGGCCTTTCTCACATTTATCACAGTCAGGTGAATCACTGAATGAACCTCACCAGCCCGTCCTCCCTCCTCTTTACTGATTCCTAAAGATGATGGAATACCAGAAACCTCTGGGACTTTCTAAGAGAACAGTGTAGGATGATTACTAGAGAAAAGATACAGAGGAATACATGAGGGAATGTATTTCACACTAACACACCAATACTTTGAACTGTTGCGCTTGTCTGCTGAAGCTTGCTGGCTTTCACGTCTATCTGGGAATCAATTAAAGAACAGATTTACCAAATCTTACGAAAGTGTGACGACTGATGAGTATTTAAAAATCTTTCTGCTTCTCTGTGTGTCTTCTCCGTTATGGATCAATACCTCTTTTATGCTGTCTATAATTGAAATGCAGGGAGGCTGAGGTGATTTACTTGGCTTTAATTTCCTTGTTCGTCATGAATACTAATACAAGCCCAAGGGCATCAGATCTCCATTTATCTCTAAATGCATACAAACATACATACCCCCTCTCTATTAGCTTAAAAATGCTCATTTTTAAATGTCTGTACAAATTCAGAAATATGAAAAGGGAAAACAGATATGGTTAGACATTTCAGAATTAAGAATATATCACTCAAGGGTTTTTTTTATTCAAGCTTTTACTTTAAAATAAATGATCAGGTCTAAGACATAATAATAGAGCAAAAGCCTTCCTTATATATTGCTGGACTTCAAAATTAAATATTAAATAATTACTTCATATTCACTCTTTAGAAAGGTATAGCTATTTTACAAGTAACTACTTTGGCATCTGTCCTTTCCTCTTTCCCCTGCAATTACAGTTGTGAAAAGTTGACCACAAATAGATCATTAAACTCAATGATTACGCATAATTATCCACAGTTTATAACAGTTCACTACTTAATGGTAAGTATTGTCACCTCACAGTAAAAGGGTTATGGTTTTTAATTTTCTGGTCAGCTGTGGTCTTTTTGTCTTCCCTGCACTGGTTCAATTTAATTGAATTCACTTTTATTTATATAAAATAAGTTCACAGCAACAGTCACCCCGATGTGTTTTATACTGTAAAAACCCTACAATATGAAAAAGAAACCCCAACAATCAGACCAATGAGAAACCACTTAGCCACAGTGGGAACAAAAAACTCCCTTTTAACAGGAAGAAAATCTCCAGCAGAACCAGAGAGGGAGCCATTCACCAGAACTGGCTGGGGGTGAAGGGAAGAATACAGGACAAAAAAAACACTATGGGAGAAAGAGCCAGAATTTAATATTTACTAATGACTAAATACAGTAGTGGTGTATAAACACACATGGAGTGAAAAGAGGTAAGTGAGAAAGAAATGCTCAGTGCATTATGGGAAGCGCCCAGCGACCAGAGCCTGTTGTGCTCAACTAAAGGATGGTTGAGGGTCACCTGATCCAGCCCTAACTATAAGCTTTATTGAAAAAGAAAGCTGAGAGAGTGTCTGGGCTCTACCTTCCTTTCTTCTTTGAAACTCTGGAAACCAGAAGTAAGCCTGCAGTCTTAAAGTGAAGTGCTCTGCTAGGATAAAAAGGTACTACAATGTCTTTAAGATACGAATAACTCTGATTATTCAAGATTTTGTATGTGACAAGACACATTTTGGATTCAGCTCTGAATAAACAGAGCTAAAATAGGACAAATATGTTTTTTCTTTATAATCCCATTTAGTGCTCTTGCTTCACTGTTCTGGATCAACCGGAGATTTTTCAGGCGGCTTTTAGAAGTAATAAATATATGCACTACGGAGATGAGTTGTTTAAAATATCCTGAACCTTTCTATCAGTAAGCGCTGCTGTTTTTACCGCTGTTAGCCAGTGTAGTGAAACTTACTTTGCATTGGATCTAACATTCTTGAATAAACTCTCAAATGATGTGACAATATAATCTGTTTATCAGGAAAGTGTCATTTCTGAGCCTCAAATCAGCCAGAATAACATTAGCTTATAACCAGTTGTTGTGGTTTAGGCGGCTCATTGTCAGCTGTCTGAAGATGGGGCGGTTGCTTGTCTAATCTGCTAAGAAAGAGTAATTATAGCAAAATAGGGAATAAACATTTTTATGCACGTTTGACTGTTAGTACCCTGGCTTCAGTTCAAGACATGAGACTTGAGGTGAGGAGGAAGAGGATGATATTTTAATAAGATGTCAGTCACGTCATCTCTGTCCTTTACTTTTTCACTTCTTTGGTGATATTGACCCCTTCCTGGACAATAAAGCACAAAGGTTTAATCCTAAGAATGTTTGAAAATCTATGTTCAAAGTCTTAGAGGGGCTTAGCCCCAAGTCATAATGTCATGCGTACAGTGGCTTACATTTAATATAAATGGAATATACTACTTCAAAATGTAGTCAGCTCTTTTCATATTTGCGAACCTCAGTGAATTTGATCTTCAGAATATCCATTGAGATTTTTAAGTGTGTTGCTGGAAAGCGCCCATGAAATTCATGTCACCTTCTTTAATAAAAAATATCAATTGTTTTTCCAGCTAACTTCACCATCTGCCCGTTTACTCACCTGGTTTTACAGAATTAACAAACCAATAAAAGGCACAAACTGATCCGTAACAATTTTTTTCAGTATTCAAACTGAATACAGGCTGCTGCTGGACTTCGACATGTAGCATCCTTTTGAGTTCCTGCCAACTGGAACTGGAGCTGTACTGTGAATAAACACTGAAGCCCAATTCGACTAGAATAGCGAGTGATTAAGGCTAAATCAGCTAACACTGTTGACACTATTTAGAGAACAAATGAAAATATGCAGACACTTTGCAAATCACAGCAACATCCTTGCTTCGATCAGAACAGTTTGCATGTTTGCTATGTTTGAGTTCAACTGTGCTTTAAATCTACATCACTGATGAAATTACATCTTTAATTTCTTCCTGCCGCAGCAATAAAATACATTATTACTACTACTACTAATACTACCATAGTTATTTTTAGGGGTGATGTAGCCAGTCGCCAGCCACATAAAATGTGATTTGACAGAACAACAATGTCCATCTCAATCATTGTATTCAAGATATTGGAACAGTATGGAAGCTTTTGGAAAGTAGTTCCCATTCCTATATATTTTTAATGGATTAATTCCAAGTTTACCAGAACACACAGGCTGACATGTATATTTAGTACAATATTCTTTTTGTTTATTATACAAATGCAAAAAAATGACTGACTGTACCTTTAAGTAAAATATAAGATCCTTGTATTCATTATGTGAGTGCAGATCAAGCAAATTCAAACAATCTGTCTTCATTAATGCCTGAAGGTGGCTAAGAAATATGTAGGTTTCTACTTAAGACGCAGAAAATGCTCTAACCACTTCCCATTTCTTCAGGCACCTGTACACTTTACCCTCGGAGAAAGGTAAAATTACAGAGGGAAAGAGGGGGAAGTGATGGCAGCATGGTAAAGTATGGAGGAAAGAGCAAAAGGAGTGAAGGACCTTGTTAAAAGCCCCTCTGTGACAGCCAAGGAAAGGCTGCAGCTCAGAGTCATTACATGTGGCTGAAGCTGTGGAGAGTGACTGAAAAAGAGAGTTGTATGGACCGAAGAGGGGTTTCAGAGGTTGGTACCACGCAACAAGCAGAGGGCTGCAAGTATGGAAAAAGGAGATCAAATAGATAAGCAAAAGAAGAAATGAAGGAGAAGTGTGGAAGAAATCAGAAATTAAACTGAACTGTGTTGTTTGACCTGCACTTATTAATCTTCACGAGGAGAATGAAAATTTTTATCATGTGGTTATTTGATAAGTACAGTTTAAGCAATATAAAACAACAGAAATTAGGCTAAAGCTATACAGGAAGGTATATAGTAGTATCTATAGTGTCAGCATGGTTTCTGTAATTTATATATAATTAATTATAATATATATTTAATTTTATTGTTTGTTTGTTTTTTGCCATTTTTATTTATTAAGGATTTCTCCTATTACATTTGTAATATGTTGCTGCACTGGTCAAAATACCACAGCCTTCCTGATGTTCATTTTTCATTCTTTGCTGCTTTTATAGTTTAAATATATATTATTATTTTTGAATAAATCCTTTATCATGAACAATTATGAATCTGTGGCACTCTATTCTCCTGTCTCTTTCATCTCTTTCCCCTCACACCCAACTGGTCATAACATATGGCTGATATTCCCTGAGCCTGCTTGTAGTGGAGGTTTTCTTCCTTTGGAAATCCGCTGTTTCTTCACACTGTTGCCAAGTGTTTCCTCATAGGTGGTTCCAGTTCCTATATAGCGCTGCCGTCTAATATTTGGAGTCCCTACCTTACAGTATAAAACACCTTTAGGTAACTGTTTGTGAATTGGTGCTATAAAAATCAAATTAAATCAAATTAAATCTCAACTTCTTCCCTTTCAAAATTCAAACATTTTCATTTTTTTTCATCTATTTAATATGTGTGTGTGATCCTGTGTGATAGTTTTATGCTGATAAAAATCCCAGGGCTTATCCTGTCCCCCCTCACAAGGACATTTTTTTTTATGTTACAAGTGCTGTAGCATAAAATGAGAACATTTACAGTTTTAACCTTTTATCTAAAATGCTCAACAGAAACTAAACTAATGGGGAAAAAAATCAGTTTTATTTTCTTGTTTCTTTGGTGCTCAGCCCCACCTACACAGCAAACTACCAGGACTGTTTGACCACTGAAACATCAGAAATATTTATCTCATTAAATCTTCAATCATTCAGTCCTTGTCCAATTTCAGTCACGGATCCCGAGTCTGGCAAATGGCACAAATGAATTATTCAACAGCTGAAGGAGCCTATCAGAGAACCTAACTCCTCTGTTGTTTAGAGGCTATCTTAGATAGTGGTGTAACTCCAACAGTCACAACCCATTTAATGAATAAGAGTCTAGATAAAATAGCTTATCAGTCTTTACATGTGGAAAATGCTTTTTGACGCTTTAAATCTCCATGCACCACTTGAGGTTTAAGAAAACATCTGGTCAGATTTCATTGCAGGAGAGTAGAGCAAATACAATTCAAAAAATGTTCGCCTCTCAGAGACACATCTCACACTCTGACATATTAAACATATTCTCCAGGTAATGTATTCCTCTACCAGCAGGTTTTCCTGTGGTGTCACTCAGGTGGGACCTCAGTGTTGGTTTTAGAGTGCCATTTAATGATCTTTAATAGAACTTAACAGCTTGTGTCCCACATTTCTCCATTGCTTCCTATATGACAGGCCGTAAAATCCTCCTCGCTGTCAAATTACTCGGAAAAGAAGATGAGAAATGTTCTGTGCGGTATGTTAGTTTAAGAGTAAATGCATTAGCGTCTGAGATTTCAATAGCGGGAATTGCTTCAAAAAAGATATATATATGTAAATTTTAAACTCAGTTTAACTGTTTCTACTGTTCCACGCAGTCTGATGAAAGCTGAAGTTGCATTTCGTCTCCCTATTTCAGATTAAAGCACTCCTTTTAATCTGTGAACACCTTGACAAAGATGGAGTCATCCTTGCAAACTTTTGAGTGTTTCAAAGTCACGCTACCTTAGAGTAAATCTAAAGCTACAGTGTCTGGGGAACAAAAACACTGCAGGGAGAGGACTCTCATTTGGCTTCAGTTCTCCTAGGGCTGCCATGTTCCCCAGGCTGATGGATGAAGGGAGAAACTCATCTCATGACTAATTATTTATCTTCCCTCCAGTAGTGTTGTGTCTGGGGGTTGAAAATAATACAACCCTCAGGTCTGACCAAGCAGTAAACAAACTAGAATGATGGAGTTAATAGAGTGTCTTCTTTCTTCCCTCTCTTGAGCATTGCTGCTGTACATAAAGCCTATAGACAAAATGGCAAATTTTATTTATCTCTTTTTTTTTAAAATCTGTTAAATTACCTATTGTTCTGTTTCTTTTTTCTGTAACATATGTGGTTAGAATGGCAGTTGCTCATTTTCTTTGTAGCCCAGTGGCCAATCCACACTACTCTACAGGCTCCGTTTCAGGCAGTTTTCTTTTCTAGTTTTGGTTCTCTGTAGTGTCAGTGAGGGGATGTCTGTAGTGTTTTCATCTGAGGTACCAAGCTCTAGATGCTAGGACAGCAAAACTGTTGTCCAAGTCTTTTGATTGTGAAGGACAGCCAAAGAGAAGAGAGCTGCCTGAAATGTAGAGGAGTTCAAATGGTTTGATTCACATCGAAGATGAACACAGAGCCTGCACCAAAGCCCAGTAAAAGCTAAATAAACCTTATTTTGAGCTGTGATTCACAAAAGGTACTCTGCCAGTCCAAGATAAAAGAAAAAAATGGAGCTGATCATGTGTGGTCATAGTAGGTCGATTTTGAAAAGAGTGCTACTTTATATGAATGGGTTTATGGTGACTTTTTGGGGCGGGATATGGAAACAATGTTATCTTAAAGCCTTAATTTTATTTAAACCTTTGCCATCTATGGTTTCAAATTCAAAATAGTGTTAAGATTACACACTGAGTACAGCTCTTATTGAAGTAAACAACAATAGCCTAATTTGGAAAAGATTACGGGGCAGATTATGCTCCTCACTCTAGCTGCTTGCCATGATGCAATAGATCCGATTTACAAATCCCCCTCACTGGAACACAAGACGTGGCTTTCTGGTGTAATAAACTTAGAATTTTTAATTTTATCAGGCGGTAATAACCAAAAGTAGCTACAAAATTATTGCACAAATGTTACCATCATAACATATGCTGTGCATCTGAAGGGGGACACATTGAGCACTTGTGAACACTGTTTTGTGTCTAACACTTCCTATATTGCCATGTATTTTAACAATTACTGCCAGCTTCTTTGTCCATTACTTTAAAAAGTATTAAAAAGTATAGCCTTTTGGAATTGGAAGATTCTTTTTGATTCACCATTTATGGTTTTTGTTAGTTTGTTTTTTAGTGTAATGTTCTGTAATAACACAGCAGTACTCCAGCATTAAGTCAGTATTACAGTTTTTGTCTTGGACTCTAGGATGTGCTGTAGAGGCAAGGCCTTTACTTTGGATTTACACTGAGTTCAAAACGGGGCAGACACCTTGCAAGAGGCATTCAATTCTAATAGGGAGGTCTGTGTCTTCTAACATTCAGCTCATGTAATCTGTTATTAATGCATTCAGTGTTAGAGCCACATGAGTTGGGTGGGAGGTGGAGGTTTTGGGGGCAATGGGGATAATGGGGAAGAAACAAAAGAAGGGAGGAAAAGACTTTGACTCTCATCCTGTGATGAACTGGTCACTGGATCATGCAGAGGAGACTAAAGTGCTGGGTCCTAGAGTTTCACTCAGCCCCTGATCAAAGGGAAACACTGGATGATTCAAATGTCATTTAAATGTTTTATGGTAGTCAGGGCATTGAGTCGAGGCTTGAATAAGACGAGACTCAAGACAGCTCTAAGACGATCGTAATAGGTGCGTGTGTGTGTGTGTGTCAGTATATATCATTCTCAATTCTGACCTCACATTCATTTTGCTAGTGTCCATAATTCTCCTGATTGTTTAGTCAGTCTAAATCCGTTTAAATTACGCTGCACACTGGTAGTCAGTCACTGAATTCATTATCAGCTGCTGAAGCTGCACCATGCGCTCACATCTACACAGAAAAGACTATCGCAAATACAGAACCGTGAACACGGAAACAAGATATGAGAGAGATGACGCATGCAGCATACGCCCACATCATGCGCCCACATAGCTAAGTACACACCTATCTAAATATCTTACTAGTATGCCAAACAGAATAAAAGCTGATTATTTGTATCACTAAAAACAGAAGTATAAGGGATTTATATATTTATAAATATATTTATATGCTCTTTATATTTGTGCACAGTCTACAATGGGTTAACTTGTCGCGGGAAGATGAGGAAATGGGAGTGGACTCAGAGTGACCTGTAAAAGAGAAACTAAAAGGAACAAAAGAGCTGCATAGTTTTAACGGTCTTTTATGCTGCTGAAAGTCGAGTAAAGTCTTGATACAACAGGTAATTTTGCAATTTTTTTAAGTTTCCAAGTTTCTTGTCTTTTGGTCGTGTCTTATAGGTTAGGTAGGTAGTCAGATAGTTAGGAAAACATTTTAAAGACAAACAATTTCTTGGTAATTTCACAGTTAATATTGAAACTCTACTGACTTTCACTATCTTTCCTTCTAGACATGGCCTCTCCTGCAAGTCTAATAGCTGAGGAGAATTTTCTTTGTTCCATCTGTCTGAGTGTGTTCACTAAACCGGTGTCAACTCCCTGTGGGCACAATTTCTGTTTTGATTGTATCACAGGCTACTGGGA
This sequence comes from Pelmatolapia mariae, assembly GCF_036321145.2. Classification (NCBI taxonomy): domain Eukaryota; kingdom Metazoa; phylum Chordata; class Actinopteri; order Cichliformes; family Cichlidae; genus Pelmatolapia; species Pelmatolapia mariae. The sequence continues at coordinate 20,576,147 of NC_086228.1, forward strand.
CACCTCAAATCCATTAATATCATGTCCGTTGTGCAAAGAGGAGTTTAACATCAGACCAAAGCTTCGGGTTAATAATTTCATAGCTGAAATGGCAGCAAAGTTTGAGAAATCAGTTCAAGAAAAGTCTACTAATATCACAGAAGAATCAGGAAATGGAAATGTGCTCTGCAACCTTTGCACCAGGGCGAGACTCCCAGCCCTGCAGTCCTGCTTAGTGTGTATGATGTCCTATTGTCAAATACATCTCGAGCCTCATCAGAAAAGTGTGGTCTTAAAAAAACACAAGCTTATTCACCCGGTTGAAAACCTGGAGAGCAGGATCTGCAAAGATCACGGTAAACCTTTAGATTTGTTTTGCAGCGTGGATCAAATGTTTCTCTGTGATTCCTGCAAAGACAGGGACCATAAACAGCATAAGATAGTGACTCTAGAGGAGGAGGCTCTAATGAGGAGAGACCAGCTGGAATCAGAAAAAAAAAACGCGAATGGGATGATCGATGAACGTCAGCAGAAAATTCGGGAAATTGAACGCTCACTGGAGGCTAACAAAAATAATGCAGCGAAGGCACTGTCATGCAGTGAACATGTCATGACTGCTATGGTGGAGTACATTAAAAGAGGCCAAGCTGAGCTAGCGGATGTAATTGAGACAAAGCAGAAAAAAAAGCAAGCAGAAGCAGACGGCTTAATTAATGAACTGAAGGGTGAAATTATGCAAATAACCCAGAAAAGCCAGCAGCTTGACAACATTTCAGTCACAGACGACCCCTTCAGATTCCTTGAAAGTTACCTTTCACTTACCATCATTCCACCTCAAGTAAAGGACTGGTCTGATGTGACTCTGAGCTGCGACCCGTTTAAAATGCAGGAAGTTATGGCCTCGCTGGAGGCAACAGTCACAAGAGAAATAAGAATGCTCTGTGATCCCAACTTTAAAGAAGTCAGGCGGCACGCTGTGGAACTGACACTGGATCCTGACACAGCAAACTCTTATCTCTATATTTCTGAAGATGGGAAGCAAGTCGCATGTGGAACCCAAAGGAGGCGTGTCCCAAACAAACCAGAGAGGTTTGATTGTGTTTACAATGTCTTGGCAAGAGAAGGTTTCACCTCAGGAAGATTTTACTATGAGGTTCAGGTAAAAGACAAAACACAGTGGGACTTGGGAGTTGCAAAGCAATCCATCAACAGGAGGGGGGATATAAGACTGAGTCCAAAGAATGGATACTGGACAATTTGGCTGAGAAAGGGAAATGAGTTCACAGCTAATACAGACCCTCCTGTAAATCTTCATGTGACGACGGTACCTGAAAAGATCGGGGTGTTTGTTGATTATGAGGATGGTCAGGTTTCTTTTTATGATGTGGACACGAGGGCTAGCATCTTCTCCTTTACTGGATGTAACTTCACAGAGAAGATCTTTCCATTCTTCAGTCCGTGTGCTACTAATGGGGGTAAAAACTCAGCCCCGCTGATCATCACTCCTGTCAGAACCAACAAGTGAGGTTTGAAGGGGTTGACATGGTGAGTTGGACTTGGCGAGTGATTCCAACACTATTTTTCCCCGTCTAAAACTGCAGCCTGTCATTTTGTTTCTTCCCTCCATCATTGTCAGCACTGTGTGTCATAATGTGTCACCTGGAAGACAGACAACTTCATGTCTATGCAGTCCCTAAGACATTCACTATCTGCTGCCCTCTGTGCAATAGTGATACTCTAAAGCATTATATGTTTTAGGGTTAAATAAATGGTCTTTTGAGCCAAAGTGGCTGTAGCAGTGTAAGGGGTACTGTAAAGTACTGCGTTCAGAATTTTTTTCAGGCATGTTACATCTGTTGCATCTGAATTTTGGGGTCATGACTTAACAATAGCATACAAAATCCATTGAAATAAAATGACAGTCAGTTTCTCTCACATGATGCTAGATAATAATGAATTTCTACATCGATTAATGTTAGTGAATTAAAATGTAAACTTTCAGCAGAACACACAAGGTGCAGTTCTGCAAAAGCTGCTTAGAGAGAGTTTAAAATGTAAAATATGAGCAAATGAAATGTATAAATTAGTCCGTTTTCTCTTATCGCTTTAAAAACTTGTTTGTTTTTTAATCATAGTTTATAAATGTGTATTTTCTATATTACAGTGCTATAATGTCTATAATCTGGCCACTAAAGAGGTTTACTGTAGGAGAGATACTGAGTCAATCCAATTCACCTACCGGATGGACTGTTTGATTGCTTGTTAATGTTGAATTTTTACTTTATGTCTATGTATTTCTTGAAGCACCAACTTGATGCACATTTAATAATTGATGCCAAAACATTGTATTTAATGATGAACAGACAGATTGATGACTGATTTTTGAACAGTTGTTGAACATGTCACTTTAAATTCTGACAAAAAAACAATTTGTCTGCCTTTTGTCGTTCCTTTAATGATTAGATATTATATGTACTGCATATGATATTTTGTGTGAAAAGCATGCACACTATGATCTGTTTCTCTTGATTTCATTTTCTTTGGGCATTCACTCAACAAACATTCATATAAACTAAATCCTGCTGACAGATATTAAAAGCAATGAAAATTGAATTACTACAATATGCAATTAAAGTGCATCTGTCACTTTGCAGAACGAAAACACAAATTAGACTCTCTTGACAGTTTTACATTCCCACATCATACACTTAGTAATTTTGTAGCCACTACTTCCAAAGTAGCATCAAGTTTCTCCCCTGGAGTGATTTGAAAAATCCAAATATTGTTAATTCTGCCCTTCACAAACACAGGGATAAGATTTTAATAGTTATTACATACACAGCTGTGCTGCGCTCCAAATGACAGCATGGTATTTCCAAAATACGCTCGTGTTGCATGATAAAATCATTTGGATTGAAAACACAGCTTTTTTCTGCCAGAAACAATACTTAGATATTTTATTTAAGATGGAGTAGCATAAACATGTTGAAAACACATTTTGGAAGAATTCAAAAGTGCTTTCAAAATTAAGAGTGCCAACATATATTCTCCAGCTACTTCATATTCTAGTGATTTAGTTTATAACATTACATTATGTGGTTATGTGTATGCTACTATAAATTGTAACCACTGGATTATGATTAATAATAGTACAACAGTAAATGAAAATGAGATAAGGTGGCCTTTATTAATTCTACAGTTTGGAAATTCCCAATATTACAGCAGGAATAAAAAAACAGATGCAGCAATAAAAAAAAAGATACTAAAGAAAAAGTCTGATATTTTCACATGCCTAGTAACAAAAAATGGAATGGAATACACCATAGTGCAGTGGTTGAATGTTAACTGAGAATGAAGTCTTATGGCGTGACATACTGCAACACTATTCGTGGTTAAAGGGGACTCGTGCAAGCTAACAGACACCTGGCTGGGGCCTTTCTCTGTGGAGGTTGCATGTTCTCCCTGTGTTTGTGTGGGGTTAGGTTAATTAGTTAACCTAAATTACCCATAGGTGTGAATATGAGTCCCAGTGGCTGTCTGTCTGTGTTAGCCCTGCGTCAGACTGGTGGCCTGTCTAGGGTGTACACCGCGTCTTGCACTATGGTAGCTGGGATGGATGGATGCACTTTAAATCCAGTAATCCAATTTTCATTGCCTTTAATATATGTCATGTCTGTTGATTGAATGCCCAAGAAAAAGAATTCAAGAGAAACAGATAATGTCAGGTTCCTGTCAGCATTTTCAAATTAAAAGACTAGTCCTAGAGAGTGTGCAAAAAAGGCACAATCAAATTTTTGAAGCTGAACAAGAACACACTGTATTTGTTATTGATCCAGTGAATTTTCACCAGCAGAAACACATTGGCACACATCTACACACACACATTTTTCTTTAAACACACACAACACACTTTTAACTGCTCATTCTGTTCACTTGCTTTTATTCAGCCACAACAGCAGTGCAGAGAGACGGCCATCCTGGATGGCTGTGAAATGCTGATACCAATGGAAAAAGAACAATTCAAGCAGTTTGTACCAGGCCCCGAGGCAGCCTTTGTTTTGCATTGTTTGAAAAAGCGATGATAGTGAAGAGAAGTGCAAGAATGAATAATGAAAAGCTACATGTTCACAGTATTTTAATTACTTTCCAGTATTAAAACCTATATTTATATGTATCCCTGGCAACTACAATGACAGTTTTGTTGGAATAGAAAACTACACTGAGTTGAACACTGGTGCCTCCCTTTGGCTTAAATGCTTGAATTTAGTTTAATTAACAGATACATCTGATGTCTCATGATGTATTGTGCTGGATTATATTTGCACAATGCTAATAGGATGGCAGTGTCAGTTGGTCAGTTAGGCCCTCATTTTAATTCAAACTGAAATATCTCAGCAACAGCTAAACACTGAGATGTAATTTGTTACATATCCCTGTTGTTTGTGTGGGAGTTTGCTGATCTCCTCGCTTTTCCTCTCGTGTCATCATGAAAAATATCTGTCTTGTATATTTGCGGTACAAACCCATTTCCCTCTTTCCCAGACACACCATGCAAAAAAACAAGTGTCCACAAACTGAAATCTAAAACTGTAAACATATTTTCAATGTATTTACGGTGTGAAGCATTTTCAATTTTTTCACATTCTAATGTGCAACATCAAGTGCAAGAAAAAATTTGTCAGTTTATTTGTACCTTACTTATAACACTAATAATTATTTGTAATAATACGTATTTGTTATTTAAGTCAAATGAGCATAACAGAGTTTTAGTGTAGTAGCTCCAGGACCTCTCAGGTTGAGTGGCTAGATTGACTATTTTAACAGTCTTCTGATGTTTTCCTCATGTTTCTTAGTAACACAATGTCAGTTAAACCACAGGAATATCAGTCTGTCTAGTCAGGAATGAACCATTGTGAATCCATTTCACCTCTTTTAGTGGAAATGAAAGTGACAACTTGTGCACTGAAGAAGGAACGAAAAGATACCCCCTAAAACGGGAATGATTTTGCAGGTGGTGGCCACAGACCATTACTTTCTCCTCATGCCTGCTGACTGATTATTCTCTGGGTTTGCTTTTTTTTCCAGTGTCCTTGTCACTACTGGTAGCGTTAAAAGCTACATGCACCCAATTCAAGTTAAACGGGTAGTCCAGCTCTTCAGAAATGGCACGGCTATACGTATTGTCACAAGACTGTTTGCTGTGTCTCCTAACACAGCCTGAGGAGCATGGAGAGGACACCAGACCAGGATATGGTCTGTTACACAAAGAAAGCTGGAGATAGCCATTGAACGGCACCAACCCAGCTGCAAAAGCTGTATCTGCTTCTTTGTTTATGGAGGAACACTGTCAGAGCCCTGCAAAATTACCTCCAGCTGCCTACTTGTGCAGTTCAGAATCTGAATTCATGAGCATGCCACGAGGTCCTTTAGTGGACAGATATGGATAGAGCAATAGTCTTTGACTATCACCTGCTAAACTATTCCCTTCTTGTTGTTGGTTCTCATAAGCTCCTGTTGTCACTTTCATTTGCATCAAAGAAGGCTGAAATTGATTCACGAAGGTTTATGGTTCTTAACTTGACATATTGATATCCCTTAAGTTTAACTGACTTTGTGTTATACCGTGATGATCGAGTGTTCCCTTAATTTTTTTTGAGCAGTGCATAATCTCTGATTATACTGGGCTCTGTCATTACACTACCTTGGTGAAGGACTGGGTGAAAAATACAATTACACAGTGTGTGCAGGCATGTGTGTATGTAGACGTGTGCAAATGTGTTTCTGCTGGTGCACATGCCTTTTGCCTAACAGTATGTGTATCCAATGAAGTGCCAAATGTAATGAGATAAATCTATCCGTTAGGGTCCCTTAACAAGACTAAATCTGCAGTGCTGTTAATGAGTCGGTGCTCCATCAGCCGTCCTCAGAGAGCCGGAGGACATTCTGACTGAGGCTGGACGACCCCGAGGCATGCTGAATCAGACCCTCTAAGCCAGTAAATCCACAGCTCCAGCTGTTGTATTGTAGACCTTCATTATTTAGCTGTCGGTCCTTTTGGGAGAGACTTGAAGTTAGCAAGCAGCAACAACTTACAGGGACTGAAGTCATGGCCATCCCCGGAAACACTAATCATCTGTAATCATTGATCTGCCATTACTGGGCCTACTCATTAGTCTGATGGAATAATGCTCAGTACTGTGTTGTGACTAGGTTATTATTAGCCTCCCAGTTACTGCTGTATAAAACATGAACTTTCTGCACTTGTAGTGTATGCTGTGGAACAGCTTCTAGCTCATGTAGCAACACAGCACTTAGACAGTTTCCATGAAACTGAAGTTAGTGAAGTGTTGTTTCCTCCAGGGAGCCTTTTTCCAGTAAACAAGTCCATATACAGCCATCACTGTCACACCATCAAGCTACTGTCTGCTGACAAGCTGAAAATGGACGAGGTGGGCTAGCATTTCAAATAAAAAGGTGCTTCGGTAAACTATTAGCCACATAGAAGTACTATAGAGGGCTGGTGCAGTATAACAGGATGCTGATAAGCAACTGGAACCCTGCTAATTGGTTCCTCCCAGCATCATAGTAGTTGTAAGTGTAAGCATTGAGAGAAGCCCTCAATCGTAAGCTGTGCTATATGTTTGACAGTGCTTAGCCTGCTAGCATGTTTCTAGTAATGATGCTGCAGTTTTGTTGCTTAGCCAGTTAAATTCTGTGAAATCAGCGAGTCCGCTTTACAACATGAAGTCAGTTTCTCTGATAATGATTTATTTTACAGATTTTTGAGTTTTTTCAAGAATTACACATGGCAACACTGATTTAAATAAAAATATGAGCAATCATAATATTTGTTGCAGTTGGCTGTGCAACACTGTGATTAAATGTAGAGGTAACAACAAGTAACAACAGGACAATGATGCTCTTATACAGCCTTAATGGCACATTTCATAACCTGAAAACCTACAGAGTGAAAAATAATGGCTGAGTGACTTTTCTCTCTATCTCTAAGATGGAAGAGACAAAATTGTGTGGCTTTTCCAGTGACAGATCAGATTTGTGGTCCACAAAGGCTTTGATCTTAAGGCTTTCTGACAGGCTTTAATCTGAGCAGACCACACAGACGCACACACACAGACACACACGCACACACCTTTTCACTGAAACCACCAAGTACAAAACAGAGTCACTGTATTTCTAGCCTGTCTGTTTGAGAAAAGTCACAATGTGGATGGTGCGATGGCAGACTGTTTTTAAGTGCTTAATAAATAACAAGAAATTGTTTTTACAAAGTGAAAATAAAATGCGAAGCCATGGCAAACACATCTGTTTCCCCTTATGCACAAATTGTGGTGAGTCACGTTGTACTGTAACTCTGTGATTGAGGCTGTTGTCACAAAGGTCACGTTTTTAAATATGCCTGCCGTACCTTCTCTTAGTTATTTACACTGCATTTGCTGCCATAGGTGCAAATCTCTTCTACTAAATTCATATTTCAGAGAGAAATGCTGGAACGTGGGAAGCAGAGGACATTTAATGACATTTAAACTACAGATAGAAAGTAGGGGTAGAATGAAAATATGGTTTTTAATGATTTCTAAGCAACCTTGGTTGTATTATCAAACTATATAAATAAAAGAAGGCTGTCTCTAATCTAAAAGTACCACACACAAAAATATTGTTCAAGATTTAAATGGATGATACTCAAGATCTGATGAGTAAAACACTGCATTTACTCACCAGACTGAAGAAAAGATGGATATGTGGGTTTTCGATCCATATTTACCACCTCTTTATGGACTTCTGATTAAAAAAAACACACTAATAATACTTTTGATGAAATTGCTGATGGTTTTATTTGACAGGTGAATAAGGAACGCTTTAGATGGCTTTACCGAAAGCGCCTTCATTAAGCTGCCTGTCCCCTGAAATAACTGATATTAGTTAATTTAGAGCCCTTGTACATCTCTGCCAGGTTGCAAATCCAGACCAATTAGTGTCACCCCAACAGATGAGAACATGGAGCAACACCTCTCTGTCTTGAGGGCCTTCTCCTTTCAGCTGTTCATAATGCAATTCATTAGAAAGCCCTTCTTTAATTAGACAGCACACTGACCTTGATTAAAATTAGGCTCACTGGTGACACATGGCACACAGACTGAAACAGTCTGCAGTGCATACTAAGGTAATACTACAGTATTCATCACAGATCAACATGTATGTCAGAGCCAAAGGCAAATGAGTTTTTGATTGGCGGGACTGTTGGTGTGGTAAAAGGCAGGTGGCAGGCTCGTGACCTTCATACAGTCCAGACAAGCAAAGTCGCAAGTTAATCAAAAACAACAAAGAACAACTTTTTCAAACTGTCTCAAAATAAAAAATCTCTCAACACCAGTTATTTAATGCTGGAAGCATTTAATTTACAGTGAATCAGGAAGCACAACCAAAAATGAGGAACTCTAATTCCAAACAGGAAAACACATACGAGCATTATTGCTCATATGAGAGAGGGCGTCATGATTTTAGTGACACACAGGAGAGAAGTTTGTTTTTCTCTTCTTGCTATTTTTTTTTTTTCAAAGAGTGACACTCTCCTGTGGCCTGTTGGAGCTGTGAGGTGGGAAGGGTCTTTGTTGTTTGCTGAGTCAAAGGGCAGAGCACTGAGCTTTAAAGATGATGATAAGAAGTCCCCTAGATGAGACAACACAGTGATATTTGGCGTAAACAAACCCAAATTTGATATATTGTATTGATCATTTCTGCAGTGGTATAATATACATGCTAATGTCACACATATAACAAGAAAATCTTTTAAAGATGACCTTTTCTCCCTGTTGCAAAAGATGTCACTTAAGTTCATTTAAATACAAGTCTGACCATCATACATCTGAAGTAAAAGTCATCACACAGAATAGATTTTTCCTACTAGTAATCTCCCAAAGTAACCAAAGCAACAGCCAGAAGAGGATATAATGAACTACAAAAGAACAAATTAGATAAAAAAAAAAAAAGAAGATAGGAATAAAACAAGCTCTGCATATCAATAAAACATTTCAATCTTGAAATGCTAAAAAGCTCCTAGATCTCAAATATATTAATATGGCCACACAGAAGCTTCAGATGACTCATCGTATCATAACTGTCTGGGCTTTAATGCAAATCAGCCACATCTGCTCACGCGTTTGAGCTGATATTCTGATTTATAACTGCTTATGCTTTCATTCGCTTGTTTTATTATTCTCTTTTTTAAGAGTTAGAAACAGAACATTACAGCTTAGTCAATACAGCAACTGCTTGAGTAATATCCATCCATCCATTGGCTCATCCAGTGGTATATAAAGATGTTTTTAACCCTCTCAGGCTCAAATGCCTGGAGAGGGTTAAGCCAACCAAGAGAAATAATCTCTCTGGAGTGTCCTGAGTCTGGCCTTGGGTCTGTTATCAGTGGAACATCTCACCTATGAGACATCTTAGCCAGATGAAGGTTGTGTGCCTCTACTTTGAGGCCCTATCGAATGACCAAGCTCCTCCACCTGTCTCTAAGGCTGAGCCCTGCCACCTTTCGGAGGAAGCTAATTTTGTCCATTGCATCTGCAAACTGTGATGATCCGAGTGAGTGTCTGTCTTTGCACATGAGGGCAGAGTCCTGGTTCCTCATCTGCTCCCATGTTCGGGCCTCCCAGCCATTGACACAATCGCAACCTAGAGCGATAGTTTTTTTTTTTTGCCTGTCCCGTTTGGATCTTTTGCCATTAGAATTATTGTCTAAAGGCAAAGAAAGATGCCCAACGGGCAAGGACGGGGAAAAAGGGCAAAAAAACAAAAACCAACAGAATAAGCAGACAAAAAAAATACATATTGACCACCTGGATCACCTGTTGAGAAAGAAAAAAGAAAACAAGCAGAAGAAAACAAGAGTAATAGAATAAACAACATCACAATGATATATGGGAATATGGCAGTAAATATTAAATGTTAAACATTGTTGTGCAGCACGTAAGATTGACAGCGCACAGTGTGCTTTGAGGTAGGAGCCAAAAAGGGTGTAGTTTGTGTGTGTGATCACCTGTGTGTACACCTGTGGACATGGACGCGCTTGATTTTTTTAAAAGGTTCCTTCATGTAATGATCTGCTAGAGGGTGTGGGGGGCCACTGCCCCGTCCTCCAGGGCATGAAGCAGGTATGGAGGAGATCAAAACTCCAGACATCCAGAGGCCCCCAGAACACAAGAGGCCAAGGAAGACCAACAGAGGGGCAGCCGCGCCACTGTCCCAGAAAGAGCTGAGGAGAGTCCCAGATGAGGGGTCACTCAGCAGCCGCGGAGCAGAGGCCAGGGGGGGTTGCAGTGACGTGCCCGTGAGCTCCGCCGGCAGCCGGCTGCGCCTGAGTGACCGAGCCCCGGGCCGAGAGGCCGAGGGCACCCCACCTCCGAAGTGGCCCGAGCGAGCCCCAGGCTCCAGGCCTCGATAAGCAGCCGCCAAGGAGTGAGCCGGTGTGTATCTGGACGCCCACCCCCGGACACAAAGAACCACCAACGCACCGATGTCTGGGGGCGTCCGCCACCGGCAGGGGAAGTGGTGGGGGGAGATAGGCCTCCAAACCTTGGAGGGCCTGAGATGTCCCCAGAGAGGTGGCGTCTGATACCCAACCTGACATATAGACACAGACATACAGGCACACACAGATACAAACATCCATTCCCACCCTCGTGCTCTCATAGGCAATTACTCCACACTCAACCAACGTGGAGACAGACATAAAGAGACACTGTACACACAATCACACTCCCCAAGCGTACTCTAAGAGCCGGGTCTAGGTACCCTTGCCCCTGGAGGGGGAAACTGCACCCAGACCCAGGTGGTGTTACCCTTTTCCCTGCGGTGGAGAGAAGCAGACCGCCCCGACTCGGCAGCAGCAGGGAGGCCCCACATTCCAGACCCCAGTCGGACGGCCAACTCCTCCTCCTAGCCCCCCCGCTCCAACAGGCCGCAGAGAACGGGTGTGTGAGAAGACTCCAAACCTCACTCCGCCCGCTCATATGTAGTGTTGATGTATGTGTGTTCTAAGGTGCATTTAAAACCCAGGAGGGCATGGAGCTACCTGCCAGAGAGCAGCAGGTAAGCGCATAGCCCCTCCTGCTAGCCCTCAATGTCTACGTGTATTTAAAATTGAGAAGTGGGCAACGACACCAGGGGTGAGGTTGTACACCCTAGAGCGATAGTTGAGGGTGGAAATGTATACTGACCTGTAAGTCAACAGCTTCATTTTAACATCCAGCTCTCGCTTCGCCACAACATGCCAGTACAAACGATCTGTCAATCTCCCAGTTCACCCTACACTCACTTGTGAAAAATACTGAGATACCTAAACTTTTCAGGTGACACTCAAAGGTGGAGGGCTTGGCGGATCCAATCCCCAGTTATTGAAACCCGCTTGAATAACAGTCACAACATTAATTTCAAAGAGTTCCCCAAATCCTAGAGAATGACAAGCAGTCATGAGATATCAGCTAGTGTTCCTCTGCCAAGAATATTAGGGAAAGCTGTCGCTATTTTCAAGTGAGATGAGCTTAGGAGACACTGGTCCCTGCTGCTTTGCAATAAATACAGAATTCAGCTCGTAATAGATTATGTATCTACTTCTCCAAGTTTCACCTGGTGTGAATGATGGTGAGTAACTGCCTTTTCATGCTTTGCCAATTTAACTGATAACCTACAGCAGCATGAGAAGCATTTACAGGTATCAGCTCAGACAACACGATCTTGTTGGCCTGAGAACATAACTGTCTTGTTTCGGTTTGTTATTTGTTTATTTTCTGTTTGTTACATACAGATTTCAGAGAATTGTGTGATAATTTTCTGTTATTTAAAAGGTAAATAATTTATGATTGCTTTTAAATTTTTACAATATTTGTAAAATAAACTTGTTTTTGTAACAGCTCTTCTTAACATTGTAAAAAAAAGGGGGGGCATGATGTGATATATAAAGGATTTCAAATGAATATAATTACTGTCAGAGATGGGGGCCAATTTGCAGTATTGTGGAAACCACACCCACCGGTCAGGGAAAATGTTGAACAGTGGTTTGAGGCCACTAAAAATATAGCTTTTAGCTAGTTGAAAATATTAGATTTTTACTGTGTCACAAAACCTTGTATTTTAACAGGAGTGTGTAGACTTTTTATATCCACAGTACCTGAGGCACTTGTAATACCACAGCCTTCCGATTGATACACATTCCACTATAACTCAAGATCTGCGTTGTCAGTGTGTTTTAGGTCAACTTAGAGAAAGACATAGTAGCCTAAAACATACAATTAAATATTTGATTTATAAGCGATAAAATGCTTCCTGCATACATAGAAATGATGAGTTTAAGAATCCCATTTTTTCTCACATTTTTTTTCTATGGATGCCTCGCTTTGTCTGACTCAAGTACTGTGTCAGAAGCTTTATGAATGTCTTTAGAATTTTCAGATTGACAATATCTTTACACACTGCAAAGTGAGGGTAGAGCCACGAGCTGCTTTTCCCTCCAGCCTGGGTGGGACCTTTATGTGCTCTCTCTTTATTTACAATGGGAAATATAGGCCTGTTTTTCCTTTCCTTGTTGCCAAATGTATAAATTAATTTGACAAAAAGACATAAAAACACATATCTATTCACTTAAAACCAGCGCTTTGACTCATGGCTGGTTACACATACTGAAGTTTAAATACTTCCTTTTTATAACTCTAAGCATGAATTATGGTAATAAATACCTTGTTGCAAATGTGGCTAAATTTTCCCCTGAACTATAAACTACAACAGATTTTCAATTCACCTAGAGTTTGGATATGTAAAGTGCTCCCCTATTATGCACACAAATGCATGCTAATATCATGTAAATCACCTCACATGGTGCATCAGTAGTGCCAAGGCTTTGATTTTGCTTGTATTTTTCAGTCTCGGTATTGAGTCAAATATGTGTTTACTTCATGCGCTCTTTGGGTTTTTCTTTCTTTTTTCTGCTGTGTAACTACTGCACATCAGGATGCAAAGAAAGTTGCCAACACTGACATTGACATAAAATTGGCTTCATGCATTTATGGATGCATTTCAGCCTTTATATCACTGTTATGGCTTGGGCCTATATGTTTGCCAAGACCAGCCCTATAATGTGTTTATGAGCAATGTTAATTCAGCTTTATTCAGCTGAGTGTTTCCCCATTCACTAATAGACAAGGGCGCATGGAGCTTTTTTGTCTGCATTGTCTTCTGCAAACAGTTCATTTTTACATGCCTTTCCTCTGAGTGTGTTATATCATCATCTCTTTCTATCTGTTGTGCTTTTGTTATTTTTGCAGCCATGAACAGCTGGATACCTTCCTCTTTCCATAATCTAGGTTTTGTGCTGGTGGTATTCCTGAAATTTTGTTCAGCATGTTCATCCAAAACATGGGAGTAGGGATGGGTATCGAAAACCGGTTCTTGTTGAGAACCGGTTCCCACTGTTTCAATTTCTTGGAATTGTTTGCCATTTCTGCAAACGATTCCCTTATCGATTCCAGTCGCCCCAAATGACGTCACCACGTTGCGGAGCGTCATTTACCTGGCAGGAAACATGGCGGCTCAAACGCTCAAAAGTTTGATTATACTTTACGAGAACGGATGACAACAGGGCAACTTGCAATACTTGCAAAGTCGATATTTCATTTAAGGGAGGAAACACTACGAATATGCAAAAGCATTTGCTCACAAAACAAGCGATGACCTTAAATGAATGTCGTGTTTTTAATTCCGCTCCGGACTCGTGAATCTCAACCCAGCAGCAGCGGTAACGTTTGCACGTCCTCTCCCGTTAATGCGGCAGGTAAATAATCAACTAACAGTGCATATTATGTTAGCGCGATCTGCCTTATTACAAAACCTGCCATTACTGTGCGCTGCATTTAGGTGACCATGATGAGAGAGACAGACAGAGTCTGGCTGGCTCAGATGCTGGCAGTTTTCGCTGCAGTCTACCGGTAGCGTCTCCTTTCAGGCCAGGATAGATGAATGTCACCGAGCAGTGACTAAGTTTGTGGTAAAAGGCTTGCACCCGTTTGCCACAGCAGATGCCCTCGAGTTTCGGTAAGTGAATGTGTTTAATTGTAGGCAGGGACATTACTGGATGTTCTTGTGTAATTGCTACAGAATAATTTATGTTATACATTGTTATTGTTACAGAAGAATATTTATTTTATTATTTTACATTTACAGTTTTTTTTCCTGGGGACCCTGTGACACCCCATTGAAGAGCCGTAGGCTGTGGATCTCTTAAGATCTCACTGTTGGGTTTGTAAGGCCATGTTACTCCTAAATTTCTATCTTGTTCAAAGAGAAGATATAAAACAAAGTTCTAAGCTAATCGACCTTAGTGTTCTCCTTTTAAAAAAAAAAAAAAAAAAAAAAAAAAGAATCGATAAAGAATCGAATCGTTACACAGAATCGAAAATGGAATCGGAATCGTGAAAATCTTATCAATACCCATCCCTACATGGGTGTCAAAAATTCTCTCATGTTTAAACCTTGCTAATATTTATATTTAGTCACAAGTCTATTTTGCAGCATTACCTGTTGTTTTCTGTTTGTTTACATGTCATGATTCATTTAGATGCCAACTTGTTATGTGAGAGTGTATTTCAGTATTATTGTTGAATCTTGTCACTTTCTATTTTAGAGTTACCTTGCTGGTTATGCTAAATTTCACATTAACCTCCTAGGACCTGGCGTCCACATATGTGGACATCACATTTTGGGTTATTTAGACCAAAATACTAAATTTTGTTCTACATGGGCCTGATATCCACTTACGAGGACATTATACTGCTACTGTTCTATCAAAATTTTAAATGAATATCTTCATATGTGGCTCCTATTTTTCTTAAAAACAAAAATAAGGTAAAAAAAACAAATCTGGTAATTCTTTGTTTTTACATTCATTGGGCCCCAATCAGCCCAAATATCAAAGAGAAATTAAAAATGCATGTCGTGGAAGAGTTCGGGTCTTAGGAGGTTAATGATATGTTAGAGAACCCAAATAATTTAATATATCATTTAACCCCTTCTTTTGTAGTTTCCTTAAGGTTCACATACGTCTTTCTTTATTTATGTTCATTTTTAAGACTTGAAAAAAGCATGGCACTTTTTCCTGGAAACCAATATAGTCATAATCCCCAGATTACACGTCTGGCCTAACTACTGCTGGCTCAGCTAGCCCTGCATTTATAGATTCACTGACCATTTTATTAGGTACACCTTGTTAGAACTGGGTTGGGTACACCCATGATGTGAGTCTCCATTACATCCCAAAGGTGCTCTCTTGGATTGAAATCTGGTGACTGTGGAGGGGATTATCACGTTCAAGAAACCAGTCTGAGATGATTGGGCTTTGTGACATGTGGGGTTATTCTACTGGAAGCAGCCGTCAAAAGATGGATATACTATATCATAAAGGGATGGAAATGGCTAACAACAACAATCACGTTGGCTGTGGCTAAGGAATGCTTCATAGGTACTAAGGGGCTGATAAAATATTCCCCACACCATTACACCACCAGCAGCAGTCTGGACTGTTGATACAAGGCAGGATGGATCCATGCTTTCATGTTGTTTACGCCAAATTCTGACCCAACCATCCAATTGTCGCAGCAAGAATCAGGACTCATTGGAGTGGCACCTGGTGCAGTCTTCTGCTGCTGTATCCCATCTGCTTCAAGGTTTGATGCGTTGTGCATTTAAAGATCCTCTTCTGAATGCCTTGGCTGTAATGAATGGGTATTACTATTGCCTTCATATCAGCCTAAAACAGCCTGACCATTCTCCTCTAGCCTCTGGCATTGCCAGAGAAATATCCTGCTCACAGGATATTTTTTGAAATACTCAGACCATCCTGTGTGTTTCTTTTCCATTTTTATGCTCAGTTTGAACTTGAGAATGTTAGCATGCTTTAATGTGCTGAGTTGCCGTTATGTAACTGGCTGATTTGATATTTAAGTTAAAATGCAGCTGATATAACAAATATACTTAACACAGTGGTTGAGAGTGTACATTTTCATTAGAATTTACTCAGCTCTTTCTGGAACCACACTTGAAGCAATTTTCCTCCCAAAAGTTGTCTAGAGCCCTGCAAACATAACTGACAGTTTTCTTTTCACTGATCATGAAATTTGAGTCTGTTTATTTCTCTGCTGACAATCTTAACATGGAATCAAATTATCAATTTTCTCTCAAGTAAAAGATGGAAAAACTCAAGAAAAGGTGTGATTTGAAGTCATGCCCTCCTCCTATTCCCTGCAAGTAACAAACAAAAAATGAAAAATAAGAGGTGGTGTTACAGGCACAATCACATGCACAATATTTGTCAGGAAAACTGCACTGCAGCACATAATAGTAACAAATCGTCACATTCAGAATGCAAAATGACCAAACCAAAGTAGAATTTAACTCCTCTGTCTTTGCATTTCCATTTTAACCATCAGCTGACTTATCGATCAAGACAAAATCTACCTCCAGATGCATTCACTCCCACTGCCATCCCGGTGTCTGAAAACACAGCTCTTTAAAATTACTGTTGCTTTCCTTTGTAGAGAACTGAGTCCTTATCAAAATCTTCCCGTCACTGTACATGGGAATACTAATGCAAGTATTGAAGCATGCTTGAGCTTGCACCTGTATTTCTCACCAAAAAGTCTGTCTCTGTAGTGCAACTGTCTGGGGTTACATCAAACACACCTACGCACAAATTTTTACTGACTGCATCAGTCTTTCCTTCCTAAGATGTCTGCAGCCCATCAACATCCATCTGTCTGGGATTTCTCTCTCACTCTCTCTGGTGCCACATGACAGAGCCAGCGAAGTGTCAGTTCGTGTTCTGTTCCTGATTTGATATTTTTGCTGTCAGTCTGCAAGCTGATCTTTGGCATCCAAAACATTAAAACGGATAAAGAAACGAAACATGAGGGCCAAAACATCAGAGTTTGTGAAAGAGAAAAAGGAATACAGACTAGTCTTGTACACAGTTAGAAATTCTGGGTCTCAAAAACAGCATGTACCTGCAGCAATGTGTGCCACAGCAAACCTTTCCTGCCCAAAACAACCCCTGCAAAGTTGTTGTTTCTTATTTACCCCGCTAGCTCTACTCTGTCAGGTTTTTGTCCTTTTTGATACACAGATAAAATACACAGACATATACAGATAAAATATGTGTCTCCTCTCTCCATCTGTGTCCAGGCAGATGGATGTGTGTTTTTTCTCCAAAGAGCTTAACCTGAATTGCCTACACTGCATGGTAGAGCTACTGGGATTGGAGGTGGGCAGAAACATTCTCCTGGGGATTCCAAACACTGTAAAAGGGAGCAAGATGAGGTTATGGTGGCGTACAGCCAGGCTCAACAGACATATTTGTGCTGTCATGTGCAATTAGCTTTTTTTTTGGGGGGGGGGGGGGGGGGGGGGGGCTTTTTTTAAACAACATGTACATTATATTTTTGAGACTGCTGGCGGAGATCAACCATGACTGAATTCAATTAGGCAACAAGGAAAATTGTTAAAATGCATTCCATTTTTGTGATTTTTGCTTTAGCTACTGAACATTTTTGTTCAGTAGCCATGTATAAATAATGGTTGTAATGTAGCTAATGCCTCTGGGGAAAATAATGTATTTCCTGAGTGGTTGGCAAGTAGTTTCTTGAGGTAGAAATTTGTTGCAAAGAGAATGTTGCACCAGATGTCTCCTTATGATTGCTTTGGTTGCAAGCAGATTGTCAGCCAACAACTTTGCATGGTAGATGCTGACTAGTCTGTAAATACTTACTAACCAGCAGGCGTTCTTTACAGTTTCACAACCACAGTGAGTGGCTGGAGAGTGTTGGCAGACAAACTATGGGGGATTTACTGGCAACCAAAACAATCAAAAGGAGGTTTACAGTGCAGCAAGTATACAGCAAAACAACTTCACACAACTACTCATAACTCGTAACTGAATACGTCTGGTTACCAGGGGATCACTGACCAATCTACTTCACAGTATTTGCCAGCAACCACTCACAACTGGTCTAAGAATACATTTTCCTGACTAGGTGGTCACCAACTGGTTTCTGGCCTGTATGACTGAGGAGATTAAAGATCCATGGGCAACACAGTATTATGATAACCCAGTTCAAGGTACACTAACATATATTTTAGAAAATTATAGAATAATATGAATCACTCAATGAAGTTAGTTTTAATACAGATACAGGGATAAAAGAAAGCTGGAAAATGTAGGAAGAAGTAAACCCTTTTCACTGTTCTTTGTCATTGTAAATTAAACTTTGCAGGAATTCATAGTTATGTTTTTCTTGAGTGAATGACAAAAAATAGCTATTGCAATTTAGAAGCTTTGGAAAATTGTGATGGTATTTCCTTAACTTCTTAAAATTTCACAAAAAAGGAGGTATCATGAAGCATTGTCATTGTGTCACATCTAACGAACAAACAGAAACATACCCTGATGTATAATTTTAGACACAAATCCCATTCCATTCATTTCACAATGTCAAAACTCTGTCAGTATGTCTGAAGTGGTGTTTTCCATTCTTCTGAATCCTGAAATTAAATGCTGGGGTTTTTTTGTAGCATCTGCTAGACCAAATTAGCATGTTGATGTTAAAGGAACCAGTGTCACTTCATTATCGTATTACAATCCGTTTCCTCCAGTCCGCCTGTTAAAATGATTGATAATTCTGCGTTGCACCATATTTTCTATTGCACAATTTGTCTGCTCCGTAGAACTTTTTCGTTTGAAGTAAATTAGCCGTGTAAATACATAGATCATTAGAGCTCGTTATAAAGATATGACTATGTTTAACAGCAGAAAATCGGGACACAGGTGAACTCATGTGCATCTGAAAGAGTGTTTCAAGAGAAAATTAGTCTTCGCAGGCAGAATAGCCAAACCGTCTCAGTCATCTATGAAAAAACACACTTAAATCACCTTGTGTCCATCCAACTGAAGCAGATAAAGATCCGTTCAGAGACATAAAACATCAACGCATCAGTGAGCAAGTCAATTCTTTTTTCTTTTTTCTTTTTTTACATAACTTTCTACAGCATCTCGGTGCTTATTTCTCCATGCAGTTTGTGGGATTTGACTGCTATGACAGTAAAAATATCAAGGGCAATGAAAAACATTTGAATTAAGGCATGGACTGAATCTTCTCTGCTCCGGTGTTTTATGCAGCTGCAGTGCTCATAAATATATGCCATGAATTCATTTAAATGCAATTCAGTCACAACATACATTCTGATGGTAATGTAGGCTCAAAGATAATTATATGTTTTACTATAGAGGCACATATCAGGAGGGGATGCAAGGAGGAAAGAGCTGTCAACAGAAATTAACTTCAAAGCTCCAAACCTTCATTTTATACCATTTTTATAATGAATAAATTCAATAACACACAGCTGATGGCTTTTCTGAACTACATCAAATACACTTTCTATACTATTCTCAAATGAGTTATTTGTATTTGTAAGGTTGTAGCTCACGCTTGGCCTTTGCATTCCATACATTCAAGTTAATATTGTAAACACAGGGCCAGAGCAGAGGGCAGGAAGTGTTTTGTTCATATTTTTAAGTGCAGGTATCATGGCCTTATTTATTATTAGCAATTATGTCTTCAATTTTCATGTTATTACTAATATGAAAACATAAAGAGGCCATGAATTCTGGTCTGGCAGTGATTCCGTCCTGTTGCCTCATGAGCCAAGGTGTATTTTGATGTTGGTGCAATACTAGCCATCATGAGATGATTGTATGTCTCTAAAACAGGACAAAGCCCACAGGAGAAGCTGCAGAAGTGGAAGGTTTCAGCTCTTAAAATACTTGATTATGTGTGCACACCAAAACGTGCTTAGCTAGATCAATGCAATAAAAACTATTCAAACATGACTGGAAAAAGGTTGTTTTGGTTAAATTACACTAATTAAAACGATGCCAGAACCTGGTGTGTCACACACCACTGCCAAGGACAGCTTGACAAAATACACCCCAGGATAAAAGAATGGGCTGGGTATGCTCCAACATTAGACCCATGAGTGCAGATATGACAGCAAAAGAAAAAAACAACAACACCGTATTAAGCATATGACTTAAACTTTGTGATTGGGAATTTCTCTGTATACCACTCAACACCACAGGGTCATACCAGATCATTAATGTTCTATACAAAAAAAAAATGCGCAAAAGAAACGCTTTCAGGGTTACATTCAATAACAAAATTGTCTGTAGGCTACTTTCTTACAAGTTCTTCTGTCGGATTTTAACCTTCAACAACTTAAAGTGAAATCTAGCCATGTATGACCTTTCTGTCATTGCTTGAATTACATGCTTTCTGCCCACTAAAACAATATATCCAGGCAGAGGACGACAGAGCAAATGACAGTCATGATTTTTAATGACACTCATGATTTTTGCAGAAATGATATCGGTCGCTGAGGCCGTAATTCACACCCAGTCGTAGAGGAGGGGTCAAGTGCACATGCAAGTGCCGTCACATGCATTAATCTACATGCTGATAACCCAATTCCAGGTTACCCTGCTATTGCTCATATTCAAGTGATACATTTCTGCTTGGGTCTACTCTGTTGATAACTCTAATATTAGCTTCCTGATACCACTGTCAGCTATGTTCCCATTTCTGCACATGAAACCCAGACATAAGGCTGCCTATGACTCCGTAGGTGAGGAGAGCTACTGACAGGTCAGCCACTGGTATGAGTCAATATGACTCATAATTCAATTCATTGCAGGATGCTGCTGGCACAGTAATAATGAAGGTTTCAGGTCCATTGCTGTAAAATCAAGCTGCTCATAAAAGTAGCAGACTATGGTAAGAGACAAGTGACCCCAAAAAAGAAAACCAGTGCTGATTTGGCTTAGCATTGTCTGGTTTGGCACACAGAGAACATCCAGCATCCTCAGGCAGATATTAAACTGGCTTTTAATAGATCCACTAGTATTTTTTTTTTAGCTCCAGAAAAAAGAAAAATAAGAGGAGAAACTTTTGCACTGGCAAAAAGGTAAACTATACAGTTATGTGTTATGTTTTCATTTTGCATTAAAAAAAAATCTTCTGTGCTCCATGAATTCATGTCCTCACAGTCACAGCTAAAGTAGGGTATAAACATACATCAAATAAATCCATCAGATGTTAGGGCTCCAGATGTACAAATGCCACCAGACAGACAGCAGTCATCCAGTCAATCTCAGCACAGTGGGTTCCTCACTGTGTGCCAGGACCAAAGAGAACATGTGAGAGAACATTCATCAATAGTTTCTCAGTCTGCCCACGCAACATCTGCCTCAAATGAAGACATGAAAGACCTGTACAGTCAAGAAATTCTAGACATATTAAAACCAAACATGAAGGAAACCCGTTACATTGATATGATGCAGTGAAAAATATCAAAACTGCTGCATCAACCTGAAAATGAGTGTATGATATGGTAGAAAGAGTTGACTATGAGATTAGTGCTGCACTCTCTTTGTATGAGTTCTGACCTTGAACATTTTTGCTATGGGTTGAAGAAACTGAGATTCATAACAATTGTGTCATCATAACAATTAAGTTGAACCTGTAATATGTGGGTTAAAACAAACAAAAAATGGCGATAATCTAATAATGTGCAGCTAGCTTACCTTGCATAGGACCCCCAGGATACGTTCATTTAAAAATTGTTGGGACATGGAATTGTGCATCTCCACATTTATATTATGCAAAATGCAGTTTAACAGTCAATGGTTTGCAAATTAGTAATCTCAAATGCAAAATTTGTTCTGCAACAAAGAAAAGGTCTTGGTCAGTTGACTTTAACCGATATATTCGGCCATTTACCCACTTTTATGTTAAAATGAAGCAACAAAATTTAATGAATATTAAGTTTTCTGAAAACTGAGTCATGGTGAAAAGGGTGCATAACGCAATAAAGGTTTACACAAATTGGTTATGCAGAGTGGAGTATCCAAGGTGACACCATAACCCTTAGTGACAGGTATCTGTTGGCAGTTGTACCAGCTGCTACTGTTCAGTTTGACTGTTTCCATAGAGATCTGAATGCAGGGGGAAAAAATGTGAAGATTTCAGCTGTGCCAGCTGTCAGCTCCATGTTGTACACACGGGGAGGCAGCAAGAAACATTTCACACACAGTCACTTTGAAACACAAAGATATACACACACTTGAGCATGCAACCAAGCATAGTGAGCCAAATAAGTGCACACGGGCATACATAAACCAAAACACATGCCTACACGCTCTCTTTGTTGTGTCTGTATCACACTCAGCCACATGTACTTTTGTATGCAGCAGTGAAACAGACCCAGATCTTCTATGCCAGTAATAATAACTTATCAAATGGACACCTTTCCTTTAAAAAAGGCTTAAAGAACACAGTGAAACCACCTTTGTATAAACTGTCCTTTGTGTGGACTTGTTTGGCAACAAGAGACCACTTGCAGATTTTATGGTATCGGCCTGTTTATTGAGACAGCAGAGGCTGTGTGAATGCGATTGCTGGTGTGAGACTGCCTCATTTGTACAGCTTTAGTAGAGGTAAAGAGTGGAGGGAAATCTAGAAAACGCTGAAAGGGCTGCTGTTCAGACTGACAACATAATCTACCAACTGTTCTATGCTATTAAAATGTTGTATTTAAAAGGGTGGATAAACCAGCGCGTTCACGTTCCCAGGGCATCAAAAGCTGTAGTTCTAGTAATGCTGCTAGCGTCTCACAGTAACACACAAGGCATCCTTTTGTCCTTTGTGCTTCAGATGCACTGAGTTCAGAAATTCCTGGCAATTCCAACTCATTGCAAATGAATGCTAGTAACAGATCCACTGGCATCACATTTAAACGCACTTCAGCATCCAAGGTTAATGCTGTGAAAGCTCAGATGTTAACCCAAACCGCAATTTTTTCCTAAACTTTTTAGTGCATAAATCACAACGAGTATGTTTTTAAATCCTAAATGCAGTGAGTGAAAAAAAAAAGCATAACAATGTGCAAAATAAATTCTTAGGATCCAAATATGCAAGGATATCTGTGAGACAAAACTGCACAGTTTGATGGCCTGAGATGAGAATATAATGTATAAATGTTTCCAAGCTGGGAAAAATACAAACTCAATAAATATGTAAAGACTGAAAACTGTTATTTTGATTCATACATTTTGTTTTAGAGAGATTTTTCAGGCAAAAAGAAACAGTTTCCCAGCTGAGATAGTGCCATTTAAAAAATGAGGTTTCTTTCACAAAACATCTCTGCACCCTGAGTGGGATTTTTTTCTTCTTAGGGCATAATTTACAACTTTCAGTATTACCCAGATAAAAATATTTTTGGTTACTCATATGAGTGGTTCCCTACTGACATTTGAAATTTATAAGGTCACTCTGAATTTTTACATTACCACATAGAGGTTTTCCAAATGTCTTACTTCACTCATTCACACTGTGAGGCCACCTCAGTACAACCCGTCTATTCATTTTTCACTCCACTCTAGTGCAACATAGTTTGCATCCATTTTATGAGGTAAATATCATGTCAAGACATGCAACAAAAATGCAAATACATGTGTATTTAGGTGTGTTTAACAGATGTAAACATGTTGTCAAGTATGCCTAAATGCCATTCTGAAAATATTATTCAGCACAAGCTCATATGAACATAATCAGAGTGCATTCATGCCAAAATCACGTCATCAGTATCCATTATAGTAGTGACAAGGAAAGAAACGGTCCCTTTTCAGCCCCCTTCTGTCATTCCCCCAGGCCTCAGGGAATCCACTGAAGGTTAATTTATTTAAATCCCCCATCCACTCATCTCTATTCCATTAAACTCTACTAATAAATCTTTACTTTGCCATGTAATCTGTTTTCCAGTGTGAAAGGCCCAAGCCTCAGCTAAATTTTGCATGTATGCTTGTGGATGTGCGCTCAACAATAACACAAGTAGTTATGAGATCACATTAAATTTAGTAGATGTCATGTGTGTAGCTATGTGCAGACGTCTGCCCTTTGAATGCTGCCAAAAAGCCTCATATAATTAATCTAAGTGGGGCTCCTAGTGGGGGGCAGTAAAATCAAAAGGCTGAACCTTCTCAGAGCCCTGTGCTGCTCTAGTGTCTCAAAGGCCCTGTAAATTCTAAGCTTGTGGTCTTAAACACAATTTCCCATTTGGCCTCTCTCCTGTTTTTATCGGGTCATACCTCTCTGGTCAGGATGGCAATGATCAGTCTGAGCTACAAGGGGACCTTGGCTATATGGACAAATGCTGTATCATTATTACAGCATGTCATGTCAGGGTTACACAGATGCTGTTATAGTAATGACTGCTAAAAAGCTCGGCTGTTGGTTTAACAGTGGGTGAAGCCATTTGGAGTCTGCTGAAGAGAATTCTCATTGATGTCAGTGTGGTTTTTTGTGCTTAAGAGGATTTTTTAATAAGAGGGCTGGAAGAGCCACAGAGTTATGAGCAAAAAGCCGACTCTGAAGTGTAAACACTAAAAGAGAGGGTCAATATACAGTGTGTGCTGT
The DNA here is from genome assembly GCF_036321145.2 of Pelmatolapia mariae. Lineage (NCBI taxonomy): Eukaryota > Metazoa > Chordata > Actinopteri > Cichliformes > Cichlidae > Pelmatolapia > Pelmatolapia mariae. The sequence continues at coordinate 20,600,716 of NC_086228.1, forward strand.
GGTGTTGTGATATCTTACACACAAGTAATGGTAAATTCAAATGAGACAATACCAGCCTGATAAAGTTCCATATACCCGAGAAGACAAAACTAACTGTCAGCTGTGACAATTGCTTCTTACATTATGTGTTTTCTGTCACTGGAAAAAGGCAAATGATATATCATTTGGGACGCCTTATGAAAAAAAGATGAGCATTTTGGAATCATCATCTTACCCCACGTTTGAAGACTTGTATAACTTATGTGACACTAATGAAATGTAGCAACACGCCAAAAAGGAAAGAAAGGAGGAGGCCACGAGGTAGTAACAAACATCTTACACTGTAGAATTTGAAACAGCTGGCTTTGCAAATGTTTTATAAGGAAGAAAATACATACCATTCACAAACTCAGCATCTTTATATAAGCTGTGAAGGAATAAGACAGAACTTCACTAAAGAGCGACAGTGAATGGGTCTAGGTTCATGCTCATAATCAGAACAGTGTTTTTACATACATAAGCATTTCTTCACCACCTACCTCTCTGCCTTTGTAGAGGCTCTGTGAGTAAGCTATGATTGGCCAAGTAATATTGGTCACAGTATATATTTCTGACTGCCTGCACAAACCAGCAACATTTAAAATGGGTTTGATAAATTGCAATTTAGACCTAGAAACAGGTCCAGAGAAAATCTGGTTCATCCCGAGGACAAAACACAAAAATGGAAGCTAAACAACATAGTGTATGTGGTGCAGTACAGTGAGGAGCACCCGGAGTTCTACACAGGAAACCAAACAGCCACAAAGCACATGGCACAATATAGAAGAGTCACCTCATCACAGGACAAGACCCAGCAGTGCACCTGCACCTAAAGGACAATGGTCACTCAAGGATTCAGGTGTTTACCTTTCTGACTGAGAAGGCGGATGTTTGAAAGAGGAGTAAAGGCATCCACTGTCCACTGTGAACAACCATCACTGAACAGAGGTGGTTGCTTATGACACCAGCTATCACCTACAATGCAGGCCGATCACTTCTCAGGTGTTTCAACCCCCATCCGCACCTTGCCTCAAGTGACCTCAGTGTCTGACAGAAGTTTCACCCATCAGCCCCAGCGAAGGTAATGACCCACCCCTTTTTTCACATCTTGGCTAATGTGACAATGGCATGACCAACAGTGGGTTAATGATACTCAAGTCCACCTACAAAGGGGACAGCCCCACTAAGGGTTTATTACCACAGACTGCTTTGAACTGAAAAAGCCTCTTGGATGAGATTCGAAACTTAAATAAGTCCAGCTGCCTTCTTTACAAAATTGCAAAAGTGTAATAATAATAATGATAATAATTATTATTATTATTAGTTGTAGTATTGGTGGTGGTAGTAATAGTAGTAGTAAATAAAATGTACTTAATTAAAGGGGGAAAAAAAACCCAAAACTTAACAGTTTTTTAATCAAAACTGAAACAAACAAAATCAGATTGCACCCATAACACGATAAATCCTCACTCTTATTTAATTAATTAATTTAGTTGTACAAAGTTTTAAATTTGGGCCAACACTGAAAAAAGTGAAATGTCTGTGTCATTTAGTTGAATTGAAATTTTCTGTTGGTGCAGTGGAAAATTAGGATTTCTGGTTTGAAACTGTTCATTTCACTTATTAATTTCATTTGGCTTGCTCGATACTCTAAACTTGAGGTATCCTACTAAGCTCAAATACATCTTTGATGCACTGCAGAAACTGCCTTAGCATATTTTTTTGAAGAAGTTTGAAAAGGGGAGGTTTGGTGAGGGTGGGTGTGGGTTGGGAAGGGGAATCATTTTGCCTAATGTTTTCTGGTGTGTGTTTAGTTTTTTCCCTTTAGCAGCTTTGTGCAAATAGTACTAAAGGCTTCAGTCCTTTAGTTTGTAAATTTTTTTATTGTATTTTTTGTTCATAAAAGAGAGCCTTTGTTTTAAAACGGCACCATAATAAATTTTGGTCCTTGAGGGGAGAATTTATCTTTATTTCTAGCAAGTTGATTGTGACAAAATCTTGGTTTGTGGTGAATTTTAAGGAATAAAATAGGTTTTTGTGAAGCTTTATTAAGGAACATTTTAAATGAGAACATAAGATACCAATTTTCAATTATGTATAAGTAAAAGTTGTATTTTATTACACTGAATAAAAAAGTATAAGTTGAAAGAACTTAAAAAGAATTGCATATAACAAAGTTAGAGTTGAAAATCCAAAAGTCCAAAGAACAAATGTACTTGGAACTCACTCAAAAATATCAGGTTTTACCAAAGTGAAAAATCGAGTTTTACTTAAGAGAAAAATTGAGTTGTACCAAAGTGAAAAGAAGGTTTAAGGTCTTTGGAAAAAATTTTCTTTTTAGTTTGTTTCAATGTACATTTATGATTCTGAAAAAATAAATATTTGAGTTATTTTAAACAGAAATTTACAGTTCAAGTCAAATCAGAATTATGGTCCAGTTAAACTAATACAGTTAGCTGTAACAACTAGAGTAATTTTTAAAAGTTGGTTCAACGAAAAAAAATCAGTGGATGTAGAAGCATGTTGCACATCCATTCTTTTAATCATCAGGGTAAAACGCTGCTTTTAATAATTCTGTGAGCATTTCTTAAATTAGTAACATGGTCTTGTCCACCGTATGCATTCAATCCTTGTTACACCACATCCAAAAACCACCCCAAATCAAATGAGAGTCATGAATCGTTTTGTCTCACTAATCATATCAGCTTTTTGTTCCGTACTAAAGAGGTATAAAGGTTAAGGAAAACTTTAGAGTCTCTACTGAGAAACTTTGACTTACAAATCTACCAATTTAGCAAATTAATTCTACTGCCAAAAAGGCAACTATAGTGCAATTTCCCTTCTTTTGTTGACCATAGCTGCACAACTATCCACTAACAAGCCAAGAAGACAGAAAGACTCATTTCACATTCTTCTTCATTAATTCTGAAACTCCATTTCTTTTCAAGAGGACTTGACTTCAGGGCAGAGCCATAGCATATGAATCCACTTGTCCACAATCATGTCAGAATAGTTTAGAAAAACAAGGACAATTTTTTAAGTCAAGTGACAGTAATGGGCTTAGTTTGTAATTCTGTAATATTTAATTTAACAAGTAAATAAGAAGTCAGTGTGTGAATATACACAGCATATATCTATTCAGACAAGGGCAAACACGGCTTCTAGAGTAGTACTTCCTCTCTGTTTGCATTTGACTCCGTTGTTTCAGTCTCTCATTCATGATAATGGTGCAGAGGAAAAGAAAGAGAAGTCAAGGCCACTTCAATGGAAGCCTTGCAGTCTCTTACTGAGAAAAGAACACATTTGTTAGGGAAAAAAAGCTTGCGATTTAGAATATATCATCACTTAGGTATAGTATTTTCTGTGGGTGAAACAGTGGTGAAGTGATTGACACCGTCGCCTTGCAGCAAGAAGGTTATAGGTTTTTTAAAAAATGAAGGTATGGATTTTCTGAGTGGAGAACACAGTGTCTCATTTTTATTTTTAAATCATATGGTTTTAACTTATATTCCAAGCTTTTAAAAATGTAGCGCAATCTATAAGAGTCTCAAATTTACCACAAAACAAAACGTCACCTAAAGATATGAAATACCCACTTTGAAATGTAGCTTCAGAGATTGAATAAAGCTATGCTAGCACAAAACAGAGTTACCACATCTCTCATATTACCAATCTTACATGTAACACTGCCTCAGAGATTTTGCTTTTTTTCCTCATTGCTGCGTCCACTATTTTCTCTTGCATCAGTTTCTGTCACATCAGCCAGATAAGTGTGCCATTTTCAACATCTAAAAGGGGAATGGTATCATTTTCTCTTATTTTGAACATTTTGCATCACTTTTCTGGGAAATGAATTTCTGTTTGAGCCTCTTCACATTGTACAAGAGACTTCTTGATTAGTGGGCACCTGACCAGGTCCTACAAGGAAACTAGACTTTAGAGGAGATTTGCTTAATTCAATTAACTTATTTATATTTTGTGAATTTTTTCTTTGGTTTGTTTGTTTAATGTAGCCATTTTTTTTCTTTAATGATAAAAAAGGTCTCACCAATTGATATTTTGTCATAAATTAATGCGTTAACAATATATAGAAGTGGGCAGTGTTGCGAACTTAGCAGCTTTGTTGCTATATTTAGCAAGTTTTAAGACCCCCTTAGCAACTTTTTTTCTAACAAGCGACTAGCGACAAATTTGCTGACTTCAGCTGGTGTTATTGGAGACTTATGTCGAGTTTTTGATGTGAAAGCACGTATCGCTCGTACTCTCAATAAGCAGCAGGTGCTGCTGTGGGCACCTCACCCATGCCAAAGCGCTCACAGGCGGCAGATATTCCTCATGCAGCAGTCGAGCTGCTGTCAGAGCAGGAGATGTTCACACCTACGCGTCCAAACTGCAAACCAATAGCGCATGAGCGAAGCCGCTGCTCCCGCCCTGACTGTAACGCAGTCAGTTCTTCTTTTACTCTCACTTTTTGTGTATCACAAGGTTTAAACCCACTTAAAAACACAGACACACAAAAAAAGTAACTACGCCAGAGTGCTTATATCGGTCCCAAGCTCAGATAAAGGAAGAGGGTTGGAATTGTGACATTTAAAAAAAAAACCCAAAAAAATAATTGCTAAAAGAAATTTAATTTGTAGTTCTAAATGTATTCTAAATGCATTTAGGGTGTTTTTTACCTTATGTCTCTTCCACGATGTTATTTCTCTCCCCTGCAGCGTGGGTTACAAATACATAAGCATGACCAATTATACAAATTAGGTGATGATGTCATTTGGCATTATGTCTTTATCCTCCTCTATCACTGCTCTCTCTTCCCTCATTTCCACCTCACCCTTTTCCTCCACACTTCAAGCTTCATATCCTAAACTGAAGTTAGCTCTCTAGCACACAAAAACATAAATAAGAATGGTTATTTATTCCTAATATTGTTGCAATTACTTACTGTGACAATGAGCCAGCTAAACAATAACAACAGCTGGTTATAAGTTAGAATTATGCAAGCTAATGTTAAGGTTAAGTGACCTAAAATGACACTTTGATAAAGTTTGATTACATTCTGACATCATATAAGATTTTATTTGTGAAGCGTGCGAGTCCAACGATTTCTGAGCCATTTCAAAAAAAGATTCGCTAACATCAATTAGCAATTAGCAATTGCTAACAGAAACCAAAACAGCAGAGCTTACCAAATAGAAGGTTTTTTATACTGGTAACAAATCCAAATTCTTGTAGAGAACGTAACAGTCTGGAATTGTCAGTGTTCTTGCCCATTATTTCTGCTTGTCGGTTCCACTTACAATCAGCTGATTTCAGTTGATGTGCCAGAAAAAGAAAATAGTGGCGCAATTGACAGCGTGGATATGGATATTACTTTTATTTTTTCTGATCAAAGCACATTGGTGAAGTGCAAACTGCATTCAGGATAGAAACAAGAAAGAAACCAATGTATTTGCTGCTCAGATATCTTTAGATTTTTGAAAGCACCAGCACAGACAGCACGCAAATCCTAAGCTAGCCAAGAACTGAGAGCGATGTTAAAGCTGAATGAATGCTGACCCCAGCCCAGCAGCCAGACCCTGAACTTCAACAGGTAACAAATGGATGAGCATTCAGGCTGCAGCTTCCATTTCTACCAGTTCCTGTTTCTAGTAGAATCTCTGCATGGGGCGATTGCTATAAAGTCTCCGTGTGCTGGTTTTCATCCTTGCTTTTTGTTGTTAGCTTTTCATTCATACCTAAACACTAAGAGAAAGATTAAATGTGTTTTCTCATTAGGACAGGGAAGTGTGATGTGGGAGTATAGCCTACAGGTTTATATTGCTAAATGGTAAATATGAAAAAATATGTTTCAGGTCACTTTATGGAGAAATGAGAAAGTAATGCAATAAGTAGTAACAAATTGCATTCTCCTGTCAGTAATTAAGTAATGTACTGCATTACTTTTTGATGACACAGCATGCACTTGCATGAATGCTTAGTGATGGTTGTGACTCTGTAACAGAGCCAGTGACGACCCCGTGAGAACTGACAAGAGAATCCTGAGTAAATAGTTATGGACACCCAGGAAATTGACAGCTGAGGCAAACAATGAGACTGAGAGCCTACACTTACCACAGATGATTGGCAGCAAAAGTTGTTTGCCCTACAACTGCCACCATAGGTAGGAATATGTACTTGAATTGAGAGGGCTAAGAAAGAGAATTCAGCTGACTTACCAACATTTAATGGCGAGATTTCACACACTGTAACCTTTAAAAAGTTTCACCTGTGCTCGGGCTCCCAAGCTGTGTTTCATTTCCTTGACTGCCCTCAAGGTTTTTGCTTGTCCTTTGTCAGAATGTCTGTTCACTAACCCTCACGTTTGCATTTGTTAACAATTTTGGATTCTTTTGTTTGCTTTATGCTCTGGACTTTAAATATTTTGTTGTACTTCAACTCTCCACCGAATAAAAGGTTGTTATTTTTTTTAGTTTACTTTTTAGTTGGTCTGTGAGTTCTGTATTTGGGTCGCTCATGCCTAACTGTGACACGTGTTAAAGGAGCACTAAAGTCAACTTAGGAAATGCCATGCTACAGGACATCACATGACCTGCAATTTCACTAGTGCCTACTTCACCAAAACCCGAAGGTATTCCTCATAACCACCCTGCAGCATACCACTAGCACATTCACTGTTGTGGTTCGAGTACTAATCCACATCCGATGCATTTCTCTCTCTCTCTGAGGAATTTCTCTTCAATCAAGCAGGAAGGACAACGAGCTTAACTCTTTTTTTTTCCCCCAAATGAGTGTGATGATTGCGTATGATGAAATCTGATTCAGGATGAATTATAACCCCTGAGCAATGACACAAGGGAGAGTTTTAGTGCCAAAGGCTTCTTTCAAAAGGAGAGGCTTTCTTCTTTAAAGCTTTTCCAGTTTGCAGTTAGCGAATAAGCTTGGGGAGAAGGATAGACAGATGGCTGCTTGTCATTCCCTATGAGTCTTTGAGCTTTCAGCTCTGCAAACGTAACAGGGATGGTATGACATTTCAAATTCAAATGTGTTATAATTTTACAAGACCACCTGTTTGGCAATCATGTCGTGTTTTTTTTTTTTTTTTTTTTTGGGGGGGGGGGGGGGGGGGGGGGGGTTATCATTAGAAAAATAATAAATTGAAAATCAAAAGTGGCAAGAAATCACATTTAAAACAAGAATTCACACTGAATTCCTTCTGGTGGGAGATACCTACCAATAATTTAAAATTTCAAACAAAATATTTTATAGGTTAATTGATTGATGGGGAAAATGAAGATAAGCAGTTAGAGTAGGTCATATTAAGAAAAAAAATAGTGTTCATTTTGATATTAAGTTAAGTTGAACCTTCGAAATTAAATTAAAAATGTTGAAATGCTATTTTGAGATTAAAGCCAAAATGTGCAGATTACAGATGTGATTTCAAGCCTAACAACTACCCTTTACAAAATGCCTAGAGTGTAGATGAGTGAAACAGCTTGATCAGCATGATTGTGTCTTGTGATACAACATCGACTTAATTACATGAGGGTGTAACCATCGGTATCCTTGCATCTGTCCATTGACAGCCATTTCATTTTCCACAAATCTGGCCAACTCTTCCAGATTAGTGTTTTTCCTTCGGACCAGATGCAGCTTTCTGCACCATGTCTTCAACGTCCACATCTCTATCACTACACTGGTTTTATGTGCTAAAAGAGAAATCATTTCCGTGTAACTAAAACCAATTGTGAAGTATGATTTCACCAACTCTACGCAAGGAATTTTGTAGATGGCTTTAAAATCCACATTTCAACTTTATTCTCAAAATGATCAATGATATATTTTTTTTTCTTAATGTGGCCCTAATACTACCTTGTAACAAAAACAAAACAAAACACAATACCAAAAATTGAAGACAGTGAAATAGAAGAATAGAGTCCAGTTCACTGAACAGAAATGTTAATATTTTATGTGACTTTTTATATTTGCCATACCTACTGCACTATACTCCCATATGGAAAAGAAATAGTTTCATTTATATAATTTTTCAAGGGATCTTATATCTGTTTTCACTCTTGTATGCTTTTCATACAAGTTTCACACAAGACAGATACAAACTTTATAATATTTCTATATATATTTTCCATATGGACTGTACTGTATATATATCAATATTTTTTTTACTTAGTTTTAATAAATCACATCATTGCAGGCCCACACTAATCTTCCTTCTTTGGACAGATGCTTATTTCAGCTTTTGTCATACTAACAGCTGCTCTGTGTATGTTCAGTATATTCTGTATACAGCACTGCTATCACTCACTGCCATCTCTGAAGCCTTTTTCTCGTCATTGTGTTCTGCCTGAATATACCTGTTCTGATCATAGCCTGCTTGTCTTTTGGCTTGTGCCTCTGTAAGTCTTTTAGATTGTTTTTTTTTTCCACCTTGTTTCACTTGTGTCCAACCTGCTTTTTACTGCTGTAGAAAATACTTCTAATACAGCTTGTTCTGCATCCTGAGTATGTGTGCACTATCAGACCTTGGGAAGAGTAAAATATCCAGTACCCTTTCTTGTTAAGCACAGGAAAATTTGAGTGTCACACTCGGGTATATCTTAAATGCTGATGTGTCACACATAACTGGATTTTTGCATTTCTGATGAAAGAGTTTAAATAATTCAACAAGTTCAAACTTGTCAAGTGCACTGCATCCCTAGAGCTGTCTAGTGATTAAACAATGGAAATGCTGTACGAACAAGCATCTAAATAAAACAGACTACCCATAAATTGGACTTTGGTTTAATGCCCATTTGAACTAGTATATGAATAGAGCAGGGAACGGTTGGAGAATTTAGTCCTGCCCCTTGCATGCTCTGCTGAGACAGCACTCTCATCTAAACCAAATTGAGTATTTCCAGTTCTGAGAACACATCTGATGCAGAAAATCTCCTGTTGTGTGCTGCATGTGAAAAAGGGCTTCTCCAGTCAATGCTTGACATTGCTCGCCATTCATGAGTTTAAAGAAAAAAGGTTAAACCAAATCCTGACATTTCAGATGGAGTATTGGTGCAACTTTAAAAAATATAATGAAAAAGTAACATTTTTTCCTCCATAAATTCAACAGTTCCTATTTATAAATTATATGTTGACATATAATTTATATGATTTGTGTTACATTTGGACAGACAATAAAACAACAGTGACTTTGATTCACTGTGCAAAAATCTTAATATAACTGTCATTTGTTTATATTTTTGCTAGGAAAACAGGAAATGGGTGGATTGATTTATTGAAGCATGTCGAAACATGGAAATGCAGCATATAAGGCAAAAATTTTAATTCAATATTTAATATGACCAACTTTCTTCTTCAACACAGCTTGAACTCTATTAGGCAAGTCGTCTTCAGGAATAGTTCTCGAGACTTTTCTTCTTTAGATATTTAGATGTAAGATGCCTTTTTTTCATTCATTGTCAAAATGATCCCACGCTGCTTCTATATTGTTGAGGTTTACTCTTTTGCTTCACTGGCTGCATGTTTGGGATCATTTTCATGCTGAAAAATGATGGTATTACATGGTAGATCAAAATCTTACCTGATGCTACTTTTCTGCATTCATCATTCCATCAGTTTTGAGAATATGCCTAACATCACTGACTGGAGCCATGACAGAGCCTCCACCATGTTACACTTGGTGGTAGACCTCGTGAGCTTCTCCATACAGACAATCAAAAAATTCAACACTCTATAAGGTGCATTGCCATCCTTCCACTGAGATGATTTCTGATGAAGCAGAACAGTAAATGGATCAACCGAAGAGCCAGATGCATGTCTGAGGTCATATGTTAAGTCTTTGCCGAATTTTTTTCTCTTTCTTAAATACATGATTTTAAGATACTGTTCATCTGCTGTACCATGCATAGATAGGTAAAGTTTTCCATTAGTAGCTCTTTGGGAATAATCAAATATGCCTGCCAAACTATGATTTCTTGTTTTTCTGCTTTTCATAGATTCAATTAGAGAAATGTGAGTAAATGATTTTTCTTTTGTGACCAACCGATTGTAACAATGTGCCTAAATATACAATTTTAAATCAGTTTTTTGCTCATTTGTCTGTTATATGTAGACGCAACACTTGTGTCCATTGAGTTTGGTGAGCTTTTTTATGATTAAATGATTCATAAGTCAGTGTTAAGTGGTTCACCAGTCTAGTCTAGTCTAAAGCAGTCAATGTCCAAAGGAATTCTTTGAAAAACCTTCAGAAAGCTCGGAGAATTATTTCTCAAGACCACTTTAAAGAATTTCAAAAACGTCCAGCTCCATTCAAGCAAAAATATGGTTGATTTGAGACTTTTGTCTGTGCTGAAGTAAAGTGGTGACTGTTTGTTGACACCGAGAAACGAAGGCAAAGTAATTCATTATTAGCTGAAACAAAAGAAAAAGAAGATTATTCAGATGCACTGTTCCATATTTGCTGTGCTGCACAGTCATTCAGTTTCGGTGCTGGTCAGACAAATGGCTTCCTTGCTGAAATGTTTGTCCTGACTTTTTTTATAATCCACTTTTAAGATTTCACACATACCCCATGGTCTCTACAACTTGGGAGCACAGACCAGACTGTATAATGCATAAGTCAGCCACAGTCAGAGTGTTTGCTACTGTACTTTAGATGATGCTCTAAAATTCAGCACAGGCTCCCTGTGCTACTCTAGTGGACACTTCTCCCAAGTAAACAGGTGATTGATTTGATTTCTTGGCTTCTTTTGACTTCATGATTTCCCAGTCTTGTCCTCAGCTGCAGAGTGTCTACTTTTTTCCCCCTCTGTATTTATCTCTGCTGTTGTTTTGACCGGTTGGTGGTGGCTGAGTTCTTTTTGGTCTACTTAAAAGAATGTAAAGATGGACAGGAAAGGATTAAAATTAACCTTACAGGTGCAAATTTGCTACCACCACAAAACTAATCAAAATGGCACTTGCATTGATGGCCAGATCTGCAAAATGGCATGAAGATGATCGCCCTTTTTAGACGTCAAATGGCAATTTAATGACAGAGAAAAAAGTATATATAGCTATCAACAAAAAGCATCTTCCAATACCGAGATTCTGCACCTTTGATATCCCAAACTTAACCTCGGGTCTCCCAACCTGTCACCAAGGAAAGACATGACTTTCATTGCATATTCAGTTGTTTATTTATTATTTATTCCAAGGATAGTTTAAAGGTTTTTGTACTATGAGGGGATAAGGTTTCTGAAACATTGCAGAAATCTTTTCATAATGAGGGGCAGCGAAACATGTTCACCTGTCTAAATATCTCAACAGGCCCATGTAACTCATCTGTCCCACAGCAGCAGTAGGCTTTTTCTGTATGTGACATAAAGAAGGTTGTTCACACAGTCTACATTTCAAACCCACTGATAAAGTCGATATGACCTCCAGTCGCAAATGCAAAGACTCAAAGCGGTATCAAAGTCAGCTGCAACAGCCACATATACTTACATTCTGGCCTTCATTAATAAATGTATCACCAAAGAAACATTTCCTAACCTTACAAAATACCAACAACGTCATAAAAATCAGCTCTGTGAAGTAAATGAACAAATTCACATCTTATTCTTTTTAAATTAAAGATGGCTGGCACCAGATGTTCAGATAGGGCAGAATGTCTTTACTGAATGAAAATAAATGTGTTTGAAGGAAGAGATTCATAAACTATTAAACATTAAAGTCAGATTTACAAAAGCTTTCAGAAGCACAAAATGCATTTGGTTGGTGTAAGTCAAGACAAACATTCCCATCTAATAAAAGTAGGATAAAAAAACATTGTTCATGAGAGAGAAAAACTTTGCATCTGTTACAAATCGCTACTAAATTATTTGGAAATACGCTTGCACAGATTTGATTCTTTCTATCACAACATCATTTTGCAAACTTTAGCTTAAATAAGTATTCCTTATTTCAACTATCCTATCACCAGGATAATGCACTTTATATAAAATGTCTTTCACAATAATAGTTTACAGTAGCTTAATTTATAGACTGAATAAGAAAGATTGGGGACAAGCCAAAGCATTACCTGAAGCAATTTCTCTAAAATCAATATTAATGTAAAAAAAGTGTATATGTTATGCAGAAAAGGCCAAACAGGAGTTAATTTTAAAAAATTAATGGACTATCCCAACTACCATAGGGCGAGTGGGCAGCATGGTGGCACAGTAATTAGCACTGTTATCTAACAGCAAGAAGGGCCTCAATTTGATTCCAGCACCTGGTCAGGGATTTCTCTGTGGATTTTGCATGTTCTAATTCTAAATTGCCCATAGGTGTGAATGGTTGTCTGTATGTGTTAGCGAGAGACTGGCGACCTGTCCAGGGTAGCTGGGTAATAATGTATCTTATTGCTATATTTAATGTGTATACCATATAAATATCACAGTCCCTGGTTTTTGTGGGCTTTGAGTTGCTTTGAATTTCTTGATAAAAAAAAATATTCTTTTTATTCTCACTGTTGTTCTAAGGCATTTAAATATTATTAGGTTGAGGTTCTGATTACTGAATAGCACCTTGAAGCAACTGTTGTATTTTGACACTATTAAATAATTTCATTTTCATGCTTGAAATCTTGAGCCAATTTAGTTTGGCTTCTTGTGATATTGTTGGGGCTTATTTCCCACTCATAAGTTTGTTTTTGAGGTCATGTGTTGTGGATCATAATTTTAATGTTATCTTAGTATGTTGAGATCTAGTCTTAAGTTCTTCCTGTCTTAAGATTCCTGTCTAGTTTTCATGGAGTTGTGTATTTCAAATTAAATGATTTACTCTTCTACACTGTAAAATCTAATTACTTCCCAGAACTTAAAAAAAATTATAAAAACTTGTTGCCTCAAAAAAAACAAAGTAAAGCGTACTTAACATAACTTTGTTAGGACAACTTAATTGTAGCAACTGTGAACTGTTGGCCTTTATTCAGCTTCAGTTTCTATTTTAAGTTGTTTATCTCTTGTGTGTTTATTTCTCTCTATGTGTCCCTATCTCTTCCTTCCTATCTCATCCTTCTGTGTTCATGCTATCTTCCTCCACTGTTCCACTGTCTTTGTAAAACTCTCTCTGTTTAACAATTGTCTTTAGGTTATTTCCTGTTTTATTTTGAAGGTTGTTTTTCTTTCATGTCTTATCTTAGATTTATTTCCTTTTTTGTGATTGTCCTAATTACATCTCATTCTTATTCAACATTCGATATATAAATAGCTCTGCCTCACTCTTTGTCCTTTAGTTTACTCTGTGTCGATGTGCCTTGTGGCTGTTTGGATTTGTTTAAGTTTATTGTCCTTAGTAAAATGGTGTGCCTTTTATTAATTAGTCTCTGATTAATAAAAGGAGCTCTACAAATCCTCACAGTACGTATGGTCTGTGTTGTTCATTAGCCCGACATTTATATACCCACACTGAACTGAATGAGTGTAACTAGAAACAAATAATCTTATACAAAGAACTTTTTTATCTGTCAAGTCAATGCAGACCCTTAATGTGTTTAATAAAACAATATTGATGCAGACTCAAATCTGGAGCATCCAGCTGATGTTTGATGATTAAACTGAACTTTTGCAGGACAGAAAATGGAAAAGATTATTGGTGACGCTGACATAAACCAGCTGTTGAACTTATATACTGGATCATATTAAAACACACATAAAAAAAATCATTGGCTCTAATCCTTGCATTGTAGATGTACCTTTTTCTTTCTAATAATACATTATTTTTCATTAAAACGCAATTTACAGCAGTGAGAAAATCTGCCACTCGGTATCTTGAAAGTCACACTACTTCAACTAAGCAATCTGTGTTGTACAGTTTTAATTATTTGCAGGATTACTGGAGGCATATTTCTCATCTTATCCAAACTACAATAATAGAAGAGTGTTGATATATAAAGAGAGCTTAAGCAGCTTAACCTCTTTTCTCTCAGAAAAGATCACCCTGGGACATGAGTCATGCAGATGATTATTTGAAAAAGACTGGAATAACTATATACATATATTAAAAAAATTTTTTTTAAAAATTTAAAGTTATGTTTGTGTAGAGTACTTCTGAGAACTTTCAAATGGAAGTGATCCTCTGAACTGCATTACAATAGACATCAAGGTCATTTCCTTTAGCGAATATGTGAAATGGCCCAATGGAGTTATGCCCAATGCAAATTACTGATTACAAAGGATTCTTGAAAGCCCCCCAACAGGTGTCCTTTGTGTCATTGAGTAGCTGCTGTAAACCAAAGCCTGTTATCCATGTTAGTGTAAGAGATGTAAGCTGCATGTAATCTTAAATGTGCCTCCACGACCTTTCAGTGTTCACACTTTCTATCCCTAACTTTTATATCTCTTTGTATACCATGTATTTTACTGTATTAATGATTCATATTTGGTGCTGGGAAGTTACAAATGAAAAATGGTCCTGTTTATTCCACTTTAAACTGGTGTGGGTGGCACAACAGTTTGTTAACAGTGGGAGAAAAAAACAATTTAAAAACAAATGAAATGAAGACACTGGGAGCTAAATGATTCATGGCATGGGCTAATGAACCAGTGGTTTTCACCAGCTTGACTATTCATTTTCATGTAGTTAAAATCATCAAAATGAAAGCAAACACCAACCACAGAAGCAAAGGAGCTCTGCCAACACACGAGGCGAAGAGCTGGCATTAAAACTCTCCAATGACGGGACAGCAAATGATATGAAGTTCATAGTACTGTTACTGAATAAAGCCAAAGGAAATGCTTTATGTCAAAATTTGTAAAATAAATAAATAATTAACCTCTTGTTTCAGCTCCTTAGAGGTAATCGTAGTACACTGACCTGGTTTTCTCTAAAATTGTTCATTGAGCCCTTCAGGCTGTCGTGACCAACGAAGAGAAGAGCAGCAGTTGGCATTACACCCCTGCTTTTTTTTTTTTTTCTTGGGGTGGCACTGCAGCAAGAGAGCAAGATAATTAACAGTGACAAAAGTCATCTAAATAAAGACTTGGCATGGAGGCTTGTCAGGTCTGAGCTTAGTTGCCTTACAGACTCTTTCTCTCCAATCACACTCCTCACTTGATGAGGCAGTCAAATCAAGCCAATGCCAGAGGCAGCTCAGTGCGACGGCTTCTGACCAGTGCCAACATAACACATTTAAAACGAGGGGAAAAGAGGCAAATGTCGCAACCAATTAAAAAGACTACTGATGAGAGGTTGCTGCTAGGCACATACTGCAACAATAAACACGGAAGCAAATGAAGTGTCTCATTCTGTATTTGTGCCAGTCAGTCCAAGATCTAAACACCACCTGACTTTACACAGGCCAGTGCACGCTACTGCAGCAACAGAGGAACATTGTTTAGTATCCACTGAAAAATAGAAAAAAATGATTTGGTAGAATCTGAATCCAGTTTGTGTCCACCAAAAATGTGAAGGTATTACAGATAGTACAGAAGATTAGTTTTGAAAGGTCACAGCTTACAGATTAATTTTTGTAAATATCCAAAATACTCTAAAGCAAAGATTAAAAGCTCCTTTAACCTTCTATATAAGTGCAGACAACCATGCAATACAGTTTTTGTTACACCATGTAAAAAACAAATATGTTTTGTATAATTTGATAAAACTCATAAGACAATTCTGTGACTTTTACATATGTTTGGGTAAAGCTATGTAGTTTAGGTATTCACACCTAGGATCTGCCCAGCACATTTACTCTCTCCTACTGCAACTCAGAGAGCAATTACACAGGCAAACAAAGCTTTTGTTATCATATCTTAGCCGTTTAAAGCCTGAATTGCATGAAGCAATTGTCGGAGATTGTGTGTGTGTTGGAGGTTGAAAATTTTGTGTTTATTGAACTGTCTGATGAAATAAAAAAATAATTAATTAAATATTAACTGCTTGTTTCTATTTAATAACATATTAATAACCTATTAAAGCAAACTTAAAGTGTGTGATTAATACCTGGAAACAACTGCGGTAGTGGCAAGAAACAGAGCTGAAAAATGCAAAACTACATGTTTCTATTTAATAAAAAAAATAAATAAATATTAATGGCAGTTTTGCATTTTGCATCGCTGTTTTTTGCTTATTACACAAAAACTACCACAGGTAATTTATTGGTACTTACTTAGAAATTACGACATTATTATGTTCTTGTTTCTTCTTTGTTACCCTTCTGTTACCATTTTATTACCAAGGTGTATTTCTGCCGCCAGTTTTTGGGCCCTTATTATCCAATTCCATAAGTTTTAGTGTAATATTACTCAACTGTAACCACTGTTGCTACCATGATATTATTTGGATATTAAGTGGTTTTGGTTTTGTTGCCCTACTTTTCAACCAACTTGGCTTCATACAGTTTAGAGTGACTCTTGGAGACAGTAAAATGGATCCTCTTTTTTTTGTCCCTGTCTCTCACCCTATAAGTGGGATTGGTTCTAGTATCCAAAGCCTCCCACGCTCTTCACCTTTCTATGAACATAATTTTCAAGTGGAAAACAATAGTTGTTTCCTTGGTTTACAATTCAGAAGACTTCCAAATACTTCAAGGCTTCAACCACTTTAATTCTGATGATCTTCTGGACTTTGGTCTTCAGTTCATCACACAGATTTTACAGTCAGGACTTTGTGCAGCCCAATCAAAAAAATATCATTTTGGTCTTCTGGAGGTAGTTCTTCACCAGGAGTGATATATGTTTAATAATAATGAAGATTTTGTTGAATTCACGATCCCTCTCTAGAGCCTCATGCACAAGGAACTGACTGATGTCAAAGCCCCAAATGTCGGATAACCATAGTGATGGCTTGCCCTTGCACACATCCTCATTAGTAAAGTACAGGACAAGGAGTAAGTTGGATAAACAAGTTGAATCCATTCCATTAATGGCTGCAGGCTCCCCTGCCACAGCACCATTAATTATCTGGTCTTACAGAGAGATTAGATGAGAGAAAACAACAAGCCATACGCCAGCATCTACTGCCTGGAGGACTGCTGACTTTTTAATTAAATAGGCATTCCTTACAAAGCTACAACATGACTAAACTTCTTCGGTCATTCATTTCTGTATGTAATTATTATTGTTCAATGAACATGGTGAAACTTTTCCACTGTTGGGATGTCAGTGCTTTTAATCCAACTGACTAAGAGTTTTGGGTGGGAGCTTTCAATGCATGAGACACATTCGACACAAGTGAAGCCAGCACAAACAAAAATAGGAATCCCAGTGGAAAAGTTATTGCTAACAGATATGCAGCCTGGAGGAGGGAGTGTCCGTTATCTACCAAAAGTTTGAAAACCACATCAGCTGAAGCTGCTCTGAGTGCTGCAAGTAATAAAAAAGGGGGATTACATGAATTATCACTACAGTGGAATGCCTTTGTTGGATGTCTGTGCATGCCAGAATGAGCTGCCACACCTTAAACAATGTGACTTGATTGCCTTTGGGATAAACAATTTGTAATCTTTTTTCCCTCTGTGACTAAACCTTTCTTAATGCAACTATCTGTTGAAACAAAACAATATAAATTATTTTCTGTTGAACTTTTCAGACATGGAGAACCTTTCTCAGTGGAACCTATTTATAAAATTCCTTTAAAAAAAACTTTGATGTAGAAAGACTTGGAAAAAAATTGTCTAATACCGTCCCAGTCATGCACATGGTTGCTTTTCAACCGTGTCTGAACTTAGGGAAGTTGGGGGTTTTTTTGTGTAATTTCTTCAGGTTGTCTTCAGGAAAAGTTTTCCAGGCTCCTTTAAGGACTCTCCAAAGCTCTTCTTTGGTTGTTGGATGTCTTTTTTTCTGGTCTCTGTCAGAACGATCACATACTGCTTCAGTAATGATCAATCATTTTTCTTCTTCATTCACTTTTGTTCATACTGTGTTTATTCACCACTCTGCATTTTCACAGTGATATTTTTGTCCTGTCTCCCTCCCCTAACCTCCATCTGGTTGCAAGGGGCTTTGCCTGGTTCTGTCAGCGTTTTCTTCCTGTTAAAAGGGAGTTTTCCTTCCTACTGACGCCAACTGCTTGCTCATATGGTGTTCTCCGATTGTTGGGGTTTTCTCTCTGTTTTTATTATATTACCTTTGGTGTTATAAATAAATCTGAATCGAATAATGCTGAGGTCCAGACTCTGGGAAGGCCAGTTCATGACTAATAGTGTTCCAGTGTGTGTGTGTGTGTGTGTGTGTGTGTGTGTGTGTGTGTTTAACTACATTGCCAGCATGTTTGAGATCATTGTCCATCAATTGTTCTATAAATTTTGATAAGATCCTAAATACCACTGACTGAAATGCAGCCCCAAACCATGACAGAGGCTCCACTGTGTTTTACAGATGACTGTAACACTCACTGTAACTTTATATTATCCACAGTTACAGGTTTTTGCATTCCTGACCTGCTCTGTATAATTTCAAGTTGTCAGCTTGACCTCATAAAAGTAGAGAAGTAAAATTATTTCCACCGGCCGACTTAGACACCAAAAATGTGTTACAATATATCTGGAACAGTTTTGAACTGAAACAATAACTTGATCAGGGAATTTGTGAGAAACCTAACCCACATTACAAATATAATAATCTGAACAATGAATTTTCAGAATAGGTTATTTCAAGCGAGTAGCCTGAGAAAGCTACACATTTTAAATGCTCTCTGTTTCTCAAAAAAATTACACTTTTGAAATACATAGTGAAAAAAAGACAGACTTGGCTCAAATATTTCAATGACTCTCTTTGTACTGTTCAATGAAACTCAAATAATCTACAACAATATAACTAATCGAAGTGTGCATGTGTGTGTGTGTAGGCCATGCAGGGCAAACTGACCCTCAGGTCACTGGTAAACATCCCACTGCTGCTGACAATAAGTCTCCTACTGATTACTTTTTTCTTTGTTCTGTTTATATGTATATATGCAGATGCACTATTAGTACAGGCTAATCACTTTTCAGACTGGTACACCTCTGCAGACTGGCAATTTTAAAAGTAGATCTTGTTTCAAAAACAGTTGGATGCCCCTGGTGTAGAGAGTGTCAAAGAAAGGGGTTATCACAGCCTTTAAGGCACATTGTCACAGCATTAAGGCACAGTAGGCAGACTTTCTATTGATATGTTAGCGTTTCATCACATTGAGGCTTTGTAAAGATCTTCAAAGTCATCTCATCTGTCTTCAAGGCAGCGAAGAACGTAATGTGAGTGCAACACAGTGAATTGCATCAATCACTGTCAGAAATTGTATGAAATTTTTCCAGCCTTTTTAATAAGCAACAGTAAACGTCTTTCATTATTGATACCTACCATCAGTGTAAGCTATGTGCTATTTGTTAGAAGCCATCTTTATCAGCCAAAGTGGGCAAATGACCTTAAAACACAGGAAACATTTATTATATTAGTGAAGTAATAAATCACCATGCTTCTGCTAGTCTCTAAACACTAATGCTCTGGAGGTAGTACTCCTAATTATGTTCTGTTTCAATTGCTCCCGTTAGAGCTTTGTTCTTTTCTCGTTCATTTTTAATGCAAATGTTTATTTTTCAGAATTTAAACTACCCTGCTCGTACTTTGAAGTGCCTGTCATCTCACTAAAATAGCTTTGACCATTCAAGGTGTCACTTGACCTCTTACATGGCCTTGTATCAACAACCACTACTCCTACAAGTAGAAGTCATCTAGGCTCCAAGTGGGGCCTCAATGGATCAGGCTTGTTTTTCCAGCATATCATATTAATATTATATATTATGAATGGTTATGAATGGTGAATATACCAGCATCAACACCTTTAACTATTTGTTATATTTGTCAAACCAGTCCTGATCAGTGTTTCGAGTGTTAATATCCTGTATGTAGAGGCCACTTCAATCAAGAAAAACGATTGCTATTAAACAGTGTGCTGCACATGATCTCGAGCAGTGTTATTTTGGTACGTTTTATGTGTCAGAGTAACTTCGACTCGATTGCCAGTACTTAATGTTTTTAGCCAGCTCCTCCATTCGGCATTTTTCTGCCATTTTTTCCCCTGGTAAACAACATGCAGAGGCACCCGACCACCCGCATGAAAAAGAAAAGGTGATTTATCCAACCATGCCTCTTCCTTCCACTGCTTGCTCCCTGATCTACTTCTGATGTACTAGAATCAGCATAGGCACTCTGACCGTTCTGCTTCTGCCCCAGCGTAACCCCCACAGGCAGCAAGCTGTGTGTTCTGACACCTTTGTGACACAGCGAGCACTTCGACTTTCAGCAATTTGTGATGCAGAGCTTCTTTTGAGGGATTGAACTACATGGGCCAGCCTTGCTTCTCAGAGCACCTTGTGCGATCATGACCCTTTTTTATGTTCAGCTGGTGGCCTTCCTTGAA
This sequence comes from Pelmatolapia mariae, assembly GCF_036321145.2. NCBI lineage: Eukaryota > Metazoa > Chordata > Actinopteri > Cichliformes > Cichlidae > Pelmatolapia > Pelmatolapia mariae. The sequence goes on from NC_086228.1 coordinate 20,621,110, forward strand.
CCGTTTTTCGTAGGTACTAATCACTGCATACCAGGAACATCCCACGAGACCTGTGCTTTTGGAGAAGCTATGACCCATTCATCATTACAGTGTGGCCCTCATAGAAGTCGCTCAGATGCTCAACCTGCCCATTCTTTCTGCTTCTAAGACACTGTGAAAATCTGACTTTTCACTTGCTGCCCATTCTATCCCACTATTTCACAGTTTCCACTGTTGTAAGATAATCAATATTGTTCATTTGTCAGTGGATTTAATGCTGTGGCTGATTGGTGTACTTTAAAATACAGTTCTTATTATTATTCATCCAGGCATATAAAAAGATGAAGGTCATCTGCAGGAGTGTGTACGTGATGTGATGTGGTGTGTGTGTGTGTATTGCGAGCACTCAGCTAATTGAATGTAAGGAGCTGTGAATACTGATGAACCCCAGGGAGTAACAGATGCGATGCTTCAATATTAGATGCGATTTCAAGTTGAGAGTGAAAATATGTGTTAAAAGACAAGCCCAGCTCTGTCGTGTTCATCTGACAGTCGGGCTTGATGGCTTTCGTTCTTCTTCTTTCTTCCCTTTTCTGTCAGAGACAAACACAGTAGTGGGTCTTTTGTGTCTACATAAAGGAAATTGGCATTCATGTAAAACCCCTTTAAATTGAATTCATGTCTATGTATCTAAGAAAAAGCATTACAGAGCACAGAGACCATTGCAGTTTCACAGTACCTCGATGCACATTCACATCTGCTGCCTGCATTGCAGGGATTTATTGTGTGCTGTAGTTGACAGGGCCTACAGTAGTCACAACCACAAATGTGGTCATATGATGAAACTATTTGCTGTTCTCTGTATATGCAGGAACCCTAAAGACATTCCCATGCAGCATATCATGCAGAGATACGAGTAGTTTCACTAATGAGCACTTTGATGTGAAGGCAAGGGACAACATTACATGAATAAGCTGAGCTCAAACAATCTGTGGCTTTAAATATTTTACTGGCTGAGAAAAAGTTAGGGTCATAGCAGAAAATTCATCTACTTATGTTTGTACTATATATTACCTTCATCTTCAACATAACATAGGGAACTGAACGACTGTTGGCAAGGATACAAAAATATTCATCACAGGATTTAAGCCTTTATCCAGCGCTGTTACAGTACAACACTGATAAAAAAAAATAAGTATGCAGAGATTAGTATGGATGACGGGACTGTTTCACTCTGTTTATTGATGCAAAATGCTTTTACTTTGCAAATCCCTCTGGAGGGAGCGATTTGGTTGCTGTATATATTCGCTTCATTTCTTCGACAGTACATCCAAAGAGACAATTCTGTGCACACCTACTGTGGCATCATCCCCTCCATATTGGCCGGTGGCAGCAGCAGAGATCATTCATGATCCCATCGGTAACAAAACTCCCACACTCACATTCTGTTTTGTCTTTAATAAATCAGCCCAGCAACGCTGGCATATTCCTGTGGCCTTCAGAAAGGGAATTTATCATTCAGCTGTTGACCAAATCTGGCACACCACGAGCTGTCCTGGCAACGGCGGGGGAGGTTAGACACATAAGTGTTGATTTATTGGCATGATATACTTGACATAGCAAAATAAAATATGTTCCACAGGACATAAGCCATTTATCTTAGAACTGTCACAAACCAATCTTCACAACAAGGACAAGCACAAATTATAGAATGGAAACTACAGTAGCAAGGTGACCAAGTAAGCAAAGCAGTGCCCTCAAGGTCTCACTCTACCCATATGGAAAAGAAATAGAAAAAAACTGAATGCCAGAACCCAAGGTTTCCTGCTAGGAATTTGCATCATAATGTGGTCATCAAGGTTATCCGCTTCATCTGTCCGTGGCTTTAATGCTGCGGCTGATTTGTGTGATTAATGATCAATTAAGTATTTACTATATCAGATGCAATTAGAAATTCTTATGTTTTCTATCTTTTCATCAGCAGTGAAGGATACGGGTATCTTCAGTTGACGTGAATGTATACCTTTTCAGCGAATTTACTCCAAGTACCTACAAAATAAAGGATGTTCTTGAAAGAAAGGTCACACTCACACGATTGTAGCCTCAGGTAGAAAAGACTTGATGCCTCACACAACTCCAAAGGCAACAGTTTCACTGCTATTTAATACTTTAATGAGATGTTAGCAGATTTCATTAGGCCAAGTGGGTGGCATGATTTCTGGTTTGGGAATCATTCTGCTGATAAGCGAGCCACAACATGCTGCTCTGGACCTCTTTGTCAGTCCAGAGTGCAGACAAACACACACAAGCCAATTCTTTGGGAAGAAAAGGGAACAGATTTAACCCAACATATGGAATCTCAATGGGGACTCTATAAAGCAGGCCGCTGGCATTGCCCTCTGTACCTGCAGAAAACAATTAATCCTCAAGCCTCCCTGCCTTAGTGGCTCTTGTTTGGACCAGTGTCAGCAGAACAGGCAGATGAAGGATCAGGGAGAAAATCTGAAAAGATTCAGCTGGAGTCTGCTTTGGCCATCTCGACATTTTCTTCTCTTGTGACCCAGGAGAAGCCATACCAGTATGTCTCTCACAGCTCAACCACACTGCCCATTCTGCTGAAATAAAGAGCACAAGATACAGATGGAATGAAAAAGGGGTCGTCTCATACTGCACCATGCCATATGCTCTGACCTCTTCATTCAGTTCAGTTCGCTTCAAACTTTGTGAAGTACAAAATGCCTTTCATCTTCCCAGATCAGACCTTCTCAATGGACAGACCCTGTAGTTGCTTTGATAGAAAAATGACTCATAAGATCCTGTAGCATGCTTGTTATTTGATCCAAGCAAATGGGTCAGTTAGTGCAGTTCTGAATGCTCTTTGATATAAGATATAATAATAAGATAAGATGCGCTGGCAAAACACATCAGATGTAGCCTGGTCTTCATTTCAGACAATAAGTCAAGTATTTATCTTTAAAAAAAATGTATTCCTCCTGTCAAGGATCCAGGGCTTAGTTTTTGGTGCTGACTGAAATCATGGTGACTCATGGCTCGCAAGTGGGTTCCTCAGTAAAAGGGAAGAAATGCATGCTGATGCTCCCCTGGTGCTTTCTTGTGTGCCGGTTCCATGCTACCTACAAACTACCTCTGACAAACTGCCCAACAGCCCTTGAAATATTGCCCATAAAGCCCAATGCCACTATAAACCTGGAGCTGTCAGCTGATTTGTGAATCCAATTACCTTTCCCTCAGTAATGGGTGTGTTCAGTGCAATGATGTAAGTCAGCTGCTGCTGGCATCTGTCAACAAACATTCAGCTTTCCGTGAGAATGACATACAGCTACCAGGACGCATAATATAAACTTTACAGCGGCACATTAAAGATCTAGCGAGTTTATCATTGTAATTAAAGAAACCTCTACCTGTAAGGCAAAACAAGACTTTTCTCTGCTACCTGACACTTATTTATTCCTGGAATATTTAACCAAAATAAACACTAATGAGTCTTTCAATTTGTTCCCAAGCTGCCAGCGAAGTGTAGAGTCTGGCACTGCATGTGAACCCACTTCTCCCAAGCTAATCATACGAGTACAGCAGCCAATATTGCACCCATCCATCTTTCTCCACAGCAGCTTAGGTTGCCAGTGGTGGGTCATTTAAAGTGATACTGGAATGTTTTGGTTAGATTTATCTGATATAACTTAATTAACATATTACTGCCCTGTCACTAATGCCCCTGGAGCATCGACAACAATAACCTGGAAACTAAGGATCAGTGTTAGGTAGTTAGCTAACAGCTGCTAATTAGTTCTCACCTTTGCTTTATCAATGAAAAGTGAAATACTATCAAGCTACCACATCAGAAATACAGAAAACCTTTGTGTGCTTTCATGTTGTAGGCAGGGTAAGGGAGAGGATTCTCCGCACAATGTACATAAGACAGGAACTTTTATGCCATGTTTAAATGGCGTTTTTCCCTCTTCTGCCCCACAGCCAGTCACACGACTGGAAACTATCAATTAGGGCATCAGATACATAAGTTGATCATAAGCCAGCCAACGTTTTCAGGCATTCTTTGAAATAAATCAATACTGACTCTGTGGATTGTACAGATATCGCTTCCAGAAGAAGATGTTCGAAAATCCCTTGACATTTTTGTGGTTTTTGATCTAATACCATGATCAGTTAAAATAAATAAATTAATATTTCAAAATGTAAGGCTATGTGAATGCAAATTGGCAACATTCTCATCAGTCATTCATTAGTTTTACTTTGGGATTAGTCCAAAATGACTAATTTCAGTCACTGTGAGTAAGAAGACAGACCACATAATTAAGCTCCAATACAACTGCGTTACACTAAAGCCACACCTCCGGTTTGCATGGCTGTACATGTTTAGTTAAAAAGTACCTGCAGTAGTTGAGAATCTTGAGTATGCGTTGACTGAAGATTTCCTCCTTTAGTTCTTTTTAATTAGTTAAAAACTTAAAGTACTTAAAGTTTACTTCACACAGTTTCAGAATTGAATTTATTCATATGAAGCTGGAACACAAACTGTTATAGGCCATTAAACATATTCACACATTCCTGCAGTCACACACAGCAAATTAATGATATTCATCAACTTAAAGTGACTACAGGAGTTTCCCAAGTTAAAGTGAAGCAACTAAAGATGAGTGTGTAAGTAAATGATAGTATGCCTGATTCTATCATAATGATGTGATGATATATAAAAAGTAGTAGCACAAAAAGGTGAGATGAGCATTTGCTAGCAGCACTGTGGAAGTGCAATCTGAGGGTATACAAGTGTTGGCATCAGTTGACATCTGAAAGAGAGTCAGGATGCTGACAGGGAGATTATCTCCACTGGAGCTGCAGCGCAGTGGGAGCTGTCCACTGCAGCTGTAATGTTCCTAGGGGAGCAAGGAAAAGGTCTGACTAGAGAGACTTTAACCAATACAGTGAAAAGGAGGAAATTGTACTCTTGTACATGATTCACTGAAAGGCATAGAGAAACAGAGCACATCCATCAAAGGACTGGTGGAATGACATGCAGGAATGCAAGTATGATGATTCAGGTCCCACGGGTATCTGTCATCAACAGGAGGCCATGGTCAGGCCAGTTTGATGTTAAATGCTCAATGTGGTGAAATAAAAGACTGAATGCAGGAGGGAGGGGTGGTGGGACAAATGCAGAGAAAGGACAAACTCCTACTGTGTATGTGTCATTGTTAGTTTTCCTCCTGTCTTGTCTTGCCGACAGTTTTCTTCCTGCCTCTGGGTAATGTCAAATGAATTATTTTTAGCTCTATTTCAGTCTGTCATAGTTCATCTAATTAAATCATGGCCCAATATAAGAAATGGCGTGAAGTATTTTTATCATGGTTTGTGTGTAACCCGATATCAGGCCTTTGATTTTGATGTTTTTATCTATTTTACTTCCTTCTGTTTTAGTGCCAGTCTCAAGGAAAAGGGCATATGCACAGTGAGAGTTTTCAGCACATACAGCAAAAAGGGAAAAAAAGTAATTTTATTTCACCACCTTGTTTTCATATCCTAGGGCTCAAAAAATAATCAAAGGGGGCATCTGAACTGTTTGAGACCTTAAGTCTGCAGCCTAAAGAGGGATTCAGATTGGGCTGACCCAGGTGGAGGTCTCTTCAACTCACAGACGAGGCCAAATCAATGAGGGATGCAGTGAAATGCAGACAGCAAACCCCATTGGGAAGGTGTTTGGATGCAGAGCCACAGGCAGAGGAGGGATGTGAATGTAGATGAGTATTCATATGGTGAGAAGATGGCAAGGACTCACATAAGCATGAGAGGTGAATAAATGAGCCCTGACAGGAACCACAGGAGCTGATGTCTTCCACTGAATTTTTGTCTCTTCCATCTTTGTTATAATTTTTAAGAATATTGTGTAACAATACGCCAGAAAACACTTGGGGAATCACAGGTAGGTAATACCGCTTTTAAAAAGCATATATATGGCGCAATCCATGTCGAGCCCACATTAAACCCACTCACGAGGCAGCTCTCACTTTGCGTCTTACTGTTAACAGAGACTGCATCTCTTAGTAGGTGGAGACACATCAGTAATAAACATGCAACTTACTGTTTGAGTTTAAACCATGCATATATGAATAAAGGAGGTATCGCGGTTTAACCATAATAGACTGAAGGCTCCTTTGTAATTCTGATAGATGCTCATTCACTCAGAATCAGGTGCGTTCACCCCTCATCTGCCAGGGTGGAGATTTAAAGCATACATCTTATCCCAAACACAAAGGGCTACTTAGTTCCTTTGTTCATCATTTTTTGTGAGTGGAAACTGAGTAAGTAGAGACTTTAGGGAAATTGACTTCAGTTTGTGTGTAAATGATCATAAACAGAGATAAAGAAGTAAGCCTATACGCTGAATACATACAACATTACTGCTGAAGCAAACACCAGAGAAGTTAAACAAGTCCTCATTGTGGGAATTTGCTTTGCTTACACTCGTCCCAATGGACCAACAGCACAAAGACAATATGATTTACAGGAACAGCAAAGGAATGTGAAAGTAATTACACAGACAGAGGAAATTTAGAATTTATTTAGCGGCCATGAAAAAGACAGCCTTGGTGAGTGAGGCGTAAACATGCTGCTGACTTTAGGCTATATTTTACCAGCCAGAAAAGGACAGACCAGTACATTAACATCTCAAAGGAAAGCTGGCTTCCTTTTCTCTTGAAATCTTACACCAGTCATGTAAATGCTGACCACAGTCCATTACACAAGAAGACTTAAGAAAGCAAGTGAACACATTTTGGTCAGTTAAGTTGCTGAAAGCACAAAAATCCACAGAGTTATCCAAACAGCAGGAGTCTGATTTAGACCACGCTCGGAGCAGTAAACACTCAGGTACAGGACTCCTTTTGAGTTCACACAGTGAATCCTTCATCGCCACTCTGAGACACAGTAGATAGAGCTCCTTCTGTGTTTTTCAAGAGGTCTGCACAGTGAGGGTCTGTCAAGGGGGGCATGTTTACAGCAAACAGCGCAAAAAAATTCCAATATATGATTCCCAGAAGCCTTCTCAGGTAAATGGAAAATTACCAAGCTGTCATGAGGCTTCTCTGTATTTCAGTAAAATAAAGCCACATATGAAGTTGCTCTGATTCCACAAACAACCCTTCCCTTTCAGCAGAAAATAAAAACACTCCTCTAGTTCACTCGAGTGTACAGGGATGTCCTTCAGTCAGTGCCAGACTGCCCCCAAGGAGAGAAAAAACATCCACTATAGACAGCTTTACCTGCACTATTGATGATGTGCTTGGCTCCAAAGTCTGCATCCCCTTGTTCACAATTTGGCTTTATGTGTATTTTTTTCTTTTTGGCTTTTTTATGTCATGCATGTGTTCATGTCCCCGTTTATTATCCTTCAGCTGCCACCAGCACCCCCAAAGCTTCCCAGATCTATTATGCTGGAAACATGGCTGCTTTTCAGACTAGCAAGCTGTTTTTTCTTTGGCCACAGGTTCCAGTGTTGTTTTTACTGAAGAAAATGCTCAGCAAACATCTGAAAAAAAAACTGGGCTTTTTGAGAGCAGAATCATCTGTAAATCTATCAATATGACAGTTTAGGGGCTCACTGATTACTAATTTAATAACTACTGGGCAGCGTGCATTAATCTGGCTAATGGAAATCCAGTTAAATAAGCTGGAGAGTGCATACTGACCCATAACAGTGGAGTTTACATTAACAATGTATAGCATTTAAACAGTGTGGAGGGGCATAGCTTTAGGATGCTGTCTGCAGGATTAAAACAAGCTCCTAGAATGACTGATTGATGGAAGACATTCAGTATAATTTTCTGTAGTGGTACAAATTTCAGTGGGATCAGTATATTTTCTGCTTCTTCTTATAAACTTGTCTTCTAACTGGAGTTTTGTTAACAATTGAATGAGCTGGGGTGTGGAGGTTTCAAGCTCAAGATAAGTGCACTTATTTAAAACACCCTTTACAATAAGATGTTTACACACACCATTTTGGAAAACCACAATTCCAAAGCTGAGAGCAGAAAAGTGGTTTCAAAGGGCAAGTCACCAGTAACAGGTAGAAAAATACTGGCAGTGTGGATTGCCCCATAGAACCCACTGGCCCCTGAGATTTTAACCTCTTTTTCTATTGAGCACCCTGATCTGGGTCTAGGCCATATTTGTTATAACAACGCATCTGGTGCCGTTTTTCAAAGGTTGCCAGGCATGGCACATTCACCAAAGGGGCCACCTGTTGCTCCTGTGACTAAAACGTGTGTGTAATTTGTTGTGCTTCATTTATGCAGCATCAAATTTTAGCTAGAGAATTTTAGGATAACTTCAATGTCACAGACTCATTGCTAAATGGCTTTTATTTACTCTTATTTTTTGTAAAATTGTTAGTGTTTGTTGGAGTTTCTCTCTCAAGTATCTCACAGAACACGTGATCAGCTTTTTGTTTTAACCTTGCAGTTTCGCAGCCATTACAAGAACAAATTTGTAGATTTTTATTTTTTCTGCTTAATATTTTTTTAAAAAGTAGCCTCTGGCTTATGGGGTTAAACATTATCCAGTTGAGTCTGCATCAAGTAGAAGTTTGTTTAAGAGACAATCTATCACCGCTTAACAGCTATGCTCACCAATTTCATGGAGGGAAACTCTGGATAACTGCTGGAGACTCGAGAGAAATAGACTGAAGTACGTGTTAGAGTAAGAGTGATCATGAAAAGAGATAAATAACTGAGCAAATATACAGAATACAAAATACACAACATTGCCACTAAAGCAGACAATAAAAAATATCCCAAAAGTTTTTCCCAAAAAATATGTATTTTTTGTTTTTGTAAAAGAAAAGCAATATCAAAATGCTGAAACATAAATAACTGGCAGTATCCACCTTAAAAGCATTACTTCAGCATATTCAACAATATTAAGTAAATCTGGTTAGTTTGCATACAGTTTAAAGTTTAAGCTAGCTCCTAGTGCCCGTGCATGATGCAGTCCTGATTAACTGTGCAGCAGCTGCAGCAGAAGACACATTCTGATGTACTGTGCTATATCCTTACAGTCATTCATCATAACCAGTGTTGTGCTATTTCCACTTGCTTATCCTGGCATTGCAGGAAAGAGAAAAATGCCAGAATCACAGCAAAATCTCAGCATCACTTTGTCTCTTGAGAGAGGCGACTGTGCAGTGAAGGCGATAGTCACACTAATAATGGTTAGAGTGTCACTGCTCTGTTGCCACCGCAATGGCTTTCCTGCACCTCCTCTGTTCTGAAATGCAGAGAAACTGGGGGAAGGGGGACAGCCTGCATTTTTATTCAGGCGCTTTCTTTTTTTTTTTTTTTTTTAAATAGCACAGTCTACTAACTAGGATGCCAATATTATACTCTTACATTTAAGGTGGACTTTATTAGTCCCGCTAACATTTGGTCTGTCCCTGTGGTTTTTTAGGTGATATGTGAGAATAGACAGGAAAGAAATCTTCTGCAGTGTAAACAATGAACCACTTCCCTTTACAGCAGTTTCTTCTTTCTACACTTGCAGCACCTTCTCATTTTTCTATTTCCACCTTCGTCTTATCATAAGTTAGCCTTTTCTATTTAATCTTCTTTCACTGTTTTCAGTCTGACCCATTTGAATTAACAACTCCTGTTTGCATACATGACATTGCCCAATCTCTCCACATATTGATTTAGGCTTTTTACTCAAACTCTGGAAGTGAATTGATACCAGCATTACTCAAATGGACTTATCGACTGATTTAGATAAGTCACTTCATAATACTGATTGCTCAGCTTTGCAAACCCCCAAAAGATCACAAAGCTGAACAATCACACCAGCCTAAATGGAGTTTCTGGCCAGTTCAGACATTACTGGCAAGCTTAAACAGCTGTTCCCGTCAAAAAGCAAGCCACAGGGAGAGCATGAGTTCAAAACAAAGACACAATCTGAAGATTAGGTTGCCGCACAAACTATAGCTTTAGTCTTAGTGTCTTTAGTTCCACGTTCAGCGTTCATTGCCTGAGACTTTATCTCTGAAGTGATTAGAAATAAACACCTCTATCAGTCTAGTGGTAGAGGTCTAGAGAGCAACAGAGCAGATCCAAAAACACCTTGAGGCTGCTGGGACTCTGCTGAATCTGCTGAGGCTAAGTAATTTCTAAGCATTTACAAATGCCAGTTATCTACTGAATGTCTCACCTCACCCACATGACAAGGACTTTCAGCAAAAGCAATCAAGTAGATCCTAATGGATATCCAAAAACACACATCAGAGAAATAAACCTCTAAAACTGTATCTATTAATTGGAAAATAGACTAAACTTGTACATCCTGATTCCATGAAAATTGGGATATTGTGCAAATTTTAAATAAACACAGAATGATCTGTCTCACAGATTTTTTTATCCATAATAAAAGATAGAAAATGTTCAAATGTTTAAACATCAAACAAAAAGCTGGAAAAGTAACAGCTAGACAAACATTTTTCAAGTTAATTAGGTTAATTAGTAGCAGATCAATAACAGGATTGACTATAAAAGACTATCTTAGAGAGGCAGAGTTTCTCAGAAGTAAAGATGGGTAGAGGATCACTAATCTGCAAAAAACAAGATGTTATGAAACAAAATGAAACAATTTTAGAGCAATGCTCCTTATAATAAATAATAATGGCTCCAAGCTCATTTAAAATGGACTGAAGCTAAGCGGAAACCTGTTAAGTGGTAAAAAGACACAAAATTATAAATTGTTTTTGGAAAACATGGATGTAGCATACTGTGAATGGAAAAGGAGAGACCATCTAATTTGTTATCAGCATTGAGTTCAAAATCCTGCATCTCTGGTGGGGTGTGCATCAGTGCCTATGGAATTAACAGCTTGCACAACTGGAAGAGAAACAGATGTACCCATCCAGATCACTTTTTTCCCCACAGGGGGCCTTGCAAATTTCAGCAAGACAAAAAAGCGCAAACTGAATCTATATCACAGCTATGAGGCCAATTATTAAAAGAGGACCCAAGAGCAGAACCAACAAGGACACTAGTAAAGGTTTTTATTTTCACACAAGAAGCAAGATAATAGCTGTGAGGTTTCACAGTTGTTCTTTCCAGGTCTAGGGAAAGAGTCCATTAAGGTCCAAGGGAGAGGCTTTCCAGAGGAGTGAGAGTGGTTTCATTCCAGGAAGATGGTTACTGTTCGAGGGTGAGTAGGCAGATGAGGAACAGGTGGTGGATAATCCAGAGGTAGCTTTGAAGGAAAGGGCCAGCTTGCAGAAACAGGTTGTTAAACGAGGTGAGAAATTGGAGAACACTGAGGACAGTGGAAAAGATGTTAGCACAAAAACACTAGGGGTTTATGAGAAGTCAAGGTTTATCCTGACTACCACACTTAAGAGTCAGACTATGTAGCAGAGACTGGGTGCTGAAGATGGTCCTTTTAGATCTGATGTTAATGACATACTGGTGGTCAGGCTGCAGAGTGAGACCCTTCAAGACTACACGCGAAAGGGGTGGAGAATGGTTGCTCGGCATACCAGGCTTGAAGGACTATCCAAATAATCATCATGAAATGAAAACTACAACAAAGAGGAACAAGGATTGATGAACAGCTAGAATTATAAATATGGCCAGAACTCCTAAAAGTCTAGCAAACAGTCTCTTCAGTTCTCAGACCCTTAAAGGCTGTTGTTAAAAGAAGAGTGCATGCACGGTGGTAAACATGACCTGTCCCAACATTTGATGAATATCAATATGGGTTTGCAAGTCACTGAACTCTGATTTTGTTTACATTTTACACATCATGCCATTCTTTCTGGAACTGGGATTGTAGATGGCAGATTAGACAATCTTCTTCAAGTCTGTTGTCACTGTAATACCTCATTAGAGTTCTCCTTCACTGAGTGCTTTAGCATTTGACAGACTGAGTGTTGGTAGGAAACACCTGCAGTAATGTGACATGTTTAGTCGCCTTGAGTAATATTATCCTCACATATATGCTACACTCTGTGCCCTCTACATGCACACACACATTGGCTCTTTTACCATAACCACAGGGTGAAACGGAGTCATGAAGAGAGAAGATTAGATAAAGTCTCTCCAGATCCACGGCTGAATAATGAAAGTCAAACCAATAGTAAGAATTAACTCCATCAGTTTTCTCTGAGTTTGAGGTGGATCCCTGTGGTCACTGCATGTGGACAATGGCAATGAAAATATAAACGGGGGAAATGGTTTGTGATTTTAATAAGAAAAACATGAGCAAGAAGAAAATACCAATATACTTCAAAATTTTTAGAGTATTGGTCCCTAGAGGAAATGTTTAATTTATTTTACTTAATTAGTGTAATATGTTCATGCTGGATGATTTCTGCTTGGAAAGAGGGGGCTATTTTTGTTTTGTTTTGCCTCATTTGAACAATAGTGTCATCCAACCAATATTATTTTCACTTGACACAAAAGTGTCACTAGTGGCTACTTAAAAATTTTAGGAAATCTTTTTAAAAAAGCAGATTTATAAGCTCGCTTTTTAAACAGGTTACCTTCAAATAACCTCTAAATCTGCTTTCATATGGCTTATGGCTTTTAAAATTATGTTCTATTTAGAATAATTGAAAATAGTTAAATTCCTATGCTTGCTTTGTCACTATGATGTAAGAAAATAAAACTGCTTTTATTACACAACACGGTAGAACCTCATATGAACTACATTCTTAAAATGGTCACGATATGTAATTAATACTTCTCAAAAATAACAAGGAGAACATTTAAAAATTATGTTTTGCAGAGGTAGTATTTATTATACTGGGTTGTATGTGGAAGTGCAGACTAATATAAAAGAAAAAAAATGAAAACAGTTTTTAAAAAATGTATGACTCCATCATTGTGTTGCCTCAAATTATAAAAAGAATAATGAGCTGGGAAAGCAACTACTGTTGTCGCCTTTGAGGCCCCTCAGGGCTATTCATCTGGACATTTCACAGCTCGTTATTGCTTTCATCATATGTTCTTATTTAATCGCTTTGCTAGACAACTCATATGTTCTTGCATCATCTATAACCCATATATCACATTTCTGGTGAGCCAGCTTTTGCAAATAAAAGGTCCTGTCCTATTTGTTCACTCTCCAAAGGATTGTAAAATTACATTTCACACCAGAAAATTGCTGCAGCTAATTGTATAGTCATCATTTATTGTACTGTCACTGCATTGCATTTACTTTCCTCGTGGAGACCATAACAATATGTGAAGTGTAAAGCCTTTTTTTTTCGCCAACAGCTGCTTCAAATGACAAGCTGTGTTGCTGAAAGTAAAAGAGCCTTTCATCTGCTCAACTACTTACATGCAAAGTAGAAAAGCTCTATTATATTCCATTATAATTATATGCCTTATAATGAACTAAATACTGACAATTATTGTCTTTGTCTCGTTTAGCCTGCCTTTAGCCCAGGCACTTGGCTTAACTGTTGGCACAGAAAAGTTGTCCATACGTTGCCTTTTTACAATCAGCAATCAGTCGATGTGCGCGCCTCACTTCTGTGGCTATTTTTTAAAACTTGATTATAGCCTATCAAAGCTTTCTGCAACCCTGTTATTTGGATTTCAAAAGACTGAAAGACTACAGGTGTTAAAACAATAGGTGGGGAATGGTTGCCAAATTACCTCCATTAATAACTGGACATTTTAGTTCAGTAATCCATTGTAATTAGCATCACTGTAAGCTGTTGCAATGTACTAAAGAAAGTTGTTGTTTTTCTTTTCTTTTCTCTTTTTTTAAAAAAAAGGAAAGCTGCAAGAGGTAGAGTATTTGTTAAAAACTTTGTAGCTACATGAGACCACTAAAGAGATGCAATCAGAGCCTCTGACACCACCCACAATCAGCCAGGAAAGAGCAAGCTTCAACAAAGTTGCCATCAGTGTGAATGCTTCAAACACGGATGTTGACAGCACTCAACAGTGCTGCTTTCCACTGCAGTGGTAGTAATTGGGGAAAAGGACCATTATACACCAAATTCTGATGTAAAAGTGTGTCTCTTAGTGAAACATATTTCCTTTCAAGCTGAAAAAAAGGAAGGGAAAAAAAACAATTTTCCAAACAATTGCTTTTGTAACAACAATACATCAGCCTTGCGTGAGGTGCTCAAATACAAGTGGGGCGTAGTGAAAATTACAAACCCCATTCGTGCCAAGCAAGCCTTGAGTATGTCTTACTGTCTAAACCAAAAGCCACATTTTCTTTCACCTGTTTTAGCATAAAGGCGCATGTGAATGAGGACTCTAATAAACTCTTTGCACATATGTCACACTAATGTTTCTGTCATGGTCACTCTGAACTTAAGACTTAACAATCTCAGAAGAGCTGCTCTGGGACTCAATTAAGCTGCTTGTCAGGAAGTCTACCAAAACAAAACAAAAAGCTGACGACTGTCATTAAAGAGATCCAAAAGCCTTTAGACTCCATTTCTGAAAGCTTCTTCAAAATGGATAAAATGCATCATTAAAATAAATCCTCAAAACCAAATTTAAGATGGCTATGCTTTCTTCTTAAGTCTTTTGAGTTCTAAGATATTGCTCGCATGCGGCTTCGAATAATTACCCTTCGCCTGGAGGGTGAAACTGAGAGTTGAGGTGAGAGTTACTTGGCGCAGAAAAGAAAGTTCAAGTGAGTCACTTTGTAACACTCTCTTCAAGTTAAACAAATTAACAGAAAAACAACACCTTTATTCTGACCCCACACCAGGTAAAGTTTCAGCAAGAAAGCCTGAGCACATTCAACACACTCCCATTGTAGGAAGTGAGCAGTGGGAGCTTTGTCTCTCTAGGCACAGAGACTTTATTCATTTTGTTTTGCTATCAGTGGCCAGAGAAGCCAATCGCAATCTCGAGAGCTGATACAAGAGAGACATGCAGCTACACTGAATAAGCAGTTGGCAATAGCCATTAGAATTAACTACATCTATGACTAGTTATATATCATACAAAATAGCTAAATGCATAGAGAGCAAGAGAGCTTTTTGTATTGTTCTATTACATTAAATTTCAGTGAATGCACGTGTGGGAAGTTTTTTTATACTTTAGCGTGACGCTTGAAGTGTTGACTCTCCTGTTTTTAAGTGTAGGGTAATTTTGCTATGATTGGTGCGCTCCTAGTGAGTTTCTGAAAGTGCATCTATTCAGAAAAATCAGGACCTTTTTCCCTTAAGAACAAAACAAGCCAAAAAAAAAAAAAAAAAAAAAAAAAAAAAAAAAAAAAAAAACACGCAGTAAACAACATTTAAAGTAATTTGACGCTGTTCTTTTCCCCCTATTTCTATATAAATATTTACAATAGTATCATTAAGTATAGCTTTTGGCCTCAGTAACATGTTGTGGAATATTGTAATGTTATGACAGACGTAATCAACATGTAGAGTTAAAATCAGAAATCTGCTGTAAACAGGGTGTTTTAGAATGGAGTCAAAATCATAGCTTGTCACCCACCCTTTTGTATTGAATTTTACATTCTCTGTGTGTCTGCTGGCCTTGAATTATACAGAAATTGTGCAAATATGTAGTTTAATGTCATAGAAGTGACTGAACTGAAATTGTACGGGATGCATTTTCTAATTCTATGACTGTAAGTTAACATATTCGTATTCTGTTTTTACTAAACAGATATTACATGCGCACCAATAATACAGTAGTCACATTTTTAAAAAGTAAGGCAAGTGACAGATTTCACATTAAAGTCACAAAAGCAGATCAGAATATTATTTGTCTCGGTTTCTTTCACTGTTTAGTTTGGCGATTTACTGAACCTTTGAATTCTGAATATTGGTTAAATGAAAAATATATTTAGAAACTATGTAAAAACAATAACTAGGTAATCAGAAAGTTTGAGCCTTTTTCTCAACATACATACATACAATATTAGACCATCTAGATTTAGTCTAGCCTTGACATGGTTGTAATGGCCCATGCCAAATATCCATCAATAACTACAGTGCTGGCACATATAGACCTGATTTTTTGCATCAAATGTCTGAACCTTTAGTTCCTCTCATACTCAGCTGCATTACTATTACAACAAAACATCATCAGTAGGGTAGCACCAGCCTGTCTTGTGAACTTCTACTCCCTGCTCATGTTCAACACTGGTGCTTGAATAATCCAACATTTGGATGTTTTAGTTTTTATGGAGAGGCAAGAGTACAGTGCTGTAAAGGAAAAAGGTGCTCAGGTTTTATAAAGCAATATAAAATGAGTGCATAAATGCATTATGGTATCCATCCATCCATTCTCATCTGCTTATCCTTATAAGGGGTGCGGAGGGGGGCTGGAGCTTTTCCCAGCTACCATAGGGTGAGAGGTGGGGTGCACAGATGCACAGACCTGGACAGATCAGACAGAGAAACAGACAACCATTCACACTAACATTCATACCTACATGTATGGGCAATTCAGAACCTAACCTAACCCAGCTAATTGCATGTCTGTTATCTAAGAGAATATCAAACTTTAACGTAAATCTCAATGTAAATACCCAGCTCTGTGTACATGTATTTCCTTTTTTGTTTGCAGCAGCCTTGCTTCCACTGAGAACCAAACCCCACTGGATGGATTGTGAAGGTCAGCTTTAAATGAAATGAATTTAGTCACACAACCAGGGAGAAAATCAGAAGTTCCCCACAACTGCAGCTCATGCTGCTCACTCCATTGGAAATAATACCCCCTTCCTATGTGCAGCATCAAAGTTCAACTTTTGTGTGAAATCCCTGTGAGATGGAGCCCGTGTAAACACCATATAATCTACCATATTCCCACAGGAATAAGACTAACCTATATATTTTAACCACATTATCGTACAGCTATCCCGACTTAGCTTATAATCCACAACAACCCTAATGGCAGCACTCTACACATGTTTTTGTTGTTAATTCTCTCTGCATGGGCTAATATTATATTATATTAACATGTTCTCTACTTACTCTAGTGTGTCAAGGATATACTAAATTTTTGGCTCAAAGCACAGCTTTGTAATAGAGAAACTGTCAGGTATGATAAATGAATGATGACAGGCATCTGTCAGTTAATTTAATACTGCTTATGTGGCATAAAAACACAAGTATTAATGCACCGAGCCATAATAAACTCATTTATCTTAATCATAACCATTCCTTAGCCTAGAACCTGATCTAGTGGATCATAATTCACAATACACATAGCTGTACCTTAGAGAAAGTCAGTGAAGAGTAAACAAAAAAAGAGCCAAAGCACACAATTTGCCACGACTGTTTATTTAGCCTCACCCTTTGGTTCCTGATAACAGCCCCAGTGAAACTATTTGGACCACAGCAAAACAAAGAAGAACTCATAACAACAACAAAAAGAAAAAAGAAATGAAAACAGGTCATGTCTTACAAAGCCTGGGGACCCTATGTCTTCCCAGGCCTTCGGGGCCCTGCAGAATGATCCATAACCAGGTTACCACCAGGAGCAGGGAATCTCAGCTTTTCAGCTGCAAACCCTCCGTTCCCAAACAGTGATATTGCCAGTGGTACTAACAGAGCGAGAGCCCTTTATCTCCAACTCTTATTTTCACATTTTATTATGCTGCCTCTTTTCCCCATAGCCATTGTTACAAGATGCACACTTACTGCAGAACTGTTAGCAAAACTGAGCTTACGTTTCCTCATTTAAAAGGGAAATTTTTCCAAAGCTGACAAATCTCTTCACACTGCAATATTTCACTTTGAATTCAGTTTTGCTTTAATTTAGCTTTAGCAGCACCATTATCCTGGGGCCACTGAAAACTCAAAACAAAGCAGATATCCAGCAGTTTCTCTCTCGTTCTCTCAGTCCCCAAATCTCTCTGTATTTCTGACATCCCATTCTGACAGCCCCTCCCTCCTATAGGCTATCCAACAATGTCTTGCTCATTGATCAGAGAGAGAGTCGGTGCAGTGTGGAGGTAAATGGCTGTCACAAGGAATGATAGACCTTAACTCAACCATGGTTGCTCCTGAGGCCACTCAGGCTCCACTTATGGTGATGGATGCAAGGATGTGGCCCATCACATTCTTGAGAGAGGGGAATAGTTTGCTTCATTGCTGGAGGAGTGAAGAAACATTAACATAAAACATCAGTTTTAGAAATCAATTCATCTTCTTTTTACAGACGTGAACTGATGACACGGTCAAATTAAACATAACACGGCTTTAAAGTCAACCTTTAGTTTAAATTCTGTTTTCAGTGATGTGCAGAGAATGAGCAGAGAATAAATTTGCCAAGCAATTCATCATTTAAGCAATTTTTCAAGCAAATATTCAAAGTACATCACTGGTTCCAGCTTTTAAAATTTGAAAATGTGATTTGCTTCTTTCTAAATCAACTGTATGTCATGAGGTTTTGAACAGCTGAACCCACACACACATGCAGACACACACTTCTCTAATTCAAAGCCACATCTACTTCAGTATTATATGTCCAAAAGGTTGTGGTACTTGCAAAAGGCCAGACATTTTATTGCTACCAATGTCAGTATGGTCCTGTTATTTATTACTTTCCTGACTAATTTCCTGATTTTCTGTTTGGGGTGGGGGGGAGCAGGCAAACACAGGTTTCCAAAGACTTGCATGTGACACAAAAGCACTGCAACTGTGGCAATGTACAACTCCAGAAAGCCATTATTCATTTATTACAGTACAAAGTGTAAATGTAAAAAGTAGCTGTTTGGAGGACATTTCTACAAGCAATTTTTGTACAAAGCAAACTGAATCTCCACTTGCTATATTAATATAATAAAAGAATAATATTAATACAAGGGAACAAATCTTATTATTTCAATTTACATTTGAATTAGAATGAATTTACTCAGCTTGAACTACAAAGAGAAAAAAACAAACAGTGATGAATTGTTGCTAGAGAGCAGTCCACATATTTCCAAAAATATGATAAAAACATTAATTGATCATTAAAATTCTTGTTAGTAGCATCAATTGATGAGGATGCTCCCAGCAAATAAGTCTGTGTGGACCCACAGTTGGGATGACACGGACTAAAAGAACACTAAATAAGCGGTGCAATAAGGAACTAAGCCAAACTGAAGTTGAGGTAGGTGAAACTAATCGGTGAGACGACAGAGGGATGTAAAGCTAAATACAAAGTACAAGATCCAAAAGCCTATCAAAACAGGAAGTAACTAACTCAACATAACAAATGAACATCTAACACAGACAGACTTAACGTGGAACACGGGGACGGCAGGGATCAACTGAAAAGAAGCAAAGCAAAAACAAAGCAAAGCAAAAACTAAGGCGGCCCGAGAATATAACATAAGCAAACTAACCAGGAGATATGAAGACTACAAAGGTCAAAATGCCATAAACAATAAACTAACTAAGAGTCAAAGAGAAAATGTTAAATAACAGCGTTTCAAAGACCATGACACATGTTGGCTAGTTGATGTGGGACCCATAAAAACGTTGCCCTTCTGGGTCCCTGTGAGGGTTTTCCGTGGGGAAACCACAGTTGGCTTGCCCTGAGAAAATGGTTTGAACTATGCAGGAAACAAAAATGATTCAAGAGTTGTGTCACGAAGGGCATCTCATGCAAAAATCAATTATGTGGTAACATTTTGTGAATCAGGCAATAGCTAAAAATAGCTTCTTTTTTTTTCTCTTTTTTTGAGCAACATTCTGGTCCAAACTCCAAACTGGTGTCAGTAAAGGGTACATGTGGGTCAGGTGTGGGCAACCTAATGTAGGCCATGTGGATCTGCGCACAGTGTCCTCACATAGCCCCAATGGAGGCATGTTTGCTGTGTTTCACTGTTACTAAGTTTTATTGTGATTTTTATGTCATAATGCAACATCTGTCAGTATTAAGTCAACTAACAGTTTACAGCATGTAAGCAGCATGGCTGACCAAACTGCACAGCTGTGTGCACAGAGATCCTCCCCTCACTTGCATAATCTCAGCATTTGGCTGCCTCCGCACTCGGGTACTGGGGGAACCAATCAAATTAAGAGCACTGATCGAGTACTGGCAGTGAGAGAGAGATGAAGTAAAATCTGACGGGGCTGAATGAAACCTCAAATGCTTATTGACAAGAATACACTTGACATGTATTCAGATTTATTATTATTTTTTTACCTTAATTCAACAGATATAGGCTTAGCTCATTTAGCTGAGTCCAAGAATTTTCATCCCAGAACAACAAGAAATAAAAAATGCATCAATTTGATTTACTATTCTTTATCTTTTCATTGATAATCCCAAGAGGTTAATGAGTAAAAGCACAAAGATAGCAGATTTATTGACATTTCTCTGTGGTGAATAAGAGTTGGACAGTTTGATGCTATCTTGCAGTATACTGGATATTCTTTACATAGATTATTATGAAAGTTGACTGAGTAACCCACAAAGAGGGAAGGATTTGTGATCCTCCAGCCATGCATGCATATCAGATCTGTGGCTGGAGAGTATGATAAAGTTGTTTATCCCTATCCAAGCCAAATCAAATGATTTTTCAACACTTGGTTCACGCTTCCCTATTGCTGACAGGATAAAAAAAAAAAAAAAAAAAAAAAAAAAAAAAAAAAACAGGAAATGAAAAAACAAGGGATAAACAACATTAGAAAGTCAAATGAGAACGATGCATTTCATTACGAAATGAAGTAAACTAATCCTGTAATGAAGTTTGTGGGGGACAGAAACTTTCATGCAGTATGGAACAACTATAAACATAACTTTTCCTATAGGAAGATGTATTACTATCCATTCTGAGCAGAGGAAATGTTACTTATATAAATGTATGCATATTGTAGACATACCAAACAATGAGGACCACACCAGCATGATTAACTTAAGAACACCACAAAACTTGTCTTTAAGAACTAACTTAAATGAAAGTTAAAGGAGCTTGGAAAGACAGTGACTGGACTTCCTTGCCAAGTTCCTTTGATTTGAGCTGGATGACTGAGAACCTACACAAATGACTTACTTGATACTAACACACTTTAAATGCATTCTCCATATCAAAAATATACACTGCCATGAAAAATGGAAAATGGAAAATAAAATTTTAATGTCAGACCAAAAAACCTCAGTAAATACACTATGCTGTTTTAAATAATGATTTAGTAATTGTGGTGAACGGTGGTGAACCTTCCCAGGCCTTCCACCCAGGCTGTCCTACCAAAATGATTCCAAGAGCACATCAACACCACATGCACGCTGTCACAAAAGAACCCAGAACAACATCAAAAGAACTGCAGGCCTTATTCGCCTCGCTTAGGATCTGCGCTCATAGTTAAGCAGTAAGAAATAGACTGGGCAAAAATGGCATCCATGGAAGAGTTTTAAGGCTTGTCTAATAGTCGCCAAAAAAAAAAAACATCTTGATGATCCACAATACTTTTAAGAAACAGCCTGTGGCCTAACAAGAGAAAAGTTGAACTTTTTGGAAAATTCTTTCCCACTACATCTGGCTTAAAGGTAACACAGCAGGACAATAATCAGAAATACACTGTCCAACTCCCAGTTGCTCAAAAGTAAATAAATAAATAAATAAATAAATAAAGACTTAATAAGGCCACGCATGCTTGAAAACTGCTTGGAATGGTGACTTTAAACGATTCTGAAGAGAAGAGTGGGCCATAATTCCTCCACAGCAATGTAAATGACTCACTGGCAGTTATCACAAATGCTTAATTGCAGCTTTTGGTGCTAAGTGTGCCACAACCAGTTATTAGGGTTAGCAGGGCAGTTACACTTTCATACAGGGCTGTGTGGCTTTAGAGGGCTTTTTTCCCTTGATAAATGAAATCATCATTTAAAAACAGAATTTTGCATTTACTCAGCTAGTCTTTGTCAAATATTAAAATGTATTTGATGGTCTGAAATATGTGAGTATGACAAATACTTCAAGAACTAAGAAATTAAAAAACCTGACCCAGCAAAAACTTTTTCACAGAACCGTACACTCACCAGCCACTTTTTTAGCATTACCTATTCAACTGCTCGTTAAGCAAATATCTAATCAGCCAATCACAGGGCACCAACCCAAAGCATGTAGGTAAGTAGCTATGTTCAGTTCAACCTGCAAAAGTTCAACCTGAGCATCAGAATGTGGAAGAAAGGTGATTTTAAGTGACTTTGAACATAGCACGGTTCTTTGTTCCAGACGATCTGGTCTACTCAGCTGTTCCCACACAGCTACCTCAAGGTTTTGCACTAAAACATCCAGTTAGTGGCATTTCTCTGGGTGAAAATTTTGACTTCAGAGGCTACAATTTGCATGTGCTCACCAAAAATGGACAATAGATGATTTGAAAAGCCTTGCCTGATTTGATGAATCTTGATTTCTGCTTCAACATTCAGATGGTAGGGTAAAAATTTGCCATAAACAAGATGAAAGCATGGATTCATCGTGCCTTGCATAGACAGTTCAGACTGTTGTTGTTGGTGGTGTAAGGGTGAGGGGGATATTTTCTTGTTTTGGTGCGAGCCCCTTGGTACGAACTGAACATTGTTCCCTGAGTATTGTTTCTAACCATGTCTATTGCTTTATGACCACAGTGTGCCCATTGTCTGATGCCCCAATCCAACAGGAAAAGGCACCTTTTAACATAGTATTTCTTGAAAATGACAATGACTGAATTCAGTATATCCAAATGGAAAGCAGGTTTTCAATACCAATAGTCCAGAAAATAAACCAAATAAAGAAAAAGGTGAGGAAAGACAAACACCACAAACCACTAAGAATGTGAACTTAGAGCACACAAACCTATGAGATGTACAGCTTCATGGACAGCACAACAAGGGACAAAGGAAGGCTGAGATAATATATACAAGAGATAATAAGAGAAGTGGAAATGGGTGGGGAACACAGCTGAAGACAACATGATGAGACGAGAGGAAATAAAACTCTGACAAATTAAAAGTAAGATACAAATAATCTGGAATTAGATAACCTGACACGGGGAATGTAGGAAGACAGAATACAACCCAGAGAGAAGATAGAAGGAAGAGAATGAAAACACAAAAGGAACAAACTAAACAACATGAAGAGGAACACAATAAGCCTAATTAGAAAACCATGAAGAGCATCATAAAATAAACAAGACTTCTAAACTTGTAAGCACAAGTAACTAACCTAAAGCAACAACTTTACAAATAGAAAACTAAGAACTAACTCAACCCAAAGATTAAGGATCATGGTCAAAACCAGAAGGAATCAAGAACTGACAAAAAATGCAAAAACCTAGGGTCAAAGATCCAAGGACAATGACACCTTGGGAAAGAAATAGAACAGCAGATTTCCATCGTGCATGCACGGCTAACAAATCTGCTGCACTGTAAAATGTAATATTGTGTTTAATTAAAAATATTAAATAGGCTGAACTCAATTTTTATCAATTTGTTATTAGAACTCAATTTAAATAACTTACCAGTACTTTTTATGCAAAAACGCTGATAAACTCGATTAATTTGAGTTGTCCTAACTTAGAAAAACTAAGTAAGCTGGAAGTTTTGCTTCTCTGGGCGGAAGGATGAAAGATGTGTTTTGAAAATGCCACGTGACTACCGTCCTCCTCCCTCACGGATCAGTCCGCATGTTCACGGTGCCAGCATTTGTTATGGAATATGTTGAGGAAACCCGGAGGAGACTATTGTTGTCATTGCTGTGGATCTTTACCTGATACATTGACTTGGTGAGTAAATGTTTACTCTTATTCAAACTGATTTTGTGGCTTCTCTTAGTTTAGCACCAGGTTTATAATCTTGCTAGTTAGTTAGTGTTAGCCTAGCGTTGCTGCTGCCGCTGGGCTCATGTTACTTAAAAATTAACACCACAGCCTTAAAAACCTTACATAAAACTATGTCTGTGAAATTTTCTGTTGATCGTTTGAAATAAATAAGCGAGATAAGAGCCCAGACAAAATTCTTTGGGAGGTGCAGCCGTTAGGGGTGGGATAGGTGTGGGGGGTGGATAACAGAGCTCTCCGAAAACGTGGAAGCACTTTTGCAAATATGTGATATTTTTGATAAATTAAGTAGATATTTGAGCATTACACAGCTACATTCTCCCCTGAAAATATCTTAAAAGGTTATTTTGTGATCCAGAAAGGGTAGTCTGGGGAAAAGGAGGATCACATTTGTCGGCCACGGTTGTCGGAGCCTGTGCGTACTTAAGCGCGGCAATGGCGGAGGAGCGCGGCTAAAAAACTTATTACTATTTTCAGGCGAGAATGTCGCTGTGTAAAGTTCAAATATCTGATCGATTTATCAAGACATCACATATGTGCAAAAATGCTCCGAGGTTTTCAGAGACGTCCATTTTTTTATGCTTTGTGGCAGCTTTAGAACATCTGTGGCATCTATTAATGTCAAATCTAGCCTTTATTTAACAAAATAAGCAAACTCTATGTTACAGTGATTGCACAGCCATTAAGGATCAAATCAGTTTCTGAAATATGTTCTGTTTTTTCTCCCTCTGCTTGCTTCTTTCTGTCTTTGAGGCCGATCGGGACCACAGCACTCCTGCTGTTGGACAGAAAGACATCAACTCAGTGGTAAGTATTTTTGGTTTTCCAATATATTAGCAACTGTCAGTGACATTTATATTAATCAGGCTGAACTTTAATCATACTTTAGATCAGCCTGTTTTACTTATTGCTTTGTTTGTGCTTTGGTTTGGGGAAGTTGTTTCTTTACTGATCTTTTCCTGTCTTCTGTTATTAGACTTGAGATATGACTGCACTATGCTGTTGCTGTGACTCCAGTTAATTCTACAAGACATGCTGTGTAAATAAACAAACAACAACAGTTTGGTCTGCATTTCTTCAAACTTAGTTTAGAGGGTCTACACTGTATATAGTGAAGTCTGCAAGTTTTCGAACAGCAAAATTTGTTTTGTGCCCAAATCATTTTGCACATCATTAGAATGAAAGTTATTGCCCATGTTTGCATAGCCCTTTTTAAAATGATGCTTTCATGACATTATTGTATGTTGGGTGGTGGTCAGGGCTATCCAGACTGACAATTGGGACATTGAATGTCAGCTCTCTGGTGGGGATGGAGCCTGAGATTTTCTAAATTGGAGTCTGTTTTATACCAAATGCAGAAAAAAATGTTTTAAGAAAGCAATTAAGTTCATGTTCCAAAAATATGATTGTTTGCTTGCAGGACAACAGGAGAGATGAGTCCTCCGTCACAGATGGTGTGATCAGTGAAGATGGTCGCCTGCAGGTTCAAGCTCATTGCATCTCCAACCCACATCCACTGCCACTGTACTTAAGGGAAGTTAAAGACTTTCTTCTGCACTTACATTTGGATCACCTCGATCCATGATAGTCATTCAGGCAGTAATGCCTGGACTGGAAACAAGCCATCCTTAAAATATTACAACATTCCAGCTCCTGTGTTGGAATGAAAAACAAATGTGTTGTTTAAATTAGAGACTGCACTTGTGACAGAACAACAAATATTTTATTTTGATTATATAAGTGAGTACAAAACAAACTTGTGGTAGGCCTAAACTTATTTTCAGAATAATTAAATCTGAGACTTTGTTTCATTGTAAGATTATAACAGTGATGGCAATATAATTGTTTGTTGTTCAGCAGAACATGTCCAGTATGTTGGCTGTTATACTTTGTTGTGTTTGAAAATAAAAGTTGGGTTCATTTTAACATCATTACAAAAAGTGTTGTTAATTATTTTTAATCATATTCATGGTACCACAAATTGTTTTTTCATTTAGTTGAACTTGAAATGTTTGTCAGTAGGTAAACAATTAGTATTGTCAGAAAGTCAGAAATATCAAGTTATTCTTAATACTGCAGACTTGCAATGTATAAGTTGTCCTAACAGTCATCTTAAGTAAGCTTTACTTAGTTTTTTTGAGGCAACGAGTTTCCATAATTTTTTTGAGTTCTGGGAACTAACAAGGCTGTACAGTGTACTCAAAATGAGTAAGTTGCCCTAACTTGGTCATCTTACGTAAACTTGATCCAATTTTTTTGAGTTCTGGGAACAAATGAGCTTGTACAGAGTACTCAAAATAAATAAGTTGTCCTAACTTAGTCATTTTTAGCAAAGCTTTACTCAATTTTTTTGAGGCAACGAGTTTCCATAATTTTTTTGAGTTCTGGGAACTAATTAGATTTTACAGTGTGTGTGATAAATATGGACCAAATCTTTTGGTCCAGCACCTTGTTGAATCTGTGCCACAAATAACCCTTGAGTTCTGAAGGTAAAATGGAGCCCCAAACCCAAACTGTCAGGTGATGCTGTGATGTCATGTACGGAGAAACTCTGTCCTTTGTCTTGTGTTTTGAGATTAAACAGTCCCACATTAATAAAAGTTGGTAACAAAATTTAAACAAATGTCCTGTTATGACTTCTACATTAAAGCCTCTGGTGACATTAATGTACTCTGTTTTATCACATTGCAACAAACTAGATTTGATTTGTAAGAATCATATCATAATAAGTGCTACTGCTTTGGAGAAAGGAAACCTCTGTACTTCTGAATAGCTTTTTTGACCTTGTCTGACCCAAATATGTTTGTTTTTTATATAACTCATAAATAGATAGATATATATATATATATATGTCAGGGCTCTGTGTGCTGGTGGATGAAGAGGTGGATCCAAATGCAGGACTCATACACTGACTTGAAACTCAAAAACCTCAGCTTTATTCGCTGGCAGAAAACAAAACATAAACTGAGCAGTGGTACTAACATGAAACTAGTGAAACACTGACACGGAAACACACAGGCAACATCTGAGGGTACGACGCGACACCGGGTTGAGGAAAACACAGGGCTTAAATACACAGGGCAGTAATGAGGGAATGGGCAACAGAAGGGAGACACAGCTGGGAGAGATCAGGGCTAACGAGGACGGGGGAGCGAAGCTAGACACACTAACATAAGACAAAGACTTTCACAATAAAACAGGAAACAAGAAACACAACTCAAAGACACGGACTCAACACAGAGAGGCGGACAGAAAGTAATACATGAACCCCAAACAATAAGTGAGACCACAATTCCTAAAAACAATGATAAACAGAAACATGAAACTCTAATACTAGACATCATCATAATCATCAACACCAGCACAACAAGAAAACAATCCATCATTCAAATATAAACCCAAACATACTAAACTCAAAATACTGGGTCCAACGGACCCAGAACCGTGACAATATATATATTGTTTGTTTGTTTTTTTGGGGGTTTTTTTTGTTTTTTGAAGAAGAAGAAGAAGAAGAAGAAGAAAAGCAAATGTCTGTGAAGGTTCTCAGTCAGTGTAGTGAGGAATGCCCAGACCTCTACATTGGAGAGCCCAAACAGCCACTTCATAAACGTATGGAACAACATAGAAGAGCCACCTCCATGGGACAAGACTCGGCAGTCCATCTGCTTTTAAAGGACAAAGGTCACTCTTTAGAGGATGCCAATGTTCACATTTTGGACAGAGAGGACAGATGGTTTGAAAGAGGAGTGAAAGAAGCCATCTATGCCCCCTGTGAACGACCATCTTTGAACAGAGGCGTGGGCTTACGACACCAACTGTCTGCCATCTATAATCCAGTTCTGAGATCCCTTCCTAGATGCCTTAATGCCCACTCACATCCTGCATCCTGGGCCATTTGACCTCAGGAAATCACATGATAGGGTGGGGCGAGGTTTCACAATGAGCTCACCCGAAACCTTGGCTGATTGTGACCTATACCAGTTTTCACACCTTGGCTTGTGTGATTAGGTAGAGGATCATTAGGGGGTCCATTGTCCCTCTTGAGGGGATACTCCCAGGGCTAAAATCTGGGACTCTCCACCATTTGACTCTAGAACTGAAGAAGCTTCTTTGATGAGAGGTGAAACATCTTCAAGCAACTTAAAGAAGTCCAGACGCTTTTCTTTCCAAGCTCCTAAGAAATGAAATTCCTGAAGAAAGTATTATGGTATGGCTGTAGTGACCGATTAAATAAACTTTACCATTAAAATGATAAATTGAAGAATTGAAAGAATTGAGTTAATGCAAAACTGCTTGTTTTTTTGTGCAAGTTCCAATATTCCACAGTGGATGGCCAGTTGCTCAGATTTATCTAAAAATAAATCATGCCGAGTTAAATAAGTAAATAGTCAATACTATTATATTACTATACTTTAAATACTGCTCAGTACAATTGAGAACTCCCAAAGAACGATAATACAACAGCATACTATGTGTGTCAAGATCCAATAAAATATGCTGCTGTGGGTAACCTGGTTGTTTCTTCCGTCTTCATTATTATGCCTATAGATCAAACCAAGACCGAAAGATTTGAAGGGAACTTTTTGGTGTGACAGTACAAAGAAAATAGTAGCATCTAATGTTGTGTTTTCACTTGATGAGTACACGTATCGCGTGTCATCTTTGTATTGAGATGACTTCTCGTCTGTTGGTAAATTGGAGAGAAATGTATGCGGGATGTGCTCAAGGATTTTTCAAAGACTTGAACAGAGCAAAATCAAGACAGCGTTTTCTTTTATGTTCACTGAGTAGCTGCATAGTTTCATACTCTGAATCCTGGCTGGAGGAAGCACTCCTCCTGAACCCAAGCTGTCCCTGTGCTCCACTCCCAACGTCTGGTTGGCGCTTTGCCTAATATCACTGCAACGTCTTCTAAGCAGAGAAACAGTTTGCCCAGCACCTGAGCAACACATGTTATCCATTTTTTTTAATCTCCTTTCAAGTTAGTTGAAAATCATTTGCCCCTTGTGTCATTTGTATCATGTATATTTATATGTAGCTAATCTGCAGCATGAGTACTGTCAAGAGAGATAAAAACGGATCCAGATTGTTCTTGAAAATGTGATGCTTTCCAAAAATCTGCCAAAGTTATGCTCTGATGCTATCAATTGCGTTATTGTAGCATATTTCATATTTACCATAAAGACGTAAAGAAAAGAAAACATCTAAAAAGGGACTAGCAATCCTTTTTGGCAGGTACTATTCTCCTGTGACAGATGTTTCAGCAATGGTGATTGCTGTATATTTGAAGGCAGTGGAGTGGTTGTGTCGGTTTATATTGTAGTCTGGCAAATTACAGACCATTTACAAACAATGGCAGGTAGGTGAAATGATATAAAAAGCCTTTCAAAGTGAATAGTTAGAAAAATGCTTGGGCAACAGATGACCATGATTTTCCATGTCTGAAATTGTGCTTTTGGTTCAAGGTGAAATTCTGTATTTATCAGGAGACACCAATGTCTCCTTGAAAAATGATTTTGAATTACTGTCCCTTCACCCTAGAACTAGAAAGAGGTCAGAGATAAACATGTCAGACATTTCCGCAAGAGGAAAAGAAGTCGGTAAATGGTATATCCATCATACTGGAATGTGTTTCCAGCACTGATTCTTAAACACCATTGATGTAATTATAGAAATAAATGAGGCATCAGCTTTTGAAGGAAGGATGATGTTGATTTCTCAGTCTGCACAGCCATTTTCCAGAAATGAAAATTGCATATTTCCAGCTGGTCTCTGTGGCATTTATACATATGTCAGAGCAACGCTGCATATGAAATGGATTAAAGTAAAAGAACCTGGTGTATGAATTAATTAAGTCTTTAATTTAGTTTATTAGAGAAACAGGAAAACTCATGTATTAACTGCCCCAGAATGATGTAGCTTAAGCTAGAGTTTGCCTTCGAGTATGTGCTGCCAGTTTCATAGGAGGCAAAATAGAATGAGAGAATCTCCTGTGGCTTCAAATAGAGTTGTGCACATCACGGATAAAGGAATACATCCACAACTAGCTAAATTACTTTATTTGCCAATTATATTAGAGCTGATCCACTATGTAGGGTTTTTTTTTAACTACAAACACTGCTTAGTACTTACAACAAAGGATTCCCTGAAGAGAGACAGATATCAAGTAAATTAAACAGTCTCTATATTCTGAAATGACTTGTCTGTCTGTCCAAGCATCAATTATTCAGTGATGTAAGAAGTGCTCGCCATATCAATATCACAGAAATACAGAACCTTACAAGTAAAAGTCCTGAGGCGAAAATGTTACTTGACATACTTTTATCTGCTAATTATGACGCAGTTCCTCCTAACCTTCTGGGTTACTTGAGGAAACCCTTCACCATTCCTCTGTGACCCCCATGTTTAAATAACTGCAAGTTTTGGCTGTGCCCTTGTTCACAAGAGGTTGCCACAGCAGGTAGTGCCGCATGTTTTATTTGGTAGATTTTTAAACCAGAAGCCCTTCGTGATGCAGTCCCAAAGGGATTTGTGTCTCCTCCTGGGAATTTAAACTGCTCAGCTTTACAGCATGGTTACAGCCTTTACTCCTAAAGACAAATGTGCAAGGAGAGAATTTATAACTCAGCCATTTATTTTGTATTAAAGTCATGTTGATAAAGTGCATGGCAGCTTTGGCATATAGCTAGATGCTGACACACACAGCCACAGCTGCTATTCGTATGACAGGTGTTACTTGAGTAAATTTGACTCTGAATTTTCTGATAAATAAAAATGTGTACTTGCAGGATGCCCAAAAACTATTTCCTGCAGTTTTAGTAAATGTTTCTGATAAGTATTATATTTTTACCTAGATTTGCACCAAACATTACCTGTCTGTTTCAGGTCTATCCACCTATACGGTTGAAGGAGCGGCAAACTTTTCAGGTAAGTTCTTAAAAATATCTTGATACTATAGCCATTTTCCTGGGAATAAGCTTTCACATGTAGCACAGAGCAGGACATAATAAGTTTGGTTTAGGTGAGCAAGCTGCCAGGATAGTGTGTTATATAGAGCTTTTCTGATCTTACTGAGAACTCAAAGTGCTTTAGAGCCACATTAAGCCACACATTTACATAGTGCTTTATCTACCTCATATCCTTGGCCAATTTAAAATCACCAATTAACCTGACATGCATGTCTGTGGAATGTGGGAGGAAGCCACATAGCCCACACAGTCAAACCCCACACAGAAAGGCCCCAGAAACCAGAAGATTTGTAGTCTCTTGCTGTGAGGCAACAGTGCTAACAACTGCACCACAATGCCACCCACACACTTGCTACCTGCAGTATTCATATATGGGTGCTATACAGCATGATACAGAGCTGGCAGGTCTGATAGGACTGCATCAGACATTCTGTAGGCTAAAGTAAAGAAACGTTCAGGGTTTCAGTTGATATCTGAAAATAGCATATGAGTACTAACACTATCCAAAAATTAGAAGAGGATTTAATGAAGAAAAATGGCCCTAGTTAGTGTGAAACTGTTGTAGTCAGGAAACTGAGAGAAAAATAAGTGGTATTTCATGAAGTTGAGCATGGGTAAAGACATAATTTATAGTTTGGGTCATCTGTTTTATCTGTTGTTGTTTTTTTTCACAAAATATAAAATCTTAATTTGAAAAATGATTTAAAAATACACTCCTGCGATAGATGTGGTGGATATAGTGGAACAGTATTTCCTGTATAAACACAGAGGCCTTGAACAGTAAAGTGTATATAATGGAAGAACTTAATAAAAGTACAATTACCTCAAATTACCTGTGTGGTGAAGTACAGCACCTATGAGGCCAGAAATTCAGTGTGCTGTGTATGTGAGAGCTTAATGAAGTCACCGTGAAAGTGTTGAATGAGCTAAATTTAAACTCCTGTATTGATCATTTGATGCTGAAGGCCAGGTGGGATTTGGCTGGCTTGACAGGAACATGTAACTGAATTCAAACGCTAAGTAGATCAGAGCGCCTATTTTTCTGTATGTTTTAAAGCCTAAGACTCTCTATTTTTACACAAATGAGCAGGAAAAGAGATTTAAAATCACCCACTGGGTGAGCAGAATATGCTTCATGGCCTTTACTGGTCGTGCAGAAATATACAGCCAAACGGGGCTCTCTTTCAATGTTCGTGTTTTCTCTAAAGAAAGGCAGTCATAAATAATCTTAATGGTTTCCAGCCCAAATTCAATTACCTCTGTCACCCAATAGAAATGAATAAAAGCCAGTATGTGCTCTTATTCTATTTGCATGTCCCTGAGGGATGACGTTTACATTTCTTCAATTTTCAGACAATGGTTTTCTCTCTGTGGCTTTCTTAGTCAGAAAATTCATTTAATCAAATGCTAATTTGACATAATACCTAACAGATGTAGGAGACCTTCTGTGGCTTTTATAGATAGCACTGTTAGTTAAAAGCACAACAGTCCTCCTCAGCAGATTGAACTGAATGGATCGAAAGTGGGGCTGTAATAAATCAAAGTAATTCCTGCCAGAACATTTCCACTTGCTTCAGAAATGAGGAAAAATCTTTACCATCTCAAAGAACATCAGAATAACCATTTTCTCAGTCAAGAGGCACAAATTTGACCCAGCACACTCAAACCTAAGGCAAAATTTACTCATCAGCTGATCATTTCCGAAAACCCATCTAACTAATAATTAAGTTAAGGAAAATTGATTTTCAAATGTCACTGAGATTCCACCCATATCTTGATAATGATGATCCTAACACCCTTCGGAGGCGCTAGATGTTTTCCATGAATGTTGTCCACATGAAATAAAGTTCTTGCTATAGTTTCACAGAGCTTTAAATCACAGTTTCAGCTTCCCTCTCTCAGCACAACACACACTCAGGATTTGTCTTCTGCTGTGCTTCTGTATTTAGCAGGAACAGTGTTGGGGAGTAACGGAATACATGTACCGCCGTTACGTATTTAGAATACAAAATATGAGTAACTGTATTCCGTTACAGTTACCATTTAAAAAGGTGGTATTCAGAATACAGTTACTTTGGTGAAATAAATGGATTACACGGCGGTACTTTCCTGTTTCATATTCTCGCGGGTCAGGACTGTTTGGGTTTGTTTGACAGCTATGTTCTGTTGTTCCAGGCGGCAGCGTTACGGTTGCCATGGTTACAGGGTGACGCTCTCTCTCTGCGTGTTTCCTGGGTGAGAGAGCACTGTTGTTGTTGTTGTTGTTGTTGTTGTTGTTGTTGTTGTTGTTGTTGTTGTTGTTGTTGTTGTTGTGCTAAGCTAAAAGGCAGAATGCTACAGGCATAGCCCTAAAGAATGTAGCCTCATGGGCAGTGTCCGTGCTGCAGCGAGAATGGACTACCATATCCGTTATGTGTCTGTGAGCGAGGGAGGGAGAGAAAGGAAAAGTCCGAGCTGTCACGGAGCAAAAACGGGAGCTGGAAGCATGTAAATATAATAATAACCACTGCAGCCAAGAAGAGTGCCTGACGAGCCCAGCTGTAAGTAAGCTATTAAGACTCGACTGTACACTGTGTTCGTGTTTTCCTCCGGAAAAAATAAGTTCCGTTGGAGCAGCCTTTCAACGCCTCTCTCTGTCTCTGGCAAGCAAAGTTGACCCAGACAACAAAGTAAAGCTATTTTTCGGCTACCAGCCCGACACGAACCCACCGTATTAGCCAGATGTCCCTTTACTACGGTTCGGAGCCGCGGACCTTCAGTAACAGTAATAAATCACAGCAATAGTACATTCACGTAGTTGTAAACAGCATGATAATATATTAAGTAATCCAAAGTATTCAGAATACGTTACCCTCATTGAGTAACGTAACGGAATACGTTACAGAATACATTTTGGGGCATGTATTCAGTATTCTGTAATGGAATACATTTTAAAAGTAACCTTCCCAACACTGAGCAGGAAATGTGTGATGCCCCACATGCCCAAAGTGCTTTGCAAAGTAAACAGTGTAGTCCATTGCACTCTCCAGGCTAATACGTAGGGTTCAATACTCTGGCATTTTGAAGGCAAAGAAAAACTCTTCAGGAAGAGTTGTCTCCTTAAATAAAGCTATTGGACACTTTAGCATCCAAACCTTGCTCCACCTACCAGTGCCACTCACCTCCAACCATTATACTAATTACAGTCAGTAACTGCCTAAGAAGTGAAAGATACCTGGTTTGATTCCAGGAATCTCTTTGGGGTTGGTGGAAAAATCTTCCAAACATGCAGAGCTGCTTGCTGTGGCATGCTCTAAGGGAGCAGCTGAAAGTAGCGTTTCACAAGCTGACAATTAAGCCTGAACAGGTTGTATTTTATTTTGTAAATGTATCAGATACTTTATGCTCAATTTATCTGTTTAAGGGCTTTCTTTAAAACACACACACAAATACACACTTAACATGTGTCTGTGGGGTTGTTGAGTAGCTAGCCAGCATCTGGTGGAAAAGCTCATCTTGAGTGGATGCGATTAACTCCAGCAGCCCCATCAGATGCCAAGTGTGTTCTCAGGGTCAGTATGCTAAGCTCACCTGTGTTTATGCCATGGTCTCCAGCAATCTGTTTCTATCTTGCCTTTTTTTTTTAACCTCACCTGATACGTAGATTCTGCTTCTCCCGGTTGCTTCTTGTTTTTGTTTGCCTGCCAGGTTGACAGGTCTGTGAAGCCTGATATTTGCTTTCTAGTATTGTCTTTTGTGCCATGCTTATAGGTCCTTGTGATGCTTATTAGCTATATATGTTAGATGACAAGATTAACGCTTGTGCCTGCAGCAGCAGAAAAACTAATTTATTTCATACATCTGAAACCAGACATGGTAACATGGCCAATTATGGCCTATTTTGAATTACTCACCATTTCTTCATGTTTTTATGCTAAGCAAACTGACTACTTTCTGTAAATTCATATATGATATGCATACAGTAAAGCCATAAATCATCTGATCTAACTCTGGTATTAGTAGGCAAAGCATGTACATAGGCGGTATTTAACTCAGAATCCTGCTGCCAGACTTTGTACTAATAGTAAGAGAGGAGACCGCATTACACCTTCTTTGGCCTCCTGTGAGATTTAGAATAATTCTTCTTGTTTTTCAAAGCGTTAAAGAGTCTGACTTCAGCCTGACTCCTCTAAAATCTACTAACTCCCTACAAGCACGACTGCTACTTGAGACCCTGCTAATGGTTAACAACTCTTGACTTATTACTAAAGGTGCTATCTGGGCTCTTCAGTTGAGCCTCTCTCAGGCAGACAGTGGCCTTGAGTTTTTTTAAAATTTCTCATTTTTCTTAAAACTCATTTTATTTTAAGTAGTTTTTTTAATTTAATAAAGTGCTTTTTAACTACTTCTGCTCTGTATCTTTGTTTCTGAATGGTGTTGACAGGGCCCAAAAGTGCCATATCTAAAGGCTAACATTTTTTCATTAAATTCACCAGCCTCTGTTGAATAAAGATCACTAGGCAAATCATTCTTTTTTAAGTTTATGCCACTTATCTTTTCTTCCTTTTTCCTTTTACTCCTTTTCTGTTTCAGCGTGGCCCCCTTGTTCGCCCTTTCCCACTCTCAATTCTGTGTCTTCGTCCTTCATGAATTATCATCATTAATTCTCATTATTTCCCATCATCTGTTCTATGACTCCTCTCCATACCTTCTCGTTCAATAGTGATTAGTAGGTGATCATTTAGACCTTGGAGATTGAAGTAATTCTCTAGCCCATCAAAGCTACACCTCATTAAACAAGCTTCCAGTAAAAATCCAGGCATTTACCAGTCCGAGTGATGTAATGCACTGGTGAAAGCAAAAGACACGGCGCCTTGGTGTTTTATGTTCCAGGAACCTTGTTTTGAGGTCGCTTATTTTGTAAGAGTGAAAGGAAAGAGATTGGTGCTTAGTCAGTGGCAGCATTCTGTAAATTGGATTAAATCCACATGGAGGCCAGTCGGTCTCAAGAGGGTTTCTCCCCAGCCTGAATATTGATGCAAGTTTCATCCGGAGTGCAAAATAAAAGCTCTTAACCTCTCTTTATCTCTGAATCCCTGTCAACAGCAAGGGCCTCAGCCCATCACCTGAGCTTGCTTAAACATAAACAAGATCAATAGACGAATGAGGGCAGGCTAAATTATTTGTTTTCATCTCAAGGGAGTCCCAGTTCCCATTAAAATGCGACAAGGACCCTGTTCTGCAACACAACATGTCCATGACAGTGAGTGGGCATTGTAATACACTTTGGCAGCTGTGTTATGCAGCTAGCTGGTCATGATATCTGGCACCAAATGTGCCATCTGTGCAGATAAGCATCACATGCATTGGCTCATACACAACATTAAAGCAAGGCTGACAGATCCGGTGTTTACTGACACCAAGGATGGGGCTGAGAGTGAAAAAAACAGAGCATTAAAATCAGGAGAGGATGACTGTGTTTAAAGAGTAATTCTGGTTCATTACAGCTCATGGTGCCGATTCGCCAATTCGGCAGTAACAGGTCAATTGCTGAGATCTGGCTACAGAGCAGCTTACTTTAAAGGTGAGGAGTGACCAAGCTTTCCACTTTCCTTCTCTAAAAAGGGGCTTTTGAAATGGTATGGGTACAACAACTGTTTCTCATGATGGCACTTGCAGAAGGTGTTCCTGCTGCAAATGTGGTTGCAGCTATGCAGTAGAGTGAGCAGAGATGGTGACAGTCTAAGTACAACACCATATGGGATGATCTGATATCGTCGTGTTGGTGTTGTTCCCAGATCATCATGAAAATGTTGTTCCAGGTTCAACATTGCAAGTGACCAATCACATTGTTGTGACGTTATTCTTTTGCGCGCCAAGCCATTCGTGCATTTATGAAATTCCAATGTTGCAAGGACAATATCAATTCTGCTTACTGTTTATTAAAGGGTTAGGGTCAGGGTCCGTTGATCGGCGGACAGAGGCGGTTTCTCGCAGCTTAAGTACAGTTTTTTGTTTTACGGCGGTTTTTCCCGAAGTCGCAAAAGTATGACGTCACAACATTCTGATTGGTCACTTGCAATGTTGATCCTGGAACAACATTTAGTATGATGATCTGGGAACAACACCAACACGACGATATCAGATCGTGCACCACATGAAGGGCTGAGATGTAGACTGCAAAGCTTAATTGTCGGAGCTTGGGACCCTCCTTTCCCATCATTGCCTAAGCACACTACATAAAAAGGAAACAATGTGCAATGTTACCAAGCATGGGCATAATCAGGCTAACTGAAAGATGTTTCTCTCTGGGGGGATTAAAGACCGTCTACAGATAGATGACTTAATATGCTGTACAGATTCAGGAGGCTTTGTGCCACAGCTTCCTGCCTTTCCAGTGTGTTTCTGCTGATTTTCTGCTCTATGTTTTTCTTGTTTTTCTGTCTTTGTGTCTTTTTATGTTTGCTGGATCCCAGTTTTCACCCTTAGGCCAAAGCACTAAACCCGCAAAGACTTGATTGGCATCACTTGGTAAGTGACTGCATGCAGAAGGCTGGAAGATCTCGAAACATATAAATAGGAATGGGAGAGTACTTTGTAACATATCTCATGATGTTAACTTAACAGTGCCATTTTATGAGGGCATCAAAAATACAACAGCTCTCATGATATTGGAGGAATTATTCAAATGAAGCCACACCAAGCATGTTTAAAACCTAAAGGAGATTTTTTGGAATACACAATGTTATCAGTGGTGATAAAAATGACACCCAGAGCTATAGAAAATAAGACCCGAGTAATACAAAAGCGTAACTATTGTGAACATGAGCTCATTTAAACCCACATCATCTCATTGCTTATGACTGTGCATGTTCAATCTTTGATAATTATGCATCAGACACACTCCAGGTTCATTACCATCACTATTCTCTTCCCGTAACATTTAAGTGCCAGTCACAACTGATAGAGAAAACCACAGAGGCATCCAAATCCAACATTCCTACAACTCAGTGCCCTGCCCTCCACCTCTCACTCTCACCAATTAGGAGGGTGTGGTTAGCAGCCCTGAACTTGACACTTCCCGTCTCTCTGCTTTAATTATGTCTGAGTCTCTAAAGGCCACAAAGAGGACAGGGTCCAATTAGTCGACAGAGACAGAGGGCGATGAATGACGTCATGCGCACACATGCCAGAATCCATCAGAGAGAGCCACGTGGGCACTTCAGCTGTTAGTAGTGAACAAAACAGTCTATGGTGGGGAAAGAGGGGTGAAGGATGGGAGGGAATATGCTGATGAAAACGTGATGAGAGCTATGAGGTTAAACGCAGCTAAAAATATGGATACTCATGAATTTGTATGTGCTCTAATCACTCTCAAGAATTTCTCTCAAGAAATTTGATTCCCTCTTTATCAGCCCCCCTTTATCATTACATGTTTGATCTTTATTGCAACCCCGTCTCTCACCAACCGTCTCCTCTATGCCTCCATTTTTTTCCCCCTCTCTCGCAGTCTCCCTTAATCTCTGCCGTGCCCACGCATCCCGAGCCTGTTATTGTTCTGGTGAATGTCATACACAGATTCACCCTAAGCAAAATGTTAACGTTCTTAACAACCTGTAATTTTCCACTCACTTTTGTAAACCTGTAGTTTTGGAGGAATGAAATAAAGGCATTCTCAGCTTGTGCTCTCACATTTTGATCTCTGGACTGCTGGCCTTCAAACAAAACACCAGACTGCATTTATTTGCATAGCTATCTTTACCAAAATGAAAAGGACTTTCATTTTTGTGTGATATGAGCCACAGAGGAGAGGTGTGTGTATACTTCTTTTATAGTTAATTATCTGGTGCTACATGCTGGTATACTTTGATAAGGCTGCAGCTCATATTAGACTGACAGCCAAAAACAACTGAGTGAAGCAGCTACTCCTTAATGTCTGAACAGGACTACTGATTAAAGTCTTCCAGGGTAGTGCAGAAAAAAATGGTTGAAAGTTGGAACTCCCGGGGTTTACTCAGATTAGAGGAAGCTCTTCTCATATGTGAGGAAAGACCTCTTCGCAGGGGACAATGACACCGTTATCAGGTGTGAAGTAGAACTGTTGCCAGCAAAAATCCTCTTTGTGCTTTAAAATCTGGACAACCCTCTTGTCATTGAGGAACTTGCCACTGGTGTGGTGGATCCCAGCGTTTCAAGGCGTTAAGTACAAACGCTACATAGGGTATATACAAAAGCACACACTGCTCTTCTCTCTCTCTCCACTTCTCTCTTAAACCCATCTACACAACATATGGACCCCAGAGGTCCCATTTATCTACACCGCCACAAGTTCAAGGATTTTGAGACAAGTGGTTAATAAGGGTCGCTGTTTTATTCTTAACCACAAAGAAAAGAAAAACAAAAGATTTTTTTTAAGTGTTTCATCTGCTACACCGGTAAGCACAACCTTCTTCCTTAGTCTGGTGAAAGTTTTCTTGGACCAGAGACAGTTTCAAAGCTCAAAGGGGGCAATGAGTCTTTAATATTCACACTTAAACTAAAAGAAATTACCAGATGTACGCTACCAGAGGCAGACTGAAAGTGCAGTGCAAGAACAGTCCTGAAGGTCTTTTAGTGATGAGAATTATTAGATATCTCATGTTATTATAATCTTCATCATTCACTCACTGCTAACATACTGTAGCAGCCAAAGGAGACTCTCACACCATTTTAAGCCTGCTTGTTTTCATCAGCAGAGAAATCGTGTTTTCTTTTAAAATCACAGAAACAGCAGAGAGGTTTTTTTTCTTGCATGAATGAAAGCTGTCAATGAAAGTTCAACAGCCAAAAAAAAGATTGCGACATCTCATCACAAGTGCTTTTTGTTTTCAGAAAAAGGAGTTTAGTTGTCTTTGCAGAGATGTTGCCCATCAATCATGTGGCCTCACTGTGAGAAAATAATGTAATGGGATTTATGAGTGACATTTGCTTTTTTAGGTTTTTTTGTTGCTTGTTTTTTCTGTGGCAGACTTCAATTTGTCTTTTCTTGATTTTTGATAAAGATGTATGTGTATTAAGGTTTAAGGAATATCAAGTTTGCTGTATGACTGTTGTTTGTGATTATTCAAGTAGTGAGACTCACAGATAAAAAATGTTGGTCCAGATTTAAATATCCATAGAGATTATTGAGAAGATTATCTGAATTATATAGTTTTCACTTATCAAAGCACTAACATTTGCTAATTCCAGACACTTACACAGTGAGCTGCCTTAAACCATAGGCACTCTGAACATATTGCAACTATTTTCATAGTGTTCTTATTATGCTAAGTATTTTGTACTTTATTTGGTTCCTCTTATTGAGCTTTTAAACATACAAATACCTGAAACCTTCAAGCTATACTGCTTCTTCAAAGCAAATTAACAATTATTAGGATTTAAAATGGACAGAAGAGTAAAGCCAACCTACATTCTTTATAAAGACCAGCAGGTCCTTTTGCACAAATAAAAATTTAGTAAAGTCAAGTGGCGTGATTGTCATTTCAACCATGTGCAGTAAAGTGAGACGTTCCTCCAAGACCATGGTGCTACATATAACGTATAACAGACAATCAACACAGGACTACATAAAGTCCCCCCTAAAGACAGTGCAACACCAGACAGAACAGAATGATACAGACATAAGACTGTGCAGACACAATAGTGCAATAGAAAAGTGCAACAAAGACAGTGGGTTCAGTGTTGGGGAGTAACGGAATACATGTACCGCCGTTACGTATTTAAAATACAAAATATGAGTAACTGTATTCCGTTACAGTTACCGTTTAAAAAGGTGGTATTTAGAATACAGTTACTTTGTTGAAATAAATGGATTACACGGCGGTATCTTCCTGTTTCATATTGTCGCGGGTCAGGACTGTTTGGGTTTTGTTTGACAGCTATGTTCTGTTGTTCCAAGCGGCAGCGTTACGGTTACCATGGTTACAGGGTGACGCGCGCTCTCTCTGCGGCTGTGTGTTTCCTGGGTGAGAGAGCGCCTTTTTGTTGTTGTTGTTGTGCTAAGCTA
The DNA here is from genome assembly GCF_036321145.2 of Pelmatolapia mariae. NCBI lineage: Eukaryota > Metazoa > Chordata > Actinopteri > Cichliformes > Cichlidae > Pelmatolapia > Pelmatolapia mariae. The sequence goes on from NC_086228.1 coordinate 20,661,854, forward strand.
ATAGGCAGAATGCTACAGGCATAGCCCTAAAGAATGTAGCATCATGGGCAGTGTAGTCCGTGCTGCAGGGAGAATGGACTGCCATACCCGTTATGTGTCTGTGAGCGCGAGGAGGGAGAAAAAGGAGAGTGGAAAAGTACGAGTATCATCGAGCAGAAACGGGAGCTGGAATCATGTAAATATAATAATAACCACTGCAGCCAAGAAGAGTGCCTGACGAGCCCAGTTGTAAGTAAGCTATTAAGACTCGACTGTACACCGTGTTCGTGTCTTCCTCCGAAACAATAAGTTCCGTTGGAGCAGCCTTTCAACGCCTCTCTCTGTCTCAAACTTGACCCAGACAACAAAGTAAAGCTATTTTTCGGCTATGAGCCCGACACGGAACCCCACGTATTAGCCAGAGGTCCCTTTACTATGGTTAGGAGCCGCGGACCTTCAGTAATAGTAATAAATCACACAGCAATAGTATATTCATGTAGTTGTAAAAAGCATGATAATATATTAAGTAATCCAAAGTATTCAGAATACGTTACTCTTATTGAGTAACGTAACGGAATACGTTACAAAATACATTTTGGGGCATGTATTCTGTAATCTGTAGTGGAATACATTTTAAAAGTAACCTTCCCAACACTGAGTGGGTTGTGCAAAAGACTGAGCTTTGTGCAAAAAGTAGCTTGATGTATGAAGGTGTGTGTGTGTGTGTGTGTGTGTGTGTGTGTGTGTGTGTGTGTATGAGATTGTGAAGATAAGTGCTTGAGGTAGTTACATGTATGAAGGTATGTTTCTGTGTGTCAGTCCAATCACTCAGTGTTCAGGATTCTGACGGCTTGGAGAAAGAAACAGTTTCGCAGTCTGGCAGTGAGGGTGCTCTGGTACTTCTTGCCAGAAGGCAGCAGGTTGAAGAGTGTGTGTGTGTGTGGGGTCCTCCACAACGTTGGTGGCTTTGTGGATGCAGCGTCTGTGATGGAAAGAAGAGAGGCACCAATGATCTTCTCAGCTGTCTGATTGTATATCAGAAAAAAATACTCAATACCTCAGTAACCAATTTCCTTAAAAGTTTCTGATTTCAGTCACTAGTTACGACTAGTCAAGTCTTATTAAATACATGCTGATTTTTTTAAATTATGACATGATGAATGCTTGATCTCAGAGTGGCCACGTCCCCATCTTTTACATAGATGGGGGCGTGGCATGTCGCTGTGATTGTAAGAAGGTAAAAAAAACTTGCAAGATGCTGCTCAAACACACCTCGATTTAGTCTCTTGCATTGTTGATATGTAAAGCCCAACTTTTTGTTTCTGCTGAGCAGCCGACCTGTCCATTTTATCTACACCTTGCCTCTTACCTTGCCTTTCTTCTTGCAGCCTCAGCATACTGCCTAATGTATTTGTTGCATACCAGAAATTCAGACAGAGAACTAATTGTTTAAGACCATTGATCAATAACCTGTCTTTATCTTAAATTAGGACAGGCTTAGCTTCAGCTCCAACACCGGACCAAAGTTGTTCATTACACGTAGCTTACTTGTCAGAGTGAATAATGACCAACGGGAGAGGAACACAAGCAGTCTTGTCAAGTCCTGACACTAAACAACTTTCCTTTATGTGAGTTACTGCTCAGACATGTGTGAGTGACAGTGTCCCAGCCATGATTTTTTTTATGTTCTGGCATTTATGTGGAAAAGTTTCAGTGTTGTTGCTTTTAACAGTGACTGCGGTTCTTAAAAAATAGTTTATTTAATTTATTGAGGGAAAACTAAAAAAAAAAAATCATGTGAAAACAGCACTTTAAAGCTTTTCTCTCCTTGATTAAGAGAAGAACACTTGAGCCTTTAACTAGAATAAATGTAAACGGCTTCTGTTATTAGCAGTAAAGATATAAAGGCATAGTAAATTATTACTTTTACAGTAGTGAATTTGTAGACAGCTTTAGAATTCTTTGGTGCTTTATAAAAATGTTGTTCTGAATTTCTGTTTTGTGATTTTTGTTTAGAATCTGATCTGTTCTGCAATTTCACATTTCAATAGCTGTCATGGGTCTTAGACACAGGGTTGCTGAGTTATTAAATTTATTATAGAAAATAATCTGTTTGATTTCTTGTATGTTTGTTGATTAGAATTTTCTTAGTATTTATCTCTAGTGCTTAGTTTTTGTTGCTATTTGTAGTTGAGTTTAATTATTTTCATTTAATTGTTGAAGAAGTCTGAATGCATTTGGGTCTGCAACCTGCACACCCATGACATAGCCATTTAACTTTATTACTACATTAATTATAAAGACTGTTGTTGTCAGCTTCTAAACCATTAGCTTAGTTGTGGTTTTGGTTGCTCTCTTTACTGGGTCAACACAGAATCACCTGCTTCCATTTCATCCTATGCCTAGCATCCTCCTCTGTCACGCCAACTTTTTGCATGTCGATGTCGATGTTTATACTCCACTCTGCATTTGATAATTGGTTATTATTAATCTTTTGCTCTCTTACATTATGTATTGGTACTAGGGCTGCACGATTTTGCATAAAATGAGAATCACGATTTTTTTGCTTAGAATTGAGATCACGATTCTCTCACGATTTTCTTTATTTATATATATATTTTATATATATATATATTTTATATTTATATTTTATATTTATATATATATATTATATTTTTCCATATATTATATATATTTATTGCACTTATTAACTGCACATCAACTTCGTAACAGTTGAAACTGAACATAAAAACAATAAATACACATAAAAACAATAAATGCCTCACATTTTGTGGTTGCCGCAAAATGTTGTACTGCTTGAAATTCCGTCTCCACCGTTGCTCGACACTGCGTGTATAGAGCAGGTAGTGCAACAATAGAAAAATAGTTGCGGGATGGCACTGTGTAGCGTTTGTCTAGGGTGTTGATCATTTTCCTAAATCGCTCGTTTTGCACAGTGTTGATATATCTTTGGTCAGGTGATAAGTAATAGCCTCCGTAATTTCTTTGTGCCTGCGGGAGTTCGACGTGTATAGGGAAGCGCTGTATAAGGTTCCCGTTATTGATGTTTGGGTGGTTGACCGGGACGGATTTTCTCCTGTCACTTTCTCGTCATCCCTGACGTGTTCTCCGTTGTTTTTCCCTGCCAATTTGAGCATCACGGCACAGCTTCTGTATCACGTGGTATAAGGCTCCGCCCTTGTCATTTGTTGAGCACGAAGAGTGAGCGCTTGTTTTCATGCAGATTACGTCCCGGATCAAAATGCGGTACAATCGTCGTCGTCTTTTTTTTTTTTTTTTTTTTTTTTTTTTTTTGAAATCGTTGTCATTTGGAAATGAGATCGCACATAAGTATGAATCGAGATCGCGATTTTCTAACGATTAATCGTGCAGCCCTAATTGGTACTGTCTTCTTCCCCTCACCCCCTCCAAACTGGTCCCTGCAGATGGCCACCTCTCCCTGAGCCTGGTTCTGCTGGAGGTTTCTTCTTGTTAAAAGGGAGTTTTTCCTTCCCACTGTCTCCACTGTGTTGCTAATAGGGGTTCATCTGATTTTGGGGGGTTTCTCTGTATTATTTTAGGGTCTTTACCTTACAGTATAAAGCACATTGAGGCAACTGTTGTTGTGATTTGGTGCTAATAGATCTGAATTGAATTGCACTGCAGTGTCCTCCTTTACTGAACCTTCTTCCACCCACGTACACCACCAGCAGCACAATCTTCGCTTGACTGCTTACCTTATACAAAATAAATTTAGATTATCCTTCAGCAAGATGTGTGGCTGTTTCATTTCAAGCTGACCACAACAGGTCTGTTAGAAGGAATTCTGAGAGGAATAGAGAGGAATTCTGAATTAAGTTGGATGAAATGGTAGAGTGTCTCCTCTGGTGATGGGATAATTATTTATATACATAGTTTAGGAGAAACATTATTTCATTGTTGACTGGAGGAGAGTGGAGGAGATAATAACATGATATTCAAATCAGTTCAGTTAAATTCAGCATTCTGAATGAATATTTTGTTCAGTGTTGCACTGCTTAATTGCTTGTTTGCTGGCCAATTGCATTATGTGGTCATGTTATAAATAATAGCCGCTATCTGAACTTCTCTTTCTCTTGCTCTCCTGTTACTGTACGCATCCGGGTTTTCACTCACCTGATGCCACCCATAGCTGTCGCTGGTAGTGTCGTTTAAGCAGCTGCTGCCTCGGTTTGAATGGGTTACATTGTTGCTGCTACTCTTGCATTTTTATAGAAATTGCCTGTGGATTCCTATTTTACTGAAAGCCTTCCTTTTACAGATTGCTGGTATATGATTTATTCTTTTGAGGTGCAAGTTTAATTATTTCACTTGGTGATAAGCAGGTGTTTTGATTATAGGTCGTAGCTGGGGGAGCCCTGTATTAGCTGCTTGTACCTACAATTAGGTGATACCATTTGATCAGTATGTTACTTTAGCAGATAACAACCTTGGGTTTATTCCTGTTATCATCATCTTTAATGTTAAAACTACTTTTACTGTGCATCACAGTATGTTTGGGCCTTGGTGGGTGGCCAGTAGACTTACAACGGGGCATCACTGCTACTTTGTCCTAGGCTACAGAAGTGCTGCTGCCTTGCCTTTTTGCTTTGCTTCCTTTTGATGTTGTGTTTTTGATGTTTCCCTGTTACTTTCTGGGCCATGTCTGAAAAACAATTGTGTCCATTTCAATAACTGGTTGGGCACTAGTTAACAACCTAGTCTGCTTTGTCTCAACCACAACTAACTTGGATGTTCTGTGGTGATCCAGAAAGTTTTCTTATACTCTGTGTAATCTGTCTGGTCTTCAGCCTACTTTTAAAATTGCATGCCTGTTTTGAATGTGAGGTATATGAAAAACTGTAAATATTATTTTAATCATAGCTCTAAACCTCCTTCCTTTCTGTTTTGATGTGGTGGTGGGATCATCTTCCATGTGCTGTGGTTATTTATGCACTTCCAGTTTGAGCTCAGTGTGTGTGTGTACAGAGGTTAAGATGCACATGTGAACTGGTGTTTCTTCGCTAAATCTGCCAGTTCATTTGAATAGTGGTAAGTGCAGCTCTGAGTTGATGGTAACAGTATGTGTGATTAGATTAATCGCTCTTTTATTTAATGTTTTGTTTTTAATAATTGCCAATAAAACAAATTCTTGATCATTTTAATCACGGCTCTGTTTGGCGTATAACACATCTGGGTGCCTTCTTGGGGATTGCTATAGTTTTGACATAAGTACTCCCAGGGTGGTATTGCTGGTCTTTCCTCTTTACACTTGAAGCTTCCAAGCTCTCAGTCACCATATCACCACAATTGTGTGGGTATGTTATCATTGTCTCCCTGCACTATTAAAGACAAGGTGGTCTTTAATAGTGGAGTTTGTTCACATTACATAATGGAAGTTAATACAATGTCGAGCCATATGATAAACACACACACGCACAAATTATCTGAAAATCAGCTGTTCAAGCTGAACTGGCAGATGTAAAAGGCACTTCGCTAAAAGCAGAGCGCATTGATGGAAGCCCACATAAACACCACATCTGCAGCATCCACTCATCACAGCTGAAACATACATTTACGTATGTACAACTGAGATATCCCATTGGGTCTTACATCCAAATGTTCCTTTAAACAACACCTAACAAGCTTGAAGTAACGAATGTGTAATGGTTATTAATGCCTTGGGGTCTATGAAAAGAAAATTCCAGAATGACTATGTGCTTCTCTTATCTATGACTATAGCTGCCTCAGATTTAAGCCTATACATGGAAGTGGTAGCTCAAATAGGAAACGTGCAGCACTCTTTCTAAGACGATATTCCATAAATATAAGAAGAGGATTTGACTTTTTTTCTTGAAAGGCAAATATTTTGCATTTACTGTGCTTTGAAAATGAACATAACAGAAAATAGGGATGCAAATGAGTAACATATATGTTCTTAGGGTTTTGTTCTCTAGTATAACGCAACATCAAGAGATTATATGATCTGTTCATTTCACAGGAAATTTGCAAGGCAGGAAGTGAGTCATATTGAAATGTGTTAAAGATTAAAGCATATTCTGACAGTTTATATAATTTTATTCCAGGTAAATCATGCACAAAGCAGAGAATGTGATGAAAAGCCATTATAAATGCACGTTTTTCTCAATCTTAGAGTATTTACACGAAACCTTTTGGAGTGGCTCTTGAGTCCTTTCATGTAATCAAACAGATGAATCATAGATGAGTCCTAAATATCAAGCGCAAAGGCCAGAAAACCTTTCAAGCACTGATATGAAGACCCACCTCGATGAACACAAAATTACTACAGAAAATCACCAGTGAGTGCTGTAATGCAGGAGGGCGACAAAACACCACAACTCCCAGTCCATTCCTCTTGCTCCATTGCACAGAAACAGCAGCCCAGTGAAGCACAGAGCAACTTCACACCAGCTTTGCATCAGCTCCCCAGCATTGGATTAATCATAATAACTTTACCAGAACTAATCCATACCTCACAAGCAACACACTGCTTTCTTATCCTATAGCAATGCCGCAGTCTGTATTCTTGGGGTATCTTTGTGATGTAGTACCTCATCCCTTTCACTGGGAAGCAAGACGAAAATTCTTATTTACTTCCTACTGAGAGCAAAGGAAAGGCATACTTGGGCAAAATGTTCAACTCTGATCATCTTCTGTTCTCACCAAAGTAATGGTTATTAAGAGAAACAACATTTTTATAAGAATTCCCGCTGGGTAGACATTGGCTGAATATTCGGGGGAACAAATGCGATGGAGGCAATGACTAACAATAACATCAGAAAAAACACAATAAGGTGATTGAGCATTTTTTAACCTTACCACATGAGCTTGTTTTCTGCCTAGTGAACAGCAAGCTAAAAAGTCCTCCTTGGAGGGATATTTGCCTGTTGCAAATGGCTTTGGAGTTTTGGGAGGTGTTTACTGTACAAACTGACTCAAACTCATTTTCTTTGTACTGACTACAAAGAAAATGAGCCTGCATTTAATCTTATTTGCTTAAAGTGAAAAGCAGACACTAGCCATTACTTATTTCGGCGTTGATATCAATGAATTTTGATAAAAATCAACATATGCATTTCAGCAATAAGTTAAAGAATATGAATGCCATATGTTAAAAACTATCACAATTATTAGCAACTTGAATAAAGTTGCAGTATACTGGACCTGCATCTATCTGTAAAGCTCCACTATTATTATATACTGCTCCACCTTAACATTAAGCATCAGACCTCACTGGGAAAACTACACTGGAAATCTATAGCGATATGTACTGAGCAATATGTTATGGATGAAAGGATGCCACATCATTTGATGGAAATGGCAAATGATTAACCTATGGAGGGCTAAATTCAAATACACCATAAGCAATCAAAGTGATAAAATGATGACTTTTGGCAAAATGAACTTCATCAGCCCAAAGTGGTACTCAGTAGTTTGAGTTTGTGTGCACCCCACGTGCTTTATGCATGCCTGACTGTATCAGGGCATGTCCCTGATGAGACAACGGATGGTATCCTGGGGGATCTCCTCCCAGAATTGGACCAGGGCATCTCTGAGCTCCTGGGCATTCTGAGGTACAGAGGTGTTCTGTTGGATTTAGATGGGCCAGTCAGTGGTATCAAGTCCTTCATCCTCCAGGAACTACTTTCATACTTTCATCACATGAGGTTAGGTGTTGTCATGCACAAGGAGGAACCCAGGACCCACTGCACCAGTGACAATGGGTCCAAGGATTTTAACCTGCTCTTATATGATAAAAGTACAGGGCAACAGTAGTGGACCTGCCAGTTCTGTTATTCTTTGGCAAATACCAACTGGGCTCCACAGTGCCCGGGAGTGGTTACAGGAAGTCCGGCATTCAGACCACCCTCAAAGTCTTTTTCTGATTGTTTGGTCAGAGACATTCACAGGTCATTTTGCAGGGCTCCGGTAGTGCTCATCTTTCTTGCACAAAGGAGCAGGTAGCCACCCTGCTAATGGGTTAAGGACCTTCAATGGCCCCGTCTTGCTCTCCTAGAGTAACTGCATGTCTCCTATGTGTGTCAGTACCACTTTGGGTTCTGGCATACCTATTACCCACATAGCAAAATAGGTATGACCCGGATCTGGCCCACACAATGTGCTTACACATGGCCCACATACCGCAAAGAATGACGACCCTTTGGTGGCCCAGATCTGGTTTGCCAGAGATGGCCCACACATGGGCCAGCACAACGCCAGTTGCAGACACACTGGTGGCCCTGTGCTTGCCCATGTGTGGACTACATCTGGCAGACCTGATCTGGGCCACCAAAGGGCCGTCATTCTTTGCGGTATGTGGGCCATGTGTAAGTTGTGTGCAACCACAGGCCAGTTGCAGACACATTGCTGGTTCTGTGCTGGCCCAGAACAGTTTCAGCTCTGGCCCCGGATGTCAGCCTAATGTGTACCTTAATCAAGCCATGTAATAATAACATGTGCCTGAAAATAATAGTGCAAAAGTAACCTGCCGAAACTTTGTTCAGACAGTGAATGGACTGATTCTTATATAGTGCTTTTCTACTCTCCTGGATTACTCAAAGCACTCTATACAACATGCCGCATTCACCCAACCACACACTTTCTCTAAACTGAGTGCTTCCTAATTACATTCATACACATTTACACTCTTGACATGCAATCTGGAGGAGCCAGGGATCAAACCACTAACCTTCCGATCAGTAGGTGACCTGCTCTACCTCCTGAGCTACAGCCGCCCAGTGGTGAACGTGAGTAAGCCCTCACTAGGTTTTGGATAAAGTGTACACTCACAAACCTGTGAAACCAGCATTTGAAACGTTGGCTACCATAGCAGTATAGTATTGCAACATGACATTTGGGTCTTCTAACTAAAATAGGAAAATAGGAACATAAATAGTGCCATCATAGCCAGACCTGGCCCACATCTGGTTGACATACACCCTACCATGACACCAGTCAGACAGAAGTGCCAGCTTGATGCCGGATCCGGGCCAGACCTGTTTTCTATGAGCCTGGGCCACATAAGCCAAACCAAAATGTGCCAGATGTGGCATGCCATCACATAAACAGTGCCATCTACACCAGGCCTGGCCCAAATCTAGATGACATACCACTTACCATGCCAGAAGTCAGCCAGCAGTGCCGGCTTGACACCAGATCCGGGCCAGACCTGTCTGCCATGTGGGTACACTTATACAGACAACTTTGTGATTGGCTCAGAGACTGCAGAGTGCACAGGTTCAGTGGCTGCAGAAGAAGCCCAAATCAATCCTTGACACTTGGTATGAGGTGTTTGTGCTAATATGTTGTGTTGGTTTTCACCGCATTGTTCCAGAAGTATTTAGGCTCTTCAGATGCAATTTTGCAAAACTATGCTGTGCTGCCATGTTTCTTTAGTAAGAAAAGGCTGGAAACCTTTCCAAACCAGCCATACTTGCTCAGTCTTTGTCTAATTATGCTGTCATGAACTTTAACATTTAACATCCCAACTGAGGCCTTCAGAGTCTGAGATGTATCTCTTTGGTTTTTTGCAATTTCTCTGAAAATTGAATACACTGACCTTGTGGTGAATTTGCTGGGACGTCCACTGCTGGGAAGATTGCCAACTGTCTTGGATGTTTTTCACTTGTGAATTATCTTTCTCACTGTAAAATGATTGACTTCAGATTGTTTGGAAATTAGCTTATAACCTTTCTCATTTTGATGAGCAGCAACAGTTGCTTTCTAATGTAATTGCTGATGTCTTTCCTCCTCTGGATTGTGTTGTTTTTTATAGAAGTAGGTACACTTGCTAATATTCACTTGCACTTGGCTGCAATGTATCCTCTTAATTCTTATGGAAGGAGTAAGGATTAGGGTTTTTGTTTTCGTATTTTGGTCTTAGTTTTTGTTAAATATATAATAACACAGTGTAACATGCCATGTGCTGTTCTTCATTTAACATTATTTTTACCTAATTTAAAGATTGTAATGGATCAGATGCTTTTTTATAACTGAAAGAGGGTAATCTTTCATTACCAACTCAGGATGGTCTGTCCCTTTCTTCTGTGCAGTGTCGATTTGTGTAAATTGCCATTCCTTTTCCACTATTTTGCACTTTTAAACAGGAATGCGCTCCCACATTAAGTTGTGGGGATACTGACTGATTACCAGAAGTGGACAAATGCAATTTGACTATTTATTGTACAAAAAGAGCTGAATATTTTTTTCAGTCATTGGTCTCTGTGCACCATCACATTATACCTATGCTCTGATTAACTAGCATTTGATCCATTGACAATTGGCCAAGAGAAGTCAAAGGCAATATTTAATCTATTGTTAGTAAAGAGTACTTAATGACACCAGTTGGTACTTTGTTTACAGTTCCTTTCATTCATTGAGACTGGAACTCTTGCTGGACTGCAGGGCGATGGCACAGATTTGTTTAGTTAATGAGTCCCCGCTGACACATTTAAGACATGACAGGCACTGTCATGCTTTCATACACACAAGGAACCAACAGCCCGGTGCCAGAAGCAGACGTCTGTCTGAAAGCTGGCAAAGATTCCATGCTGCAAAGCAGATGCCCAGACATAACAAATGGATCCCATCAAAAAGAGAATAACAAAGGCTGAAATTGTTTGAGGAATAAAATTAGAGTTTGATGGCAACTCAAGCAATTCCAGTATTTAATGGGTAGAAAGCTCAGTCTTTGTGACCAGGAAACCCATTCCAAAGTGTAAACTCACTTCTTGTTTATATCCTAAATGATATAAAAAAGAAAGAGGAGAGTTGGCTCTGATTGCAACAATAATCAACAAAAATTGATTGCTGGCCAAAATGAATTGTAAACCATGTTTGGGAGCAGGATTGTAAGAAAAGAAAATACAAATATCACACCATAATTATACTAACAAACAAATGTATTTTCTGTATTTCTATTTAAAGAACAGAACCAGTGGATGCAACATTTTGCAAACTGTATTGTTTTACATGTGATGGCCTGAAAAAGACTTGTTTGATCATTTGAGTCAGTGCTTATTAACCAATTATTGTAATATTGAATTTAAAGTTGTGGCATTCTCAGATTAAATGTTAAAAATTCCATCTTTCCTTTACAGATATTGAAGACTAGTAAGAACAATGATTTAAAATTGTCAAATGTAAGCCTTGTACAACGTCTGATGTCAACACCACAGCTGGGAGTCGCTGCTAAGGATGCAAATCTCAACATCCAGGACCAAACAGCTCCCCTGCAGTCAAGAAAAGCACTTCTCTCCCGTTATTTATGAGAATGCTGCAAAGCCAATTCACCTTGTTTAACAGCCTATAGCCATGTGTTCTGTTTGCATCTATTTCCAGGCAGTAAGATGGGGAAATCATTCCAAGGCTTTTCTCATTTTCACACAGGCATATAAACATACATTACACAGCATCTCAGAAAAGTATGCAGTGTGGCAGCACCTGCCTGAATTCCCCGCAGTAACAGAGTAGAAAAGAGTAGAAAATAAATAATTGTCACCAACTTAAGAAGAAAGGGAAACGGGTGAAAAAGTTTAAATCATTCCTGACAACAATGTTAAAGTAACAAGAAAGGAAGAGAGAGGAGTAAATGAAAGGAGCTGGAAAATGAAGCACTGCTTGACAGCTTTGGTTTCAGAAGTAGCGGTGCAGCGGTGCAGCGTGATTGCTTAAAGGGAAAAAAAAATCAAGTAAACTTTTAATCTTTCATATGCAGTAAAGCTGGTTGGCTCCCAACTTCATTTGCAAGAAAATGAAGGACCGTCCTGTCCTGACATCAGAGTCAAGAGGAAATTGGCCTCATATCCATGGTGGAGTGTGCCTTTAACCAGTTTTTTCATTTAGGGGCCCTCACCTGAAAGCTGCCATTAACTTGAGAAGCAATTAGCCTTCTCTGACATTGACTGTTCTGGACAATGAATCATTACTTCTTTTCATTAAATGCTGAAACCTCCTTTCCATATAACTGCAGCTGTAAGCCAGTGATATTGTTGAAAGGAGGCGCTTAAAGGGCCGCTACTACTTTAACATTACTATGTGAGTGATTGCTTACACCAGTATCAACACAATAGTTGCTGTTCTGGACAGTGGAGGTGCAAGCAGGCTTGTGCTGAATCTAGCTCACACCTGTGCCTGCCAATTACTTTAGATAGCTTGCAGTGACTAAACACTGTGCAAAACCAAAAGAGAGGCAAAATGAGAGAGAAACGATGTTATATAACTGGCAAGTAATTTTCATTTTTATCCTCATATGGTTTTTATTTCTCTTTATTAGTTCTCTAATCTCCTACAATTTCATTTGGTAAGATTTGTTGAGATAAGAAAATATATCTTGGTTTTAGAAAAGTAAAATGTCTCCATAAATGAGTGTTAAAGCACTCACATCATGCATTTTCTTTATTTGATTCGAGTGCTTAAATCCAGAGCTGCTAAACATTTTGAATCTTCCCAAATAGTTTGCACTTACAGAACCTATTTACCTTAGAAGTTCTACACAGTGCTTCACTGTGTTCTTTTTAATGCATACACTCACCGGCAGCCACAGACCAGTGGACCTAAGTACATTTTAGAAGGTGGAAGGGAATTGGGTTGAAGTGAGAAGTACGTTATAGGAAAGATTTGACAATTTTTAAGGAATTACCATACACATCATATGGTCGTAGCGAGTGCTGTACTCAATGCAAAAAAAAGGGAAAAACATTTTCAATAATCATTTAGTAAATACAATATTATTCTCAAATCAAAATCAAAAAGGCTTTATCACTGAAATGGCAAACAGACTGGTTCCTATGTAGCACTTTTCTACTCTACCTGAGTAGCTTCATATAACTTGCCTTGTTCAGCCATTCACACAAGCACTTTTTTCTTTGCTTTTTCTCCACAAGTGTTTTCTGTCTAACATTCGCACACATTCATACTCCAGTGGATGCAACAGAGAGCAACTTGGGGTTAATATCTTGGCATGCAGAGTGAAGCAGTCAGGGATTGAGCCTCCAACTCTCCGATTAGTAGATGACCTGCTCTACTTCCTGAGCTACAGCCACCCAAGCCACCTAAAAGCAAGACTGTTATATTCCTACAATCATCTCTGAATAGGTGATGTGGGTATTGACAGAAAGGATAAGATAATGAGCATCCTCCAAGGGGTGTCCGGGCTCTCTCTGAGAGATGAGAGATAAGGTGAGGAGCTCAGTCATTTAGTAGGGGGGAGAGTGGATCCTCTGCCCTTCTGCATCGCAAGGAGCCAGTTGAGGTGGTTTAGGCATTAGGTTAGGATGCCTCCTGCATGCCTCTTAATTAATGTTCTTCAGCATGTCCAAGTGGGAGGAGACCTGGGGCAGACCCAAGACAGACTGGAGATGAGTGTTTCTCGACTGTCTTGGGAATGTCTGAGTTCCCTCTCCCCTCTTCAACACCCTCAAAAGAGCTAGAGGTGCTGGCTGGGGAGAGAAAGCTCAGGGGGACTCTACTTAGACTGCATACCACCAAACCAGCAGCAGCAGCAGCAAATAGATGGATGGATAGAGCTTTACAGGTGGGTTTTAGATTGCATTTCTTGCTTTAATTTATTTTTTCATTCCTTTATTCATTCATTAATTTATTCATAGCAGTGCATAATGTAAGTGATATTAGGTGTAACGCAGAAAAAAAAAATTAAATATACCCTGAATTCAATAAATGTAAAAGAATTTACTTTGACTTGCTCTGAATAAGAAGCATGAGGCTTCTTTTGAGGCTAATCGTGGGCGTTTTGTTTAACAAAAATAAAGAGATCAACCATCTAAGAGGCAAACATATCTTTACCAAGAAGAGTCTCAAAAGCAAATTCACATTGAATTAATTAAAATGCCTTAACTCTGGAATCTGATACTGTGCTCTTGACCTGTTTGTTAAAACAATTTCAACAAATTTCTGGGTTAACTCAGAGCTATCAGAAAATATTTAAATTCAGAAACCTATTAAATATAAAATGTTCTGCACTAAATGTACTAAAATAGTGTATAAAACAGGTACCAGAACCAGATGTTAATGAGAACAACCAGACCTACTTTTACATTTAAGTTACACCTGTGCTATTACTTGCACGAGCGAGACAGTGAGGTGGCAGCTGAGAGGATAATGAAATTTTGCATCTACAGAATAGTCTGTGTACCATGTTTAATATCTCTTTTGCTCTGAGTGCGGCTGTTGATGTTACCTCAGATAAATTTGCTGAAGTCACGAATTCATTTTCAACCTTGAAGCTTTCATCGAGTTAAACAAATTCTTTCAAATAAATCTTGATTTTAGATGACATTCATCTTTTGTATATTTTAGTCATGCACTCTCCCGCCAAGTTCTTGATCACAATATCCTGTGAGACCAGGGACCAAAATTCTCTCTCTCTCTCTCTCTGAGCTTGCTATTTTCACAAGTTGTGACAGTTTCAACTCAAAAACAATCAGGAGTCTGATTATACAACTGATGTTATATACGTAATATGGTGCTGCATGAAATTCTTTCAGAGTTATGTAATATAAATGATAATGTTGTAGATGAACACTGGTTAAAACTAAAAACTGTGTATTTAAAATGGACATTTCTACTGTGACGTCGCTACTAAAGTCCCTAAATGTAACCATGGTTACATTTATAAATAGCTGTTAGACAGGTGAAAACTAAATGAATAGAAAATGTTCTTCAAATTGAACTTTTCCTTATTCTTTTTCATATATAATACATACAGATACTGAGTGCAACCCTTAATTCAGCAGTTTGTAGAGCCACCTTTAGCAGCAATATGTTTTGGTCCCCTACTCTTTACTACTGTTGCCTCAGATAATTGAGGTTTACATGCATTCATCTATACATGACTCTCCTAAGCTCCTAGCAAGCATTACAACCAGGTTGATGTCTGGACTGGGCCAATGCAACGCACTGATTCTTTTGTTTTTCAGCCATTCTGTTGTAGAGCTGCCTGAGGGGAATCATTGTCCTGTTGCATGACACAATTTGGAAAAGCTTTAGCTGTTGGACAGCTCACATTTGACTCCAGAATACTTTAATATACAGAGGATTTCCTGATACATTCAGTGACTTCAAGATACTGTAAGTCACAATTGTGTGGTGTCTCTTTAAGACAACCTAAGTTAATGTTTAGTGATGTCACAAGTATGCGCCACTGCCCATACTTGGGAGAGTATGGGAGAAACGTGCTTGCACATGGACGTATGGACTGAGATTGACCTCATATCTTTACCTCCCTAACTCAAAGTAACGTTACGGGTTGTATGAACACTGCTCGCTTCACGTATGATAAGGCAGCAGCTGTTCAACCGGGCCTTGTAAGGCTGGTGAAGAGTGTGTTTATTAAAGTACAGTACCAGCCTGGTTGTGAGTTTTTGACTGTCCTGCTAAGTGTTTATGGCGCCTCCACTCAGACACTGAATACAACCCACGTTACAGTACCCAGGTGGCTGCAAAACAAGCACAAATCACCAGCCATCCACTACCGTGCTTGACAGTTGATATGAGGTGTTTGTACTGATAAGGCGTGACACTTTACATTCTGGTCAAACATCCCCACTTTGGTCTCATCTGTCCAAACGACACTGATCCAGAATGCCTCTCGATTGTTCACATTTGCAAACGTAAGATGTGCTGCCATGTTCTTCATGTTCATTTTAGAGAGAAGAGGCTTTCTCCAGGTAACCCTTCCAATCAAACCATACTTGTTTTTGTTTATAACACACATAATGTTGTGTTATAAACTTTAACATTTCGGGTGTTAACTAAGACATGGAGAGTCTAAGATGTAGCTCTTGGCTGTTTTGCTGTGGTCAGACCTTGTGGTTAATTTTTACCCCTTAGGGAGAGTGAGTGTTTTTTCCACTTTTCTCAATGTAGATTCATGGGTTTCCAAATAACCATTCCTGGCTGATGAGCAGCAACAGTTTTGCCTTTTAAAATCATTGCTGAGATCTTTCTTTCTAGGCATTGTGTCAGCATACACTTGAAAGCTCTAGATATGCCAAAACATCTGCGCTTATAGAGTTATTTACACTTGCTAATGATCAGTTAATCAAGTGCATTTGATTACTTACTCTCTTTATTCCTGTGGAAGTTTTACTTACTGTGCTTTTATTAGCTGCATAGAGTCCTGTGAAAGTTTTATTTTTTCACATGACATGTTTTCAAGTAACCCCTGTGAACCAAAGCTACATCTATAGACTATTCTAATATTTTAACTCTACATGATGTCAGTAAGAGGAGAGCAAGGAAGCCCCACCTCTCTGCTATTGAAACCTTCTGTTTATGAGGGGCAGCCAATCAGATAAAAGAAGACAATGTATGCTGTTGTCAGTTAAGGTGTCGTTATTATACATTTGTAGGGTTAACTATACCTATAATGATTAATAAAGATTATTAGAATATGAAGATTTTGGTTAAATCAGATCAGAAGAGGTATCATACTAATAATCGCTGTAAATATAGTCACAACTGTGTCCCTGTGTTGTCTGTGTGAATCTAAATCAAATGCCATTAAAATATATTCCAGCTAGCTAACATGTCTTCTAACCTCTGGTGCAAGCTGCATGACGATAATGACTAGATTCCTTCAGACTTTTTGCACTATTAAACTCATGGGTATTATAACGTAAGCATGTTTTTTTTAATGACTGTGAGCCTTCTTGTAGCATAATCATTATTTTGAGCTTAAATGCATATTAAAGTGCATCTGTGTCATCTACTGAGTAATGTGCACTGTTTAAATCTCAATTAATATTAAATTGGGCTTAAAACATTTTCTAATTTATGCAGTTCACTTTTAAGAGACTACACATCACACCATATGCTCTGATGAAGGTTATTGGCTTAAAACTTGTCTGGTCATTATCAGTTAGTCAGAACAGTAATTGAGATAACCCAGTGCAGTCACATTGCTTCAATATTTGCCCAACGAGCCTAACATAAGAATGAGAGGCAAGAAGTTAAGGATTCCCTTTAACATTCTTGTGTTTTCCTCTCAACCTGCTGCAGTCATTCCTCTCCACACCAGCCATAGCTTCAAGCAAACCATAAATAATTCATTGAAACGGACACAATGAATACCAATTCTTTCATATTGCCCTGCACTATCATCAAGGCTGATTGCTCAACCTGAGGTCATCAGCGTTATTGGTAGCAATATGTCTGCAATACTAAGCAGTCAGTTTGAACTGCTGACACAAGCGTTCGTCAAAAAAAGAAAAGGGAAAAAAACACTGCATTTAAAGTAAATGAACACAATGTGTTAAAACAGTTGAATTTCTTTATCATGGTAAAGTCAAACAAGTTGGTGCAATATATGCTGATGGTTATATATGTTAAACTCTCGAGTCTCTGCTAGAAGTGAATTTGAGATCTGTCACTAGATAGAATTGGTATTTTATGAGGGCAGTCACAGAAGCTGGGCCATGAGATGGTATTGTTAAATGTAATTACAGACTGTTGGTTTGAATACCAGCAAGCAGCATAATGGACCCCCAGGGCAACTTGACATGCATGGACACAGTTCAAATTGGCTGCTGGATTTGTAGAGATTCATAATTCCCCAGCCCACTTTCAGAATCAGAATCAGAATCAGAATACTTTATTAATCCCTAAGGAAATTATGTGGTTATGTGTTTTGTCTCTGAATTTACAAGTTTACCAAGTGGATAGAGGAACAAATGTAGATTATACCCAAAGAAATTATTGTAACAAATAACTCTAATTACATTAAGCTCTTAAAATTCATTCCTGGGAACAAACCCGTAAATGGAAAGAACAAGCCTTCTTATTTTCTACTCTGTGTGTGTGACTGCACCTTTGGATTGGAGTAGTGATGTTAATCCAGTGGTACCGCAAATAAGTGACAATCTAAAATAGATTTGTTTTTACTAATACTAACATGTCCTCACCTCACAAAGTTGACACAATGGATGTGATTACTATAATTACCAATTACCAATTGAGCTGACATACAGCAATATAAGCAGTAACTTAGAGCCCTGTTTCAGATCAACTGAAGAAAATAAGTCAGATATTCTTTCTTTCAAACTCTGATTGGGTTTCTGAAATAGCATTTAATACCATTTGTAGTAAGTGTCTGGCTTTGTAGGTGCTTAGTATTCCACTATGTTCAGTTGCTGGCTACCAGTGTAAACTCCAAGATGTTTATCACTGGGAATGTCATGCAACCGTTTTGTGGCAGGCAGGAAGAGGACCCCAATGCAACAAAGAACAGAAGCAAGCTGAGGGTTTAGACCAGGGCTGTTGAACTCTAGCCTTCGAGGGCCAGTGTCCTGCAGGTTTTAGATGGGTCCTTGATCCAACACAGCTAATTTAAATGGCTAAATGACCTCCTCAGCATGTCTTGAAGTTCTCCAGAGGCTGATAATGAACTAATCTGATTCAGGTGTGTTGACCCAGGGTGATATTTAAAACTTGCAGGACACTGTCCCTTGAGGCCTGGGGATACCCACCTATGGTTTAGACACTGAGGAGATTAGGGCAGAGTGGATACACCTGGTGAACACAGCTGAACAGAACATAATACATACGAGATTAGGGACTATCAAAATAAGACAAGAAGTAACAAACACTGAGACAAACAGAAAGATAAACAAATACGGACACAAGAGTTACTAGACACAACTAAATGGGAAAACCAGACAACCACGGGGACAGGACACAGAGAGACAAGCCAAACAGAAAGGATATAGGAATATGTAGAAACTCAAGATATACAATATAAACTGAAAACAAACCAGGAAAAGCAAATTCAAGAAGATCCAAAACCCAAATGCCTGGGTAAACCATGACAGTGACTGATTTAGTGCAAATTGTAATTTTTTATTTATCTTTTTATATTGATTAAGTAACATCATGTACCACAATATTTAAGGCCTCAGTCGAACTGGGAACCACCAGTGTGTTTGTGCGGCAAGGGGCCTTTAGAGGTTGCTGGCAGTTGCTGTGACACTGATTGCTAAAGCCCTATTCACACAGGCTTAGAGACCTGTTAGTGCAGGTTACGGTCTGATGAGGTGTGTTGATTGCAGGAGTAAACCCACCTTTACTCTGTTTGCCTCACACTTTTTCAAGTTTCACAGCAGCTTGGAGAGCAAACGGAGAACATATGTAGAAAAGTGAGTATCTTTCATGTAATATGGATGGCCATGGCAATCTGCTAGTAAAAGGTTTTTTGGTGCAGCACCCTGTTTTTAAACTGTAGACAAATGTCACTTAGTGACTGCGAGTAACTAGTCCAGGAGTACACATTTGTCTCTAGAGGTTGTCACAGGGTCACTGACCTGTCTCTAGTGTTACGTGTATGTGTGACTAAGGTCTAATTGAACATTTGAGATGCTAGAGCTTTCTGTTTCTGATGAGGCCTGGGTAGCTTTTACCCAGTTTCCAGTTATTATGTTTAACTGAAATCAGAAAACATAATCTTTCTTTATATAGAATATTTTTGTTCTAACCAAAGAAGAATCTGTTAAAGGTCTGCAAAAGTTAGTGCCACTATCATTATGATGAGGAACTAAAACTATGGGTGCTGCCATTTGTGACAGCTGATCTTTTACTGAAGATGCTAATATCTTCTGCTAGCACTGAGCAACACTACAGCTGTTTATGATGTGTGAGCACATGTCTCAGGGCAACTATGACAACAGCTGAGTGGAGCTGTACTAATGAACATCTATCCTGATTTTGAACTGATGCTGAGGCCATGAACTTTTTTCTCATTTGAGTGATTGTGTATAGCAGCTTTGTTTGGTACTGGCGTTGCACATCGATACTGGCTTTTTATTTGTACTTCTTCTAAACAAGGCAGTCCTGCTTATTGTCATCTTTTATTTTGTGTTTCTCTGAGCTATAGCCAGTGTAAGTTATGATGTTTGTTATGCTGTTTAGCTGGCTTTTGGCCTGTTGGATGTTTGGCTAATCATTTCGGGTTTTTGTGTTGCATTGATTCAATTAGAGCGTTTATAAGGAAAAATCTATCATGTAGTGCCACTTTTTGCAACAATATGCATTTTTTTTTTTTTTTTAAATTTTAAACTCTTTTTTCCGCCAAAACAACTTTTATTTCTCTGAACTTTCTTCTTTTTCTAGAGCATGGGGTGGCATATGAAGAAAGTCTCCCACTTTTAAATTGCTTCAGAACTGTTCACACATAACTTGCACAGCCTAATTCTTCAAATAATTACCTTCAGTCTTTATGCAAGTTGTTAATCATTGTTTTATCATTCTTTCATAGTCATAACTACAGAAGAGGTTAATGTATTTGACCTGCACTTTTCAATATTAGCTGGGAAGTTTGAGGATACAGAGCTGAGTCATTGGAGCAGTATAATGATGTATGACTCAGAAATCAATAAATTTATTTTCTAAGTGTTTTTGCAATGCTTGCAGGTGGTTTTACATTACCTTTTGACACTTTCCACTCTGCTTACCATCGAAAGAACATATCATCTTCACTTGGTCAGCATCTATCTGACCTCCGTTGACATTTGACACTCAGATAACTTTTAATCTGTTTCATATAACAACAACTGAAACCTGCACACGAACTGTACCATCACTCCTTTTATACAAAGCAAACTATAACATTTTGCTGAATGGCCACGTCGACTTAGAAATTCAAACTACAAAAATTATGACAACTATTATGACAATTCAAATTGTTTTCAAGATTTAATTGAAGACTGGGCCAAGGAAGAAAGTAATACATAGACAAAGAATACAAAGAATGGCATGTACAGTCTTTTATTCTCACAGACTGTGAGGTTCCTCTCCAGTGATCTCAAAGTCAATTGGAAAACCTTCAAAAAGCCTCAAAGTAAATTGCTAGTTTACTAGACAAAGCATGAGTAATAACTGATTCCTGCCATTTGAAGGAAGCAAAGCTGTATGTCACATACTACACATCTGAAACTTATTTTGTTATGTTTTGTTTTTTTACTCTGTGAGAAGTGTGGTTTGGACAGCAAATTGTACCAGAGATGAAAATGAAATATGCCTCTAAGTCTAAATATACAATAGAGTTTCTTTATTAATTGGGGTTTTTTTTCAACGTGCATGCAACTTTCTACTTATTATTTTGACTTCTTACTTTATGGGACTATAGACACATAACAAATAGAGCCTCTCCAAACTGAAAGAAGAAGACTCCGTATTTCAAAGCAACACTTCTGTCAGATTAATGACCACTTTAAGTTGTGCACCAAAATCTGCACTCTCAATGAGTTGTAAATGGAAGCAAAGAAAGTCATTTGTCACGCCATTTGCCATTTAGATGCACATAAATCTACCCAGTGTTATGATGTTTTTTATACCCAAAGCCTTTTGTTTTCCTTTTCTAGTCCTACATGTCTTTATGTCTATACAATGACAAGATGATAACCTATTTTTTCAGCATGTTGACATGACAGACTACTCAGACATTACTCAATACCAGCAGGATACAATAACACAGATCTGGCTCTCCCTTGTGCAATATGCATTTCTTCCTGTATCAGCACAAATAGCTCAAACAGAAGCAAAGACATACATATATACTCCACTTCAAGCATTAGCTCTGTCAGCAAAAGGGACAACAAGTGTCCCAGCACTTGTTTTTACAGGAGGTCAAAGGCCATTAATTAAGACCTCTCTGTATATACATATATATGTCTACCAAAAAAAAATTCTTGAAGCTACACCTACACAGTAATATTTTGCAATGTACTGTTTATAAGGTTGGGGAAGAAGTCTGAAGAAAATACTTGGATGACTGTCAAAACATATGAACAGAATCAATCTTTTGGGACTTACTTAACTGGATGATTGAGCATGCATGAAGACATCTTAACTCAAAATCAAATTTGTTTTCAAATTATATAATTCCTATTTAATAAAACAATGTAGCCATTAAACAAGTGTTCCCATAAGGCATGTGATCATTTACTGGGTCAGAACCATCTACTAAAGCATTTGCATCATATTGTTACACCATAATTATAAGCAGCAAAGCCTCCTAAAATATTCATTTACATATGTTTTTTTTGTTTGTTTGGGGGGTTTTTTGCGATAAAGAGCTATGAAGATTTAACTATTGGCAGTTATGTCTATGACTGCATTTGCACTTACTTCCTTTAATGCATGTGCAGTATTTTTCTTTATGACTCTTTTAATACGGATACATGTGGGAAATGCTTTCAAGTGCCAAATTCTGCCATTGCTAAACTGCATCTCCCTGCACTGTTGGTTTATTTCCTGGAATACATTAAATGCCTATAAAATCAAGTAGACCTTATTTTAAGAATGTGTAGATACATTTACTGAGGAAACTGTATTCATGTGCATGCACTGCCTGGAGCAGATAACCTTGTAAAGAAATGTTTTTCCAAGATGACCTCAGCTAATTAAGAAACTGAAATAAATATAGTACTTTTAGCTCAGAGGTTTAACATTTACCTCATTTGATTTATTTAGTTTAGTGTGAACTTTTAAAATTGTATTACAAATACTGTATCACAGTTCAGGAAAATCATATTATATTCACTTTAATGTTAACTTCCAAACTTCACAAAACGAGAATGACTTTAGAGTCTCATGCATCAGCTATGTTTCAAAAGTCAGCAGGTATAGTGCTCAGTCATCTCAAGTACAGTGCAGTAGTTTGATAGAAAAAGAACTTACATTTTACACATTCAGAGAAGGTAAAATGCTTTTTCATTTCCTCCTCTTGAATGAATTTCAGAGTTGGTGCTCATGTATGCAGAGATTCTGCAGAAATCTGTCTCCCTGCTGCAATCTGAGATATCAAAATTTGTGTGAGAGGTCTTGACACTGAGAGACCTGCACTCACGATGAGTACTGGGCTATTGTTTCCTTTCCTACTAGTTGTGTAGCTGAGCATGCTGCTCATCTCCGTCTGGCCCAGTTGACTGATGGATTTCCAAACTCTGCATCAGCCAAAGCTATTAAGTGGTCTGCTGGAGCGAAATGGCTTTACCGTTGCTGAGGTGCTGCAATTGGCTCAGCAATTCCTGCATGCTATTGTCTCAGACCTCTGTGACTAAGTTAATTTCTTGCCAGACAAGCACAAACACGTATATGCTGACACACATAACAAATAACAAGGAAGAAATACAACGAATCCCATTCCTAACAACGTCTTTTGTTCCCCCTCATTATCAGCACAGAATTCAGATGGAAGAAGTGACCAAAACTGAATGAATTCCACTCAGAGGAGCTTTTTGTCATCTTCTGCTGCTGCTGCTGTAACCATTTCTTTTATTATGAATCTGCTACAGGCCTAATCTATCATGTTTGAAATCTGTAAGCTCATGCTGGGTTTTTTTGCAGATTTTTGGATTACTGTATTCTCTTCCTACTTCGAGATGATAGCAGTAAATCAGATTTGATGATTCTGTGGCATCGTGCCATTGGCTCAATATCAAAGGCACATGGAAAATGTAACACCGCTCTGATCCTTCATCAGTACTTGCTCTACCTGCTTCTACATTATTCATGGTCATAGTAGGATGTAGGAGATAAAGTCTGTCTTTACATTTATGTATTTATAGTGACAGGCAGGAATGGCCCCAAATGAATTCAGGCCCTTTGTGTTTTAAGTCCCTGACATGGTTGGGCAAACACAGAACTGAATTTACCAATACAGAACACACTGAATAGAGATATTTCCCATAAGACCTCGTCCACAGTCAAGGGGCCTACTTCAAAAGTAATAAGACATAAGAAAAACTGAGAAAACAACTTGAAATACACTATATCTAGCAACAAGAGTTTGCAATGAGTGAAATAAGAAGAAAAGAAAGAGGCAATACAAGAAAACCACACAATGATTTGCAAATCTAATAAAGACATATTTTGTTCTCAATAGGATATAGAAAACATACCAAATGTTTTAAATAAGTCTGTACTATTTAGCAAAAATCAAATAAGGTCACAACAAAAACTCTGGAAAGACAAGTGGAACTGAAAATAAACAGCTGCAGGAATATTCTGCAACTCATTTAGTTAATTGGCAACATGTCAGTTACATGTTTATGAAAACGGCATCTTAGAGAACCAAAATGTCTCAAAAGTAAAGATGAGCAGAAGTTTACTAATTGGTTTACCAACCAAAACACGAAATCCACAAATTGTGAAACAATGTCAGAAAATTGCTCCTTGTTATAAACCAGAATCATGTCTGTTGTTTTTGTGTTTGGCTACTCCCATCAGAGTGTGTGTCCATGCGTGCTTTTCTCTCTCCTCCCTCCAAGGTGTGTGTTGGCTGAGACAGTTGATTGCTGAGTGGTTGATTTGAAGGGGTTTCCTGCATCTGGATTGGATGATTAGATGGACAGCAGCCTCATAACCACCACCTGACAGCCAGCTTGGCCCTCTCCTTCCTCCAAAGCCAAGAAACACTCAGCATCTTTGTTAGTCGTTCTGTTTGTATCTGTGATCAGAAAGACTGCGAGTGAGTAACACGGACTAAGTTGTGTACTTTGTATTACTGCAGGCCACCAGTTTGTTGTTGTGAATATTACACTGTAAAAATTGAGCACTGCTGCAGTAGTAGGAGTGAGAAGCCTTTTTTGAGTCCCTTCTATCGTTTATTGGTTAGGAGCTTAGGTTAGAAAGTTGTCTTTTGTTTGCTTTTTATTTATTCTTTATTTTTTGGATAGGGAAGTAGGGAACAAATCAGATTTTTGTTTGTTGTTTTAGCATTGCTCACTACCGAAGCTAATAAGCTGCTATGTAGCACTTTTAGTTCCTGTGTTGCTGACCATTTCTTTGGGTGTGGTTGGAGTGGGGTTGTTGCATCTTATGTTATGTCCAGGTTATTCATTGTTGTGCTTACTTCATCTCATAGCAAAGTAAAGTTGTTTTTGCCTCTGAGGACATGTCCATCTCCCATTAGTAATGACTGGAGCTGGGCAAGCTGAGAGGGCAGCCGCTTGTTTCTGGTGGTCTGCGAATTGTGGATAAACCTCTAGACAGTAAACTGAGGGAGACCAGAGAGCAAGGCAAGCTGCTGCTGGTCTGCTTTCACTGCTCCGAGATCAGTTATAACCCACGCTTCATATGGAAACACAGCTAGCGCTAGGAAGCAAATGAGGTTCACTAAATTAGCATGGTAACTGAAGAGTTTCCTCTTGGTAATCAGCTTGGCCACTATGTGTGATGTAGAGAGGATGGATGGTGGAAAAGCTTGTTAATAGCTCATTTAGTAGATCAGCAAGGAAACCTGTAACCATGATGGAAAGAGGACAGCAACTCTGACCATGTCCAGTCTAATAAAACTGGTAAGTTGAGCAGTTGCAGGCTCAGCAGCACTTTTACATTAGCATCTATGAGAATGACTGAATGTAATAAGCTTAACCAGCAGTTTTGCCAACATTCCACCTTCATTTTTTATTCATATTTTAATCCCCCCCTCTGGATATTGTTAACCATGTCACACACTGCTCAAGCTTTTTAACTCAGCTGATTTTTTTAAAAAAAAATCATTTTTAAATATTTTTGAAAAATCAAGATAAAATACAACAAAGAGGACTCATTACTGTTGAGCAGCTGCTATATTCGACAAGAATGGGTCCAAGGGACCATGTTTCTTACTTTAAAAGTCTAGCAGCCATTCTACTCAGACATTTAAGGACTATTGTTAAAAGAAGAGTGGATGCTACACTGTGGTAACACTCAGCATCTTTGTTAGTTAATGTGTTAGTTAATCATAGCCCAACTTTTTTTTAGATGTGTTGCTCCCATCAAATTCAAAATATGTTTTTCATGAGATAGTAAAATGTGTCACTTTAATAATTTGAAATGTTTTCCATGTTCTTTTCTGAATAAAATGTGGGTTTATGAGATTTGCAAATCATTGTATTTGTTTGTATTTACATTTATCACAGCATCCCTTTTTTCACTTTTTGCAGAATACCAACTGATTTTGAATATTGCTTAATAACATGAAACAGAGGTCTATAAAGACATGGGGAATGAAAAGATGGGTGTTGTATGGAAGAAGACTTCTTTTTTCTTCTTCTTTTCCAGAATTCTGAGAAAAATTGAATTCTGAGAAAAAAGTCAGAATTCTGACTCTTTTCTCAGAATTCTGGAAAAGAAGAAAAAAAAAGACGTGCCCACTTTTTTTTTCCAGTGGCTCTAATCCGTAGTGTGGAGAAGAAATCTGTTGTATATAACAGGAAACCCCTGAGCAGCCTGAGACTATAGCAGCAGAACTAAGGGGGTGTTCAGGGTCACCTGATCCAGTTCTAGCTTTAAGCTTTGTTAAAAGAAATGTTTTAAGCATAATCTTAAAAGTAGAGAGGGTTTCCATTTCCTGAATCCAGATTGGAAGCTCCTTCCATATTAGAGGGGCCTGAAAGTTGAGGCTCTTGTTCTGAAAATTCTAGTAACCACAAGCCTTCAGTCTGACAGCAAGGTGCTCTGTTGAGATAATACGGTACAATGATATTTAAGACATGACAGGGCCTGATTATTCAACTCTTTGTATGTGAGGAGCATATTTTTTAATGAATTCTTGATTTAACAGGGAGCCAATGAAAAGAGTGGAATATAGAGGAAATATGCTCTGTCTTTTTAATTCCCTGTCAGTACTCTCACTGTAGCATTTTGGATCAACTAAAGACTTTTCAGGGAGATTTTCAAATAGACTGATAATAAGAATTTGCCATGGCCCAGCCTTGAAGTTACATATGTATGGACTAGTTTTTCTGTTTCAGCATTACTCTGAAACAGAAATCAACTTTGGTAATATTGTGCAGGTGAAAGAACATAGTCATGCATGGTGAAGGACATATATGATCAAAACTTATTCTCAAATTCCTCACAGTGTTAGTGGAAGCCAAGGTAATGCCATCCAGAGGAAATACATTTTTAAAGCAAAGTACAGTAACCTCGTTTTTTTGTTTTTGTTTTTGTTTTTAATTTAGAAGTGGGAAATTAGAAGTCATCCAGGCCTGTAGTTTAACTAACTGACGTGTCTTATGTGACTGCATTGAAGTTGGTGTCATCTGCATAGCAATGAAAATATATTCAGTATTTTCCAACAATATTGTCTAAGGGAAGCATGTATAACATAATTATAAGATGATAATATGTGAGGCTTGTGTTTGTAGGCAAGCGGACAAAAATGTCTTAATGAAAACACTAAACCACCTTCTAACTTAACCAAATTGTTTAATTTGTGCAGCGTGTGATCTGAAACAGAAAGGTGAAAGGCAAGGAAAAACCTGACGAAGTTAAGTTAAACATTAAAGGAATTGCTGAGCGTGAAATATATATCAAATGTTAGTGCTTTACAACACACTGACTTCTACCATTTCTATCTTGAAAGGAGAAAAAAAATATTTTTTGTAAATAGTTTTTATCTTCCAGTGGAGGCCTAAAGACTTGCAGGGTGTGCGCCAAATAGCACTGAAGTGGTTCAGTTTAACACACTGGGGCCCATCTGTGGTCTGTCTGTTTTCTGAAAGTGGATCAGTGATTCATAGGTGAATTTATATACCAGTTCTTAAAATCATAGGCAAGGTTTTTCAGACATAAAAGTGCACGTTGTGTCACATACACATACAATGCTAGCACCAATGATTCATCTTCTTAAATGTGATACTAAATCAATAAATTGCTTTCAGTACTCCACTTTTAGCTCTGAGGAGAACACAGCAACATTAACTGAATCACTGAAAAGACAAAAACTCAAAATCAGCACCATATCCCAACAAACCGTCCACCGTGAACTAGAACAAGAAAGTTTCTCTTTGCAAAATCATCCAGTGGAGGTTCAAAGACTTGCAGAATCTAGGTCAAATAACACTGATGGGGTTGCATCTAACACATTGTGACCCATCTGTGGGTGTAATCAGTCTCACAGTGAATCAGAATACTTGGTAACTCTATAAACATGCCTTAAAAGCACATGTTTTGTGAGGTATTGTATGCTTTTCAGATATAAACCTGCAAATGCCAATACTAATGATTCTTCTTCTTCTTAAAAGTGATCCTGAATCAATAATTTGCTTTCAGTGCTCCACTTGTGGAGCTTTTCACTTCAATTGTGGAGCTGCAGTCAGACAGACTGCTGTTTGGAAGTGCATTATCTCAGCTTTCAAAATGTCCTCAACTGGAAATAATAGTTGGACTATAATTGTAATTTTCCCATTCAAATGACAGAACTGAGTTATGCAGGAAACAGCATGTTATGGCCAATACACTGTGTAATGTAATGAGGAAAGACAAATTGAGGTGAGACAAAGAATTACGGAGGACAAAAGATAGAACTTCCAGAGTTTAGGAAACAGAAACAGATTAGAGCAAAAAAAGAGGGACCCTTAGAAATATCTATAAATGCTGCTTGTTGGTTCCAGGGCGGATGGCTGGATGTTCTGGCGTGGTCGTTGACCCACTCCCTTGGTGGTCCGGGGTGGCTGGACATCTTCTGTGTCAGGTTGGTATTTTTAAAACAAAGAGGAAATACTAAAACTGGACATCTGATAGTGAAGGATAAATGTTCAATATATTTAATTTGTTTCCTTACAAGAAAGGAAGAACCAAAATAGGGTAAAATTATCGTGATTTAATTTAGTTGTCTAGTTTTCATCGATTTAATTGAAACACCATGATTAGGATTAAGTAGTGGAATAATTACCTTGAGTTTCCACTTTAAACCTAAGCCACAAAATGTGTGTAACTTTAAAACTGCAATAATCCAATTTATTGGAAAAAAATATTGAGAAAGGGCAAAATATTGCAATACAGTATGGAAGAAATTGTAGTTAAAAATCTACTGAACTAAGACTTCACTTTGCAGTTGCCCTCAGCTCTGTGACTAATTTTTAGCACTATTCAGCCCATCACCAGCCTCAGCACCATGGTTAGGATAGTTTTTACCTTGTGAGCGTGTCTGTGTGTGTGTCAACATGGCAAATTGTGGTCCTGTGGGTGCGCTATGAAGGGAGGTTAATAGGTTAGCCAGGTTTGTTGAGCCTGAAGCTAGAGTTTCCAAAGTCATGAAGGTGGCTGTCTTTTATCGTAGCTAGATCACCATGGTAACACTCTCAGGAGCAGGCTCCTGTATGTTTCAGTTTAAAATCATCTATAATAGGAACCACAAAGGTACCATTTGTTATTGATATTTTCTATGATTCTTTTGTTCTACATAGCTTTAATAAACAAAGCTGTGAAGTTACAGTAGCACGGGTTGTACATGCTGTGTGAATTAACATGCATCCAGTGTACTTTATAGAAAATAAGCAATTATATGTACATTTATGTTTAGTCCTCATTCAAACTTAGCATAAAGGATTCTACAGATGTCAGCAGGTAAGAAGCAGCATCCACCTTAAAAAGGTCTAAATAAAAACAATTCACTCTCACATACACATCATCTGCCAATTTTAAGTGACAGATGCAGCTCTTCAGAAAAGCTACCATCAAGCAGAAAGTTAACACTTCACAGCAGGAAGGTTCTGGGTTCGAACATCTGCACCCCTACACAGAATATTCAGTCAAATAAATATACTAACTCATGCATTCAGAAGAATGACGATTTTCTGCCTTTTATGTGGGTGCACACAGAGCATGAAGGAGAATGTTGATAAACACCATCATAACCTTATCTCTGACTGAGGGTTTTAGGTTTTCTCAACTTACTTAAAGAAAATCTTGCAATTCAATTCAATTTATTTAGCCTATCCAGCACCAAATCACAACAACAGTCATCTCAAAGCGCTTTATATTGTAAGTTAGACTTTACACTAATACAATAAAGACCGCTACTTTTGCAGGAACTCCACCAAAGACAGTTTTCAGTAGATGGCATGTGCTCATTCTGCTGGTACTGTTTACTGTAACATGACTCATCACTTACTCATCACAGCAGTGTGTTGAGTAAGTAACTAGGAAGGTATTTCACCAGGAATGCCAAACCAGAACTAAAGCCAGAAAATAACTAAACAAGGGCATGACAGCAAGTCAGTACAAGTCTTGCTCACTGATTGCTGAATGTGTTAATAAGCCAGGTTTTGCAAATATGTTAAAGCATTAGATTGTTTTCAGCTTGTTTACAACGGCTGACACATTTATAATGCTAAACATAGAAACACAATTCTAATATCATTTTTCCGTAGAGTGTTGTTAAATATATCCTAGATCCCAGATTGGAAAAAAGTTAATAAACTCACTCATTTAAACTGCTTTGGTTGGTCAGTAAGTTCTATGATCTTCATCCACACAGGGTGAGAATTATGATCAATGATGCAATACCTTTTTTTTTTTTTTAACCTGTGCATTATCCAGTAATAATGAGCACTTTGTGAAATAGCTCAGGTCTTTGGGGAAATTAAAACTGATTTACCAGGAGTTGTATGACAGCACAGGCGGTGAGAAGAGGGGAGGATTGTCAGAGTTGTTGGTCACGTACTGTCTCTGCTCTGCCCCATCCATTGTAGTGAGTGGGGTCTAGCTGCAGTGCTGCTCTGTCTGGGGGCCTTATCTGGCTGTGGAGCACTGGGCTCTGTGCTGCTGTCTCTATTGGCATGGTGATAGAGGGAGGGCCTGTCTTCCCAGATAAACCCTCCCCCTGTTCTTCCTGCTGGAGGCATTGTAAAAAATGTTCCCACAGCCATTAGACATCAACACGTCTGCTGGTGACAAGTTGGCCTCCAAGACTGGGGAAGATAAAGGACGTGGAGGGGGAAGAAATGGAAGGTAGCGGGTAAACAGGTACATAGATGGTGGAGAGGAGGAAAGCTAGGGCAAGGGAATTAGGAGGGGATGGAGACACAATGACAAAGTATGAATTTTACCAAGTAATTTACTTCAGTATCAGTTCATAAAATCCTATTAGTTGTGACCAGCAGCTACTGAATCATTTTGTTGGTCTGTGCTAAAACTTTTCTCAAACTAAAGTTTTCTGGTCATTTCTCATTTCTGGTGGTTATCAACATGGTTACATTCATTAGTTAAATAATATGGATAACCTTTCCTTATTTTAACAAATGTCGTCTATAAAATGTTGCCAAAAATCTCAAGATTATAATAACTATAAGGACCATTTGCTTCAAACTAACAACTAGTAGTTAAACACAATTTATTATGCTTCTATAAAGTTGCATTTTTTGTACATTTGTACACTTACAAAAACAAAGCTAAAGAAATAAAAATAATGTACTTAATTTCATCAGGTGGATATCGATACGTCTCCTTAACATGCGATGAGACAAGTGGTTTCTAACCAGTTCACCTTTCATCTTCAAAAGTAATGACATGTCTGGTTTGTGTTTGCAGTTCCTTCCACTGCTTCTAAGTGTCAAAAATGTCTAGATAAAGGACATAAAATACCTGCTAACTTGCTGAAATTCTGTATGAAATTCAATTCTACTTTGCGCACCGTTTGAAATGACTGACACTTAAAGGTGACAAATTTTGGGAAGAAACTGACAAAATAAAAAAGCATTAATCGACATATAGGTACCCGGCTACACTAACTGAATCCCTGAACAGGAAAAAAAGAGTCAGCACATCATATCCCAACAAACAAGTGGTGTCCACAGTTAACTAGAACAAGAAAGTCTCTCTTTGCAAAATCATCCAGTGGAGGTTCAAAGACTTGCAGAATCTAGGCCAAATTGCACTGATGGGGTTGCATTATTACAGGAAAGCTTATTATAGGATCTGTAATAACTCATCAGCCTGCTTTCCTTGGTGTCCGGCTGCTTTTCTGTTTACATGACTACTACTTATCCATGCTGTCAATCTCAATACTGACATCATTACTCTAGTCCAATCATATTCTCACTTGCCTTCTTTGAGCCAATCAGCCTCTGCTTCGCATGGTTTAAATCTGTGTTTGCCATCATTCTCCGTTTCAGACTCTCCCTCATGCAACCCACCTCCTCTTCATCTGCACCTTAGCCAGAGGTCTATTCAAACCTCAGTCTTCAGCTTCACCGCCACCAGCATATGGACTTGTCCTTAATCCTGCCATGATGGGTCATCGTAGTCTAATAACCAAATATATTAAATCTCTCTATCTCAAGAAATCATGTTCAGTTCTTCCAAGTCATCTCCCCTCACTGAAATGCTTTCAGTGCTCTGCTTGTAGCTCTGAATCTTTTCTCTAGAAGTGTGGATCTGCAGTCAACTACTGCTGGTTGGAAGTGAATTATCTCAGCTTTGAAAATGTCCCCATGTGGAAATAATAGCTGGACTATAATTGTATTTTTCCCATTCAAATGACAGAATTGAGTTATGTAGGAAACAGTATTTTAAGATTACACAAAGTTATAGTAGATACACTGTGTAATGAAATGATGAAAGACAAACTGAGGTGAGACAAACCATAAAGGAGGACGACCGAAGCCACCCCCAGAGTTTAGGAAACAGGACAGAACAGAGAAGAAGGACCAGACAGGAAACCCTAATCAATTTCATAAGACTTTGTAATTTTATCTTCCTTGCAACAACACACTGATCCACATTCACCAGAGGGCAGTTTTTCATTATTCATTGGCTTCTGTTTCCTGCTGTTTTTGTCCACTTGCTGAGTGTACTTAAGCATGACTCTAAACCACAAATCCAAAAGTAAGAATCTTGCAGACAAACACATGAGCACCAGACAAGTGTTAATTCTATTAATAAACAGGAAACTAGCTGCACCTTTTTGTCATCCTGAAAGGGAATTTTAAAAACAGACAGTCTCTCTTCATCAAAATATGACCTTTTTGGATTATTTGTGCAATCATGAGGGTAATCAAAAAAGGTCAGGCTGAACAACAATCTTTGACATAAACAAGATTAAAATTACATTAAATTACTGTTGCTAATCATAAGGTGGGTTTTTTTTCTTAGAAAAATTGTAAAACTAATTTATTTACATTTTTTAAAGCCCTTCAAACTTTGAGTTAGAAAGTTTACCTACTTTACACTTATAGTTATTTTTCTATGTCACAAAACTAAATTATTCTGAGAAGGAATGCATATTCGGACACACTGGAGTCATTTATTCATCAAAAGACCTGCATCATCGTAGCTTGCCAAGGAACTGTGCCATTTGCGGACAAACTGAGGTCACTGTGAATGTGGGGTAAACATCCACTTCAGAGCCACAGTGCTGTGCCAGGCAGTGAGGAGGACACTGAACTGGCAGATCAGACCACCTGGCCCTGCCAGACTGTCAGCCTATTTATACCCAAGACAATAATTTGCACCAGAACTCCTCAACACCACTGACAAGGAGATCCGGGAGGGGGGACTCTGTATGAGGTTACTATGGTGAAGGAAAAAGCAATCTAATGTGGATTCTGATAACCTTCTGCCATCTTTTCCCTGTGAGGCTTTCCCAGAGGAGAAAAGCAGTGACAGCATTTTCTTCTCTGCCTGCTGTCACCACATCTACCAGAGGGGAAACATTAATGACGTGAACTGCACTCTGGGCAGAAGTGCTGGCTAAAACTTTGCTCACATTTGGCTTGAAAAGAAAAGATGCGTTGGAATTTATTATTATAGGATATGCATCTTCTTGGGTAAAATACACTACTGTTTATAATGTACCATGTAATAGTCTAATTTGTTGTAATTAGGACCCAAAATTAAAAACGTTTTCACTGAAAGTTATATTTTCAATATAAAACTTAAAATATCCCTTCACTAATGCAGCTGAGAACAGGGGTAAAATTTCTTTAGGTCAGTCCAGAAGTCAGTAACTCCTCGCTTTCCTTAAAAATAATCCTAAGGCAGGAGAGAACAGGATGATCTTTTCAAGCACAGAAAGAGGGTGCAGAGTTTGAAACCACCAGCCAGGTGGGCCCTTTCTGTGTGGAGTTTGCGTCTTCTTCTTGTGCCTGTGTGACCTCCAACACTGTGAATGAAATAGCTGTTTGTTCTGTTACCCCTTCTGGCACAGTGGCAGCCTGTCCAGGATGTACCCGACGTCCCCTTTATGACAGCCAGGATAGACTCCAGCCCCCCACACAACCCTGAAATGAATGGATGGATAACATTACATAGTTTGCTCAGCAAGGTGATCTTCACAAAATAGTTTCTGAAGCTGAAATCCAATGTGTTGACATTGGATTTGGTCTTATCATGCCACTTGTTTGCAAACCTCTTCTCGTGGAGACAAGTGGGGTTTTTACTTATGTATGTTGTTTTATAACAATCTGTGGTACAACAGTTGTGTTAACCAAAGACTTTATTTCAGGCTTCTGATCAAAAGCCTGTTTAAAAATTGATGGCAGCTTGATGAGCTGTGTACCATTGTACCTCAAATGCGCATTTCATAGATGGAACACCTGTGTTGTATTAGTGCAGCTCTTCACAAACACATTAGATATGGTCTTTTACCTTCATGTATTTTCATTTTCATTTTTTTTTTCAGTTTCACTTCATCTAGTCATAACTGTGCGGTACTTCCTTTGTCTAATATAAATTCTGATAAGCCCAGACCTCAGTATTGTCACTAATCAGGCCACAACCATGACAAAAACCCAGAGATGCATAGGAATGTCTTTCAAACTATTTTATTTTAAGTAAATAAAACAGAAAAAAGAAACCTGTTGTCACAAGCTATGGTGTGTGTAGTCAGTACCATCAGTGGGTGGAAAAATGGGGTATGTAATGTTGTTAAATGCAAGAACCAAACCAACAGCACCAGAGTCCAACAGGGTGTCGCAGGGGGATGAGCTAGTGCACAGGTGTCGAACTCCAGGCCTCGAGGGCCGGTGTCCTACAGGTTTTAGATGTGTTTTTGATCCAACACAGCTGATTCAAATTGCTAAATTACCTCCTCAACATGTCTTGAAGTTCTCCAGAAGCCTGGTAATGAAGTAATCATTTGATTCAGGTGTGTTGACCCAGGGTGAGATCTAAAACCTGCAGGACACCGGCCCTCGAGGCCTGGAGTTCGACACCCCTGAGCTAGTGGCACAACTAGGCTCTAAACGCTTTTTATGGAACCCTGGCACACTGGGCCCAGGTGTTGCCAGTGTCACTAATTGTGAACAGGAACTCCGCCTCTCCAATGCCTGCAAACAAGACCCAAGTAGGCAAAAAGGAAGGCAGGTTCCAGTGGGTCGTCACTGTATCAGTCCATTTCTCAATGTTATGTTCCATTTTTAGAGCTTAATGTTGATTTAATAAATTACAGTTACATCGATTTAATTATTTTTAATTCAGTTGCCAGTGCCAGAGCAACATCTTACATATTCACCAATTACTATACATTTATGTCACTTAAAAGGTTTTCTTGTGCCCCTAGTCCAAGAGCTTAAAATTTTCCCCCAAAAAGATGATAGTTCCATGTTCCTGAAAGATTTGTGAAAAGGTTCCTGTTGTTCAAAAGCACATAAATCAAGTATTCCCCCATATCAATGCCTATAGCCAGCTATAAGATGACAAATCTAGTGTAATCATAACAAAATCTTTGGTTGACAATTTATTTTACATTTGTTATTTAGGCTCCGTGAATCGCTACCTTATCGTAGTGGAGTGCCTTATGTGTCCCAGGAATCCCAGGAGCTATGTTGTGGCGGGGGGGGGGGGGGGGGGGGGGGGGTTGAGCACCCTCAAAGTCAAACTTCAGATACAGGAGGAACAATGCAGTTTTCTTCCTGGTCGTGGAACTGTGGACCAACTCTTTACCCTCTCGAAGATACGCGAGGGTGCATGGGAGTTTGCCCAACCAGTCTACGTGTGTTTTTTTGACTTGGAGAAGGCTTTCGACCGTTTCCCTCGGAGCATTCTGTTCGAGGTGCTTCGGGAGTATGGGGTGCCTGGCCCATTGCTACAAGCCATTCGACCCTTATAAAACTGTTGCAAAAGCTTAGTCCACATAGTCGGCAATAAGTCGGACTTGTTTCCTCTGGGTGTTGGACTCCGCCAGTGCTGCCCTTTGTCACTGATTCTCTTCAGAATTGTTATGGACAGAATTTCTAGGCATGACCAAGTGAGAAGGCTTCCACTTGGGTCGAATCTCGTCTCTGTTTTTCACAGATGATGTGGTTCTGTTGGCTTCATCCAGTTGACGGTCTACAGCACACTGGAGCGAGTAACTGCCCCAAGTGGAGGAGTTTAAGTATCTCGGGGGGTATCTCGGGGGTTATCTCGCTCTCCCCTTACTTGTTCAAAAGTGAGGGAAGAGCGGAGTGGGAGAGCGATAGACAAATTGGTGCTGCAGCTGCAGTGATGCGGATGCTGTACCGGTCCGTCGTGGTGAAAAGAGAGCGGAACGTAAAAGCGATGCTTTTGATTTACTGGTGAATCCAGTGGGTGCTCACTTATGGTCACAGCCTTTGGGTAGTAATGAAAAGAACAAGATCACCTTTCTCCAAAGGGTGGCTGGCCTCTCCCTTAGAGATAGGGTGAGGAGTTCTGCCATCCGGGAGGGGCTACGAGGAGAGCCGCCTCTTCTCCACATCGAAAGCAGCCAGTGTAAGTGGTTCGGGCAAGGATGCTTCCTGGGTGCCTCAAGGATGAGGTGTTCCCGGCATGTCCTACACGAGGAGCCCCCGGGAAACACCCAGGACATACTGGAGAAATTATATTGCTCGGCTGGCCTGGGAATGCCTTGGTGTTCCCCCAGACAAGCTGATTAGGGGCTGGGTCCTGGGGACAGCAGCCTATGCAGACCAGCCCAGACCTCCATTTCCCCGGCCACCTCGGCATAGGCTGTTGACCCCATGACCCAGCCCCAGATAAGTGGAAGAAAGTGAGTTTATGAAATATGTCATAATGAATGCTTATTTGTTTCTTTTGATGTGAAATGTTAGCTACATTAGCCCTAATACAACACTGTTGATTAAAAATTAGCTTACTTATCAGTAATGTAAGGCCTGTGAAAGCATTTCCAAATCCAAATTTGGAACTTAAGATAAATGAATAACAGTATTAGTTTGTAGATATATTATTAAAAACAAATGTCGTCAGTATAACACATTATACAGTGAATCCATAATTTTTATGGTCTAGAGACTTTATTATGACTAATACGATAGCTCCAAAGCAACATAGCGACCTACTGACAATAAATCTAACTCAGTGGGTTTTATTTTTTCTCCATGTGCTGAATTAA
Organism: Pelmatolapia mariae; assembly: GCF_036321145.2. Lineage (NCBI taxonomy): Eukaryota > Metazoa > Chordata > Actinopteri > Cichliformes > Cichlidae > Pelmatolapia > Pelmatolapia mariae. The sequence goes on from NC_086228.1 coordinate 20,698,968, forward strand.
TAGAAGAAAATCCCATTGGGCCATCCACCCTGACTTTACTAGCCCAGAAAATAAGTCAAAGCATTAAAATGTCCACTTTAAATCTGCGTGTCATGTTATGTAAGTTATTAGCATATTAATAAATAAAAGTCATAATAAAAGATTTTAAATTAGACTTGAATTGAATATGGGAATCATTTGTATGTGTTTCAGTGAAATAAACTGAACCCATGTGGTGTACACAAGTTCATTTAAAATCCTTAACCACAGCCCCAGAGTGAAATAAAGTGTATTTGCTGGAGCCACCATTAGTCAGACTTTTTAATTAATAGACATCCTGTTCCTTGGCTCTCCTTTGAAAAGACGAAAGGCTGGAGGTAGCAAGGAGGGAAAACAGGCTAAAGACAGTGTAATTAGTTATTGAGTGAGTTGGGTGCCTGCTGCAGTGGGCAGTGTCGGTGCTACATGAGATTTTATTGGGTGGGCGACACAAGTCTATTTACTTTCTGTCACCTCTCGAGACACCCATGGCAGTTTTAGATAGTGTCAGGCTGTCTGGCTTTGGCTGTCCATCAGCAACATTCTCAAGTCCAAATATGGAAGACAGAGCTTAACCTTTAGATCAATGAAAACACAGAATATACCTTAATGATAATAAATCGATAGTTTTCTTCTTGTGTAAAAGGGCTTTTTTTCGCTGAAACGGAAACACAAAAAAAGTTGTCACCCCTGTCAAATAAAAGCTCACAAGATTCAAAAGTCTTATAAATATGATCCAATAAAGAGCAGCATATGTGAGCTAAGTGAATCTAAATACCTGCAATATTGGACAGAGTGAAGCAGCAGTGTGGTTATGAGAACATTTTGGCAGTCACGTCTGTTATGCAGAGCAGGAAACAGGAGCTCAGCGTTGTTGAGCAGTCAGAACAGGTGGGAGGCTTGCATGCATTTGTGCATGTGCACATGTTTATGCACCCAGCTTGTGTGTTTGTGCATGCTGATGTATTTGTTTACGGGTCCCAGAGGTGCACAAGTGCAAAGGAGAGAGATATGCCGTGTTGGCAGAGTGCACAAGACTAATGCCTGAAACTTGGACACTTGTACAGTCTCTGTTTTCCCTCTGGCTCAGTGCTGGACAGCGATCACAGGAAAGCAGAGCAGAGGATCCAGGATGGCTGAAAAGTAAGATTTAGAGATATACTTGTGGCAGGTCCTTTGACAGCTAGTATTTATAGCACAAGTGTGTTCATGGGCCACCCAAAGGATTTTCATTGTGGTAGTTTAATGATTTTCACCCTGCAAATCAAGATACCTATGGCCCTAAACTATAAATCAGAACATAAATCCTTAAAGGAAGAGTTTGACATTTTCAGAAATATGCTTCATGAGAAAGACTCACAGCTTCCCAGTAGAACGCTGGATAATATTATTCCCTTCATCTGTCACTGGTTTTAATGTTGTGGCTGTTCATACAAATCTGTTTTTGCTTTTTTCCCCCCTTGTTAGTTTTATGATTTTGTGAACAAAAAAAGAACCATCCACAAACATTTATTGACAACAGCTTGTGAGAATATTTGCACAAGCCATACTGAGATCTGTCTGCTTGTTTTTTGGAAAGGAGAATTAGAGGAAAGGATATGGCGACAGGCACAAGATCCTGATGAAATGATTATTTTCTTTACTCAGAGAGCCACTCTTACATCTTTTCAGCCAGTGCTATAATTTTGACTTAAAATTACTTCTCATCTTTAAATTCCTCGACTCTTAACATGATGCTTTTTTCCCCCCAGTCTGCCACACAGCAGACATTACTGATAATCTTAGTCAACAAACCCTCGCCTGCTATGAAAGACTTGCTGGCTTGGATTTACCACAAGGGAGACTCCCTTTCAAATCTGGGGTCAATAAGAGGAACTCTAATTGAAAGAGACCAAAAGATCTGGCCAACGGAGAAGTGCCTTGTTATTAACTGATCTGAAGATAGACTTGTTAGCGTTTAGATTGAGAGGGAAAGGAGCAGACCTGATGTTAGATAATCCATTGTTCCCCCTGGACACAAGACTGACTGCCTGGTTTCATTTGCAGCTCAAATATAGCCAGTGGCCCTTGTGTCATCGGTCTGAATCACATAGCAGCTGGAGATAAAACTTGAAAAATGCTCCTTCTCAAAGAATATACACTAATTACTTGACAACCTTAACAGAATAAAAATGGACAGCAAGTTATATAGCATTCTAAAGCAGAGATACACACAATGTGTTTTGTTACATTTGCTGTATGGCCCACCTATCATTTGCAGGAGTTATCTGCTGGTGCTTTCACTCACAAGGTAATCTACCAGAGCTTCCATTAGCAGTTGCAATGTGCTTAGCTAGCTACCTGTGACTTTGTTGATGTGAAGCAAGGTTGGTACTCATTGCATTAATCAACTTCTCATCCATTGTGATGTAGAATACAAAGCTCCACCAGTGACAACCACACACTAGCTAGATATGAAACAATTTGACTGGCTATTGAAGTTTTGCAGGCGCGTCACCGCTAACCTCATAGATGTTATTTTATCTGCCATTTGGGCATGTGACAATCATGGTGACAGTGTAAGGGCAAGTGAATGAGGCCCCAGTCACACAGACCTAGAGACTGGTTAGCGAAAATGTGCTACCCTCGATCAAGTGACTGCTGGTGTTTGCTGGGAAACTAGTTGCTAAAACCCCAGTCACACAGGCAGCAAACAGTTGCAAGGGAAAAATGCGTCCACCCCCACTCCTTCTGGCAAAAATCTCCTTGCAGTTGCTTTAGTTGCCAGCAGATTGCTGCGGTCATCTGTAGTTTGCATAGAACTCATTGACCTATCTACAAATATTCAACATCTTCTCTCTGAATGGTAGTGAAACTGAAAAATTTGCACAAAATGGAAAGAGAGCACAAAGTAGAGTAGTAGAGTATGTATTTATGAATCATGTTGGTTGTAAGCTAAAGCTCTCAGCTACCAGTTTGCACTTTTTCAAGTTTTACTATTGCTTGGCTAATAGTTAGCGTCGGCATCATCTATGCAAACTACAGACGACAGTGGCAATGCGGTTTTTGGTCCAGCAACCTCTTTGTGACCAATTTCAACTGGAGATAGTTTGCAACTTCTAAGAACCACTCATCAACCATTTTGGAAATACATATTTTTCCTTCAAAACCAATGCTTTTATCATGTCCAAATAGGGGACAACTCTCAAGCAATGTGCAAATGACATCAAACAATTAACCACTATAGGCTGAGGAGTATTTAATAATAATAATATATACTTTACTGATCCTTGTGGGGAAATTCCTCTCTGCATTTAACCCATTCACTCAGTGAAGCAGTGGGCAGCCACCAATCTAGTGCCCGGGGAGCAGTGTGTAGGGACGGTACCTTGCTCAGGGGTACCTCAGGGTAGCCGTTCAGTGGACTCAACCCCCGGGAGGTCAGGAGTTCAGTGGATTCAAACTCCTGACCTACCCGATCATGGGGTCACCACTCTACCTACTGAGCTATCTATGCAAACAACTGACAATTCAATGCCACAACATGCAACATTACCATAATGACCATAATCATTATGGTAATGTTGCATGTTGAATTAAGAATTAAGTTTGTTGCCAAGTTTGTACACAAACAAGGAATTTGTCTTGGTTTCATGGTGAAGAAACAAGGAAAAAAGAAACAGTGGTTTCTTGAGAAGTTGTTGATGGCTGAATGCATGTAAACATACTTTTAGGAAATGCTGTTACTTGAGAGTAAGGGCAGAGTTGTGTCAATATGAATTATTCTTTTGAATTATTTACTCGTGTATGTGAGAGCTTAGTGGTCAGCAGTGTTGGGTAAGTTACTTTAAATTAGTAACTTAGTTACATTACTAGTTACTTCTATCAAAAGTAACTCAGTTACTTCAAGTTACTCGTTACTTTGAAAGTAACTAGTTACTAGGGAAAGTAACTTTGGTTTTACTCAGAATTCTCTTGTTAATGTGTTGCTTCCGTAACTGGATACCCAGCAAGATTGCCAGTCTTCTAGCTTGCTTACTTGCCACAAGTGCACTGTGCCACCTACCAATAGAAAGGAAAAAATAATGTGCACATTTCCACAAGAGAAATCCCACGCCTGGACCGTCGTTGACCGCCGCCATGATTCTAGCCTGCTTTTTACATCCAACACAAAACTGCAGTCGTGGTGCTTTTGATTGTACTCAGAACTCGGAAATTCTGCCTTCCGAATAGGAAGATGTAAGTAACACCAGACTGCAGATGAGCTGCATACAGAGCTGGACTGGGACAAAAAATCGTCCTGGGCATTTTGGCTAGAGACCAGCCCGCCATTATAGGAAAAATCATAAAGCCTTTGAATGAAAACAAACACTTTCGTGACAGTGATGCACACTGTCTTGATGGTATATATGTATCAATCTATCAATCGTTTGTTGTAAGACTCAGATAATTATTTTTTTAAAGCTAGACATTTTAAATGAGAATAAGAAAGAAAAGTACTTCTTTGTGCCCCCCTTTCCCTGTTAATGCCCTACCTGGCCCCCTGGCAACACTTTGCTAGACCCGCCCCTGCACAGTTACCAGCTGTCAGCTACTTAGAAAAGGATCCTGGTGTTATTTGTCTCTCAGAAACAGTTCATAACTTCCCTTCAACTCATTCATGTCACCTAAAAGGTAAACCTGTTTCTCCATCACCTGTTCAGCTCTGATGATTCAGTAAGGACATCTCCTGGTTTCATCTTCATGTTTCCCTCTCACCAGATAACCAAACCGACATCATGACCAGCAGCTTTACAGCTGTGGCTCCAGCAAACATCAGCTGATACTAGAAAGTAATATTAAATAAATTCTAACAACAGCTGATCAAGCTTAAACGTGCTGCTGTTGTTTAGCGCGACATCCGCTGGTTTCCTCTTTCTGGCGCAAAGTGGGCGATAAACAAACAAGAGAGAAAAGCCGATCAGCTGATCATTGATCAGTTTCATGATTGAAGTAGAAACAGGAGAGGGAGGGGGAGAGAATGAGAGGAGAAGAGGCAGCTGTGCAGCTCCAGCTTTGTGTCTTTTTCATTGTAGCTGAAGTACGGGACAAACTGTGTTTCTTTTCACCTCAGTACGAAACGCGAAATATTTTCTCTGAATATAAGACGATTCCGTTTTTAGGGGATGGTTGGCAACTCTAATAATTAACCGTATGAACAAAATAAAGTTCACTATCAGTAACATCATAGCACCTGCCCAGCTGTATAGAAACTCCGTCATGCTAGCTAGTACGCAGTACGAAAAAGTCAGCATAACGAAAATAAACTCCACCCAAACTTGGTTTATATCTGACCCAGATAGACTGCAGGTCATAACTTCTTACCTGAAGTTCAGTTCACCTGACACTCGGACCGGCGGCCGCTTCGGGTCTCTCCTGTTGCCTCCCCTTTCCCTCATCCACCTGCTGGCCTCCACCACTTGCTAATGTTACTGAATCTGTGGAAGCTCCGCGATAGCCACCACACAAAGTAACGAATAACGACCCTATCTAAATCCCAGTAACGATTAACGCGTTCCTGGTTTTGGCATAATAATTAGTTACCGTGCTCGTTACCACAATAATAACTTAGTTACTGTAACGCGTTACTTAATAACGCGTTAGTCCCAACACTGGTGGTCAGTAAGCCTTGTTGGACTATATTGACTTATGATGATATATAAGAGAAAAAAAACCATGTAAAGGGAGGCAGAATAAAGCTGAGCATGGCAGATATAGGATTGGTGTTTATCTGATCCCAAATCTTTTCACCTCCATGTTCAATATAACAAAACATAAACAAAATAAACAACGGCAAAACATTCAAACAGGCATCCATGAGTTTAATTTAATAGAACTTTAATTTCCCTTCTTGTAAAGCAATAAGTAGAAGACATCACAGTGATGTCAATATAATATTGAAATGTATCCAGGGTAAAATTAGAGTGTGAAATTAATCAGTAACAAGCCAATATGCAGGTCCCTGATTCTGTTTTCGGTACATAAGGCACCATAAATCATTGTGAACCTCATTAAATGCCCAGCAAGCTCTAGGTAATTTCCCTAGGAGGCCTCTTGGCTCGAAGCCCCCAAATACACAACGCTGTCTCTTGCCTCAGCAGGACCTGGCAATGCCACAGAAAGAGAAAGAGAGGGGGAGAGAAGCAGGTATGGATAGATTCAGATAGAGGGATTGCAGTAGGAAGAGATGGATGACTGGGTTTTGAATGATGAGCTCTCCTCTATCTCTCTTCAACTACTGATAGTGACCCTGGAACCGTTGGACCCGTAGTGATCGCACTCTGCTCCAGACTCATACTTTAAATAAGCACTTCAAGTCTGCACTTCGGCTCTCAGCATATCTCATATGGTATTATGGTCTATTGCTGTGTTCTAACATCACCATTATTTCAAGCACTTAACTTTAATTTACTTTTCTTTCTGTCTTTTCTGTGTTTTTGTGTGTTACGCTTCATTCACTCAGTGCCAAAACTTCCCATATTGGAACTGATTCAAATGATTCTTCTGATACGTTATTCCTTTCATTCCAATTTTTTTTAAATGTTAATGGGGATGTGATAGAACCTTTTTATCAAAAATATTTATTATATATCTTCACCTGTTATATTAGATTCACTAAAAAGAAGAGTCTGCTTTTTAGGAAAACTAAATATCTGATCTGCCAAAGAGAGACAATGTAAAAATTGATTTAACAGTTTGAGCTGATCTAGCTGTATCAGAAATCTTTCAGTGCTGAGCATATACTGTAATATAATATACTCTCACCAGACACTTTATTATGCCTTGCTAGCATTGGGCTGAATGCCCTTTTGACTTCAGAACTACTTTAATTCTTTGCGTCATTAATTCAACAAGGTTCTGGAAATGTCGCTCTTTGGTCCATATTAATATGATTCCATATTGACAGATTTGTTGGCTGCACATTCATGATGCAAGTCTCCTTGCTCTATTGATACTGAGTCACTAAACTGAGCTCCGGAGACTGTGGAGGGCAGTCTCCAGCCTCCACATGAGCTCATTCTCATGTTCAAGAAAGTTTGAGATGATTCATCAAGAATATTCAGGTAGGTTATTTCATTTAACTGAAGTCCAGTGGTGCCAGGAGTGTGAAATATGCCCCACAGTGCTACACCAACACCAGTAATCTGAACTGTTGATCCAACGTAGGATAGATTTGTGCTTTAATATTGTTAATGCCAATTTCTGACCCTACCACCTGAATCTTGCAGCAGATATTGACACTGATCAGACCAGCCGGTGATTATCCGATCTCCTATAATCCAACTTAGGTGAGTCCATGTCAATTGTAGCCTCAGTTTCATGTTCTTGGTGTGGTCCTCCACTGTTGTAGCCCAATGCTTACAGATTCAATGTGTTGTGTATTCAGAGATGTTCTTGTGTATACCTTGGTTCTAACAAGTGGTTATTTGAGTTACTGTTGCCTTCCTATCAGCTTGAAGCAGTGTGGAGCATTCTCCTCTAACCTCTGACATCAACACGGCCTTTTCACCTAGAGAACTGCTGCTCACTGAATATTTAAGTGTTTTCAGACCTTTTTTCTGTAAACTCTGGGGATGGCTGTGTGGGAAAATCTCAGCAGATCAGCAGTTTCTGAAATACAAACAACCATGCCACCTTTAAAGTCACTGAAATCCCCTTTCTTCCACATTCCAGTGCTCGGTTTAAGATTCAGCAGCTTGTTTTGACCAGTTCTACAAAAACACTGAGTTGCTAGCATGTGATTGATTAAAGATTTGTGTAAATAAAACTTAAACAGATGTATCTAACAAAGTAGTCAATGAGCGTATTCACCTTTTGTTAGTCTGATCTAAGTGCATAGTAAGAATTCCAATACCCTATCTAGGGCACTCAAAGTGTCCCACAGTGCCTCTTGAATAGTAGTTTTGTGATGAAGGAAGAGTGACAGACAAGAGGAACAAGAGCAGTGCATCCCAGCATAAAATGCAATAAAAGTTTGTATTTATTAATTTAAAAAAGGGCATTTGGTCCGATGAGTATTTGTCACAAAATTAATGTAAATAATGAAAAATGTACTGAAGCTGTTGGGGGGGGTTGTCTTGATGTAAAAGATGTAAAAAGGCCAGATTAATCAACTCTATAAAACAGCTCGCAACCTGAAAAGTATAACACATTTATGATGCAATACAGGGATGTATTATTTGTTTTTCTGCAAAATTACAATGAAATTCCACTTTACTTAAAATTACTTACATAATACTTAAATGTACTTACACTATAATTATTTCTTTGGTTCCTGTAAAAAACTGACTTCCCTATCTATTTGTAGGTAAATATAGTTCAATTATACTTTCAAATAAAATGCTTTGAAATTCCATGTAATTACAGGGAAATTACACCCTTAGTCACAGGCTGTATTATAAAGTGTTACAAAAATGCTTCAGCACTTTGTCTAAACTATACGTCAAACATGTTACATTGTGTTGTTGTTGCAACTTTGTAAATGCTAAGTAACATTTATAGCCTGTTTTTCCCTCTATCATTCTTTTGCCCGGCAAAAGAAGAGGATATAAATGTGTTCGCAGAAGAAGTCTGACATATGAAGCTCATTTCCAATTTACTGCAATATTGAGCTGGTTTCTGTAAATCATTTTGTAGATATTCCTTCATAAACATATGGTTAATTTTAATGAAGTTCTCCTGTGAATATGAAATTGCTTTTTTTTTGTACCTAAACCAAACCTAATCTTTATCAGCCTCAAGGCTGTCACACTTATCCCTTGAACGGAAAAGGCACAAACAATGTTATCCTCTGTTTTAAATAGTGCTGTTTTTTGTTCTACAGGACAAAGAGGAACAAGTTTGGTTGTTTGTCATTTAAATAAATTAAATTATAATACACCCTGGTTGGCTGGCTCTGGGAATCGGCTGCCATGTGGGAAAAGCTTTCTGTCAAAAGCATTGTTTACAACCAAGAGCAGAAGGGGAAAAGAGCTACAAACATGCACTTATTATACGACATCAACTGATAACACGCCGTAAGTATTTGAACAGTGTTCCACTAGATACAGACTGTACCGCTTTCTTGTGTGACAAATCCATAATCCTGTTTTTCATTACTGTGTAAATCTTGATTTGTACTTTACTGTTTTTAATCTAAAATGTTTTTTTCTTTCCTTAATCCTGTTTTCTTGCTCTGGAGCTGTAATGTGAAATCCATGTCTCGAACTACTGGATGCGCCTGAATGACGTTCATTCATATGAACAAGTTTGCCAGTTTTCAGTCTTTAAATCAGCTATTTCCTATTAGTTTGTTGTACAGTTTGCATGTTGTGGTTGAGCTATCACCCAAGGGTACAGAAGCACTCATAAAACCACAACAGCTCTCAGCAATTGGATCCTTTACGCTAATCACACAAAGGAAGCTCGTGCCAAAACTAATTCAAAAACAAAAATCCTTGTTTACCGTTTAGCAGAGATCACGCAGCAATATAAAACAATCTGCCTCTGGGAATCATTTCAATTGGACTTTCCATTTTGTAATCAGTCAAGCAAAGACGCCCACTCTGTTTCTTAAACTGCAGCCTCTGTGACTCATCAAGAAGCTCTAGCCATTCTACTGTCACTGGAGACACAGGTCAGTGTTTATCCATGGAGAAACACAGAGATGATAGCTTTCACTCAAGTGTAGGGTATTACTAGAAAGTACAAGCAATGACCGCATGTGTCATCCATTTTGAATCTATATCTGCTTTATTTTTCAAGCTATTTTGTGTCCATCAGGCCAATAGTGCAACTGAAACCTTGCTCATCTCATGTAAGACAATTAGTATCGATCAAAACTGCTGTAATAGAGAAGCGAAGCTATACTATTATCTGATAATTCACTGAATTTCATAGCCATTTCACTTTCATTCAGCCACCATCAAAGAAACATAGTTTCACCGCCATGCTCTCATTTCTTAACTCACACACTACAAGGTTAAAACAAGAAGTATGCTTATGCACATGAGAGCAGTGATATGTTTTGAGTGTTAGTATTAGTCTGCAGAACGGGCTCTAGAGTTGCAATAGGGGACTTATGTTTCTAAATGACATTCAAAAAAGACAGGACATGCATTTCCCCAGATCTCCTCCTTTGTTCCTCTCTCTTTTTTTAAGAGCAGACAAATGACTGGCCGCTCAAAGATTCAAGAAGTGACTTACAAGGGAAGCCAAGCAGTCATCTTGCAAAAAAGCACTCAATTTAACCTTCAGTCAGTTTTCTTGTTGAAGATAAAGTTCACCATTTTGCATAATATGCTTATATTTAATGTTGAGAATTAGTTTGGAAGACTGACATACGGTATCTTTTTGATTTAACCCACAAAAAAATTGGTTGCAATTAAAAGCAAGCTGTAATGTGTTATTAAGGGAGCTTTTGATGATTTGATTGGCTTCATCAAAGGGCATTCATTTTCCACCCGTTCCTTCAACTTGCTTTTCTTAAAAATACATAAACAATAATTAATCCACTAACTCATTTATCATCAGGCCAATGTCTTTTTGACAAATTACATTAAAATATATATAATTTCAGTGAAAACACATTACCTGTTGCTTAATTGAATGAAAAATAAAGAAGCTTAAAGTTCTATAATTTCTTTTTGCTCAACTATTTAATTTGCTAAATGACGATTTTTAATTGGTCTAGTCCGATCAGTCATTTTTTTAGAGTTTTGTGTCACTTTTAATTTTCTGGTTATGGCCATCTGACATTAGAGCAACTTGTCAACTCTAAATTAGTTTGTTGTGAGTGACAAGCCATATGGGCCAACTGCAGAGAAACAACTCAGCCCTGCCGGCTGCTCAGGGATTGACTTCCAAATGATCACACCATGTCCACCAGAAATCCCGCAGCAGTAATGACAACACATCATGCACTTTCTCCACCCTGCTGGGGTTGAAACCACCCTTTCTGCACCCCTTTCATCATGGAGAGGCCTGCTCGTCTCTGTCATCTTAGCAGCAATGTCACTGAGACAGGATGTAAGATAAGTGGATGAGAAGGCAGCAGAGGGTTTTCAGAAACACCACCACAAAGCCAACAACAATCCAATCATCCTAACGGCTGATTTAGACCTCACAAAACTACTCTGACCATCCTTTAAAGTCATTGTCATGTCCCCAGGTTGGTCTAGGAGTAAGGGGAAGGGCATAAAATGAGATGGAGAAACACTGTTTGGATTAGTTTATAAAGCTTTGTTTGTCTGGATGTTAAAAAGAAAGTATAGATTTACTTCAGGGAGAGCCAAGGCCAGCATAACAAATAAAACCGTCCTAACCGAAAATGAAATTGCATCAGTTAACTTAGTCAAAAGAAAAGTTACAAGCCTTTACCTCAACCTTTTAACACACCAAGGAAAAACAGGAGGAAAAAAACAAGGAAAAAACAGGCTTACACTGGCAATGTAACACAAAACAGTGCAACAAAGAATAAATCAAGTGTAACAAGGACAAACAAGCTAACAAAGACCATGAGAAACCTAACCTAACAAACATAAAGACTAACAGCATGCTCTCAAAACACATGGTGCTCTAACGAACCAAAACAGCCAAAGGTCCTGAAGTGCAGCTTCGGCCAACTTATACAGGCCCTGGAGGGCATCCACAGGCCGCAGGACTCAGACCTCAGCCAGTGACCTCAAGAGCCAGTAAGAAGGAAGGGAGGAACCCAGAAACCAGACTCTAAAAGCAGTATGGTCAACATTAATCCTTTATATTCTCTATACGTTCTTTTAACCCTTGCATATTCATATTCATATTCTCCATAATAACAAGCCAAGAATTCCCTCATTATAACTGTCTAAAGCAAACTATGAACTTAACATCAATTTAAAGTGTATAACAAGCTGGCTTTAATGGATGGACGAGTAATCCTTAATTAATGTTTCAGAGAGACAGGAAACTGTATTTTTGTTTTCGTTTTTTCTTGTTCTAGGACTTGTTTTTAGGGAAATACCATTTACTTTCATACAGTGTCGTGTCTTCTTATACAAAATAACAGCTACAATAGTTTAATAATATTTTATTGAAAGCAAAAATGGCAAAAACATTCTGGAACTGTTTGGATTTAACGATGTATAACCATTAATCACTTTGTCTTTGTTTCCCATATCCTGATAGCTACATTTATAACCATCAATAATAACAAAATGAAGCTTTCTTGTTACCAACTAGATTATGCATTCACAGTTGTGGTAGGAAACTTTGCATGTGTTAGATTTGCACATTTTACCACACTCTCTGCAATGCCTGAAATAATCTTATGACCTCCCCAACCCCTCCTTTAAACTCAGTTTTAATCTCAGTTAGCTCTGAATAAATCGATTCTATTGTGAGGTTTTTTGTTTGTTTATGTATATATATATATATATATATATATATATATATATATATATATATATATATATATATATATATATATATATATATATATATATATACACACACATATACATATTGTGGGTATATATATATATATATTGTGGGTATTTGTTCTTGCTGGTGCAAAGCACACACACCAACAGCATTAAAAAGCATACAGCACTTTTCCACTCTTACTGACCACACAACAAGCTTTTAAATACAAGTCACATTTACATATACACATTCATACATTCATATAGAACTTTATACTATACACTTCAAGCACTTTATTTACCTCACATCCAGAAGCACCAAATAACCTAAAATGGTCTGCACGGTGGGAGGAAGCTGGAATACCTGGAGGAAACTCAGTCCAGCTTGGAATGGGTCACACATAAACTCCAAACAGAATCACCCCAGCCAAGATTTGAACCACGAAGCTTCTTGCTGTGAGAAAACGGTGCTAACCACTGCATCGCCCCATTTCAAATGTTGTGTCTGTGTCAAGGCGCCCTGTCTCAAGGTATCCACTGAACTTCTTTATGATGAATCTTCTATATGTTCAGCATATATGATCATGCCTACGTTGTTTTATTATTGCATTAGTTACTTTTTGGAGGTCAGAGAGCTTTCAAAGTCCAGCAGGCGCTTGTCTCTGCAGGGCACCTGTGGTAAGAATGTAGACATTTTTCATTACAGTATTAATGTCTAACTGTAACTTTGTCGTCAGTGTCCCATAAAAATACACACAGATGTGTGAAATTTATCCAATCTAAAATATTTATAAGGTCCTTTTAAAAACACAAGTTTGACAAAGTGCTATACAAGGCAGCAAAACACCACAGAACAAATCACTACACAACAAATCAGCAAGAACTACAGTAATAATAATAATAATAACAATAATAATGAATAGAAAGTAAGAACACACCACTCTTGTTCAATGTTAAAAGGCAAACATTAAAAATTAGTTTCAAGATGTTGTTTTTAAAACAGGCAATGAGGGGGCCATCCTAACGTGGGCAGTGAGATAATTCCGCGATTCAGAGGCGATAGCAGAAAAGGCTGGGTCGCCCCTGGTTTTCATCCAGGTTTGGACTGCCAGGAGCAGCTGGTGCATGAACCTTAGCGAGGGAACATATGGAGTTAGGAGCTCAGTTATATATTTGTACACACAATGTCCTTTAAATAACCATTTTCCTTGATTTGACCAACACTACTGGATCTAAAATACAACTTTAGATCGCTTTAGATCAAGTCATCAAATTTCCAGCTAAAAGAATGAAACTTATGGTATTTTTATACTGATTGAGGATGCATTAAGAAAGCGGTTAGCACTGTTATTCCTATACCTGTGTTGGTTTTCTCCATTTTTGAAGTCCACAGAATAGAGCACAGTGTGGATGTAACCAATGGAGCTTGTGGCGAGCAGTCTTCACACTCTATCTAGTTTGTTTGTTGTATCCACACTGATGTTTAGTCCTCTTTATATCCGCAGCTCTGGTAAACCGAACCTTTCGACCAATTTTCTTTAACATTTGTAGTATTTTTTTAATTATTATTTTTTTAATAACATTTAATATTGTGTTACGGTAATAAAGAGGTACAAACACCTCCAGGTACTTTTACAATAATGAAGTGAGTCTGCCTAAACGTTTATTGCAGAATGAAAACCTGGAGGGAAAAAGTAATTTAGTCAACTGGTGCATGCTATGAAATGTTTCCATATTGCAAATTCATTTTACAGCCCAGTACAAACACCAGCTGCTGTTGTTTCAATGCAGTTTCATTTTAATAATGTAGCTTTACCGTGTTTGTCGATCTTTAAATAGAGTAAAGTGATAATTCCCTCTTTATTTATTTCTAGGAGTTCAGCTTGTGATGGCCTCGCTTTTTGGATGTTGTCCAGAGAACAAGGCGATGTTGTCACTTTTGATTTTTGGGAGCTGATTTTATTAGTTTGTTGTTTTTACTCAAATTAATGGCTTTTCTTTTTTTCTGTTTTTACTGGTACTCTTAAATGCCATATGTATCATATGTAATACATGAGATTTTGAGACGTCCACAACATCAGTGTGATTTTTTTTAACCCCAACCCTAACCCCCTTATATGTTTTTGTTTGTTCAACATAAACCAAATGTTTAGAAAAATTATACAAATCAGAACTTATTTATGCAAATTGATTTTTTTATAATTTAGAAGGTTAACAAAGTTAATTTGCACTAGTGGCTCCAAAAAATTGACACACATGTTAGAGCTGATTTTTTCTATGTAGGTCAAAAGACAAGTTAAAATTTGAAAGTTACAGTGACCACTTTAGAAACTATAAAGTACAAGGTCAGGTGACATTATCAAGAGTTTTCTTAAGACAATGGTGAGACTAAACATGATGCTCATGTGGGTGTCACATCAGTACAGAGGTGATTATATGCTTTAGGACACAAGGTAAATTACATCTTGCTGACAGTGTTAGAATAATGAACACATGTCACTATGAGGGGCCCAAAATCTCCAGCTAATAACAGTGCGCAAGAATAGGATGGGAATCAAAAATGGAATTAATAAAAAAAATTACTTTGAGGTGATGAAAATCGAAATTGCAGTAAGAATTACAGTTAGCATAAAATCTATTAACATCCAAAAGACATATATATTGTTTTGGTGATGAAGGTGATGAAAGGTAACACGGAGTTTAAGGATACTGTTTAGCATGGTTGGCATCATCCGTAGTGTGGTTCAAAGACAGGGGAAATTAATGGAGATAGTGCAGCCAGAGTTTCAGCTGAATCTCACTGGAAATGCATTCCTGTTACATCAGCCTCAGAGGCAATAGTAATGACTCATGTACTTGATGATATCCTGTGAGGAGGGCACCAGTAGTAGTCTTAGTGTTGTCAGCAGATGTAAAACTTTGGGTACATGTGCTGTGGAGTGATTAAAAAAAATGTGTCATTTTAAACACACTAACAATCCTTTTGTCTGTGCTGTAAATACTGTCTGAGTTATTACTTTTCTTTATTGCATTTTTTCATTATTATATAATAAAAGGTAAGAAAAAAAATCATCAGCCCTTATTTCTTTACATTTTGCTTCCCAGTAGCAAGACTTTCTGGTAATTTTTTTCCAAAATGTCCTTGAGTTCTTCAGGCTTTCTGAAGATCTTATAATGATTATAATGATTCAACTACAAAAACGGCACCTAACTCAAGGAATAACAAACAACTTAGCAAAGAACCGATTTTAAATTGTGTCTTAAGGAACTTTGTTGCTAGTCACCTGTTTTATGATTGGAACATAATTTGTTTCAAGTTCTTTAATTGAATCCATGAAAAATGTGAAATGTAACTAAATTTGACAGGCATAAAATTGTATTTTTAAATTAACAACAAGGTAAGCTCCATAACGTTATGCCAAAAAGTTGGTATATCCTGGCATGGTGTAAAATGTGTCCTTAAAAATTGCAAGTAAAGAGGACAAGTGTATACAACAAATGATGAGTATCTGAAAGTTGTGTCCTTAAGAAACAGGAAAATATCAGTGGAAGGGTGGCTGTGAAGAAGCTATTCTTAAGAAAGGGAAACAGGGGGAAAGGATGAGATAAGCCAAATACACAAAACCTGAACTGAAAATCAGTGGCAACAGGTCTTATGGAGTGATGAATCCCCATGTATGTATGGAAGAGGACAGAGGTCATTTTTCAGCATGACAGTGATCCCAAACCTGGGCCTCAACATTATTGAAGCCTTGTGGGAACATGTTGAATTTTGACAGAGGACTAAACAAAAGGCAGCCAACATCCAAAGAAGAGTTTTGAATGTCCTTTAAGAAGCCTGAAGAGCTATTCCTGAAAACTACTTAAAGAAATTACAAGAAAGCTTGTCTAAGAGAGTTCAGGCCGTGTTGAAGAAATAACAATCTGGTCAAACCAAATATTGACTTTGAGACTCATTTAGAATTGCAAACTAAGTTTTTTTGCCTTATAAACTGTGTTTCCATGTGTGCTTGCAAATGTTTTAATAAATCGCTGCAAACCAACCAAAATATAAAGAAATCATGCTTAAGATGAGAAAAATCTGAAACAATGGAAAGTCATATCTGTGATCATCTTAGCATGGCACACAATATACTTTGTCCTGTGTTACTTGTTTACTTGGATTTGTTTTGTTTTGTTTTTTTAAACATTGCTGCTGTTTCAAATTAGTATTATGTACTGCAAGTGTTACGCTAAGGAGATAGGCCTGCAGTCTTTGATCCCTTATGAGAAATTATTCCAAGACAATAAAGGCTAATCTAATCGAATCCAAACTGTCAAAGATCAGCCTGACAGGCACACATCCAGACAATTTGGATGGAAGTTAGGCAGCATGTATTAGAACAGAGGGATCTGCCAATAACGTCATGATCCCATTACAAAACAAAGAACAGCTCAACAACCATCAGTCAACCAGATCCCTTCAGCAAACACGTCACTCATCAGTATGGCCCAGCTGTGTCCTCACTAAACAGCACGTCAGCCTTGACCATGAATAGGAGATGATGCTGTAATCCCAGGACTCAGCGATCATACAAGCAACTGTGTATTATCCACCATAAACTCAAGAGAGAAGTACGACATCCCCCCAAAGTAACAATGTTCCACTCTTTTAACTAGTCACTAATTACAGCCAAAGGGGGGAATGAAACATGCAGCTCCAAAGCTCAGTGAATTACATAGAGCTATTTATTACATTAAGGAAGGAGAGCTACAGCATATTACAAGTCACTGTAGGGAAGAATAATTGCAGTGGATTTAAAGATGGTGCCCCTTACTTTATCTTCCTTTTAGACATCAACTGATATTGGCAACATCTATGCCAAGGGAGATAAGGGATTTGTTTAGATATTACTACATATGTGCAAATCCAGGCTGTGTCCTAATCACTATGATGTAATAACCACTGTCACAAACTCGGCCTCTTGTTTGGAAGCCCTATTTTGTATGTTGCAATCCAGGAGCTGAGTATTAAGAAACTAAAGCAAAGAGACACCCTGTTTTAACAGCAGATGTCCAGTCCAATTCACAACTAAATTCAAGTTTGCCAGCCCATCCTGCACCAGAAGAGGAAGTTAAACTAAATACTCGCCACCACCAGCGGTGAAAAAAAATTGGTGTGGGTGTAAAAGCTATTGATAGCTCAGCCCAGAAGCAACACACTGTGTCCCCTCTGCAACCCTGAAAATAAAGCACAGGTTTTCAGTCTACCAGCTCCAATTGGATTCAGCTGTCTAATTTACTGTGCCACTCCACGTTCTCACTTCAACAGCTGTAAATTATTCTACTGGTAACTGAGTTCAGGTGCAATCATGGCAATTTAGTACTAGTGTTTAAGAGATGGTGCACAAAGGAAAATAGTGCTTATCCAGATTGGTAAAAAATAGAAAACAGCTTTTTAGGAAATCAAAAACAGCCTTAAAACAGCTAAACATTTGATCATCTCCAGCACAAACTCTGCTGTCCTATTAATTGTAATTATTGGTCATAAGATGAGCATTTCAAGTAAACTGTTGTTTGCCATACCTGTGCAAACAACAGGTATTAGTCTGATTGGCATTTTCAAATTTTTAGTTTGTGTTCTTTATATTAAAAGAAGCCCATTTAAGAATGATTTTTGCATCCATTGTGTATTTCTCCCTGAGAATTTGTCTTTTCTGAGATGGTTTCTCCTCTAAAGTTAAGAGCAAAAACAAACTAAATATATACAGCGTGTCACCTCTGTAGACAGCTATACAAAAAACATCCATTTTTCTTTATTTCCATGTATTTTCAGCTGATGAGGACGCTGACTTTTTTTTAATTAACTAGAAGATTGACGCATCTAGTTAACAATTAAACAGTAACAACAACAATCCGTGTCCAGAAGACCAACTTAAGCTTGCACACATATATCTGTGGAAAGAAAAAGAAGAAACTGTAAAAAGATAAGATTAATTACTTATACTCACATGCAGGAGCCATCCACATCATTAAACACAACCCCAAACATGGAAAACAGCACGCAACAAAAAAAAAGAACTAACCATGACTGTTGATTTGCACACACATATGCAATCACGTTTAGTCCAAGCAATACAAAACGCACCACAACATTCACCTCATTTATTTGTGTGAGCATTTTAAATTGTTAAATTGCATGCAGCCATTATTAAAGCTTGTTGTGGACGGTGTTTTCCACTCTTATATATTTTTTCAGCTGTTTAAAGACATCCGAGTTTCTGTGAGGAGACGGTTTGTTATCAAGCCCAGAGGAAAAAGAAAAGATATTGCCTGATAAAATATGAAGAACTATGGGCCGTATTCATAGTTGTTCAATAAATATCAGATATAAGCTAATTTTGCTTAAAAGAATGCTGTTTTCATTATTCTGAGGTGATGTTGCATATATTTTACTCTCCTGTGTCACAAATATCTGATAAATGTAAATCAAATTCTGCATACATTGTACCAGTCTGCTAGGCAATTGTACATTTATTCATTCATCTTTGGAAGGCTGCCTGAAGCAGGCCTTGACCCTCAATACTAAACAAATATCATGTGCTGTGTACGCACAAAGGAAATATTTGATAAGATTTGGATTTAAAATGAATCAGCTGGAATAATTAAAATATTTTCAACAAACTAATAAAGCTTATAGTTGTTTCACTGGTTTCTATTGTTAATTATATTTAGCAGAGTAAACTGATGTCTAGTGGTAGCATAAAGAAGAACACTTTTATCTGCACTGGTTGACAGATCCAGCAGGAGCAACAGAGATAAGTGAAGGATGAATTCCATATGGAAGGTTGTTCACGCCACCATCGAAAATACAAGTTATTAGGTGGAAATTTTGAAATTATAACCCAAAATTTAGTTATGCCACTTGAACAAGCTTCCTTAATTCCAGGATCAGCATCACAAAGCAACATAATTTTGCTTAACCCATATTGCTCGCAGAGAATCATCTAGACATAGCAGCCAAGATGTTAGCTTGATAAACACTGTGCATACATAACCTAGACAAAATGTGTTCCATTGATCATCTGCTCGCTTTGCAATGCTCCCGTCTCATGTTTTTCCTCCTCTGCAGGGGGCCTGTCGGCATGCTGAGCCTGAGGGCTCAGGGACATTCAGCTGTGTCTAATGTGCTCCAAGTGTTTACACAGAGAAAGGTGAACATTGAGAGTTTCCTGTTGGTCATGACAGTCTCGCATGTTCGTCCTTTTCACAGTGGATGAGAGACAGATGACAGTCAGTGATGTGTCAATCTCTCAGCTATAGCCTCTACATCCCTCTCTCAAAGAGCGAGGAAAACAGGTCGAACCCTTCTGCACATTAATCCAGATGGCTGGCTGCAATTTCAAAAGCCTCATTGTCATTCTCTGACATTTCTCAAGCCCCCCTCTGAGTCTTTGCTTATCTGAGTCATGCTGACTGAAATGAGGATTGGAGCTTTATGGAATTCAGATGGCACACTGGATGATCAGCGCTAACTCTGTCTCTTGATACAGGGAGGATAATTTTTCTGTCCTGATTGTCTTTGAATGCTCAGACAGTGTGTCAATGATGAGCAAATGAGGAGTATAACCCAACACATTAGCTAACATGAGTTCTGCCTAATTTAACATTGATATTTTGAAGATGGTACTAGCAGATAGTATTTGTGGTAAACGGTTAAAGACAGATTAAATAAACTGCAAATATGATGTAAGGTCTGTTAGGAGATGTGCAATTTTGTAGGTTAAGAACAAGCTGTACTGGAGTGTTTAGACTTATTTAGATGGAAAATAAACCTTGGAGTTGGTCATTCACAGCAACAAATCCTCTCTGAGTCATATAAAGGAATGTATAAGTTACTGCTGCATATCAGTTAATCCCCTGTAGCTGGGGATATTAAGAACATGGTTTTTAAAACAAGAGTTTTTAAGACTATATTTGTTGAGCAAAGTAAATATAAGAGTTTCAACATTTCAGTGTTTTATAAATGTAATCCTCATTACTCATGTTTAAAGTGACATTTGATCAAAATGGAAATGAAACATTCCAGCAGGCTTTTTGTCCTACAGGGAAGTGTTACAAGTGATGGTATAGAAACATTTGTATATAATCTTTAAATCCAGTACATGATTTTTAACATAACATCACCCATGATCCTTAAACTGGAGCATTGTTAGGAGCGATCCAGTCCTACATTTGGAAAAATGAAAAACTTCAGTTCAACTGCTTGTTAACGCAAATCTCTGATCAGCCAACCACATGACACCAATTCACAGAATAAAGCCATGTAGACATGGACAAGGTGGCCAGCATCAGAATAGGAAAAAAAATGTGATTTAAGTGTCTTTAAACATGTTGTTGATGCCAGATGGCTTGGTCTGGGTATTACAGAAAGTGCTGATCTACAGGGATTTTCCTGGTTTTGCCGAAAATAGTCCAAAAAGGAAAGAATAGTCAGTAAGCAGCAATTCTTGGGGGCTCAAATATAATCAAATATAATCTAAAACTGGTTCCCGCACATGGTGATGAGGTCACTATACTCAAATGACACACACAGTCACCAGATCTTAATCCACCATTGGGATGTAGTAAGATGATTCACATGATGCAATCAACAAATCTATAGCAACGGTGTAGTTAATACGGACTAAAATCTCTGAGGATTGATTAAATTACCTTGCCATTTAGAATGAAGGCAGTTCTGAGGGAAACAGAGCATGATGTACCTATTAAAGTGGCAATAAGTGCATAAAAATGTAGTAATGGGTGATAATGATAAAAATGTCCGTTTTTAAAAAGAAATTTAAATAATGTAAAACAGACTACAGCTACTTCTACATTTATGGATGACACTGTGGATGTAACTCATATTCTGAATACATAACAGTGTGAAATGTACTGTGTAAACACCAGTTAAAATATGCTACAGAGCTCCTGGATTGTGTTTTTCAAACCACTGTGTTGGTGGATGAGTGGGTTGGTTGGGGTAAGGGTGGATTTTTGCAGATGATTTAGATTAATTTGTAATCAAAAACTAGCTGAGAAAACCAGGTTTCGGACTGGTGGGGGTGGATAAGCACCATCTGTACCACCCCCAAGGGGAGTGACACAAGCCCATGAGAACCACAGGTTAGTCCGCCTGTGATAATACAAAAAAAAAAAAAAAAAAGTAATGCCAGCATGAGACAGTGTAAGCAACAAAGGATACGCTTTACTGTGGCACAAGTGAGACTGTGATCATGTTAAAGGATTGTGACAGATCCCCTCCTGTGTGGCAGACATCTAACTCCCATTAGCCTGAGCTGAAAGAATGCCCTTCAGCTTATTTACGACCAGCAACTGACCAAGGTAAGACACAGTAATGATCTTCTTGTCACTTTTACTAGTTTATGTCAAACAGCTCATGCTTCATCACAGCTGCCACTGATGGCTCAATTCCAGCAGCAAAAATACAATCAGAGCCAACATTGACCAGCTGTCTGCTTGAAAAATATACTGTTTATGAGACAGAGAGAGGCCAATAAGTTCCATGGTTATGGTGAAAAGAAAGTGAGCTAAATTGCTCACAGCGTTTAGGTCAAGTACAGAAAATTTGTCAAGAGAAAAGAACAGCACAGAGTGTCTCTGCTCGTGGACATCCGTGTTCAGTGAATTCAAACAGGTGTACATACGGTAACGCAGCAATACACCTTTTTGCTGTGCATGATTAGCATAGCGCAGTTAACCACATGTCAACCTCAATCAGATTGACTGCTCAGTCAGAACCGAGTTTTCAGGCCTACTGGTGTATGAAATTCATTTGCTCCACACCTCTTCTCAGACTTCATCTTAAATCAGTGGCCATTCAGCTCTGATGGGAGGACTTAAGTCATGTGGCTGCCTGCAGCAAACTCAACTTTTCAGTGGAGAAAGGAATATTGGCAGAAATATTGTACAGTTAGTAAGATCAGATGTGTCTACTGTGTCATCTTTGGAACAGGGAGGCATAATATTGCTGGTATGCATCTGTATGTGTAGCATTAACAGGAAGACGAACATCAAAAAATCTGGCTTTCAGGCACATATTCACATTGTATTCCTGTTAATTAGCATAGAAAAGTGTGTCATGATGTGTTTATTCATTTGAATAATGATCTGTACATGCTGTTGTTCTGGTTCTTAATGAAAGTGTTTTTCCTGTTTCTGTAAAAAAAAATGTTTAATGTCATAAGGTTTAGGTTTGCTTTTATCTAGACAGGCAGACTGATAAGAATTAGGAAGGATTTGTGGCTCTCTAAAGATCCCTCTCAACCCAGATGTAAACAGATAAGCTGTTATGGGCAACAGTTGAGTACCTAGGCCCGGAGAGAAACCAAAATGCAATCATTACAAAGAGAGACCTGCTTTAAAAATTGGTTAACATTGTTTGCATTTAAATTACAGATGGTGACAATGTCAAAGGGTGTCAGTGAGTGTCAAGATGCAAGTTTGGCATTTCTTTTTTAAAGGGAAATGCACCGCAGTTATTTTGCTAAATGGTGATAGCTGAGAAAATGGGATAGCTAATTCTAACCTATGTGGATAAGAAGTTCAAATTAAAGTTAAAGGTTATATTTAAATTATTACATGCTAAACAGCCTTTTCTTTTTCTTTTTTCATTGTAGACATTTTTCAATCTGTAAATGTTTCCATCTTTCCAGAAAACTGATTATTTTGTATGCATGCTTGTTATATATTAGTAATTTTGATCACCATGGTGATCAGCACAAACACAAGCACAAACATGCCTCTTGCTACTCGATGATATAGACGCTTCTTATTACTTTGTGATCGTGATTCAAGCATTCAGTCGTATAATCAGTTTAAAAAGAACTTAGGTTGGCCATGTTACATCAGTGTTACTATACAAGAGGTATAAGTAGACAAATGTCAAACTTGTAATACCTGCTGAAAAATAAAACCTGAAAAGAAAGTCAATTGCTTTATTTAGTTTGAAATGTAATTGCCACCATCTGCATTTTAGTTTATTTTTTAAGTGCATTACAGTGTATTTATTAAAATATTATACTGTTTACTTTGCTGATGATGTCCCTAGCCTCACTTCATTACATTTTTAAATGTCTTTACTTTTGAGCATCATTAAATTTATGTCAATAGCCTGGTTATAAAAAAAAAAATAGACTCAGCGTGGTTTAGTTTTATGACTCTTAAACTGAAACGATTTAATATCACTGAACTGTTTATATGAAGCCTTTCCAATGAGTTCACTAATTCGTGGTAATGTCTAAAAGCTATTTCCCCTTCTACCGAAGGTGTTATTTACTGGTTTTGCTGGAGTTTTTATCTCTTGAATTTTGGATTGATGATACTGTTTTTAATGCAAAGTTAAGAGTCATGTTAACTGTTGATGCCTAGTAAGACTGTGTGTAGTCATTTCTTTTTTTCTACTGCAAATGTTATTCATGTGGTGACTAGTGATGATCAGAAGTTTTGCAATGGAGGCTAAGGGTTTCATTTTACTCACAACTTTGTTTCTCAAAGTTTTTGACCCTATTAATCTCTTTGATTGCTCATTGTGTCCCAAGCTACTTTAAGTAGGATGCTGTCCAATCCCTGTTAATTTTTAAAAACAAAATAAGACCCATTATTACCCACCAGTAAATAATAAAGTTTCTTTTTTTATTGCTAAATATTAGCAAAAGTTTTTGGGATGCAATTAACAAAAAACAAATCTTTTTGATCAGTTTCAGCCTAGTTTCAGAAAATGACATTCGACTGTATCAGCTGTCCTTAAAGTTTCAAATGACCTTTTGATGCCTGCACATGAGGGTGACTGTTCAATCTTACCTCAGCTCAGCCTTTGAAACCTCTGACCTTCAGATCTTAACATATAGGTGAAAGTGCATGGCTGGGATTTCTGGCCCTGTGTTGGTTAGCTTCACTTCATACCTTGCTTTTGATTTTGGTGGTAAATTTTTAGTCATGTGTTGCTGCTCCATTGTGCAGCGTTCCTCAAGGATCCGGATTAAGTCCTCAGCTATTTTCATTGTCTAGTCTCCTATTAAGTCACATTATCAGCAGTTTTAAAATAATTTCTTATCATCTTTTCAGTCAGCTATACCTCTCTTTTAAACCTCAGAAACTGGGTAAGTTATCCATTTTAAATGACTCTCTGAATGCAATCAAAGTTTGGATGGCAAATAACCTTTTGCAGCTTAACACGGACAAGGCAGGGCATCTAATTATTGCTCCTGAGAGGATTATTGCCTGGATCAGACAGTGACTGGGTTCTTTCTCATCCAACATAAAAGCTAACACTGAGAAACTTGGGGTCATTTTTGATCAGTCTTTGAAATTTGATGCTTACATCAAGTCTCTGAACCACTCTTGTTTTTCATTTAAGAATTATTGTTGTCACAAAAGCACAAAAAGCAATGAAGATGCTTCTCCATGCCTTCATCTCCTCTGATTTAGATTATTCTAATGCGTGTTTTCTTGTCTGAGTAAAGAATCTATTAACTGCCTCCAATCTGTCTAAAGCGCTGCTGTAAGGTTCACTCTCATAAATCTTAACACATCACCACACTTTTGCAACAGCTCCTGTCAGCTTTAGACTTCAGTTTAAAATCTTTTCATTCTTATTTTACCTTACTTACTTACTTACCACCTTAAATTTAAGGAGGGAGCCTTACAGCATGAGGTCCTGACCAACATTATTGAACTGCTCCACCTGTATTGTCCAAGCCCCGTCCTTACGTCCTTTAGATAGGGGCGTACCTGTCTAAAAAACTAAGGGGGATTGTTTATTGCAAACTGTACTTTCAAAAATGTGGAACAGATTACTACTGACTCATTTCCCCTTCGATTCTGGCAAAAGCAGCTTAAAACTTTCCTGTTCAGACAGCTATTTGAACAGTTTGTGTTGTTTTGCTCATTCATTTGTGTTCATTTTTCCTTTGGCATGGGCTGATTTTTTTTTATTTATACCACTGTAAAACTTTTTATGACTGATCTTTGTCTTGAAAAGCACTATATAAATGAACCTTACTTATTTCATTATTTACTTACTTACAGTAATTCATCAGGCAATTTCAAACCCTTTCTTATAACAATTTTTTACTAACTTTAGGTTGAACACTAGTTAATCATACTGATGCAGTTTTTTTTTATTTGTAGTAATTTATATGAAGAATTGCCACAAATACAACTCAAAAAAGTATAGAGAATCAGACTGAAAACAACAGTACGCTATTACTGTGTATATGTATATGATCCAGGAAGTCAAGTTGTATTAACAGATAACTAGTTTTAAAATTTGTGGCATATTTAATTTAAAACTTTACTGCCAATCACCATAAGCTCATTAGCAGAAATTCTACATACTGGATTGGCTTTTATGGTGGACTGCCCTGTGTCTTTTTTTGCTAGGAGCCACTACATTGGCAAAACACCCTGCTCCAAAGTCTGTTCATCCAACTATGGTGTAAAGCAAGAAAGTGTCTTGTTATTCAGTTGAACAGCTGCTCAGTTATTGTTGAGTTATTTAAGCTTTCATTGGACTATGTACAGTATTAGAAATGTATTTGAAAATCACAGAATTACTTAAAAGTTGTATATAGCTAACACTACAAGATTATTGTAGGGCAACACACTGTTAAAGTAAATGCATTAAAAAGTATATGACAAAGAAGGCAGGTTTAAAAAACAAAAAGCAGGCTTTAACTTAAGATGGTGCAAAACGAGGTTAGCAAATTAAGCAGAAGCAGGGGAGCAGATGAAGGCTAACAAACTAGGCTAAAGAAATGGCACGAAGAAAACAAGCACAGAACAAACTAAGGGAGAGATATACAAGGCTTTAAATATATACAGAGAACAAAGTGAAAAACAGGAAGCAGGGCAAACAAAAGGGGAAATACACAGAAACAGATGGAAGATAGTTAACTGCATTATTTCTAATGGCCAATAGGATGTAACTCCTTTGGCTGGATGGACCTCTATGAGATGATGAATCTAAAGTACTGCTCATTTAACTTATTTACTTCAGTAAACAAAAGTTTTTAAAAAAAAAAAAAATTGAACATTGCATTCATTTAGTAGATTATAGTTTGATTTGGAGTAAAAATTACAATAAAGCAGCATATGATTTAGGGTATGGATACATTGTTTCCACTGTATGAGTCTGGGTGACAACACACTACTGTTCATATGCAGTCTAAAGAGGATAACCTTTGTATCCAGTCTAAGGAAGGATAATAGGAGACACAGTGAGAAACATAAAGTTGTGAGAAAAATGGGAGCCAAACCTACAACAACAAATAGAAAAAACCCAAACCATGATGCAGCTGCGTATATCAAGCCAGTTTATGAACATTAGACTCTGTGGTCTACATCTTCTTGGGTCATTCTTACGCAGACTGTGACTGCAGTACAGCAAAATATTTGACTGTGATAAATTTGAATACCAATTTGATATTTGCTGAAGGAGTGACCATAATGCTAAATACAATGCTATTGTGAGAGGAAATTTTCCATTTTACTTCTTTATATTTTTCCCATTCACTCTTATCTTAGTGAAACAGTCTGTCTGTAACAGGTTGATGACGTCTGCTTCCACAAATCTTTATCATTCACCTGGACTCACTTGAGTATTCTGTCTGGCTTGCAAGGATCAGAGCTTTCCCTTCCAGGCAATTAGTCAGTCAACGCTCCATCATCCAATCAAAAGGCCTCCTTAATAACCAGTGGGATACTAATTAGAGTGACGTGCACATATCTCCAACGCCAGGTTTTACCCTTCTGGGCAGATTTTCATTAACAGTTAGAACTGAGTGGCTGTCGCAGACCAATATATCATACCTTGAAACTGAAGCAGGTCAGAGGTTAGAAAATCAAACAGGGTTTTGAAGTTACAGAAATGGAAACCTGCGCTATGTGCTGTGATCCTCATACACCATGCCATGATTCAGCCTGTGTCAGAGATGTTTTGCAGAGGGTAAAGATACCGCTGTTCCTCTGACAGATCTGCACAGCCTATAAAAAGCATATTGATTGAATAGAATTGAACCTCCTCAAATCTACATTTTTTTCATCTTCCCAAATGCCCTTGAGGGTCAACACAGTATCTTTGGTAATTGGAAATGCCTGCCGAACTCTCATTGTGAAGAACAAAAACTATTTTGGCCAGGATGGGTAATAAATGGGACTAATGTCTTTGCCGTTCACATGCTGTCTGCAGGGCTGCGATTTGTGTGTACAGCCTAAGGCAGTGGAAATGTTATGTTCTGAGGTCAGCTCTGACAAATCTCTGAACCCTGCCTGCTATAAACGTGGAGGAAAAATGGAACAGCGGGTAGCAAATATAGAAATAGGCACTATGAGAATAACTATATCAATAACATTGACTAGGACACAGTCTCACACAAAACACTCACCTTCAAAAATAACAAATAAGTACCTTTACAATTTGATTTATTATCAGATATCAATTAGTAAACATCACAACAAAGCCAGTAAGCTTGACACTGATTTTTAGATTTTAATACAGAAAAAGTATGAATGAAGCTGATAAACAGTTATACTCATGAGTCTGTGAATCTGTCCCGCATACTTGGTGGGACTACTTAGCAGACATACTGACCTGATTCTGTAGAAGACAAGTAACACACTTTTTTCATGAGTTAGAGGAACACTCGTAAAATCTAGAGTGCTCAATGCCCAGCTGTTTTAGGAGATTACGCAGCCTTTAAAAATTATTCATGACCCATTTTTAAAGATTTATATTTATAATAAAAATGAATGGCCTTGGGCCTTGTGACACTCAGTTCAGGGGCTGGAGACAGAGATAGTTCTCGCTGTTTGTTGAGATCGTCGCATAAACTGTTGACTCAACTCTTTGCTTGTTTTTCAGAATATAGTTTGTAGTGATGGGTTTTATTTAGAGTCTGCCTATCTATTCTGCCTGTGATATAAATGTTTACCACATGCAGTCCTTTCAGACTTTGAAAGTAGCTACGTTGAAAAGAAACCAATTACAAAGGAAAAGGACTGCTGAACAATAAAAACAGAGAGCTTTTTTTCCAGCCATCCTCTGGGTAGGCCTACTTATTATCTTTGTCAGGATTGCTGCTGCAGCAGTGCAAGCAAAGCAGTTCAGACCGCCCCCACCAAGCTGCCTTCACGTCTCCCTAGGCGGCCTCAAATGGAGATGTAACCCCTGCAGCATGTCTTGGTCTGCCCCTTGTCTCCTACCTGGCTGGTCTTCTCCCATTAATTTGTGCTTGAAATGCATCCAAAGGATAGGGCTCAGGGGTCAACCCAACTTTTGGTGTCTCAAGTGCCTCAGATCCAGTTGTTGTTAAGTGTGCATGCAGCTCAAAAATGCTTCTGCTCCACATAGATACTGTTGGCTCTGTCTGGCACAGACCCACCGTTGGAACGAGATAATTCTACTACAACAGCAAAAAGCATTGGACACCAAGCAGAGCTCTTTGTTTGATCTTGTGCACGAGGGAGAGAACTGTGACGAGCGCCGTTCCTTCCGCTCGAACCCCAGTCGCTCTCAGCCAGCTTCCCCCGTAACACTGCTCTTTATTGTGGTTACATGACTATGCATAAGTTCATTAACATATGACGTCTTACACAGGCATACATGTGAACAAAGAGTACCTTGTCTGTATGTACGTATAGGCATGCGCGCGCATATGTGTGTGTGTGTGTGTGTGTGTGTGTGTGTGTGTGTGTGTGTGTGTGTGTGTGTGTGTGAAGATGTGACCCTGTGAACGACTCCCCAAAGCTGGTGCCAGGAGTCCAGTGGTCCACCTAAACAAAGGGCTCTTATACTTAAACAGATACAGAGTAGGTGTCCTCCTATACCATAAACCAGTAAGAGAAGGAATGACCTCTCTCATGACCTTAAGATGTGTGTGTATGCCAGAGTGCTCTGGGAGGCGCACAGAGTCTTTGCAGACTGCTAAGGATCAGACATCCTATCAATATGCAATCGATTATAAAACTCTAAGCATATATGAGTATATATTTCTAAGCATAAATGACAATCAACAATATAAACCTAACAGATACTGTAAAAATAAAGCGAGAAAGTATAAAAGAGACAGATTTTTTAAAACAAATTTCTGGGTGTACGTCACATTAAAGCTGTATTTGCTTTAACTAAACTAACTAAAAGTGTGTGAATTAATGTTTTATACTTGAAATTGATTGGGCACACTGGACTTCACTGAGAGGTCAAGAATGCAGGCAAATAACTATAATTTGGTATCTTAATCAAAAAAATAATTATGTGCTTTATTATATTTTTAGCTTTGAAAATTCACAGATAAAAACAGTAATTGTATTTCAGTAATAAATATATTGTTTCAGTTAAATAGTTTGCACATACTGGTAGATCAACCATTACAGTAACATAAAAATGATTGCAATAATTACCAATACTTTTCATTTAGGGCAGCTGTGGCATAAACCTACCATTGGGTTGGTTTATGCCAAATCTGGGCTAATTAATTTGTTAAGCACTTTATGTCTAGTCATATTGCGCATAATGCATTTTAGAGCGAAGATTCAGAATATAATGCATCACCTCTGCAGAAGCAGTTGTGCTGTGCATGCTTTCTGCATCACTAAAAGCCTCTCGATCACACATTAGCAGCTGACATTGATTTCTCTCATGAGCTGCACTGCAGGCAGCCTACAGAGAAATGTAAAGCACATTTACGTGTACTTTACATTTAGATCAAATCATTCATGCAGACAGTATATCATGTTTATGTTTCAGGTTTCTGCTGTATCACATTCTCCTTATACTCTACACTCATGTCTAAAAGGGGAACTTGGGGCTTAGTAAGCCCAAATAATCAAGGTGTCATGTTGAATATTAAATTAATTAACTTGTTCCTCATTTTCTTACTATGTAGTATCACGATATAATCCGAGGGCTTAATAAAAGAGAGTTGTTTTAAAAGGAACTTGGGTGGGAAATAGTTAGCTACAAAATAGGGGACAAATCAAGTCTTAATAATATTACTGAACACAATAAATGTAAAATATTAACCAAGTTGAGCAAATACAATCACATAGAAATTAAAACAGATTCATTCATTTAGATGAGTGTCATTTCTGGTTATAATTAACAGTTTAAGTTGAAATTTAACCTTCGCTTCACTTTATGTCTCTTTTGTTTGTTAACAATTACAATGGGAGATCAGGTGAAAATGGCATGTAGGTCACACAGTGCAAAGCAAGGTCACAGAGCTATGCCGAATCAATCAGGCAGATTAATGAAGCAAAGCCTGCTGACAAGACAGATTCAAACATCTTGTGGTCACTGTGCTGCAATCACCAATGAAACAAATCCTGTCACTGGCAATATAATTATGCTATACTGCTTCATTAAGTGGAAAAAAAATGGTTTATCACTTTTCATAGTCTGTTAAAAAAAAGATTACATATCTAGCTTTGAGCTGTCCCTGAACTCTTAAAAAACCTTTGTGATTTTTTTAAGTGGTTGAATAACAAGCAATGTATCCTCGAAATTATGTTTATATAGATATTACAAATCTGTTTTATCAGTTCAGTTACAGGCTGCTTCAATTACAATTAGGGAAAAGACATTTCCATGTACTTTTGTACAGGATGTAGAAAGTTGTTTAGGGATTCATGTATGATGGGCAAGGGATTTGATCTGCACTCTGTTCCCTGTCTGTGCTTCTATAATTTTTATACTATTGTTAAGCCACTGTTGACTTCCTTAAACCAGGCCAAAAATGTATTCATAAGCCAAAAGCTGTGTGTTTTTGTAAATTAATAAAGTTTTATGTCATGTTCCTCAACAAAACATAATGTAGAGGTCTCACAAACTTTCCAGATAATTTAATTGAAATGTTTCCTCAGTGTACGGATAAAAAATGACCTCAGTCAGTATTACATTTTCTCTAAACAGAGTACAAAGCATTCTGAAAATTTTCTAAGAGAAAGAAAACTGTAATATAAAAGATGAAAATGCACTGAGGGTCCCATTGAATAAAATGAGTATAGCCCCAGAAAATAAGTTGACCAATGTCTTTTGTTCTACACAGATATCTAATAGAGAGTATGATACAGCAAACTATAATCAGATTTACTCTGTCTGTCAGAAATGAACACATTTTTCAAACTGATGTGCGAGTTGAACTACTCGATTGCGGCATCTTCCTGTATGGCAAATCTCCCAGTGGCAGATTTTTTGTTGACAATTATTTGTTGTTGACATGTTGTTTGTTCACTCACAGAGCTTATGTGGCCCTGGGGTAGTAATCCAAAACCACGTGAAAGTGGTAGGAATAAATTGTGATGGGTGAGGAATTATGGAGTCTTTGGCAAAATAGTGTTGAATTTTACACTTAGAGACTAAATTAACACCTTTGCTGTGTGTGCAAATCAAGTTGTGAGCTGGTGCGACAGAGCATCACACATACAATGAAGATTACTAAGAATGGAAAAAAACAAAGACTTCTCCCTCTAGAGAGAGTGGAAAATTATTTTTTTCCATATCTATTATACAAGTAATCTTTCCAGCTTAATTTCATTAAAAAATATAAAGAAGATACTAAATACATACAGCCTGAATAAGGTAGGATGTTTCATCATGAGAAAATGAGTAATTACTGATCATTGCATGCTGCAAAAAAAAAGCTCTTGTCTGGCTTTTCCAGGAAAACAGCCCTTGAAGTGCTAAAAAATGACCCACCTTATTTTGGTAATTGTCATTATAGAGTATAACTTTTTGTTTCATTTTTTTATTTAATTAATATACAACACTATTTTCTTCTTTGTTGCAGCCCAATGTGCTGTTGCCTCACAGCAAGAATGTCATGGGTTCAAACTCCTGACTCTAAACTCTGTGTGGAGCTGAACCTCCTTGTGCCTTTGTCGGTTCTCTCCAGGTACACTGACTTCCTAATCACTAAACATGCATGTTAGTTGATAAGTGTAAGTGTGAATGTTCTCCAAAAGCATTGGAGCAGCAAGGCAACAGCATTTAATTTCTTTGTGTTTTGCACTGAACACATTTCAGCATGAGACCAAAAGATGAACATGAGAAGAAACATTTCATGACTCATCTAAGCGACTTCTTCGGTCTCAGCTGACTGACCACTGGCTAAGTAGTGGATGGCACAACACAGATGAGCTGCCTCATCAGAGCAGGACCCCAAAGTATATTTACCCCTATAGGCCAGTGACCACTCTTTCAATGATGTTAACGTGCACATCTTGGATAGTGAGTAATGCTGGTTTGACCAGAGAGGGTTATTGCTTAGCCATGTCTAGTCTCAGTTTAAGCCTTAGTTTTCACCTGTGAAGACTCATTTGAAGTTAAGAAGGGCAGACCAACATGAAAACCAGAGAGCTGGTTATTGTAGAAAACCATGCCATTCTGGAAAAGTCCATCAGAGGTGTTTCAGAAACATTTTACACAACCAGTACCAAAATTTGGAATGTCAGGTAAAGCAATAAGTATTTAATTATCCAACAAAAACAAAAAAGAAAACCTGTAAAATAACAGTCTATGACATATCACAGAGTCCAAAGAAATATCACAATGCAATGTTTGAAGGAGATTTAGAGAACAATGATATAGAGCCCATGGTCTCGGTCGTTGTGTCCTTGGTCAAGACACTTCACCTACTGGTGATGGCCAGAGGGGCCGATGGTGCGATATGGCAGCCTCGCCTCTGTCAGTCTGTCCCAGGGCATGCAATCCATTATTATTTAAACCAACTGTTAACTGTATATTTCTGTACATTTAAGTATTATTATTCATATTGCCACATTCATTGACCTTGTTTATAGGTAATTTCATTGTTTAATCACATTAAAATGTTCCTAATTTAATGTTTAAAAGCACTTGAAAAAGGCAAAATCCCATGTAAAATTAGGGCAACAAACTGTATTGTCATTACTGAAAATAACCGTTTTTATGAGAAAGTTATTTTCTGTTATTTGATGGTATTATTTTGGCGCCCCAGCTGCCGGAATATTACTGTTTTTCTAGGACTTTTTTTTTAACAGTGCAGTTTATGTAGAAATGCATCCAAACTCATTCGGAAGAACTTAATTCTGCAGAAAGACAATGATCCAAAAAACATAGCCAGCTCAACAAAGGAATTAACTTTAATTTAGTTGAAAACATTTTTTCCAGTACTTAAAGTTACTTGAAAAAATGGGTGATTCAAAAAGCATGTCTGGGAGTGAATATCAGGGAATCAATGGTGAAAATGTTCACATATGTCTATTTTAAACTTGATCATCAAACAAATGAACTGCCTTTGCTATGTTTTAGGTTATTGTATGCATTAGCTCTCCCACCCATCTACCCTATGACCCCAAATTGGGGTACAATTTTGATGTGAATAATCCCCACCACCACTGCAAACAAGTAGGTTTTTATATGTTTAAAATTAAATCTCTTACCTATTTTTTTTCACTTACATTAAATTATTTACAAAAAGCTTTGGCTGATAGTACATCCCTTTAAAATTGTTAAATAGTTTGTTCAAATTCAGAAATAACAATAAAATCCCTCCTTTTCCGTCATCCCAAAACCGACTGAAACATCTTCAAGCTGCTTTGTCAAAGAATTATTTCTCATTTTTACTTATCTGAATCTTATTTTGGCTGCTTCCATACTTTTCACAGCAGCAGCTGTTCCAGCTTAATCTCGTCATATTCCTTAACAATTATAATGACTGTTGCGATGTACATTTAAACCTGAGAAAACATATTATATTACTGCATTGGACTGTTACACATCTGTGTGCCATTTATTATTTCGCCGGCTTAAGTTTTAATAAACCAGTAAAACCTCAAGTCTTTTCAAAGCGTAGGTGGAACGAGAGCCCACTTGCAGATAATTGAATATAAAATAATGATCTCTCATGTTTTTGTCAAGGTAGGAGCTCTCAGCTTGGTGTCCTCATCAAAGCCTTGTCTTTCAGGCATTGGGGGAAGTTCCATCTTAAAAAGCTTTTTTATTCTCAGAAACTTACAGCCCCTCACTCAGAATCAGCGCATTATTCACAATTTGCCACACTGCTTAAGGAGTTAAGTTGGTTCTACAATTCAGTCCTCTATAATTTTTTTCCTATCATTTATTTAACAGTATCACTATATCTGCCAAGCTACTATCTAATCTGTCATGGTAAATACTCACTGCTTCGAACATGCCGCAAAATAATACATACACTACAAAATCTGCTATTGATTTTTATCAGTTTATTTAAATTCAGTTGTGTAAGCTTTGAACTGGAGTTGCACCATTTCCAATCAGTTGATGATAAAATCAGCATGGCCAAGAATGAGTTTCAGATATAAGCTAAATCAAGTGCTGATTTGCATTAAATGTATATTCTCTTATGTTCTAAAATTAAATATTTTATCTGACACACTAACAGATCTTTTTTCATATCCATTTATATGATTAGTTTGTTCAAATTAAACACACATTATGCCTAACAAATGCACAGAGAAATGTTTGTTTGTCCTGATACATTGTGTAATTAATTCATTTTGCCCAATTGCAAATGATGTAATTATGTGATGGGTCATTCCATTCATGGTGGCAAATTACCGATCTGGTTCATAAATTTCACCGGAACAGGCATTCTTCTAATATGTCGAGTCTGTAGAGCAAAGTAGAGCACGCAGTCTGCTGAGAGTTGAATCTCTGAGAGACCTTAATAGAGGCTGCTGTGAACTTTCATGTTATACTCTTAAATAATTCTCTTTCATGAACACAAAACAGAACAAACTGAGTTAGCTCTTTACATAGTGTTGTGTTTTGTTTGTTCTTCAAAGTACTGATTCAAATTTAAACTGTAAGAAAATAAGGTGGTTGCTAAATATTGTAATATGTTATTCTAAGAATTTCATCACTGACTTTACAGTTTTCTTTCCAGCTGTTATTGACCTTCAAACAAGTAAATGATGGGAAGTGAGTAAAAATTTGATGCTTGTACTTACCTTTACCTGGTACTTTACAATATAGGCGTTTTCATAACTTTTTATAGAATATTTGATGGTGTTTTGAACCATTTGTGTTATGCCAATTATTTCTAAAACATAGTGCAACAGCTTCTTTGATAATGTGTTAATACGTAGCAATAGCAACTCATTAGTGTGCACTGTGCCATGCCGGTCCTTCTGCACATGCTTTACAAAGGTTTGTTGGCTAAGCTGTCTGAGAAATGCATTGCCAGGGATTCCCTTCTCAGTGGTTTAGATCAGGAATGGGAGAGAGCATGGGGCTTATCATGGGGCTTTTACAGTAGGGAAATAATGGTGAAACTAAAATTTAAAAAAACCCTTCCTTTTATTGCAAAATGAAAGCAAACTACAGCTGTTGGTGTTTTTCGTAGTCAGCTGTTAAAACCTAATTTAAATATTTACTGTAAAATTGCTATGCAAATGTGAAAAGTGATTAAACCACCAGCAAGTTAAAACAAATGTCGTTAAGGTGTTTGTTTAATTACGTATATTTGACCACACTCTTATACTGGACAGTGGTGATGTGTACATATTTTCTTGTAAAGTGACATAATGGCAAAAAATAAGAAATTTAAAGTTAGTAGGAACATTTGTGAATTGCAGGTTTTAGCTCTGTTGTGAAAACTGATGTTAGGTTAAGTTGCACCAAATTAAAACAATAACATTTCAAAAAAAGTGGTTTGTCTGTCAAAGACATTTCCTATTTTCCTTAACACTTTACATAAAAATAAGTGATGGTGCATAGTGAAAGTATGGTATTTGGACTGCTATTTGAAATGCAGTCAATTTGAAAAAAATATCTTGGCTCACTGGAGCAATATTGCATAGTGGCAGCTCCAGCAGACAGTGAGAGCTAACTCTAAAAAAGCTGAAATTCAGTTCAGTGTGAAATCCACAAAGCACATGTTTACCAGCCCAGCCAGTCTGCGATTGCTTTTTACCAGAGGATACCACGGGGATAGGAGCTGGAAAAGATTTAATTGGCAAGTCAAACTTTTTCATGGTTGCTCAGTTGCTCTTCTGTAGGAGTGGGCTGGAATTAAACTTTTTAAATTTGTGAGTTCTTGTATGACTCTAACAACAGAGCTTAATTTGAGCAAACATGGTAAGCTTGGCCTTGGGACTTTGAGTTAAACTTCATGGGACACTCTTCTCTCTGGCAATGATGCTGTAGGAGCACACGGAGAAGACAAGTTTAATTTTATATGGAAAATAAGGAATGTATTTTAGTACCTTTGAGGTAGAAAGCAGCAGACGCTTCAGAGCCTGAACTGACTGTACAAAAAATAATGCTTACTTTCTCTCTCTCTCTGCTAGAACTGCTGCTAGAAGAATCTTCCTTATGGCTTTTACCTGCAAAAGTTACAGCCTCATCATATCCTGTCATGTGTAAACATGATACAGATGAAAACTGGAGTGGTGCAATATGAATTTAGTTCCCTCGATATTCCAAGCTGAAAGATTTCAGTGTCTCGGTGTGGAGAGTGTGATAAATCCACAGAGGGCTCACATTTGCCATGAAATCATTCTCACACTGAACACTGGCAATCAAGTCTCAATCAGCTGCAGTGGCACATGATGAAACCTATCCATGAATGTGACCCTCCAGTGTGAAAGACAGTCAGATGGTTTAATTCAGCAATCACCACCCAGCCCAAATAACTGATTAGATCCATTTTGTCTTCACTCCTGTAAAAATTTTCAGTTCTGTACAGCAGATTTCATGCACTTCAGCTCTCATTCAAGACAAGAAACCCATTATTTCTTTGGTTTACGACAAGCAGGTGTGAATGAGCAGAACAACCTCTGATTTCTTGTAAACAAATTCTCATCAGTTCATAAAAAGACTGCCCCGTTGACTCTTAAGTTTTGACGGCCATATGCAATAGCCAATCAAAGCCCGACTTTATTGGCTGTTGCTAGGATACCAAACTTTCCATATGTGAATTACCCTGGACATGATGAGATTTGTGCAGGCTTGCCACTTGAATTCATTGCATCATTCCACACACTATGCACTTCAAAAATACTTGGAATGCATAAGAGCAGGAAATCTAATGAGAAAAGCTGAAGAGACTAGCGGAGGGACCACAGACAGCAGCTTGGAAGGAGATTGGATGCCTGCAGGAGGGCTGATACTGAAAGTTCTCACATATACTGTTGATGAGAAGGACATGTTTTCTTTGGTCAACAGCAGCTTATATTGTGGAGGTAATCTCTTTTTTCATGTTTCTGCCGGGATGTTTTACCATCACAGAGCTGGAGCATGGCAGATGTGAAGCTTAGAATATTCACAGGATCCTGAATATTCCAGCATTTACGATAAACTCATTTTCTTCCCTCCACTTTCACCTCTGAAAGTGTTAAGGAGAATGTATTTCCATGTGTATCATGTTGAAATCAACAGCAGCAAAGCCAATTTGTGTACTGAGTCATTTCTTTCTGTCGTGTAAGGAAAAAAATATTGATTAATGATGAAAATTCAGTAGCATAAGCTGCAAAAAGCATTATAACCTTTTAACAAAATCTGAAATCCACCAAGACCTGATGAATAAATGTGGTCAAAAAAATACTAAACAAAAGGAGAAAAAACTTATGTAAGGCATCCTTGACTTTATATATATATATATATATATATATATATATATATATATATATATATATATAACAAAATCTGAAGAAACTCTTGGGACAACTCCCCAAATGTCTATGAATAAGACAACAAACTTACAATAGTGACTGCACAAAGTACAGTGAACACAAACTAAGCTATATGTGTAATGCACAAGAAGTACAGCCTTATGTTGTGCAGCTGACGCTGTGCTGTAGTGTCTAATTGAACCAACCTACTGGGAACCAGGTAACAGCCCCTCTCTCCAGCTGGGAGTGACATGTTAACAGGGAGTATTCCTCATTTGGGAATATTAATGGATCATTAAACATTAATAGGTCCCTCAGATCAGTATTTGCACTTTGCCGTACTCCCCCCTTTAACTGGCACATATGTGACATAGAGAGCTATGATAAGTATTCATGCCACATCACGCTGGAGCAACAGACATCAGATGGAGAGCAAATAGTGATTACCAGGTAGTGCAATCTCATGCAAACAAACCAAGCAAGATGAATTCATACTAAGTTGTCAAAACATGTCAAATTTCACCATGAGCCTAAGGGGAAAGGGTGGGTGCAAAAAAGCATTAGCAATGGAGTAATTGGCATTAAATTGTCCAAAACACGTAATGATGTGGGAGTAAAATGCATGCTGGCACATATAATAATCCCCTTGTAATGAGAATTCACTAGATATCACTGGCTTTGTTCATGCCCCAGCATCTCTGAAAGAGCTTAGCCACTAGAACAGTAACAATAAGCTGTGGAGTAGGAGATGGCATGAAATACAGCTCAGAGCAAAGTGAAATTGCACACAAAATGAAATAATTTACTTAATCAAAAGAAAGGTGGTATTAGAGACTTTAAAGTGACTTGTCCATTTCTCTGCTTTCTGAAGATTAAATCGAGACATTTAGCAGATAACTCGGTCATCTTTCAATGAGGGTGCACTTTAAGTGGTGTGCAAGTGACAAGAATCAGGTTTGAGCTTTTTTTGTTGTTAAAGATTAGGATGAAGACAAAGTAAGCCTTGCAAATCCCAGGCTCAGATACCACAAGGACAAAATGACGAATGATGACAGCAAATAAACCTGTGACAAACCAGAATGCTTAGAGTCCAGCTTGTCATTCACAGTAGCTTAGAGAGGAAAGTTTTGATTTGGTGGAGAAAATAATGATGTGACTTACTTAAAAGGGCCAATACATCTATGTAGAAATACTGTCATACTGTCATATGAAAAAAAATTTTTTTTCATGACCTCTTGCAGTCCTGTGAAAAACAAGGTACACCTGTATTGGGTCCAGTTTAATCCAGTGGCACAGCCAAAGGGTTTAGTTTCTCTAAAGGGTCATTGTACATTTTCAAGGGGTCATAAGATGATATAACTGATAAGAAAAATTACAATAAAGTTCTGCTATACACCATTTGTATTCTGTGTGTGGACTAATGAGTTATTTATTTATTTACAGTGTTACCTCTTTGCACAATAGAAATTTAAAGGTGAAATCACATGGAGGAAATCATGAAACCATAAAGACATCCTAAACATCACAAGGAGTCCCCGACAACCCTTAGCTGTGAAGCTGTGAAGTATGGGTATAACTCGAATTAATAAAGTTTGTTTATTGTATTAAAAATGCTTGATTATAATAGTAGAATAGAAAAAAATAAAATGGAATTACTCAACTAATGTACCACATAACTCAGTAAATGTGCTTGCTTTTGACCACTTCACTTCCAGTTTTTGTTTTTGCAAAAACAAACTTTTATGTATGCTTCAGGATTTTTTGAATAAGTAAATGTGGCAGAGGTGGCTACACATATTCTGTGGACACATATTCGTTCTAATTCCAGAGAATAACTGGCCTCTGCGAGAATAACTCATTCAGCTTTAAATTTCATCAAACCCATCTGCATAATGGTTGGGTATTAATTTGAATTTGAATTTAAAGTGGATCTATTAAGTAGCCACAAATGAATAACAGCAGCTTAAGGAGATGATAACGACTTCTGATAAATGCACCAGATGGACAGATCTGTCTTTAAAATAAAAAGGAACAGATAAAAAAGATTTGTGGACCCAACTTTAGGAGGTTAGAATTATACAAATTTTTGCCTAATTAAAAGAAAATCCATCCAAGACATAAAACGAAGACAAAAATTCAGTCCATCAATCCTTTTCTGGAGGTTCTGGGAACACTGCCTGAATAACAAATATATAATAAATCTAGACTTTGATAGCTTGAAGCTCTATATGACAAAGAAAAAGCTGTATGGGATTCTTGAAATTCTGCCTTGAAATAATTTATATAGCACGCATGTCAATGCATCCTGGATCACAGCACAATATGCAATAGGCATAACCTATTGATAAGAATCCAGCTATTTGCATATTCTTATCCCCTATTACTGAACAAATACATAAAACACATGCTAAAGCACAAATACAATTGTCACCTAATAATAAGCAAGATTATAATCCACTTGATGAGTACTTTTACATAATTCATTTGCATATTTAACAATTAATTCAAGAACAAAAAAGACTGCAACAACAAACAATTGTCCTATTGTTGTCAAAATGTTGCTTTAAAGCATTTTCTAATCTGCCAGGTGTAATTCTGTTAGACAATAATTAATGCTTTTATAAATGTATATTCAAAGCCATATGATTGCATTCTAAGTCTGTTTATGTGAACTCCTCTTCGCGTGGTTAAACTCCCACAAGCAAATAATTAGAAAATCCAGGCCATGTTAGTGAAAATCTAAGGGCCATTCTACAGCTTCAGGACATTTTCTGTCTCCCCCATAACTCTGAAAAATTATCTGTGCACAAAATACTAAGATAAATTGCACTTATCGTAGGACAAGATGGAACAAGATGGAAACCTAGTTGCTGAAAACGTGGTTACAAAATACCATTTCAAATGAATACATTTTTTAAAAAATTTTAAAAAAGTGCAATTTTTCTCGTTCCAAATTCTTGACTAAATGCATTTCAAATTAGAATACGTTATGAATCTACTTTTTGGTTGATTTTGTTATTATATATGGATGTATGTATATGAAGCAAGCAACCATTACAAACACATGTTGAGAACATATGAAATATTATTAATCATTTTATATTATTATGTATTATACAGTGTTGGGAAGGTTACTTTTAAAATGTATTCCATTACAGATTACAGAATACATGCCCCAAAATGTATTCTGTAACGTATTCCGTTACGTTACTCAATGAGAGTAACGTATTCTGAATACTTTGGATTACTTAATATTGTAGCGGGCCAGGGCTGTTCGGGGTTGTTCTGACATTTATGTTCTGTTTTGCAGTTCTGTTTGTTTATGTTGTCATGGTGATGAGTGACGCGCTCTCTCGGCGACTGTGTTTTCCGGTGAGAGAGCGCCTTTTTTTGTGGTTGTGTTGTTGTTGCCGCGCTGAGGAGGGAGGTAGTGACAGTGTTCTCGGCAGAGAATAATAAACGGGTGCTCCCAAAGAAACCTCTGTCTCCTCCGTGACTGAGCTCGCCACATTGGTGTCAGAAGTGGGATGCTCACCCTCGCCGGAATGGAGGGAGACATTCGGAGGCTAGAGCAAGCTATCGAGGAGAACATTACTCGCCTGGGAGGCTGGCGATTGAGGAGAGAGGAAGCTAGCGGCCATGCAAGTCCCCCGACGGGTCCCGACGGCGCGAGTGCCGCCGCCACCGCGACCGATGCTAGGGCAATGCTTGATGGGCTGCCTCCGTCGGCCGACACACCGGGCCCCCGACAGCGAGCAGTGACGCCTGCAACGCCAGCTAAGGTACCGAAATATAACGGGCTAACCCCGCTAGAGCCCTACCTCTCACAAGTACGGCTAGCCGCGAGACATAATGGCTGGAGTGACGGCGAGGCTGCTACACACTTAGCGCTAGCATTGGAAGGAGATGCATTGCAGGTACTCCTTGACCTAGCCGCGTCAGAGCAGCATGAGCTCCAGGCCCTCACCATAGCACTCGAGAGGCGATTTGGGCAGCGGCACTCCACTGATCAGAGCAGGGAGCAGCTGACCAACCGGAGCCGTAGGCCGGGGGAGAGCCTGGGCACCTTTGCAGCGGATGTGTTGCTGTATGCTCGTCGTGGCTACCCAGAGTTCCCAGCAGCAGCCCGTGAGGAGCTTAGCCTGCATGCTTTCCTGCGTGGACTTTTTCCAGAGCGACTGCGCCAACACGTCCGCCTGGCCATGCCTCAGACTCTCAGTGAGGCGCTCCTTCAGGCTGAAAGGGCCGAGCTGGTGCTCACCTCGCCACCTAACCAGCAGGTGCGCCCCCCAAACTACCCTCAAATCAGAGCCGCAGACTGCGACGGGGAGGGGGCGGTCGCGGAGATATGCCAGCTGCAGCCCTCGGTGCCTCGGAGGCGTCGTCGTCGTCCCACCGACCGCTGTTACCGGTGCGATGAGCCTGGCCACGTGGCGCGTGACTGCCCAGCACCTGCCCCGACGGCCAGAACTACGAAGCCACAGGGAAACGGGGTGGGAGCGGTGTAGTGAGGGGACCACCGCCCCAGTTTCCTGCCCCCCTCCAAGGACGATGCACGGTGGTGGGCCGGGTTGGGCACCTCAAGGGACTCTACCTGAGCTGCTGCGTTGAGGGCCAGCCATGCCGGGCCCTGGTGGACACGGGGTCTACCATCTCCCTGATACGACCTGGCGTGCTTCCTGGAACGTCCGGGTCGTTGGTCGAGGGTTGGTCGCCCACCGACACCCAGCTGATGACAGTGACGGGGGAGAGAGCTGATATGCGGGGGAAGAAACCGTTGCAGATCCGAGTGAAGGATCTGGAGCTGATTCACGACTTCTGGCTTGCGGACATCCAAGACCAGTGCATCATCGGCCTTGATCTGCTGACCCGCTGGGGGGCCTGCGTCGACACCGCAAAGCGGGCTATCACTCTTGGCACAGAGACTCTCGCCCTCCAGTGCGGTCAAAAGCAGGGAGCGGAGGGGGTCAGAGCCAGACGAGACAGGCGTCAGGCAGCTGCCGCTCAGCAGATTTCGGGTGCCGGTGGCTCCGGGTCATCTGTACTTACCTCAGCCCCGGGCCCTCAGCCCAACAAATCTCCCTCGACCGAGACAACCGAGGCTGTTGGTGACCTGTGGCAGCGCAGCAGCGTAGGTCTCAACGGTGATCAGCGCCAGCGGTTGAGGTGCCTCCTGGACGAGAATGCGGACATCTTCGCCGCCAGCGACAAAGACTGCAGGCAGACAGGGCTGGTCCAGCACACCATCGACACCGGCTCTGCCCAACCCATCCGTCTGCGCCCACATCGGCTGCCCCTCTCAAAACGGCAGGTGGCGGAGGAAAAGATCCGTGAGATGGCTGCGGCTGGGGTGATCGAGCCGTCCAACAGCCCATGGGCGGCACCCGTGGTCCTGGTGGGGAAGAAGGATGGCAGCCCGAGGTTCTGCGTGGACTTTCGCCGTCTCAACGCAGTCACCAAGAAGGACTCGTACCCGCTTCCACGGATCGACGAGGCCCTAGATTACGTCAGCGGCTCTAGCTGGTTCAGCTCCCTCGACCTACGCAGCGGTTACTGGCAGGTGGAGCTAGCCCCCGAAGCAAGGCCTAAGACTGCATTCACCATTGGACAGGGGCTGTGGCAGTTCAGGGTCATGCCCTTTGGGCTCTGCAATGCGCCAGCGACGTTTGAGAGGCTGATGGAGAGGGTGCTCGTGAACATCCCTCGTAGCCGCTGTGTTGTGTACCTGGATGACCTGTTGGTACACGGTGGCGACTTCGACAGTGCACTGTCCCACCTGAGCGAGGTCTTCGGTGCCATCCGTCAAGCTGGGCTGCGGCTCAACCCTGCGAAGTGCCGGCTGTTGACAAGAGAGACTACGTTCTTAGGCCATGTGATCAGCGCTCAGGGTATCGCCACCGACCCCGCAAAGGTGGCTGCGGTCCGGGATTGGCCGACTCCCTCGAACGTCAAAGAACTGCGGAGCTTCCTGGGCCTAGCCTCCTACTACCGTCGGTTCATTAAGGGGTTCGCGACGACAGCCAGCCCCCTCCACCGCTTAACCGACAAGGGCCAGCCGTTTGGCTGGGGTGATACCTGCGCTGCGGCCTTCGCACGGTTGAAGGAGGCCCTCACCAGAGCCCCAGTCCTGGCCTAGCCCGACGCCCGGCAACCCTTCATTGTGGACACTGACGCTAGCAATGTAGGAGTTGGGGCGGTCCTTTCCCAGCAGGACGATGCTGGAGAACGAGTGGTGGCATACTTCA
Source organism: Pelmatolapia mariae (assembly GCF_036321145.2). Taxonomy (NCBI): domain Eukaryota; kingdom Metazoa; phylum Chordata; class Actinopteri; order Cichliformes; family Cichlidae; genus Pelmatolapia; species Pelmatolapia mariae. Next base: position 20,743,303 of record NC_086228.1, read on the forward strand.
GCCGAGCTCTGGGGCGAGCTGAGAGGAACTACTGTGTGACCCGGCGGGAGCTGCTGGCTGTGGTGCTAGCGGTGCGGCACTTCCGGCCATATCTGCACGGCTGCCGGTTCCTCCTGCGCACCGACCATGCATCTCTGACTTGGCTCCTGAACTTCAAACACTCGGAGGGTCAGGTGGCCCGCTGGCTGGAGGTCCTTCAGGGTTACGACTTTGAGATCCAGCATCGGGCAGGTCGACAGCATGGCAACGCTGATGCCCTCTCCAGAAGGCCCTGCATGGCCATCGAGTGTCGCTACTGTCTGCGACAGGAGGAACGGGCCCAGGAGGCGCTGGGGGTGGCTGCTGCTCAGGCCACGGCCAGCGGAGGGGGATGGCTCCCATTGACCCCGCAGCAGCTGAAGCGGGAGCAGGAGGCCGATGCAACATTGGTTCAGGTGTGGGCCTGGCTGGAGGTGGCGCAACGCCCCGACTGGACGGGGGTGTCGGGGCAAGAGCCCGAAGTGAAGGCCTACTACTCCCAGTACAACAACCTGGAGACCCACGACGGCCTCCTGTACCGGAGATGGCGGGCCCCCGGGCAGGGCAGAGATCTCCTGCAGCTGTTGGTGCCTCGGTCGCTGCGGTCGCAGGTGCTCGAGCTCGTCCACGGCTCGGTGGGGGCCGGCCACTATGGGAACGCCAAAACTCTCCGCCATCTCAGAGGACGGTTCTACTGGCCTGGCTGTCGACGGGATGTGGAACTTCATGTGCACTGCTGTGACACCTGCACGGCACAGAAGGGCCCAACTCAACGCTCCACTGCCCCCCTTCAACAGTACCTGGTGGGGGCCCCGATGGAGCGAGTGGGAGTGGACGTCCTAGGGCCTTTCCCTGTTACGGAGTCAGGGAACCGGTACGTGTTGGTGGCCATGGATTATTTCACAAAGTGGCCGGAGGCCTACGCTGTGCCGGACCAGAGTGCATCGACGACGGCGGAGAAGCTGGTGGAGGAGATGTTCACCCGTTTTGGGGTCCCGGCTGAGCTCCACAGTGACCAGGGGCGTAACTTCGAATCGAAGGTCTTCGGGGAGATCTGTCGGCGGCTGGGGGTGGAGAAGACGAGGACCACACCGCTTCACCCGCAAAGCGACGGCTTGGTCGAGCGCTTTAACCGCACGCTGGCCACCCAGCTCGCCATTCTCACCAGCCGCCACCAGCGGGATTGGGACCGACATCTGCCCCTGGTCCTTTGGTCGTATCGGACCGCGGTTCAGGAGTCCAGCCAGTGCACGCCTGCCGCTTTGATGTTTGGGCGGGAGCTCCGGACGCCTGTGGATCTGGTGTTTGGGTCCCCCCCTGAGCCGGAGATTGATGGTGGGCCGGAGATGGACTACTACAGGAGGCTGAGGGAGCGGCTGCAGGTGGTTCACGACTACACCCGCCAGGCCCAGGCCAGCGCCGGAGTACGGCAGAAAAGAGCCTACAACACCAAGTGCCGGGGGGAGGCTTTTGTGCCTGGCGACAAGGTTTGGGTGTACTGCCCGGTTCGCAAGAGAGGAGTGTCCCCCAAACTCTGCAGTCACTGGCAAGGGCCGGCGGAGGTCGTGGAGCGGCTAACAGAAGTGGTGTACCGTGTTCGCATGCCGGGCCCGGGGCGCCTGGTGGTGTTGCACCAGGACAGACTCTCGCCGTACCGACCGCTCGCTCCGGCAGATGCCGGGGCAGGGGATGCTGGCGGCACCCCATGTTCTGATCCGAGTGACTTTTCCCCCACCTGTCGAGACCGGCCGGTGCGCCGGAAGAAGGCACCTGGACGTTTGCAGGACTTTGTGTGGGGTAATGGGGTTGTCGGGGACGACTGACCCCTTAGGTGGGGGCTATGTAGCGGGCCAGGGCTGTTCGGGGTTGTTCTGACATTTATGTTCTGTTTTGCAGTTCTGTTTGTTTATGTTGTCATGGTGATGAGTGACGCGCTCTCTCGGCGACTGTGTTTTCCGGTGAGAGAGCGCCTTTTTTTGTGGTTGTGTTGTTGTTGCCGCGCTGAGGAGGGAGGTAGTGACAGTGTTCTCGGCAGAGAATAATAAACGGGTGCTCCCAAAGAAACCTCTGTCTCCTCCGTGACTGAGCTCGCCACAATATATTATCATGCTTTTTACAACTACATGAATGTACTATTGCTGTGTGATTTATTACTATTACTGAAGGTCCGCGGCTCCGAACCGTAGTAAAGGGACCTCTGACTAATACGTCGGTTCCGTGTCGGGCTCTTAGCCGAAAAATAGCTTTACTTTGTTGTCTGGGTCAACTTTGCTAGCGAGAGACAGAGAGAGGCGTTGAAAGACCTCCAACGGAACTTATTGTTTTCAGAGGAAAACACGAACACAGTGTACTTAATAGCTTACTTACAACTGGGCTCGTCAGGCACTCTTCTTGGCTGCAGTGGTTATTATTATATTTACATGATTCCAGCTCCCGTTTCTGCTCGATGATACTCGTACTTTTCCACTCTCCTTTTTCTCCCTCCTCGCGCTCACAGACACATAACGGGTATGGCAGTCCATTCTCTCTGCAGCACGGACTACACTGCCCATGAGGCTACATTCTTTAGGGCTATGCCTGTAGCATTCTGCCTATTAGCTTAGCACAACAACAACAACAAAAAGGCGCTCTCTCACCCAGGAAACACACAGCCGCAGAGAGAGCGTCACCCTGTAACCATGGTAACCCTAACGCTGCCGCCTGGAGCAACAGAACATAGCTGTCAAACAAAACCCAAACAGTCCTGACCCGCGACAATATGAAACAGGAAAGTGCCCCCGTGTAATCCATTTATTTCAACAAAGTAACTGTATTCTAAATACCACCTTTTTAAATGGTAACTGTAACAGAATACAGTTACTCATATTTTGTATTTTAAATACGTAACGGCGGTACATGTATTCCGTTACTCCCCAACACTGATTATACATTTATGTCATAGCCTTGTGCAGCCCTATAATGTTATTGGTATTATTTTACAATTTTCATATGAATATTGTATCTGAGTAAATATCTGACAATACATACTGAAATTAAAAACACGTATGACTACTGAAAAGTTGAACAAAGTAGATTTCCAAAGTTGTTTCAATTAATATAACTATTTAGAATGAGAGTGATTATCATTATCTTAATGGTCAGGAAGTTATTAAGCAATAAGCAATTCTGATTTTTAAAGGATTAAAAAAATGTATTTATTGATTTATTTGTTTGTTTGTTTGTTTGTTTATAGCCTAGATTGTCCTTCAGTTGCAGGATGACGCCTAAATACGTCTTTACTTTTAAAAACAGTTTTGAAGGAAAGCTTAACTCGCCAAAAGAACATTATATTACAATGCTGGTTCCTTTTAAGTTTAAAGTCTTTGGTGTGCTCTTATTTTGACGGGACACTCTCCCCTGACGCTCAGCTGCAAAACGAAACCTTCCAAAACACTAAACGTCAACGAAAAGCACGTGTCGACCTCCCGCTTGCCGTACTTGGCTCCGCCATTGTTTGACAGGTCTCGTTGCTAACCAGAGGCTTTCCTGGTTACCAACTCAACAACAGCGAAAGAAAGAAACTTCCAAGCCTTCCATGGCTTTATAGAAAGCCTTTCGACAACACAGAAAGCATGGAAGAGGACAAACGCCTTAGACAGGTACTTTATACTTTCTCTCTCATTTTCTCTTTCACTCCACCGGTGCTAACTTCCGACATCAGTAGTTCGTGTTAGCTTCTGTTTTGGAAGTTCACAGCGAAGCACATAATGTGTTTTAAAACGCACAGAGCACTTTATTATCTGAAGCCATGCTTTTGTTTCAAAATGGTAGAGTAAACGCGTTAAGTTGGCTGACTTTGCCACTTATGAACTGGGTTGACTTGGTATTTAATCGAGCTGTGTGGAAGCGTAATGTTTTAAAGCGTCTTTGGAGCATCAGCACGGGAAGTCCAACCACTAAGTCTGTTTCACAGTGAAATACGAGTCAGTCATACTGCTGCTGAGTTCTGATCGCAAAGTGTGTGCCGTAAAAATGTTCCTCTCCACGCCAAATAAACGCTAGAGGCGGAGCGAATAATAGTCTTGTAATAGTCAAAACCATTTACTGTGATTTGCAGCGGTGCTCAGGAAGTTATTTTGGGTGCAGAGAACAGTTTATTGCAGCAGTCAGTGCAGGCTTTAGTAAAAGCCTGCAGGTAGGGAGACTTGCTGTTTGTTACCGGTTTTCTTTACTGGTTTTCTACCTCATCTTTTGTCTCCGTAAATTAAAGCAAAATTGTCCCACAATAAAATACTGGGCATACTTGATTACGATAGTAAGTACTTAGATTGAAGTGTTTTTGTGTTAAATGCCACCATTGCTAAAGCAACTTTAATTTTGGAAAAGCATGGGAAGTTTGATTGGCTTGTTGCTTGAGTAAGGTTTCATTTAGATTTGTCTGATCCTTGTTTGGCCCTAAAATGAACCAACATTGCTTCTTTCAATTACGTGTTATTTCTATAGCACCAGTTCTGAACAGTCACCTCAAGGTGTTTTATATTATAGGGTAAATATTTGAAAGAAACCCTAATCAGACGCCCCCCTCTGAGCACACACTTGGTGACAGTGAGAAGGGAAAAAAATGAAGAACAGTTAAAGTTGGGTCCTTTTAACAGGAAGAAACCTTCAGCAGAACCAGACAGAGGGTGAGGCAGCCATTTTGCTTTGGGTGTTTTGGGGTTGAGGAGAAAGACGAGAGAGCAGAGAAAGACAGGACAAAAGGCAAAGAGAGGGCCAGAGGTTAGTAATTAGCAATGATTAAATGCAGCAGTGGTGTATAAACACATAGAAAGTGAAATGTGAAACAAAAAAGAAGACTAAAGAAATGTTCAATACATTATGGGAGGCACTCCAGCACTCTAATGCAGCATAACTCAGGGAGGGTTCAGGGTCTGTCCCCTGAATTCAAACTGGGTTTCACATGAGAGGGGCCGGGTGGCTGACTGCTCTGTTTCTCGTTCTACCTTTAAAAACTATGAACCAAAAGTAAGCCTGCAGTGTGAAAGTGAAGTGCCCTCTTAGAATAATAAGGTACTATGAAGTCTTTGAGGTATGGTAGGGCCTGATTAATCAAGATTTTGAATGTGGGGAGAAAGATTTTAAATTCAGTTCTGGATTTAACAGAGAGCCAATGAAGACAAGCTAATACGGGAAAAATATGGTCTCTCTTTTCAGTCCTAGTTAGTATTCTCTCTGCAATACATTGAATACATTCATTGCAAGCAGGTGGTAAAAGAGTGTAGCCATAACTGTACCAATGAAACTGTACAGAAAGAAGAATTACAGATGTATTATTGCCATGGTTATCCATAATCAGTAATTGTGATGCAGCCAAATTTCTATAAAAGGCTATATTCTGACCATAACTAGTCCTTATGGTCTCTTTAAATTTTGTATTATTTCCTAATATTCTTTTGCTGTTGCTCTGTGCTGTAAAGCCTTGGGATAATAACAGTTTAACTTGGCAACTGATCTATAAGGGAACTTATAGAAAATGGGTGGAAAGCAAACAGCTGCTCTTTGTTAGTAGAAATTAAGGAAACTAGTGTGGGCACTATGCAGCAAAACAGCTTTATGTCTGCTGTGTGATTGAAATGGAAAATCAGAATCAACGTTGTGGTATTTATCTTAAGTAGCCAGGTATTGCTCGCAAGTGGTGAGGTTGTCTCTAAAAATATGGAGGATCATTACCTGAGAAGGCTCTACAAATACATTAATTTCCAGAGGTTCATGTTGAGGTGCATTTCTTTAGAGAGATTTGAAGGATTACTGAGTCATTAATGGTAACCTAATGCCAGTGATATAAGGGGTGTCATACAGGTCTGAACATCCAAGTCCAATAATGAGCTAAAGTATGGCTTCACAGGTATAATCCTAAATCTCGACTCCATATTTTGCTAAGAGAGGCACCGCTGATAGAAAAGGTTAATCCTCCCTTTGATTAAAACTGGAGGATGCCATTTGTTCTGGCCCTGTTGTCAGAAATACAACCAGAATCTGGGCAAGAGATGTGACGTTTGAGGTGCTTTAAGCATTTAAGAAAACCAGTTAATTTAGGTAAAAGCAAGGTGACATGGGATTTAGACCTACTGCAGAGGTTTAATTCTGTTTTTGAACGTTATGCACTTCCTGTTATACTGTGTGGACCTTTCAAATGAAAATGGGTGAGTCCTTAAACCAAGTGACTAGTTAGTAACTAACTAGGTAATTCTTTCATTAAAAGGAAAATTAGTCATCAAGAGTGATAGCACACGTTTAAACAAAAGCACAATCTGATGTGCTGAAAATGCTGCAGGGTTATAACTACTGTTTATTTTTAGCTTATTATTTCAGGTGTTTTTTAGTTATTTGTTTGAAGTATTAAATATTGGAAAACAGTGAAAAATTACCTTTGTGATTTTGTGTTTTCTACAAACAAGTTTTACTGGATTTTTTCACACTATATTGCCAAAGGTATTTGTTTGTCTGCCTTCAGACGCATGTGAGCTTGACATCCCATTCTTAATCCATAGGATTTAATATGATGTCGATCCACCCTTTGCAAGTATGACAGCTTCAGTTCATCTGGAAAGGCTTTCCACAAGGTTTAGGAGTGTTTTTATGGAAATGTGGTGGTTGCAAGGGTGTGTAGCTGACTGGTTATTCCCAAGTCTGGTGTGACTGAGGAATAACCAAAAAACTAGGTTCAGTATGACTGAATAATCAATAACTAAAGTCATTAGGTATTTAAATGTTTAGGTCTTGCTCCTGATAATCCACTTTTGTTTTATCATCTTATAAATATTGATCAGTTTTTGAGGATACTGTAGCTCAAACTGCTTGCAACCTCTGTTTACACCATGAGCTTTAATTCTGTGACATTTTTGGATTTAGTAAATTACAGGGAGAGACACATTTCCTTATTTAAGCTCTTCTTGTAGTGTGTTTACCATGTGAAGGATTAGGTTCAGGAGTTTACCCATCTCCTTCTACTTGGGCCAGATTTATTTAAGCAGTGTTGTGGACTGCAGGACCAAGATGTAATAAGGGTGTCAATATTCGTCATGTCAGCAAGTTGTGCTTCATTAATCTGTCTGATTGATCCAGCATCCATGTGGTTCAGTGACCTTGGTTTGCTCAAATAAGAACTGCACCCTCGCTGGTGTTACCTGATCTACCGCTCTGCTGATAGGCTTCTGCTTGAGTTATTGAAAGCACAGGACAGAGACTTATGTGGACACCAAGTCCACGGGAGTGATGGGAACTCTCCAAGCTGAGGAGGAGGCCTTTTGTTACATTTCATGATATCATATGACTGTAGCAGCAGGATGGACCTAATAGACTTGTTCGAGCTAATGAAGGTTGAAGAACTGAGAAAATACTTGGGGACTGTGGAGAAATTTGACCTTAGATGAGGTCAAGGGGGTTGGTCTTAGGAGACATCTCTTAGAGGTTAAATAGATATAAATGCAGCTGCTATGAGATGGATGGTGTCATGCTGTGTAAGCAAAAAATGCTAATCAAGGGCCAGGAGCTAATCCCTTCCTAACTCATTCCTTGGAGATACACAGTTGATTTGGTGGATCGATATAAGTGCTGTGACTCAATGAATGGAATTAAGTGTTAGCCAGACTGGACTCATACAACATGCTAAATTATTTTTGCTTTAAAAATATTTTAGATGTTCCAGGTAGGCTTCTCTTAGTAGAGAAGTCACAACATACACATACTTTGTTACTGTACTTAAGTAGAATTTTCAGGTATCTGTACTTGAATATTTATTTTTCTGAAAACTTTTTACTTTTGCTCTCTACATTTTTGAACCAATATCTGTACTTTCTACTTCTTACATTTTCAAAACAGGCTCATTACTTTAGGCTAAACAGTATCATTTATACCGTTTATATTCAGGTGTTAAAGTTGGCTGGAGGGAGTGCAGGTGTCCATATGCTGTGTTTGCAGCACTTCAGAATCTAGCTACCGCTACAGAACAGGAGGAAGCATTAGGGGGAGGGGGGGGGGGGGGTTATTATCATTATTTTATTTTTTTTTATGTATTTTTTTAGTGTGAGGTAATTTCAAATTCAACATTTCTATCAGCTCAACAAACATCAACAAATAAACAATGTGTTTGTGTGCAGATTGTCACACAGTGTGTTTCTAGCTAAAGTCCAGCTGCTCTATTTCCCAGGGAGGGAAAAGAATGAGAGTTAACTTCACTCAGAGATGGAACATGGTGTAGGAAGACAGACAGGACAAAAGAGGAAGAAGAGGGGTTATATTTAAAGGTAAGGATCGCTCAGTGATGCTTGATAAACTGCAAATTTAAAGATCACATGCAATGTCATCATTTTAATCACATATTTGATCTGTATATGATGCGTTTTGATAAATGATGTATTTTCATGTTGTGAAACTTCCTGCAAAACAAATAAATAAATACAAACTAGTTTTTTCAAATGCTGCATGAAAATACTGGGCATTTATGTGAAGGATAATCAGGTTAGTTTGTGGTGAATTCACAGTAAACCACTATGTTGGACTGGTGCGCAGGGTACTGTGCTGTGGTACCCATGGTCAGATTTAGGTTACATCAAGTGTAGCAGAGATGAGTTTGCATTTAAGCTCATGATGTTTAGATTCATTCACTGAATTCCAATTTTATGCTGTCTATTATAAAGATAGTATAAACAGTGTGGTGTCGCTGTACTGTGCCATACTTTCCCATTGATATATGTGATGCAGCATTAGAAAAGCCAGCGAAAGACGCAGGCTCATAATCCCAGCTACACACAAAAACAGCTGAGCCCACTGGATTTTCCAGTATTTCCGATTTCTGTTATCTTAACCGCACTGTCAGCAAAAAAGCTGTCTGAAAAATGGAGTTTATTAAACATTTATTGTTGTAATCTCTATTATTAGTAGGCAGTAAAATATATTTTACCTTCACAATCTGTAATGAAATGATCTAAATAATTTCTAAAACAAATAAAACCACTACACTTAAGCTTAAATAATTATTTTGGTAAACATAACTTATAAGTAGGAAAATTAGTTGAAAATGAACAAGTTAACTTTTTTGAAATATGACTTCTTTGCTGTTGTTGCAGGAGGGTGTCAAAATCTTCCCTGTGGTTCGAAAAATGATGTCAGGATTGAGTTTTAGATTGTAGTATTGTGACAAACTTAGTACACAATTTGCAATGACTGATTGCTGGATACTGGCTAAAAACAGGATGTAAGTTAGTTTTAAATTATCCATAATTGTGATTGCAAAAATGTTAACCATTTTTTGTTTATGTGCAAGTGAAACAGACACAAAAGTGTGGGGAAGGGTTGTGGAGAGGCAGGTGAAGTTTTGGTTTTAACCTAAACTGAAACACCAGGGTTTTTAATACGTAAGACAAGATTTGCTATTAATAACATTACATCTACCACTCCCTTACACATATCTAACAAATCCTGCCACTCACTGCTTTAGCTCGTATTGTAAGGTATCTCAGATACAGACAGTATTTCAAGATGTATGTATTTAGTAGAGCAGGGCGATATGACGAAAAATATTTATCACGATATACATTTGAAAATTTGCGATAACGATATAACTGACGATATAATTGACACGAGACAAAACACTTTACAACTCCACAACTTTATTAGTGCAAAAACAAACAAACATCAATGTATTTTCAGTTAAACAAGCAGCTGTTTTTTATGTGCATTAAAGTTATATAAAAATGTAACAGTGCAAATGCAAATTCCTTGCTGACAGTTTAACCAAAAGGCATTTCCAGTGGAAATTGGCCGACATATCCTCAGCATAACCATGTATAATATCCACACAACTTAAAAAGAGGTTATACACACACAATACGGTAATATTATGTTGAAGCACAGTACGTATCACTCTGCGAGGCTCCTGCCTACGATAGCCGTAATGCTCCGACAATCCATCAAGCGGTGCGACTTCGTAGCTTAGCAAAGTCGTACTAAGACTTTTGACAGATTTCCGAGCGCCGTGTACCACATAAAATCGTTTCGAGGTCAGTAAACACAACCAGAATTCATACATAGGGCACACGGGACTATAAGGGGCACTGTCGATTTTCAGAAAAATCAAAGGATTGATTTTAAGTGTGCCGTATTTTCCAAAAACCACAGTAATAACGACGACCCGCTAGCATGCTCTACCAAAAATAGTGCTTTGTTGTGTATCTGACGGACGAAAGCCAAACCAGTTCCACACCACTGAAGTTGCAGCATTTTTACAAACCAGTTCTGGTTCATCCGTTTCATTCAACGATCCGCTTTTGCCCTTCTCATTCTCCGTCGCCGCCATGCTTTTTCCGCCATGTGTGTATGAAAACAAAGGCACTGCGCATGCGCGTTTTACCCATATTCTATTGCCATATTTCATTTTCTTATCGTTGCCCAACATTATACCGGTATTACCGTGAACGGTATGATATGGCCCAGGCCTAGTATTTAGTGACTGTATATTCTAGGAGCATTTCATTTGACTTTGTTTTTGCGAGGTCTTTTTCTTTATATATACAAATGAAGTAAAAAGCTAACAGTCATCTTTTTTTTTTTTTTACTGAATGTGCTTTTGTCTGCACTACATTTCAGATCTGTCAGCTCAGTTAAAGTTGGATGTTTGGATGTTAGGTAAGGTGACCCTGGCTGCTTGGAACAGAGGCGAGCTTGAATAAAAATGCTGTAACCTTACTTTTGAAGTCAGAAGCCTGTTCTGCATACAAATGTAGGTTAGTTTTCCAGTTGCGGATTAAGCCTTGCCAGTTCATAATATGATCTTGTACTTTCAAAAGAGATTAAAAATGGTGCTTTGTGTTGTGTTTTGTGCTCTGTTTAGATAGGCCACACAGAAGCATAGAAACCAGGTCTTTTTTCAAGAGCCGCTTTTGGATTTAGAGCTTCCTCTTTTTAAAAAGAGTCATAACTTTGCATCCATTCATTCAATTTAGGGAAATATCTAATAATAAAATTCAGTAGTATTCACTGTGTTGATATCTATATTTTTGCCAGGCACTATTTCATTTATATTGTTCTAGACAGTGCGCATTTGTGTTTGTGCTGATAAGGGTTAAACAGTGGGGTTATTTAACTGGCACACAAGTTAAAACCATGTCTGCAAGACATCCAGTGTCTAACATTAGATATCTTGTATAAAAAAAATAAAATAAAAACATATCTTGTATAATATCTGTGAAGACAGGAGTGTTTGTCTAAAACTGCTGTAGCAGGGAGATTTGGACAGGATTTCTGACAGCCTCTCTACTTTGCTTGGATAAAATATTGATGTTTATTTCCTCTTTTTTTTTTTCTTTTTTTTTTGACACCGCAGCCTATAGCAAGAAGGTTAAAAAAATAACCCTTGTTTTACATGTCCCATCTTTTCGAACACATGGAAAAAAACATGTCTGCAATTTCCGTCCACAGTACTAATTCATTTTATTAAAATGCGTTACCATAACAGCGCACCCACTTTCCACCATATGGTCAATATTTTCATTACTTGAAATTACTGTGAGTGGTGGGCAGTCCCTCTGTTTTCAGAGCCCACGTATGAGCTGTGTGTCATGTCCTTGATTATCAGTGTGCAGCGTTAGAGTTGCTGAAAGCTTGTTTAGGAATATTAATGAGGTATACAGGTTTCGATGGCCTCAGGCGATTTGATTAAATGTAAAACTGTAGAAAAAAAATGTCTGAGTGCTTTGTAGCCAACTGTCAGTCACAAACTAACCAGACAGTACAAGTGCACCACAGCTCTGCTGTTGTAAAACATGAAAATGAGCTTCAGTATTTTGTTCAAGCTGAGAAGAGAGGCTGTCAGGAATCCTGTCCAAACATCTCTGCAATTCCAGACTAACACAAACACTTCTTTTTTTTTTGCATAGAAACAACCACTGTGGCACCCAGCAAAAAGGTTTTAACCTTACTCATAGGGAAACCACCATGTTAATTCATTTAAACATTATTTAATAGCATCTTTGGTCATCTGTTTAAAAAAAAAAAAAAAAAAAGTAACAGTGACTCTAACTGTATGCAGACTAGATATCCATTGAAGCAAAATGCTGTATACTGCTTTTAACCATGAATATCTTTGATTCACTTGTTTTTACACATCCAGTAAATTAATTGATTGTTTAAGAGTTTATTTGCATATCCATACAATACTTATATATAATACTTATGTAATACTTTTGCTTACCTCATGAGCTAACATTTTTGCTATTGTGCATCTGACTAACATCAGCAGATCTTCCCGTTATATCCTTAGAGGTGTCATAAATGCTGCTTATGTTACTTAAATGATGCTTACTAGTGTTGCGTGCCTTCATTTGGTATTAGTTATTTATTAGAATTTAAGACTGTGCCCTCACTGTTTTTTAGCCTCCCATGTGCCCCAGCACTATTTTGATTCCATCTGCAAAATCTGTCTGACTAGTCTTTTCTGCCCAAGGCCATAATACTAAACTTAGCTCACCATGTTGAGAATATTTTCCATGTTTTGAAGCAAATTGTTTTTGTCCCACTTGGGGTGAGGAAAGGTGACATTTCTCATTATGAGATCTTTCATTTAGCCTCAAGGGAATTTGGCAGCTGGATAAGAAGAGGCAGGCGATGACGAGGCGTCATCTCAGCGAATCAATAAACCTGTGTGCGTTTTGGGTCTGTGCATAAAGTACCAGTCTGTTGTGAAATACCTAAAGTGAGTAAATAGTGAAAACTGGTAATAGACGAGCACGATAATAAATTAAACTACTGTTTAATTTAACTATGTACATATCTTGCATAGTATAGGTAGTGTATGTCTTTCTCTTGTCAAGCTTGAATGAGATTTACAGATGAGGACAAAATTAATTGCCTCCAAATAAAATTTGAAGTTTTTATCAAAATGTTCTCAACTTTAATTCTGCTGGAAAGGCTTAAGGTTTAAGAGTGTGTTTATGGGAAATAAACTGTCCTACCTCACAGTATCGTCTTGTGAGGTCAGACGCTGACCTCAGACGCATTGGACAAGAAAGCCTGGCTCTCAGTCCTCGCTCCTGTTCATCCCAGAGGTGTTCGATCGGGTCAAGAATCTGTGCAGGCCAGTCAGGTTCTTCCTCATCACACTCAGTTAGCCATTCTTTATGGATCTTGCTTTGTCCACTGGTGTGCAGTTATGTTGGAACAGGAAGGCGCCATCCCCAAAATGTTCCCACAAAGTTGGGAGCATGAAATTGTCCAAAATGGCTTGGTATGCTGAACCATTACGAGTTCCTTTTACTCAAACAAAGGATCAGAAGCCAACTTCTGAAAAACAGCCCCACACCAAATCCTCCCCTCTTCCAAAGTTTACACTACTCGTCAGACAACTAATCTTCTCCTGGCAACTGCCAAAAACGGACAGAGAAGCATTATTCATCAATCAAGAGAACATGTCTCCACTGTGTTGGAGTCCATTGGCAGTGTGCTTTACCAGCACCATCTGACTTTGTATTGCACTTGGTGATGTAAGGCTTGAATGTAGCTGCTTGGTTATGGAAACCCATTCCATGAAGCTCCATGTTTTGTTTTGTTTTTTGTAGAAGCAGTTTGCATAGCTACTTTCTTTATTTTATAAACCTGTGGCCATGGAAGTAATTGAAATCTGGATGATTTGAATGGGTGAGTGAATACTTTTGGCAGTGGATGTTTGGAGAAAGCAGGAAGAGGCAAACAACTGATTATCCCCATAGTGAAACACGGTGGTAGGAGTATTATGCTGAGGGGATGAAGGGAAAAAAACACGAAGAAAGAAGAATATGTGAAGATTTTTAAAGAAAACCTTAGGCAGTAAACAGCAAAACTGGATGTGAGTCGTCACTTTGTCTTCCAGCATGGCAACGACCCAAAACATACGACATCCTGATGTGAATCTTGTTTAAAATTTGTGGGGTTAACTCAAGACCAAAGTCTATACCAGAAGACTTTTAAATCTATAGGAGGTTGAGAGATTTGGGCTGGGATTGATCAGATGTGTGCAAGAATTGTTGAAAACTACAACAAATGACTGCGGGCTGTTATCCAGCAAAAAGGATACACAATTGACTGTTAGAATCATGGAGTTTTTGTGAAATAATTTTTTTTCTGTATGCAAAGTAAAATAATGTCAAGCATCAGAAATAAAGTTAGGACATTTAGAAAAGAGGTGCTAAAAAATTAATTGCTCTGTTTAACGGAACTTGGGAAATACTTATTTGTGTTTTCTTATGTAACAGAACTGCAGAGTTCACATTTAAATTAATAATGTACTTTAGCCATGTGCATTTTTAATATGTAGCACATGCTAGTTATCTAAAATACAGACTCTTTTTGTCTTCTAAACTGAAATGAAATGGAGTTGCTGACAAATCCTTGAATCCCTATATTTTAATGCAGAGAGCAAAGTTTGTTTGTTTGTTTAATTTTAACTTATGTGCAAAGAACACTTTGTATAATGTTAAAAACCAGATGGGCTAAGGCAAACTGGAAAATAGTCCTGTGGTCATAATTAACATCTTATCTTATATATAAAATATATATATAGGATGATATATAAAATAAAATGGGCTTGATTAGCATGGGGGCCACAGCCTGGGGACCCTTACTGGATACAGACGCCTTAGTTGGGAGTCAAACACATGACCAGGAACGTCCAAATGCGAGTGGTGTTACCAACTTATTTCATAAGGTCCAATTATGATTTGGTCAAAGTATGCCTCTTCAAAGCATTAATCATATGTGATGTACTGGGACTAACTTCTTTCAGTTTCTGTAAAACCAGTCTATCATAGTACCACCACCAAGTGATACAATCGACTTATCTACAAGGTGCCAGACGCTGTGACAGCACGGAAGCATTTGACACCCAAGTAATGAATAAACACTGAAAATGAGAAAACATCAGATACACAAGAAGATCATTAGCAGTTATGATAGCATTGTGAGGATGGGACAGGTTGATTTAAAAATAATAATAACAATAATAATAATAACTTCTTTCCCTACTCCTCCTTCCCTGAATTAATCAAGAGAGAGTTTAGTTTTTTTTTTTTCAATTAAATGTTATTTTTTATGCTACACACATCTCATATTTGTTCGCAGTCAAGATTTTTTTTTATCTCATCCAGTCGAAGGAGGCGTCATCCATCTGCTCCTCCTACTATTATACCAGTTAGAATTTAATCAAATTTGCACACAATGAACGCTAATGTGTCTTCATCCAAATTGTATCACATTTAACATTAATGGGTTTTTAATTCTTATTTTTTTTGCAATACATCCAACCAATGACAGGAAAAAACTACTAAAAAACCCCTTTACAAAACATTTGAACTGAGGTGGATGAACTATTACGTCACTGACGTTCTGTTTCTTATTTTAAGTTTGTGTGCACTGCAGGGATATGATGAGGGCAAAGATGAAGACATTTAGTTGGCATAGTAACTTTAATTATAGTCACCTCCCTAGTAGCAATCTTGTGTTGCTGTCTGCTCTACTTCATTCAAATTGCTGTTAAAAATAAATCTGTTTCTTAACTTCAAACATCACCTACTTTTTCACTGCTAAAATAAACTAGCTTAAATGACAGTATGGGAGCATATGCTGTAAGCTTCCCAGGAGGCTTTGAAAATAGAGCAGTGACCTCAGCCATACTCCATCTGCCACCTGGGATATGCTGTAGGCCTACACAGGTATGTAGCATAGGAGATAAATGCAAATTTAGCAGTGGGAATACAATGCAGACACAGGTTAAATGTATGCTTTGGTATTACTTTCACTGCATTGCTTATGGCTTGATAACTGGTTCCACTGAGTTCACAGACCTGCTGTACACAGCCAATACCTCTTTCCTCCGGCACACTGCATTGCTGTTGAAATTGGTCTAACCATCTCAGGACAATGCACTCTATCACTCCCCGTGGTTAGTCATTTAGGCTATATGGATTCCGGCTTTAGGCTAAATCTTCTCATCACATCTCAATGGATACTGATCTTATGTGAAGTCTCCAAAAGGTGTGAAGTAAATTAATTTCATACCCGAGTAAGTCTGGAAGCTGCAATGACATTGACAAGTAGAGAGGTGCTGGATGTACTTTACAGTTAATCCAGCACAGGAAATAGTCATGTGTTTATTATATCTCTATATAGATTATATATTTTCAGATATCAGACGTGCATGACTTTTCTAATTCATGAGCTGAACACTTTTGTTTTGCGCCGATTACCTGATCATCTATGGATGACCTCAGAGTGGGCCATCCTTCTGGGCAGACCAATTACTTGCACAAATGCCATGTTTTTCATAAAGATGAAAGCCACACTTTTAATCAGCCACTGCTGATGATAGGCGATAATCTTACTGATTGCACTAAATTTTCAGTTGTAGTGATGAGCTGTGAGGACTTTGATTATAGCAAAAAAGTGGTCACAACATCATTGCATACTTTACCCAGGCTGTCGTGCAGTATGAATGACATCTACATATTTCACGCTATGAAAATTAGATTTCCAAGCCCTTGCCTTGCCTGTGTTCTTGGATTTGTCTTAATTTTTCCAGTTTTATCTGAGCTTTTTTGTGGGATTTATGGAGTGCAACATATTAAATAAACCTATTTATTTACCTCTGCTACCATCCTGTAATAAAATATATGTAGGAGGCTGACAGCCAGACATATTCGACACACACTAGAGCTTCAAATCACTGTACAACTGCAATGCAATCTTACCCTGCTAGATTTTGTAAAGACAGGCTTGGCCCTGTCACTGCAACTTTTTGATGAATGATGGCATCTGATTAGTCGCCAAGACATCTGAAATGACTCCAGCTCTAAAGCCAGGAAACAATTCTGACAGAGCGCTGTCTGAAGCAGCCAGACATCTGGATTAAGGTGCAAAAGGATTTGACTAGCTTTTTTTTCAGTCGGAGCAAGTGCTAGAATCTGAAATATAAACTTTCTAATGTTAGAGTTTTAACTTTTTCTTGGGAGATAGTTTGTAGTCATGTTTTCATTTTCTTTATCCATCTTATAAATATATGAATATATATTTAAAACTTAAAAGGAATTTTATGAGTCAGACTTGTATATATATTTAATCTAAAAATATATAAATAGAGGTTAGCAGGGAGGAGCTGATGAGTCCATATCCATATTTTAAAACGGTAATTAAACTTAACGAGGAAGTGAATTTATCTGCTTCACAAATATGCAAATGCATAGAGAGACACAGAATCTCTTTTTCGGCACTGACTGGGTGCTTGTATTTGTTTTGCATTTTGGAAGATGTGTCCATTGTTCCTTTAACTGGCTAACAGTTAATTAGTGTGAATGCTTGTAAAAGCATTCACAGTATTGTTGTTGTAATCTTTATTCTATTTTATTAGTGTGAATGCTTGTAAAAGCATTCACAGTATTGTTGTTGTAATCTTTATTCTATTTTATTATTATTATTATAGATTCCGTACGTTTTTTGTAGTCCTACTCCTTCAAAACCGTTCAACTTAGAAAAACCATTCAAACACCGTTAGATTCCTCTTCTTTTGGACACGACTGCTTCTATTTTTCTCATTTTTAACATTTATATTTTTAATTTTATTTAACTTTTTTCAACAAAAATTTCCCATGTATTTCAATGGGGAGACCCTTCAAATCCTCATTCAACTTACTCATTTTTAAACTCCTACTACTTCCACATACATTGACATAGAGCCACCATTCAAACTTTAAAACGAAGACAAGACATTCAACTATTCAACTTGTATTTATCTTTTCAATATCTATTATACTTTTTCTTCAGTTCCAGATTAAGTTTCATGATGTTTTTTCAGCCGTTTCAGAGTTTATAATGGGTGTGTATGGGACGGAATGTTGCCGCTAGAGTGAGACAGCTCAACTGCTAGAGTGGAAGCAGGTCGAAAATTAATCTTAAAATATTTTTTAAAACTGCTGCTGTGTCCACGGTGTTTGGTCTACAGGTATGATTTACCCTCAAAACGTAGCCATCGCTGTCCTCTTTCATCCAATGTGTTTACTATTGTAGTAGGTGTTATGGTTCTTTCATAAATGTCACCAATGCACAGCCTACTCCCTCCAACTCCTCCATAGACTCTAATGTTAAAATGGCTCAGAAGGTTCGTTTGAAAACCAGAAGTACAGGCTGTCTTTACACTGTCACCACGTCCATATAATAAACTCCACAAGCATGAAAACTGAGAATTAGGTAGACTAGACATTGCTGGCGCTCACGGTGAAAGAATTTTGTCAATAGGACCTGTACTTTTCATTTGGGAGCGATTTGTTTCGACTTGACTTTTCTGTTCATTTTAAGCAGCAAAAGTGAGGTGCATGTCTGTGTGCGTGTGTACTGAGCCATTGGGTGCAGTCACTATAGCAACCAGGCTCACACCTGCCTGCCTAACGAGCTCTGTCTCTCACTGTGCCAAGATTCATCTTAAACACTTCTCTTTAAACTGCTGCTGTGTCCACAGTGTTTGCTCTACAGCCATCATTTTACCCTCAAAACGTCGCCATCGTTCTTCTCTTTCCAACACCGTGTCTTTCAAAGCTCATAGATACAAACTTTTTAAACTGTGTGGATCCAAGTGGAGGGTTCACATTTTAGTCATTCAGTTATTCAACGCATATGAACTTTTAATATTCATTCAGAGGTTTTTTGACTCTGAATTTTCCTTTCTCATTTTTATTGAAAAACCTTTCAGCTATTTTCCAACTTCTTCTCTGTGGATTTTAGCTTTTAGCAGTTCAGCACTTTTGTTTTCAGGCGACAATTTCTGTATTTTTCATGTCATTCAAAATTTTTAACTTAAATTCAGCAATTAATTCATTTCAGTGCATACATTCAGATTCAAGCATTCACACTGCAGTTTCTTCAGAAAATGCACTTTCTAGTTATTATTATTATAGATTCCGTACGTTTTTTGTAGTCCTACTCCTTCAAAACCGTTCAACTTAGAAAAACCATTCAAACACCGTTAGATTCCTCTTCTTTTGGACACGACTGCTTCTATTTTTCTCATTTTTAACATTTATATTTTTAATTTTATTTAACTTTTTTCAACAAAAATTTCCCATGTATTTCAATGGGGAGACCCTTCAAATCCTCATTCAACTTACTCATTTTTAAACTCCTACTACTTCCACATACATTGACATAGAGCCACCATTCAAACTTTAAAACGAAGACAAGACATTCAACTATTCAACTTGTATTTATCTTTTCAATATCTATTATACTTTTTCTTCAGTTCCAGATTAAGTTTCATGATGTTTTTTCAGCCGTTTCAGAGTTTATAATGGGTGTGTATGGGACGGAATGTTGCCGCTAGAGTGAGACAGCTCAACTGCTAGAGTGGAAGCAGGTCGAAAATTAATCTTAAAATATTTTTTAAAACTGCTGCTGTGTCCACGGTGTTTGGTCTACAGGTATGATTTTACCCTCAAAACGTAGCCATCGCTGTCCTCTTTCATCCAATGTGTTTACTATTGTAGTAGGTGTTATGGTTCTTTCATAAATGTCACCAATGCACAGCCTACTCCCTCCAACTCCTCCATAGACTCTAATGTTAAAATGGCTCAGAAGGTTCGTTTGAAAACCAGAAGTACAGGCTGTCTTTACACTGTCACCACGTCCATATAATAAACTCCACAAGCATGAAAACTGAGAATTAGGTAGACTAGACATTGCTGGCGCTCACGGTGAAAGAATTTTGTCAATAGGACCTGTACTTTTCATTTGGGAGCGATTTGTTTCGACCTGAATTTTCTGTTCATTTTAAGCAGCAAAAGTGAGGTGCATGTCTGTGTGCGTGTGTACTGAGCCATTGGGTGCAGTCACTATAGCAACCAGGCTCACACCTGCCTGCCTAACGAGCTCTGTCTCTCACTCTGCCAAGATTCATCTTAAACACTTCTCTTTCAACTGCTGCTGTGTCCACAGTGTTTGCTCTACAGCCATCATTTTACCCTCAAAATGTCGCCATCGTTCTTCTCTTTCCAACACCGTGTCTTTCAAAGCTCATAGATACAAACTTTTTAAACTGTGTGGATCCAAGTGGAGGGTTCACATTTTAGTCATTCAGTTATTCAACGCATATGAACTTTTAATATTCATTCAGAGGTTTTTTGACTCTGAATTTTCCTTTCTCATTTTTATTGAAAAACCTTTCAGCTATTTTCCAACTTCTTCTCTGTGGATTTTAGCTTTTAGCAGTTCAGCACTTTTGTTTTCAGGCGACAATTTCTGTATTTTTCATGTCATTCAAAATTTTTAACTTAAATTCAGCAATTAATTCATTTCAGTGCATACATTCAGATTCAAGCATTCACACTGCAGTTTCTTCAGAAAATGCACTTTCTAGTTCAAAGAATATAATAATAATAATAATAGATCGTCATCCCTCGGAGGTGATGACCTTATAAGCCTGTTGTAAGCTATATTTGCAACTTGTAGTGTGGTTTATGTAGAGGTGGGGGCCTGGCATAGCAGTCTTACAAAGTGGTTTAATGTTACTGTGTCCGTAAAGGAGATTATATCACTTGAAGAAGAACATAATATGTCCTGTAAAAAGGTGTTAAAGGAAAGTACAGCGTGATGGGAAGCCTTTCTTGAGCTGAATTTGAGAAATGCATTAAGTAAGTGAATTAAAAGGTAGCTTTCATCTGCTGAGAGTAAGTGTAATACTGTGTATGTATGTGTGTGTTGTGGGATCAGGGGTGGTTCTCTCTTCTCTCAACTGATTAAGATGGATATGTCATGAGAAATAACTTTTCATTTCTTCTTCCTGTTACCTATGGCTTACATTCTGTCTGAGCCTTAAAGGCCGACTTCTGTAAGAACTACCACGTGTGATGCTGGCCTTGGTTTACCTGGGAGTCGACTGACAGCTGTTGGAATGAGAATGAGGAGTGGCGCAGACAATTAAAGGGTTGGATTCAGCCTGGCCTGACCTTCTGATCAATGCACTCCTATTTAGAGCTGGCAGGCTAGAGGCTGGGTCTCTTTTCAGACTAATAAAGATGGCACAGAGAGCAGCTCCTAGGGTAGCCTGCCAATACTTTTAACACCCCCATTGATTCTCATTACTGTTAATGGTTTCTTTGCTAGGGTGAGTCGGATGTTGAGAGGGTGTGGGTGGACTTGGGTGTAGTTGGAGATTTGGTAAGGGCCAGAGTCATCATATTATAGCAGTACTGAGAAAGTGTGTTGGCTCCTTGTAATACAATGAGTTAAGTCATGATTAGCTCCTAAGCTTCGTTGGAAGTACAGGCGATTCATGGTCAAAAAACATTTTTACCAGTATATTCACCTTTATTCAACACATGCGAGCTGCTATCCACATCTTTGCCTTCTGCTGTCACATTCATGGTCATGTTTGGCACCGTTTTCCTGTTGCAGTGTAAATGCTAAAAGGGTCATAGATTTACTCTTAAACCAGCCTACTGATGCAATTGGTCAAAACAAAATCCAAATGTGGTTTCTCTCAGCAGAACAGACACACCAGCATCCACACATTTGTTGTGTTTACGTACAAAACAGCCAAAAAATAAATAAAATTTTTAACTCTAGAAGGTGACATTTCATCAGCATAACAATAGCTTGCCCCAGTTTGATTCAGTCTACTGTAAAAGGAGCTGCTTAGTATTTGTGATTATACACCAACTCAGTAGTTTAGTCTGGAGATGTCATGACTGTAATGAGACAGCTAGTTGGGGACGTGAAAAAGACATGCCACTGTTTTGAATCCTCTGAAAAGTCCCACTTCTTATCTGGTTCAAAATAGTATGTGGTGCTGCAGAGCTGCTGTATGCATTGTAGTCATTCTTTGCCTATATTTTTAAACAACCTTGATTTGATCAGATTTTTATTTATCTTAAGAAATCTACAGTGCAGCGAAAAGTATTCCCCCCCCTCCTTATTTCCCTTTTTTAAACCCCTCAGTCGTAAGAGATGATGGGGTATTGCTTTTACCCAACTGGGCGAAAACCCGAGAACTAGGCAATGCAGGAGTTTAAAATCTATACCATAGATGAGACGGTTACCAAAAATCCCGGACAAGTTTAAATCTCAGTGTCTTTGACTTAGAGGTCAAGGTCAGAGGTCGAGTTTTCTGAAAACCTTGTGAATGCAACAACTCAAGAAGGAAGTCCCCTTGGACTTTCACATTAATCAAAAAGTACTTGTTTCCCTTTGTAAAATCATGAATTAACTGTGACTAATCACATGTGTTTGACGCTGGGTTCAATTTCATTAGCCACACCCAGGTTTGATTACTACCATACCTGTTGAATCAAAAAATCAGTTATATAGAACCTGTCTAACAGAGTGGAATAGGCTAAAAATATAAAATGCTATGGCTTATGCCATGATCTATAGAACCTCAAGAACAAATGAGAAACAAAGTCAGTGACATCTATAACACCCAGAACCCTGAAGCTGAAGTACCCTGGACCAAAAAGAACTCAAAAGTTTGTTTCACATTTGCCAGTACACATCTTGATGATCTCCAAGACTTTTGAGAAAATGTTTTGTGGGCTGACGAGCCAAAAAGTTGAGCTTTTTGGAAAGTTTACATTGTGTTATGTTTGGTGTGAAACTAACACAACATTTCTTAAAAAGAATGTCTTACCAAGAGTCAGACATAGTGGTGGTATTGG
Organism: Pelmatolapia mariae; assembly: GCF_036321145.2. Classification (NCBI taxonomy): domain Eukaryota; kingdom Metazoa; phylum Chordata; class Actinopteri; order Cichliformes; family Cichlidae; genus Pelmatolapia; species Pelmatolapia mariae. Next base: position 20,766,021 of record NC_086228.1, read on the forward strand.
GGCTACTGGTGCTGCTTCATGACCTACAACGACTTGCCATAATTGATGGATCCATGAATTCTGCTCTCTAACACAAAATTCTGAAGTCGAATGTCTGGCCATCAATTTGTGCCCTGATTCTCAAGTTCATTTGGATTATGCAGCAGGACAGTGATCAGAAACACACCAGCAAGTTCGCCTCTTAGTCAGGGGGCTATGGTTCAGGAGAACCATCCCTGGCTACTCCACTGCTTGTGGTATCCTTGGGCGTTGTTTGATGATCTGAAACATGTAAGTGTGACAAATATGCAGAAAATAAATCAGGAAGGGGACAAATACTTTTTCACAGTACTATATTCTTTGTGAGGTTTTTTTTCTCACTCCAAAGTTCAGGGATTGAGGCAACATTGTCTGCTAATCATTTAGTGTTTAGTGCTCCACTGGAGGCCTTGACACTGACAATAGCACAATGGAAAAACAATACAAGGGGTTTTGTAAGTGCAGGTATTTTGCCACAGGGTGCAGGTAAAAAATATGAAATACGAATAAACAAGACCAGGGTGAAGGCTTAACATGCGAAGACAGTGGTTTATGTCCTCGTACTCCTTTGAGGTCTGAATGTACACCTCTGGAAAGTTAATCAAAGCAGAAATAGCTTTCTCTTCTTTGTTGGTGCTCGCCAAGTAGACAGCAAATTAGTACAGTGCTTCAAGGTCCATGCTTCAACTTATTCTACGTGATATGTGTTTGCGCACATTTGATTTGCTATTGTTCTCCCTGATGGCCATACACTGCATTCTGGAAAAGTAGATGACTTCACATTGCTGTGTTTTGGCCTAGTGGCTCACTGAAATGAGCTTTTATGCAGCATCATTACAGTGAAAGGTGCCTTAGGCTGCAGGTTAGAATCTAAAAGTAAAATGCTCTAAATCAGAATGGACTGTGTGGTTTCTGTTTTAGTTTCCTAGCTCTAAAACTGATTTAGAACCATGTAGTAAGATGATAATACAAGTATTTTAGCAGTGTAAGCCTAATACTGTTCTTTTCTATCATTTGCAGACTACAAGATGAATCCAAACGGCTCCAGCATTCTAATGGCCAGGGTAAAGTGGCCTGGTGCTTGAGAGAAGCTGTTCAATGGCTGCAGCATGCAGGTATTTTCTCCATGGCATGCAGAGCTCATGCCAATCAAACTGACTAAGAAAGCAATTCACCACTGGTGTACTTACGTTATAAGCCCTGTCTGGTAATATGTGAAATATATTAACATGGATTTTATCCCACTATAGCTGAGGACTTAGTTTTGTTTAGTCCACAGAGCCCGCAACCTCTGACTTCCACTTCAATAGTTAGCCCCAGATGCAAAGTTTTTTTCTTCTTTTTTCTATTTCGACTTCTTAATTTATCATCTTCACTTTTGAAATGAACCACATTATTAATGGTGTGTCAAATGTGTGGTTGATGTCTGCATACCAAAAAACTCTGAAGCAGCACAGGGAGTCTAATCATTCATTAGAAGTACCATTAAAAAATTACATCATGCTTGCAACAATAGGAGATGCATGCGATTCACGCAGCTGTGTGTGGAAATTAGGATTCAGTGTTCCTTGATACTTGTGATAGAATGGAAGTCTGTTTAAAAAGTTTGGCAGTTGACAGATTTTGAAAATACTTCTAAAGAGGCTAAAAGAACTGTTAATGTGAACTAGCCTTGAATTTTTATCATTATGTTTCTCTTGTAGATGTTCCTGTAAATCAGTCAGTTCAGAATATTTAATTCAATACAATTTAACAGTTTAACATTTGGGGGAAAAAGCTCTTGAATTCTTCCTCTCATCTTATTTTTCTCTAACTTCTCTAATTTCTAGTGTCTAGAAATAGTGTTAAACTTTATAACTAACACCTTAAACCAGTTGTGGATGGATTGGACAAACAGTTATGTCTCTATCTTAAATTCTCATAAAATCATCCTGTTTTTATTTCAGTTTTGTTAACTTTTTTGTGGTGTAGTTTCAACATCATGGCATCTGTAAACAGATGTTGGCCTAGCCTGCCTACACAAACACCTGTTGTGTACTTATGTATTGGCTTCCTTTATGTTTCATAGTAGATATGAAGCAGTTCATTTTTAGTTGTAATGAGGTGTTGGAGGTTAAAAAGGTATTGACGTTATTTTGCTTGCAGGATGTATACTGTTCATTCCTGTCTCAGAGGCTCAGGTGCTGCTTGTCTCTCAGGCTATTACTACTGGAATCTGCCTTCAGATTCAGCAGCAGATAAGAGCAGTAGTATCTCCTCTAATTGCCTGTTGCCTAAGAACTCCTAACTACTGAAGATGTGGGCTGAATGTAAAACAGTTTTCCCGAACTAGATTCTGTGCGTGCATTTGGGCACATGCAATTAGAGCCTCGCTCATTTGAATATACTGCAGTGTATTTTTTTTTCTTTTCTGGCCATGGAATAATTATCTAACCTCGATTATATTCTGCGTTCATGTACAGTCATCAGTGCAGTTTGAAATACAACTGAGCTTTATCTCAACCAGTCAGCGTAGTTTGCGTTGCAGTTCAAAAGCATGTTGTTGGATTGAGTGTATGTTTTGGACTACGTAAAATATGCAACAGGGGCTCCAGTTAAGTTGATTGTGTAAAACGTGAAACTTGCTCTGGTTTCTGTTGATTGTTTTGTTGTGGTCTTTGGCTCCTTTCCATTCAGTTCCAAAAAATTAAAATCATAAAAGTTTATCTATATATTTGAAAATTGCACAAACATTACCTGTAATGTTCAAAAAGTCTTGTCTCTGGCAATGAAATCACCAAACTCACAAGAGATTTGAAGGAAATTAAAGATTATTGCACTACTGCACAGTTAATGACCATGCATTGGATGCCAATTCTCATCCAGCACACACAATCAAACTCGTTTGCAGAGGATTCAACAATGCTTGTAGCTACCTGTTTCAAGCATGACTCATTAACATGAGCTGTTGCTGTCATTAATAATCATGCTGAGTGCCACTAGACGCTAAAAGGAGGAGCGACAATTGCATTTTGTTATAGTTTGTGTTGGCTGCTTATAGGTTGTCGTAATTAAATAATGTATGTTCAAAAAGTGGAGATTTATTAGTCTCCATAGCCACAAATAATACCTGACACACCACATGACACACTCAGTTGCATTGCTTCACTTTAAATTGGTGGGTTTTTTTTTTGCAGTATTTCCCTACAGACTGAATAAGTTAGCAACCAAAATAAGGTCCAGTACCTCTCTCTCTTGATCTGTGGGTCAGTAATGCCTTCTGAGTCCAGAGAGACATAAGAGTTTTCAGAGATTTTTCAACCAAGCCAAACATTGCCATTATCTCCCACAGAGCTGCCTCTACCAGAGCTTCAGAATTATTCATTCCCCCAAGAAAGGCAATTGGATCCTGAACCCCATTATTAGCTAGATGCTGTTTAAGCCCTCATTCTAATTTTACACATACTATATTTTCATGGAATACTCAGTAGGCAATATAGTGTCCTACTTTAATACCCAAAGTGGAAGCAAATGGGTCAAAGCTCCTGTTTTTAACTGGGCACAGAGGAATGTCCGTCACTCCAGCCTTTGGGAAAAACTTTCAAGGTGAAAGATTCTTTGAGAGCAGGCACTTTCTTCATGCTGCCGCTTGGTAGTTTTGCATCATACCAGGGATCATTTTGTCACTGTAAGATATTTTTGGATTTCTGGTCATCTTGTCTCTAAAAACTCCCACTTGAGCCAGCTGTAAGATGCGATAAGAGCTTTTTCTGTTCTTTTTCATCTGAATCATCTCCAAAATACTGACACTGTTGTCCCATTTTTTTTGCTGAGAACAGCCTGCACAGTGCTAACCGGCCACATGACCGCATGCACTCAGTGCCAGTGATGCTTGCCTAGGAATGTTCGTCAGCCTCTTGCCGGTGATTACTCTAAACAGCTATTTGACATAGAGAGCCTCCCAGATCCCAGATGCTGCTGTCTGTTTCAAATGGAGAGGATATTACCTGCTATTGAGTTACCAGTGCAGAAATTTTATAGACCAGGCCAAATCACTGGAAATTTTTAATGTAACATCCTGATGAACCATTTTCTATCAAGTGCTATGTGCATTTTCCTACTGTTCTACTGTTTTACCTCTCTGATAGCTGCAGTTTAACATTCAAGTGTAAGCGGGTGAAAGGTACGTAGGAGGAGTAATAGTTGAGGATTACTGCTGTGTCAATCCATAAATATGTGACACAATAACACTTCCTTTTAAATAAAAGCGACCGATAAATCCCCTATGATCTCTTTATGCTGTTATCTGGGACTTGCAACAGTGGGGGAGAACAATACAGGTTGCTTTTCTTTTGTAATGATTTCACTAACAAAGCAAAACATTCCCATTTATGTTTATTTTTAACACTAAGAACATCTGTGTTTACATGTATCATACTGCTCACACACCTTAATGGTGGTCACAATTTGTAGCTTGACAAAAAGGCATATGTGCTCCTAGTCGAGTGACTTTGAAATGTTGCTGCAGCTTGCTTATCTGCACCAGAAATGTTAGATAGTCAAAGATATTAATCTTATCTTACTAAAATACACCTAATCTCTATCTGTTTGTCCACAAATTCCTCCTCCACAATCAGGAGTTCAGAAAAAGAAAAACCTGGCACATCTCTGTACATCTTAGGCCCCTGGAGTTTTTTCAGATATCATGGGATCATCATGTTGCCTGGCAGTCATGTACCAAATGGGCTCAAATGACCCCCTTTAACCTTTATGCACCAATAGCAACTTATAAAATACTGGCTGGGGTGAGTGGTACCCATCACCCTCTTAGTAGATAAATCTATGGTATCAATTTCAAAACACCACCTACACCACCTTGTTCTCAAATTATCGCATTTACAAGATTTTTGTAAAGATTGACCTCTAACTGTGATTCATTGCCACCCAGCACTGACACAGGCCCAGCAGACCTTTTACTCCCATCTCTGTGATGGGAAGCTCTAAACAAGTAAACTGATGCGTAAGACTGCGATGGCTCTGTTAACCAGCGCTCTATAGTACAACATCTATAGTATGTTGACCATACAAAATAAGCAGTTGTATCTAGGCTTTGGGGCCGCACGGTGGTTAGCACTGTTGCCTCACAGGAAGAAGTTCAGTTCCATCATCAGGCCAGGGTCTCTCTGTTTGGAGTTTGCATGTTCTCCCCTGGTACTCCGGCTTTCTCCCGCAGTCCAAAGACATGTACTTAGTGGGGATAGGTTAATTGGAAACTCTAGATGTGAATGTGAGTGCGAATGTTGTCTTTGTCTATGTGTTAGCCCTGCGACAGACTGGCAACCTGTCCCTCTCGCCCTAAGACCGCTAGGATAGGCTCCAGCCCCCCATGACCCTGAAAAGTATAAGCGGAAGCGAATGGATGGATAGATCTAGGCTGTCAGAATAAACTGGCATTTAAACCAGAGAAGTACATAACTGCATTTTGCACAACCAGCCACCGAGAAAGGAATGCTGGTGGTGCTAGCAGTTTTAATGCTGGTTCCAGTACCACACATATCGGGGACATTTGAAACAAGTACAATATTAATCTTAAATACAGACACACACTATTTGTATCACCAGTGATTTATCTTGTCTATTAAGATGAGGGTTTTTTTAGGTGTTTAGTTTTTCTAATTCACTAGTCAAAGAAAACTGTCCTTGGTGATCAAGAAATAAAATGCTGTGTTTTTCAGGCATGCAGTTATGTTGTTATCTTCTTGTCCAAACAACTTGCCATTCACAGCAGCAGGCTAATATTAGCTCTCACCTTTGGTTCATTCCATCTCCCTCTGTCTGTCTCATTGACTCTTCTGATACAAACAACACACACACACACACACACCAATTAGCTCCACTTCGCTCCACCAGGCGCAGAATTAAGCTTTCTTTCACCTCTGTACCCACAGAGAAAAGAACAGGTATTATTGCTAGAATACTCCAAATTCTTTCACATCAATATTAACAGAGTAATTTTTATGACTGTCACTCAAGAATAACATTTGTTCATGGTAATGAAATCCACAGCCACATTGGTAAATGTGAACTTACTTGATGAAACTTTTGTGTTTGTATGCAGTTTTTCCTCCATGTAAGATAAATGTATTGTGTCTTGCACACTGATTGCAACTCCTCTATGTTGATCTGTTTTCATCACCATTAGGACCTGCTATCTGCCTTGTGCCAGCCTCAATTTTTGTTATACTGTAACCACAAATTATGAAACAGAAGTGGGCAAAGTAATACAGTCTAAAAAATAGTACAATTATCATTTTGTTTCAGTGACCACATCATGAAACTCACTAATGTCTTTTTCTCTCACATTTTCTACAGCAGCAGTTTTGTGATGGTGGTAGCTAATTACAATATCTTGAACTCATCGCTGCCTCCAGCCTTTTATATTTTCACAAAGAAGGCTGGGGGTTGAATTTCTAGTAGGCTGAAACGGCTGTTGAAGCACCTACACACACACTTCAGCACTCTCTGCCGCACCAACACATTAATGCACATACAGTATCTGTGATTTTCGTATTTTCTGTGTCATCAAAAGTTTTTGGAGCTGCTTTCTTGAGAGCAATTGAAATAGGAATACTATGACTGGCTGACTTTCAGTCACAATAAACTCCTGACATATTTCTCTGAATGTTTGTGAGTAAGTTTACACATTAGACAAACATCAGTCACTTAGTAGATTGGCCCAGTATGCCCATTTTGAACCATGCGTGGTAGAGTATATAATGCATCGGCAGTGATTGTACAGCAAAGTTGTTTTTTCTTTGCCACATTTTGTGTTTCCAATCTCAGTACCTTGTCATATCCAGCCATTTTTTTTTATGGGAAATGACATAGTGACATGACAGTGTTGTCACTCATGCAAGTCTGAATAAATCTCCATGTTGAACAAGCAGTACAGTGGCTCAGAGGTTATTTCTGTGTATATTTAGTGGATTCTGTTCTTTCTAAAATTATTTCTCCAAAGTGCCTTTGACCAAGGCCTTTGGTAAAGCTGCGTCCACACAAGGAGTGAGTCGCTCGTCACACATCGCTTTTAAACTCACGGTTGGTCACTACCAACATTCCAGGCTCCGGTTGTCTAGGTAACTCTCTGAAGTATTTGTGCCGCATTCCATTTGCCTCGGAAGCTGGGAGGGATGGCACTCCCAAGTTTAAAGACGGAAAAGTAAGGAAAAATGGCCCAAGCAATACAACACATTGCTTGTTTTGGGGGGGGGCGGGGGGGTTCCCACTTAAAAACACCACTCCAACATATTCTCAGAAACTCAGAAATTCCGAATTTCAAATTTACCTAGAATGCACTATTTCTACCCTGTTATGTGTGGGATCTCGTCTGTAGTCCCTTCAGTGGAGTGCGTTCTTTATCTTGGGATCCACTCAGTGCGCAACCAGTGTTCATCATCAGTTGAAGTCAAAAAACGTCATTGACTTTGTATGGTCTCTGGTTGCCAGGTCACTGCAAATCGCTGCCTTTGTGAACAGCTGTTGGGCTGGGGTTGGAAAATGTTCTTTTTCCACATCAAAATACTGCAGAGCCATGCTGGTTAGTGCGTCTTCCTTTTCTTACTGTACAGCTTTGCTTGTTTATCTTGTCACAAAGAAGATGTAAACAAGCCAAAAACAAAAACAATCTATATATTTTTGTTTTCATAGTATTTATTTTTCTGGATATAAATGGAGAGAATTTGCAACACAATTTCTAACTGTATTTAAACCCCTGCAATATTAGATAGAGTATATGGACTGATTCTTATATAGTGCTTTTCTACCTGAGCACTTTATAGGTTCAGTTTCTAGATGACATACTCTACCTCCCGAGCTACAGCCACCCCAACAAACATACTTGGTGCTTCTTGCATATTTGAGAAGAAAATTTGGTTTGAAAATGTTGCATACACCATCCAGATTTGGGATTTACAACTTTAGAGACATTCGAGTTCCATTTTTTTAATTTTTTTTTTTACCATTCAGGGTTTTTTTGTCAACTGACAGCACAACTGAAGACGTTCACCATTTCCTGCTTGTTTACTTCCACTGATAATCTACTAATAGGACTTTTCTTCTCTAATCACAATGTCACACTCGTGCCTGTCAGTCTTAGGAGGATAATGTGGCTGAGAATAAAATGTGTGTTGTTGCTTCAAGTGAGACTGCTAAGTTCATGACATTGAACATTTAAGTAGAGTACCAGTAGAATAAATTGTCACTGGTCTTGTATGAACTGTGATAATGGGTCTGATATGTAATTTCTGAGTGATTCAAATTCGTTACTTTTATTGGATCTGTTAAACACAGTGACACATTAATTTCACTTTGTGACATGTTCATTACTGCGTGAAATGCTCTCTGAAATGAAATATTGGTGCCACCAAATTATGTGTCCGTGCCACTAATGGGAAAATGTCAGTCGCGGGAGGAGCAAAAAATAGAGCTCTTTGGAAGTTTTGCTTTCAAACGACTCGTTGCCTGATTTAATTGCAGTGTGGTTTACTGCAAAACCTTACTACTTTCAGAATTTGCCAGAGTTTGGAGAGCAGATCTTGCATAAAGTATATTCATGCCCACACTTTAGACCAGAGGCTGTTGCTTGTCCTTTGTAGTTTTTTTTCCTTCTTGTGTTTTTATGTATTCATTTATTTGTTTATTTTTTTGATAACTGACACCAGTTTTTACAGCTTGAAAAGCCAAACTCTGACATTAGTTCAGAGGCTTCATTGCAGTTCTGTACAGTTTCTACTGTATGTAGGCCACATTACTGTCACCAAAAGAATGTTTGTTTGTTTTATGTCAAACTTGCATCATGTAATATTGTGGCTCTCTCAAGTGACATGTTTAATCAAATCCACTTATAAATCATTGCAACCTTAAAATATAGTCACATCACTGATTCCACTGCATGACAGGTCACTCAGGTCATGTTAACACAGCAGTTCCTTTGTTTAATTCTCACATGCTGAGAGGTGTCTCTCTTGGCTGAAGAAGTATTCGCTCTTAGCTGGAATACTTTCTGTTGCTCACTCCAGGGAAAGCTTTATAAGGAATGAGACTGCAGCAGGACACAGTGACTCTTTTTTTTTTTTTCTTCTTCTTCCTTTTTTTACGATGGAATTGTCACAGAGCTGCCTCCCGTTGGTCTCCGTCTCTATGCTTCTGGGCAGTCCTGGTGTAAATTATTTTCCTGAGTATAAATAGGCTGACAGTCTGGCAGGACCAGGTGGTCTAATCTGCCAGTTCAGAGACTTGCTCTCTGCCTAGCAAGGTTGCATGGCAGTTGTTTGTCCCCACATTAACACAGACCATATTCCCCACAGATGGGCTAGTTGTTGTATAGGGATGCAACGGTGGCTTCAGAGATATTTGTGAAGTTTTCTATACTTAAGAGACACCTTATATTTTGTTTATTAAATAGGCATAACAATATGGCTGAAAGAGAACATAATTTGTGTTCACCTAGCTTTTGATATTTTGTTGCATTTATGTTCAAGTTTACAGTAAAAAGAAAATGTGCTATTTCATTGAGGTACAGCTGTAAAAGCGAAATGTGTAGGTCTGCTCTCGTGTCCTAAGACCGGGTTTTCTCTTATTCCCTTCTTTCACAGTGCAAACTGCTCATCATTCATGTCAGATAAACTGAAAAGAAAGTTTGTGAGGCTACTGTACTTGTATCTAGTGTTTGGGAAATTGTTCAAGGAAACAGTTTGAGAGCATTCAATTATATTTCCTTGCACCCAGTGCTTGCCATCTGGAAACAGTATGGCACCTGAATATTGAGCATAACAAGGTTTTCCCTTGGTGACAGTTTTGGAACAGCAGCAGCAACAACAACAACCATCGTTACTGTGTGGTTAGTACAACCTGTCTGCCTCGGTTTCTTTTTCCTTTATGGTATACAGAAATCATTAGATGAATTTCTCCAGTTTGAATCATATTTGGAGTTCTGTAAAAATTAGTTGACTTTTCTTATTATGTGAGACATGCTTTAATGAGGTGAAATACAATTCTAATACTAATTATCACTTATTTCCCATTTTAACTAAATTCTAATAGCCATCCCAGTCTAACTTTTGCCCCCTCATTCTTTCTTGCCTCGGTGTGTGGCCCGTTTCCATCTCCTCTGTCATCACTTTCACCCATTTTCAGTCCCATCAGAAGTGCCAACATGTCACCAGCAGCGCTAAAGTCTAATAGCTATGGGAACATTTTCTCTGACACCTGCAGCAAACACGAAGCCTGCTGGGCTGCTGGGAGAACAGAGGGAGGTTTATCTGGGATGGCAGGCCTCGCCTCCACTGCCATGCCAATAGAGGCAGCAGCACAGAGCTTGGTGCTTCACAGCCAGATAAGGCCTCCAGACAAAGAAGCGCTGCAGCTAGACCCCACTCACTACAATAGAGAAAAGAAAACAAGATGTATGACTAATAACCCTTGACAGTTTGCTCCACTTAGATGTTATACTTTCAGCCTCTGAATTAGTATGCAGTATTAAAGCTCAAGGTATTCATTACACAAAACTAAAGTTTCTCATTGTCAGTTTTAGATAAATTAACACTGTGGATATTGCTAAGTTAGACTTCACCAAGACTTTAATCAGAACTGGCACTCTTGTATTTAATCCTGTGTTGGAATTGACTTGCTCTCCCAGACAACTAGGTCAAAAAGGTCCACATAATAACTAGATGTGAAGTATACAATTACTGTGACACTACTGACATATAATGAAGAATCACATGCTTTTAAGATTTTTCTTTCTTCATAATAGTCACCTGATTTAGTTTTAAAAGCTTGAAAGTTGCTTTGGTTTTTACAATAAGAAATCATTAACTCTTCAGTTTACTTTTGTTCAGCAACCCACATCTAACAAAGCCAAAGAGTACACTGTTCTCTTTTGCTCTCTACTACCGTTAAGTGAAGAACATAAATACGGTGAATAAACTCTCTGTATTACAAAATGAATGGAGGTATGGAAGCACATCACTTATAGGTGATACTATTTTGGTGGCGATATCACTGGGTCATGTCTAACAGTATGCAGTGTATTCTGACACTAGCAAAGATTGCATTATACTCATATTGTATATAGCATTTGTATTCTATTTTATTCAATTGTATATAGTTTTTTATTTTATTCTATTCTATTGTGTACAATATCTTATTGATATCTTATTCCAGTGTTTTTCTCTAATTTTTCTATGCAACTTTGCACTGTCCACTGCTGTAACAAAACAAATTTCCCACGCGTGGGACTAATAAAGGTTATCTTATCTTATTGTCTTATTTACAAAATAACTCAATTTCTATTGCCAAAATGCTGGACTGGGGACCAGAAATTAAGTTGAAAGTCTGTGCACAGATTCTTTCAAGTCTTTCACATACAAGGAGCTTGAATGATCCTCCTTAGATCACCATTTTGCAATGTCGTTAGGCTACGTTGTTTTCTTTCCATGTGAACTGCACCTTCACAAGTCCTTGCAGGGCTGTGACTGAAACCACTGCTCTGTACTAGGAAATCAAGTCTTTGTTTTGGTATGTATGGCGGGCTATCACAGAGCCACAGTCTGTCACTCAAATATAACAAAATGTAGTACACAGTACGGTTTTTGTTTGTTTGTTTGTTTTCTCGTGTGTGTGTGTGTGTGTGTGTGTGTGTGTGTGTGTGTGTGTGTGTGTGTGTGTGTGTGTGGTTTTTATTCCATCTCCGTTTGCAGCAGAGTCTGATCTGAGGCCCTTGCCTGCATGTTTACCCTGCACTCTTTCTCTCTGCTTTCCTATTATAATATTTATTTTATTTTTATTTTATACTATTAATATTTTGAAAAAAGGTGGAAACAAAATTAGTGACCCTGTGGAAACCAGGAAACAACCCAATGCGCCACAGTACCTCCGCCATGTTTTAAAGCTGTCAAAGAATGTTCAGTATTGTTGTTGTGTTGTGTTTTTGTTTATTTGTTTATTATGCAAGGTTTAATTTGACCTTTCTGTTGTTGTGTCTGATGAATGGTTTGCACTTTGTGGTGAATCTTCTGCATTTTTATCTTGTCTTCCTTTATCGAAGATGTGCCAGCTGCTCTAGAGAGTGTTCTCCACTTTGCTGGATGTTGTGAAGGGTTTTTTTCCTTTATCATTGAAAGCTTCCTGCAGTTACCACCGGTGCCTTTCATGCATGTTTGGGCCATTTCAAGCTGCAAGCTTGCTTTTTTTTCTTGGTCACAATCTACCATACTCTTATGCTTATTATTTTGGGGATTTGATTTGTTAATGCAGCCTAAATATGGCCTGCTCGACACAGAAACTGCTTCCAAATGCAAATGCTTCTCCTTGGGTAAGGGAAAAAAAAACCTCTAGATCTCTAAGCTGTTTAATTTCTGAAAAAAAAACAAAACAAAAAACAATGAATAAATAGTGCACACCTTTCAGTGGAACAGCTTTTGACTAAGTCTCCAATTACATATAAGCCCCTGAAAATATGCATCTGTGTACAAAAATGGATATAATTCCACAAAGCTTTATTTATTATTTTTGTTCACGTCACTGAATCAAATTCATTTTCATCTTGAATGTTTCATTTTAAATACATTGTGGTGACATACAGGCGCAAAATGATAATAGGGTTAGAAAAGACTGAAAATATTGTGTTGCATAAAGTAAATTGGCCAAAGGACGGTAACATGATTGGACATAGGATGAGCATCCCAGCGTGCTTGATTCTTTCAGAAGGAAAGATGGAAAGGGATTCGAAAGCCTCGCCTATCTGTTAACGACTGCAATTTAAGATGAACATTTTTCAATGTAAAATTGCTTTGAATTTAGGGATTTCATCATCTATAGCACATTTATTCAAAAATTCAGAAAATCTGGAGAAATCACGTTACACAAGAAGACAAGGCAGAAAACCAATATTGAATGGCCATGATCTTCAGACCCTCAGGCGGCACTACATTTAAAACAGACACCATTCTGTAGTGGAAATCACTGCATGGGCTAAGGAATGTTTTTGAAAGCCGTTGTCAGTGAACACAGTGTGTTGCTGTATCCACAAATGTAAGTTAAAGCACTACTATACAAAGAGAGAACCATATGCATTATGAATATAAAGTGACTCACTTTCTTTGAGCCTACATTTTTCAAGATGGATTGAGTTAAACTGGAAACCTGTCTTTAGCAATTTCATATTTAATGCAGGTAAAAAGAGAAGTTGGACTCAAAGCCAGAATCTATTATGGTGTATAATGGTGCATTAATGTACATGGTATGAATAACTTGCATTTCTGTGAATGTACCATTTCTGTAGAAATATCCAAAACCAATAGACACAGGTTTTAGAAATTTAGAAAGTGATAAAGATTTTATTTTTCCCCCCTAAATATCTCTGTTTTTCAGTATTAAAGTGAGTTTCTTGGTCTTCACCTGTCTAGTCCAGACCAGTCACATGCTTTTTTTGGCTTTTGATTTTTAAAGTAAGGCAATGAACTGTTGAGCAGTAAAATTCTATATCAAGCAACAATTAAAAAAACAAAACGACCAAATGTCCTTCAGTTTACATAAATGATAGTGTTCGACAAATATATGCTCTTTTTTAAAAAATATGGTGGCAGCAAAACTTAAAGTTGGAGTAGAGGGATAATGATCATGTCATCCTTCATTAATTACAGAAGATTTTTTTTATTTCATTTTGCAGTGTTATAGTGCTTGTGAAAAGATGTAGACAAGTTAATATATAAAAAAAACATGTTTAAGATGTCCTGCAAACTTTTTTTTCACTGGTCACAAACTTTTTTCGTAATGCAAACCTTATATGACATTCTGGAAAAAGGGTGATCTGTTACCAGCAGCTATTGTTAACGTTTTAATTATATTATGGCTTATTGTTAAAAAAAATGAGAAATTGTTAGCTTGCTTTCGTTCAATGGAAATCTTTTGGCATGGATCTCTATGCTCTCCCCAAATCTTTGCTAAAAGCAAAAATAGAAAATAAAGCTATTTGGATCGTTTCTTTTTTTTTTCTTTTTTCTTTTTCTTTTTTGTCGTTATTGTTATTTATTGTACGTGTCAGCATAAATGTTTGTGCTTGTCTGGCAAGAAATTAACTCTGTCACATTGGCCCTAGACAATAGCAGGCAGGAATTGCTGAGCCTAATGTTGCACTCTGGGAACAGTAAAGTCATTTCGCTCCAGCAGACCACTTAATAGCTTTGGCTGATGCAGAGTTTGGAAATCCATCAGTCAATTGGGCCAGAAGGAGATGAGCAGTCTTCTGAGTGTCAATATGCTCAGTGTTTGAGCAAACAGGTAGCAGGGAAATTTAGTTGCCCTCATTATGAGCTTGAATCATGTAGCGGCATCATATGTTTTATTATTATTATAATTACACAATGACAGCCAAGACAGCCTTGATCTGGCATCATGCTAGGAATAAGGAACAAGAGCATCAGGAGAGACAATAGAGTATTTTCTGTTTAGTCTGCCATGGTAGAAAACAATCAGGGCAAGAGCATAGCTGTGGGTGATGAGCTAAGCGATTGTGTTTGCTGTGTATTCTTTTACAAGTGAATTTAAGACTTTAACCTTAAAGGTGGTATAAACAGATGTTGCATATTAAAACAGTCCAAAAAAAGAGATGAACCAGTGGAGACGCACATAGTCACTGACTATAATCGAGCAGCAGAAGGTAAGCCTAGTGTTTATCTGTTTTCATTTAGTGTTGCAGGTTTGATTGCATCGATGTTGCATGTTATTGCCTGGACTCTTTAGAAGATAGAGAGGATTGCAAGCTTGATTTTCCCATTCAAGCAGGTTTGAAAATATTTGATTCCATCAGAGATCAGAAAAGCCTGTAAGCAGGAGTACTGCTGTGCATGTGAAAAACGTAACAGTGTCTTCTTTAGCACTATAGGGAGCTGCGTAAAATCTGATAAGCTTCCTCAAGTCATGTCACTTGAGGCAGTGTCGGTTATGTCTACAGGCTGAAAATAAGAAAAAGAAAAAAAAGAAACTCTGCGTGTGGAGTTAAAAAGAAATGTGCTTACCAGACCTCCATAGCCTGTTTCATATCTCTGCTTGAGGCTAGCTGTTGGAGGCTACATTAGCTACTTTTATAACGACCCAAATCCCTGAATGAATTGTCCAAGGTCAGCTTGCATTTCATGGTAATACACCAGATTTGGACTTGGAAAAAATAATGGGTGAACCAATGTGTCTGAATTTTGAGTGTTCATATGTCCAGAGTGCTAGACTGCCCTGAAAAGTGTCCAGACCACTAACTTTCTGCAAATTATCCCACTGTGAAAGTGTTCTGTCTTTTGCAGATGCAAAATAAATAAATAAATGAATGCTAGGGAGTGATTTTGGAGAGTGAACCTAATGAAAATAACTGTCATTGACAGTAGTCAAAAATTTAGAGACCCGGTTAACAAAAAAAAAGAGAAAAAATAACATTGTATTACTGTGGAGTTAATAATGAATTGTTACATTTTGATGAGCTGGATCAACACTCATTTTGTTTGGTGATCTCAGTTTAATGGCACTGGAGTTCAGTTGGTGGATTTCAGTATAGAAAGAAGGACATAAAACTATCAAACATATATGCAATGAAATAACAGAATCAAAAGCTGTAATTTGCACTGCAAGTTAGGAGAAGCAGTGTTTTTACCTTTCTAGGTTATATAAATAAATCTTTTATGTGGGAAGTTGCAGTATGTTGGCCCTGAAAATAATTGTCAACAAAATATGTTATCATCAAATAAGAGTATAGTATGCTCACGCATTAAGTTTAAATGAATGCAGAGAAAAATCACCTATAAGGCTCTGACTGATGACAAAATCAGAATTATTGTAGTTGGTGCCGAGATCACTATTATTGAAAGTTCTTACTCACTGATGGTAGGTAATCTTGAATCTTACTATAATACAAAAACTCTTTGTCTGACTGTTTGCTTGTTTCCCTGACCACAAACTCCCCAAAGACTTGGCATGCAGCTAAATCTTAGGCCCCTAAAGGTTCTTATCTATATCAGATATAGTAAGCACCTGGGAATGAGCTAATGGACCTAAACGACTATATGAAAGCATCCTGTAACCGTTTTACAACGGTAAAATCTTATTAATATCCACAATCGTTGAATTGTAGCTGCCTACCAGCCACTCAACAGTGGGCTAAAATGACCCACTTTTACTTTACATATAAACATCACGTACCGCCCTTTTTTTCTCATTGTGATTAAGTGTGTCAATTTACAGTTTTGCAATAACCACAAACAGCCTAAATAATACTGTAGCATGAAAATGTACTAGTAAATATAATTAATGACAAAAAAGAAAAAACAGTCTCTGAGTTAAACAAGGCCAGCCTGGTTGAGGCTTTTAATGTGGAGAAAAGGCGCAAAACCACAGAATAGCATGTAATTATAAGTATAGGTTCCCAGGTTATTTCTAAAATGTAATCCCTCTTTTGCTTTTAACATAGACTGTTTTCAATGCACAAAGCCAGAGCTTGCTCATACATTATTGGTCAATATTATCTGGACTACAAGCAGACTAGAGATCTTTTTCCTTGCCTACAGATTCTGCTCGAGTTCATATGCAGGCATCTTTTTATAGATTATGTTAAAAATGTCAGAGTTGAGCATGAGCGATTTGTTTGATAGATTAACTGGCAGAGACAGCTGGAATGACTTGTCTGTCTTTACTTCTCAAGGTGTGGATTATATTTGCATGTCATAAGTGCTGTTTCTCATTTTAAGGGTTAATTTTAAAAAAGTAAATGATTCATTTTAAATAAATCAAAATGTAAATACTTAATTATTGTAACCCATAGTCCCAGTGGCATGCCATGCAGCTCTCTTCATCCTATCTCTTCACTTAATGTGCCAGTATGCTGCTCAGTTTTCCTTTAGTTCTAAGCAGCTCATACCTCTTATCAGAGACAGCTTTGGGGTTGAGACAAAGTAATTAGCTGTTGGAAAAGCGCCTGCATTTTGGAGCAGAACAGACCCAGCTTTTTAGCCAAAGGCTGTGGTCTGGTTAGAGAACACAGTGGACTAGCTGAATGAGGATGCCTCTCATAAATAATATTAGGGGAACTGATAGTATTGTTTTAATGCTACAAGTGGGAACCAAATTTGGATCTTTGCTAATTGTGGAATCCTTGCAGTATAAACTGCATCAACAAAGGTGAATGTTTTTTCATCTCTATATTCTTTATTTTAATTCAGACTGTGAAGATAGGGAGCATGTATAAACCCAGTCAGAGTGCTGGCTCTGGCAGGCAGGCATTGTTTAAAGTTACACAATGCACACGGAGCTTTCACTGCATGAAAAGTAATTCAGGAGGTGGATTATTATGTCTGTCTTTCCTCTTATAACACTTTAATGTCAATTAATATATCAGAGCTAACAGAATGTAATATCAAACAGCATCCTCCTCAGGGTAATAAGTCTGTTTTTGTCGCCTAAAACCATTTCAGTCATTGGCATTCCCACCACAAAAAATTTCCAGTTTATCGGATGAGTTTGTCAAACGTTTTCTAGTTTTAAAGTCTTTTAGTCAACCAATTTTTGTTGTAGGAAGAGATTTCTGTTGAGAATTTCATTCTCAGCAGATGCTGTTGACCATTCACAAGCATTTTTCCACATGATATGAGGTTATTATATAATGCCTGTGAGGTCTATAACAGAGGCATTCAGATGATGAGTTAAAGACATAAGGATACATCCCTGATGTTGCTGTTTTTGCCTGTCTCATCCTTTCCCCTGGTTACACATGCTTTAGCTTGCCTGCTGCCTTTCTTTCTTGATTTAAGTGCTTGTGACAAGGAGAGCTGAGCACCATCTAGCCTTTTAAATGCAAGTCTGCTTTTTTTGTCTGGTATTTACTTGGAGCTGGTTGAATCAAAACCTCTTTTCCACCAGTATCCTGCTACATAGGTTTTTCAGTTAAAGGTACAGTATGGAAAAATCACCTCTAGATTACCCTTTTTTCCCCTTTCCCTATTAAAGTGCATGGGCGCTGTTGAACAAACACATTTTGGTCAGCCAAGAGAGATTGAAGACATTACATTTGGACTGTACACTTTATCGGCTATGACTTGCCAGTGGTTTTTTTTTAAATCTAGAATTTAAAAAATGGGTTTGTGTCAATTAAATATTTTGTTGTATTTTATGCTTTTACTTCTGTGTCACATCAAAAATGTGGCTGGCACTCATCTATAGTGAGTGTAGGTTGTCAGTCTGCTGTTTACCTCAGTATGCAGTCAATATGCTGAGTGAGAGGTCCACGTCTATTTACTCTGGAGGAACCTGTACTTGTAAGGGAGTCTGAAACAGGTTTAAGAGTCAGTGAAGCTCATCTCTGACCACAATACAATAGACTAGTTGTTAAGAACACCTTAAACTTTTCTGTTGGTATGCTCTCTTTTTGCTGCTAGACTTAAAATGTAGTCATAATTTATTATATTTAAGTTTATGAAACTGCATCAGTTTGTTGAAAATTTATAGTAATAAATATTTATTTATATGAGTGCAACTTCTTTTCCCTATTCAATAACGTTAGAAAATGACTGACTGTGCCTTTTAAATTGTGTGTTTTTGTAACCAATTTCACGCACTGCAGTCAAACTTTGTTGAATAAATCACCAGTTGAAAAATAGTTTTAAGGGTCTTTTTTAACAATAAAAGCATCACGTCTACAGAATGGAGACTAACGGTAATTACAAAGACCTTAGAAACAACACAGCATTTCAACGTCTGGTGTTCACTCATTTACACTTAATTTTGTTAACAAAATTCCCTTTTGTCATACCTTAATTACCATGATAAAACTAATGGCACACACTTGAGATATCATTCAGAGTTGGTTGTAAAAGAGAAACTAATCCACAAAGTAATAATTTAGCCACCTAAACAGTTGTCTCTACCTCTCCAGTTGATTATTTTTCCCCTTTTTAAATAAATTGGTGCTTTTTTTTTGGCACTAATAAATTATATCCTGGGCTGGAGCTCACCATTTCTGTGTGCGGCTGGAAGAAAATGATTTCCCCAACCTCCTCATTGGCCGTGAATGCAAAGACAGCACGTGTCTATGGCTGTTAAATAACGCTCGCTGGCTCCCAGCCCACTCGTAAATTATGGAGAGAAAGCCTCTCCCAAGACTGCCTTTAGTGAAACAGTTCAGTCAGTGAGGTTGTTTCCCATAACAACCGGCACAGCTGTCAGTTAACGGAGTTTTGTGGCACAGAGACCAGAGCTTTGTTTACAAATTATGAGAAAGTGTCATTAGTTTCTTTATTCCTCTTTCTACACTTATATATTTGTATACTGTGGGTGCATTTAATATATGACTGAAGCTGAAAATTCAGTCGGTTCATGACTGAATATAGTGATAAAAAGTTATGAAAAAATTAATTAATTAAATAATTAACTAAAATGTTTTATTGTAATTGGAGAAAACAATTACCAAATTAATCCATGAAAAATATCTATTGAGTCTTGTTGGAACTGCATTCTGCATCATGCCTGCTCATAAACCAATCGTGGTTAAGTAAACTATTCCATAAACAAACAGAGATGCAAAAACAAGATGCTGTAGTACGCAGAGACAAGAAACGCTTACAGGGAAACAGAAAAATTGCACTGTGTTCGTCCTCTGGTTATGTCTGTTAACATTGTGCAATTTTTTTTCCTGCTCCCTTTCAAAGATTTCAGCCTAAGCCCTGTCTAAATGACGAAAGGTCCACCCCACGTCTAGCCAGTTTTTCCTCTTTGATCGTTATATTGTGGAGAACAGTGGACGTCCTCTCAGTCATCTTGTTACCCCGATGTTGCTCTCTTTCTTCGCTTTCTCCTCCCTCTGGCTGTCTTGCACTTCTTAAGTATTTTAAATAATTTTTAAACTTCTTTTTTTTTTTAATTTAAATTCCATTACATGTTAGAAAGTGTATAAAGATGGCTGTAGTGCATACTTGGTGCTTCTCCATTATCATTAAACATTTATGACAAACGAAATGTACAGTCATATCTTCAAGAAGTGCCACCACAGGGCACAGATGAGTGCCATAATGTTTCAGGGTATCCATTTTTAAAATGTATGTTTAGCTGTTTTTACTCACATATTGCTGCACAGCGGTGTGCCATCTCTTCAACATGTTGTTTCCCTGTGTGTAGGAAGATTTGACAGACTGTCATCTCTTCAGCATGCCAGCAGGGGCTCATTAACAAACAAATACTGCGTACTACATGATTGTTCGCAATGGCGTGGGAACACTTGTGGCTGTATTCTTTAGTATAAAATGCTATTGTTATTTTATGTAGTTAAAAATATGAATAAGATTGATTTTAGAGTACGCACACTGCGACTGTAGAAAGGATGACTGGAACAGCCACATCACTACACATGGCAGTTCTTTTATGCAGTGAATTGCTTTCTGTCCCAAAACCCAGCAGTCACATTTGATAGCTGCCGAGATTTTCCTCGTCATTACTGTAAATCAGCTGTCTAAACCATGATACTGAGTAAGAATCTACTGTTGATTATTAGAAAACCGCATATGTCTTTCCATAAACTCGCAGGCTGCTTCATTAACTACTACTGTGTAAGACAATGCAATACAGTCAAACAGCTCTGCTATAAGTTTGAGTTTATGAAGCATTTTCAGTTGGTGGTGTTATCATTTTTGTTTATTGAGGTGATAGTGGGTGGTTGTGGTGCACGGTACCAAATTGCATTTAAACGTACTCCTTAAGTTTTGTCCGGCCCAAGGGACACATTACCTGGCACTTTAAACCACTGAAAATTTGTTACAGACTGAATTTACTTATCTAATATTATAATTAGAAAAGCTTTTCTTCTACCAAGCCTGTGTGTGGACTGGCTGGTGTTTAATTCCTGTGTATTCTGGACACTCTTCTAGTTTCTGAGTTACAGCTCCTACGGCTCCTTTTACCACTGCGAACACTTTGGACTTTACCCTTCCACACGTGCTCCAGTTGTTTCTTTATTCCCTGGTAGTTCTCTGTTTTGTGGCTTCTTCAGGCTTACTTGTGCTAGTTCAGAGTGAGGCAGAGACTTTAGATATCAGACTCCTCTGGTGTTGAACCACCTCCAAGTTTGGGTTCATCATCTCTACTTTTAAGATGAGACTTAAAACTTTACTTTTTAATCAGTCTTGTAATTAGACCTGTATCAGATGACCTTGAACCAACCTTTATTTATCCTGCCATAGGCTAAGTCTGCTTGAAACCTTCCCATGATTTCTCATGTCCCCTCTACTCCCTGTGCTTTTTTTTATGGCAGTACTGCATGCCATTACCTTTTGTCTAATGTCCAGTCAATGTAAGGGTTCAGTGAAAAAAATTTTTAAGATCCACCCTACTTAAATGAACTGTTGCAATCCTACCAGACCACAGAGGTCTAGAAACCAGCTGCTCTTGAAGATTCCAGGCTTAAAAGACACTGGATTTTATTTACTATATTTGTTTGATGATGCAGCACAGTGGCACACTGTTGCCTTAGAGGAAGAAGGCCCTGAGTTCCACTTTTCCCCTTCTCTTTCACCTCGCCCACCAACCAATCAAAAAGATAGCTGCCCTTCCCTAAGCTTGGTTCTTTTGAAGTTCTTTTCCTGTTTAAAAGGACTTCTTCCTTCATACCATCACCAAGTTCTTCCTCATAAGTTAGCTGTGGTTTTATCGTTGATATTTTAAGCATGTTAGATTAAATAACTTAGATGCCTGTGATTAAAATTTACCCTCAGATTTACATCATAGCATACACATAAATTATTTAATTAATTTTTTTGTTGCTTGTGTCCCTCCGAGTTACACAACTAAATTAAGACAACTTAGCGATATATTTTTCTTGGAAAAATGCTTGCTTTTAGAAGGAAAAAAAGAGACCATAATTCATAATATAGCCCTTCTTAATTACTAGTATATAATGAACATGCGTACAGGTACATAGACAGAAGATAACTCGAGATGAATAATTACAATGATTTTATTATTGCTGTTTTACTTCATTCCAATGCATTGTGTTTCCTCAGTGACTGGTGCATATCAGGTTGCAAGACTAAGCTAAATGAAGTGTTGACATAGCATTAGGACATTTAAAAAAAAAAAAATTCATTGTTCATTTATCTAATATGTGATTGTTCTGATGATTCTTTTAGTAGTAGTAAGTCAGTATGGCCCTTTGGAACAAAATATGTTACCTACCCCTATTCTAATGGCATTTTAGTCCATTTGATATGCACCATCAGGTTGCCCACATTATCTTAAATGGGCATGTCGTTACCTTACATTGTGAAGGTGTGGATAATGCATCGCAGGTTAAAATGCTATTTCTAGACACAACTAGCACTGGTTGTCATAAAAGAGAGAAATGCAAGAAAAGCTGTCCAATAATTGAATGATTGATGGGTTTTTTCCCCCAATGAGGCATACTAAGAGAAAAGAAAGGAAAAATTGATTTCCTGTGCAAAACATCAGTACTACACCAGACAACTTATGCACAAGCGAATAGCTGCACATTTTCAACCCATTTCCGTGTGCGTTTATGTCATCATAGTAAATCTAGTAGCTTGGTTGTGTTATTCTGTGTTGTGGACATATTTCTATGATTTTCAGACAAATGTAAAATCATCCAAGCCTTTATTTTGTTGCCCCTCTGTGGGAGATGAGGTACTTTATTACGGAGATAAGCACACAGGCTGAGGGACAACTACAGGAAATAAAAGATTTAGTTACTTGCGGAGTACCGATCAGTTCTTGTGAAGTTGGTATGATTAATCAAAGGCTGTGAATTGTTTCAGAGGGCGATTTGGTTTGTGAATTTCTAGGCTGCTGTTTCCCTGTTGTGCAGAAAAAAGATGAATAGACCCATCGAGGCTATTATGGGGTATCTTCCTTTTCCATCACTATAGGGGGCCAGTTGACTCTGATTATTCGTTTTTCACTGAGGGGATTCTCTAATCCCTCCTAGAGACAGGTGTGTGGCCTTGTACATGTGTCAAGAAGTTACCTGTGGTTAACTGTGAGTAAAAATCCATGTGAAAATACATTCATATGCAGCATAAACACATGCATAGAGGCAGCAAATTTAACAGCATTTTGAAGCTGTAAAACACTGACCAGCTTGTGCTGCACTGCTTCCTACACTTTTTCATAAACAATTCATGTTGCATTTCTGCTGTAAAGAAATGTCCAGGGTCTCAGCAAGGCCGTTCGCATTAAACCGTGTTTAGAACACTTTCTTTCCAGTTTTTGTTTATTCTAAGGTTTGCATATTGCAAGCTTTCTGGATCTTTTTCAAAATCTTTTAGAGATTGCAAATGTGAAACTTCTTTCTTCTAGCTTCTGTGTTTCATTCATAATCATTAGCGTACACATTTGCCCAAGTTAGCATCTAAAGCCAGCATACTATAGAATGAAGTATGTGGAAAATGACAAATGCTGATAATAACAAATATGATAGGGGAAAGTGGGTGCCTTAAGAATGATGAATGCCATTTGTTTGTGGTGCCCACAGAGGACTTCAAAAACTGTTTTTTGTTGGAACTCCACACATTAAGAAATCCCTTATTTTGCCAAATTAAAATAGCTGTCATTATTCTTCGTAAGTCTAGGGTAATGTTATTCTTATGCTGACAAAGCAGCTAACCCAATTTTCCATCCTCATTGTGCATTTTCTCCTTGGCCTGGATTTTGCTTTGCGGCTACCGTTATTGTGGTTAATGGTTTGCTCAGATTTTCAGCGGTTTTGCTGATTCTCATCATATGTATATATTACACCGCCTATAGGTCCAAATGCCACTCTGATGTGTTTACAATTACATTTCTGTGTAATAATATGTTAAGTCATCTTGCAGTGTGATCACATCAGCTGCAGTGCAGAGAAAGCTTCCGACCAAACTCATCCTCAAACTTGACTAAAGTCTTTGTGTGCATCTTGCAGACAAAATCTGCCAACACACAGATCACAAATGCCTTTGTGGTTCTTTCCTGCTACAGTAGATGTCTGCATGGCCACATTTTTCCAAGATTGCACACTCAGACAGGCTCTCAAGGCCTGGATGAAAACAAGGTGAAAGCATTAATAGCTACACTACAGTAGCTGGAAATATTTTTTTTCATTTGCCTGACTTTCTTTTATAATCCGATCTCTTAGTTTGGCTGACAGTGTACTGCGTGTCTCTTGGTTTCTTCTAATGTGCAAAACTTTTTGGTTGCATTTGGAAATGAAAGGAACCAGAATTAGGTTGCATGATTTTTTTTTTTTGTTCACAGTGATATTTCCTGTTTTGCTGGTTAACAGCCTGAATTTACATTCATTTATTAAGTAACATTTCATTGCAAGCCAGGCGTTTGTACTTTGTTAGTTATTTTAAATTTTTATTTGGATATTGTCGTAATAAAGCATTATGTGTAAAGCAGGGATTTAAGTCAATTATGTTGATGCAAAAGATGGGCTTTTGTCTTTTTATTGTACTTCTTTTTTGTTTATTTTATAGTCTTTTTTTTAAAAACTATTCATGATCCCATGGAACATATTTTATTATTATGTTTTTATTATGTTTTTCTTTCCGTCATTCCCCAAGCATTTTTTTTAACTCTAGACTGTATTATTTTCTATATTGAAACCTTGTAAGAAAAGGGAACAATTGTGCACTCATTCATAAACATAACTTCACTATATCCTGTGCTCCCAGGATTTATCTAACGTTATCATATTTACCAGGTTTTCTCCAGTGAATCTTGAGATAATAGGCGGTCAACAGAGTTATTCATGCTGATGAGTGAATTTTGTTTTATCGCAGAAAAATACAAATTCAACTGGGAAAGAGCTTTGAACTCATTACACTTCTGTTCCACTATCTGTATTCAAAACAAATGCAGGCTAATAGTAACAGTGGAGCTTTACAGTTTTGTTGCTGTGTATGAGCTAAAAAACAGAGCAACCAATGAGGTGATATGTGGCATCTCAGTTAAATTGTAAGTTTATTACATTAACATTGACTTACAGTGTTTAATGAAATCTCACCAAAACAGGGTGACTGCTTTGGTGAGGATTTGTTAAACATGAAAAATTTCCAGATATTGTTGTATACCTTAACGCCGAGACACCAAGCTTAGCTGGTGTGGCACAGTTTGTACATTTAATTCAGTTTTTCAGTTTGTAGAGACTTTTATTGTGGCTTGCAAAGATGTCATTGTATGTGTGCCAATATCCCACTGTACTAGTGAACGAGAACAATCTTATCTGTGCCTGACATATGGAAGACAATAACATACACGATGCATTAAATCCTACCAAAGCTGCAACGTTTCATATGATGGTAGCTTATTCTTTACGTGTTGTGCACTTTATGTGAAAGTCTGGAGTTATTTTTTTATTACATGAAATTTGTAGTCTATTGGGTTACAAGTAAGTACATTTTGGCTTGTCACAGTAGCACAGCTCTATTAAGCAAGAAGCAGCCTCCAGAGCTGACAAATGAAGCCAACATGGAATTGCCAGAAACTTCGGTCTTTTGAAAGAAAACTTGATTCTGGCTGTAAAAGCAAGACAGTCCCAGCTGTGCTAGTTTTGAATCTTATAGTTTCATGCTCATTTTTTAAATTATGGTACCAGTGACGCTACAGCCAAGCGTGCTTCAGGGCAGGGATACAAAGAGTGTTGCTGGGGAAAAAAATATTGATAAGCAATGTACTGTATTGCTTCCTTTTGCTGTGCCATTATCAGTACACTGGTGCCAAATGTCAATATATTTTTATTACAACACATAGGTACTCTAAACCAGAATCAATATTTCATGACTTTTAGTTAATGGCACTTAACTAATGCTTACCGAAGAGTGAAAAACCCATAGAGGAAAATAGATAATGGTAATAAAACACACAAAGACACACTCCATATGAAGTGTTTCTCTTGAAGTGTATCGCAGAATTACACAGAACTGGTGTTATCTTGTGAGTATTGTGTACTGTGATACATTTGAAAGTGAACTTTAATTTGTAACTGAAAGTCCTTGACCTGAATGTAACATCCCAAGAATGCAGTATAAATGTCTTTCTATAAGAATTCAGATACTATGCTCAGCAGTGTGGAATGAGGTTTGGGATCGCTGTGACCTTCTCAGTGGCCTGAGAGTGTGTTGGCATGGCATGACTGATGCAGATTATCATAGTGGAGAAAGCCAATTACTCTGGTCATCACGGCACCCTCGGGGTCTCTCTTGGTAGAATGAAATGCGTTACAGAACTCTCTGTACAGCGTTTTGTATTTCCTCTATGCTGATCCTCTCAGTTTGAGTGTTAATAGTGCAGTCAATGGGACCCTCCCATGCCTCAGAGGCCCTCTATGGCTCGGATGAGCTTCTGCTCCACAAAGCAGGGAGGTCGTGCCTTTTGGAGAAGCAGATGAATTACAGTCTCCTCTGTTTGTCTTCTCTTTCTATTCAAGACAAAACCCTTTTTATTTTAGACCCCTCCTAAAAGCTCCTCTCAGTTGGTGTCCTTGAACGACTACAGAATGAATAAGTCGGGTTGCGGAGTTGTGACGTAAAAACCTCTTCTGTGGTGTTTTGTGAACAGAACAAATGGCTGCTGACCAGACCTTTCTTAACCTTGGTTTTGTTTTGCAAAACAGATTCGCTTACAAGAACAGAGAAGCTGAGATCACACCTGACGACACTGCACCTGTAGAATGTACAAAGACTACAGATCAAGTAGAGTCGCAGGTAAGAGGCCTAAGTGGATGCTGCTGCCAGTGGGTAGTAATATAAGAATTTTTACTGTGTTGTCTTTCTGAGCTCCTGAGTTCAGTATTTAAAGTTATGGGACAAGATTTACTAACGTGATGCACCGGTGCAAACTGAGTTTTGGTCTTCACAAAAATTTTTGCTACTGATATATATATATATATATATATATATATATATATTTTATTTTTTTATTTATTTTTTTTTTAGTGTATGTATATATTTAGTGTAACTTTTGTGCAGACTTAGTGCCAAGGCTTTTGATTAACCTCATTCAAACTCACATCTGTGATTTGAACAAGGCACAGGGAGCACAGTGGCACAGATATGTATTGATATTTGTGAACCGTAAAAATTGTGAATTTAACATAATGTCGCATTTAAATTATTTAAAGCAACTTACTTCAGTGGAGTACTTATGTAAATATCTATCTAGCTTAAGTACAATTTTTCAATTTGCTCACAGTAACAGAAAACCAAGGAACTGATTTTGTAACTTCTTGTTATGCAGAGACAACTAAGGCAGTCCAAAGGGAAGAACATTTCCAATATACAGCTAGATATATTTTCACATTCCTTCATTTGAAAGGGATGAAAAACTGAAAAGTCAATTTTAACAACCCGGGAATATATAGAAAGCGTTTTTTCTGAGTGCATTGTCTGCACTGCTTGTAGAAACAAAAGTGAAAGCTTCTGTTCACTTATAACAAACTGACAAACATTGGCCACTGTTGGCAGATTGTTTCAAGCCCAGCAATGATGTTTGTTCTTTTAACTTTATGTAATTCTTAAATGCAAATTATGGATTAAGAAACAAAAAAAATTGTAAACATGTGTGTGCATTCACGCATTGAATGTAGTGTTTTTATCTCCCTTCTTAAATATTGTTGAACCATGCAGGGCATTTTCCATCTGTTGACACTCTCCGCCTTATTTTTAACAATAATAACATATGCATTGTGAGATACTGAATACTGTTGACTATGGTAATCTTGAATTTTCCTTTGGCACTTTGAGAATTTTGACATTTTTGTCACCTAGTAGAATGCCTTGACAGGTACTGGATGGATTACCATGAAATTCAATGCAAATATCTGTTTTCCCTTAATGATGAATTCTTATAATTTGCATGATCCCTAGAGTTTCCATCTTCTGCTGTCATTTTGTCTAACATGTTAGGTTCATCTGTGATCTAGTCACTGAGAGGCTAGGGCACCACGTGGAATGAAATGCCCTAAACAGACAAGTCCATGATTTGACTCCCAGCTAGATAATCCTCTTCTGCTTGTTATTCCCCTGCTGTTTCCTGCATTGCTGGTCAGTCCACACTTTGCTATCTAAAACACCAAAAAAAGATAATTTTATTTTCAAGTGCTTTTACAGGTTTATGATTAAACACCTGCAAAACGCACACCTTGTTTTGTGCTTTTTACCCACTGCTAACACACTAAGATGCTACACATGATCACCATTCCACTTGTTTTGTGCATAAGCATGTTAGAATTACCACTAAGAGCATTTAGGCATTTAACATTTCCTTCAAAGCCTTCCTGTGTACAGCCTTAAAAGCTGCTAACATGCCTATTCTTTCTCTTGTTATTTTTTTCCCCTTTAGACAGATAGTTATTCCACCTCAGAATATTTTGCTTTTTCTGACAAAGTATGCCACTAACATAAGTACCTAACACAGAAAAAGAAGTACAGTAGTACTTAATAACTGGGCAATTTTGTTTTGCATAAGCAGGTGATCCATTATGCATTGCATTAGCCATGGTATTACCATGGTTCAGTCCCCTATTATGGAGTTTTTGAAAACACTGGGATCTCACAGTACATTGTCTGAAAATAGAAATTGAACCGGGTAAGAAACTGACGAATTGCTAAAGAGGAAGGAAAGAGAGGGGGGAATGAAAAGCACCTTACTTGCTGGGCTTTGGCCGATGAGTGTGTCCTTTCCCATTACTCTCACACAGCGCAATATGCAGGTCAGTCAGGTGATAATGAATGCTCTGTCTGATACTTGGCCTTTCTCCCTCCATGCTGCTCGTCTGGTTTGCTCTCTCTGCTGTATCCTCTCTGTTTCTTCACTTTTGTTTTTAACCAGGAATCCCATCTTCTCTTTATTGGGAAACATCTTGCAGTTTAAATGTGTCTCGGATCAGTTTGTGAGACAATATAGATGTCAAGTTTTCTGTCTCTTTCTTAATTAATCAAAACCCAACTCCAACCCAGGGTTGTCTGATGGTGAAACCTAATTTTGTCAGCTTTATGTGAAGAAAAACATAAGGAACGTTTTGTTAGTAGATCATTCACTTTAGTCTCCACAGTGCACACAGAGCTAATCAAATTCTGTGCACACTGACTCCCACTGCATGACCATCTGCAATAAGAAGGAATGTGATCATGCATTCAGTCAACATTTGGCTGAAATAAATAAAAGCAAGTTGAATATGTAATATTTTGACATTTCTTGTAAACAATAAAGGATTAATAAAAATCCATTATTATTATTATTTTGGAATTCATACTTTTTGTATGGTAATTTTCTTTTAAGGAAGAAAACAAAAACAATGTTGCTATTGTACTTTAATTACACTTAAAAAAATGCACGTTTCTTAAACTGGACTTGTAGGTTTTTAGTGGTTTTATATTTTTCCTTAGAAGTGCACCAATCCTGTGATTGACAATTGTAACTACTGATAATAATTTTAATCTAATTTGATGCAATAGATGCACTTTGAAATAATTGGTGTGTGTTTTTGTTTTTTTGTTTTTTTTACCAGTTAGGTCTTTGTTGTTGTAATGAGTGATGAAGTTATTTTAGCTTACAAATAATAAATAAATTGCCCTGTAAGGTATCTCACAGAGTTGGCAGTTACAACAACATCTTAAGGGTCCCCCACTTTCAGCAAAGATACTTTCAGTGTGTTAAGAATGAAACATTAAGTAGCATTAAATAACTGAAAGTCTATTAAAGCGTGATAGGAGGTTTGAGGCTTTGGCACTTTCCTAAATCTGCAAAAATGCCTCCTCTACCTTCAAGATAGCAAGACTGTTTTGGCACTGTGTTTAAAAAACTACATATATTACAAATGAATTCATCAGAAGAGATAAGCTCACTGATATGACTAATGCAAGAAAAACTTTAACTTTCGATAGTTTAGACATCTGCATTTGGTTTATACAAACATTCAAGCAGGGCTCTCTTAGAATTCAGAGCTGCTTTTATATCTGCAGGGATCTATAGGTCTACATGTCCTTTTTCAGACAAACTGATAAATGTTTAGAATATGGATGAAATGTTTTCATATTTCTGCTTTAAGCTCACTGTACTCTCTTTAAGCTGGGGAGCGAGATGTCTGGCTACAAGACATTGCCTGGCTTTGTGTTAACTTGGTTGCAGTGGAGTTTCATTCCAGCGCAAGGCTGATGGTACATTTGGTGCCAGGAATCACAACAAGCTTGCTGTGGAACACAGCTGCCAAAATGCACGGCTGGTGCCCGCTTGCTCTCATAAAGTGATTTTGCTTCTGTCAGAAGACTTGCAGCATCTCAATGCAGCGTGTTAATGTTGTAGAACAGAGAAATATGATTTCCGATCACCTCTTGTGGCTATAATGATGGCGATGCAGGAGTGGTGTTTGTGTCAGTGGATTCTCTGGCTGTGGGAGATAGTGGGGCTAGAAGCGTTGTTAACAACATTTCAGCAGTGCAGAGGGGTTAACAGTTGTTTTCACTCCATTTGGGACCCACTTCCATCAATATTCATCCTGAGGGAAGACTCTCCAGAGGAAGGCATGCCCTCCTTTTGGATTTGTCCTAATCCGGTTTCCAGAACAGATGCTGATGTCACCAAGGCGCCTACAGTAACTCCCTCGTCTCTGATCATCATGAAAATGATGGCAAACATTGTTTTCCTTCTCAAAACATGTTAGCTCCAAATAATTTTCATGGTGGCTTGTTACTCCTCCACAACTCATTAAATTCATCCAGGGAGAAATGCACCAGTATGTGAACTGGGACACTGTGAGCTCACTTAATGAGGCGTGACTTATGCAGGGGAGTCACCTTAACCTTTCCTGTCCAGATGATCATCAGCTAACCATCAGTCAGGCTGCAAGGATATGAGGTTAGGTGGGAGGAGGAGAAGAAGGAACAGGTAATTAGAAAGGGAAGATTTAAGGAAGATAGAGGTCAGAGATAACTAGCAGGAGCCCAAAAGACACAGATGTCCGCCATCCTCAGGAGACATTTCTGCACTGGCTGTCTCCCTTCATACAGAGCAGTGGAGTTAATGACATTTTCTCATGTCTGGGCTACAAGCCCACCATTCATTGATCTCAGCGTGGTCAACACCGAATATCTCAACAGTCACTTTAGACTTATAGGCGTTCTGCTGAGCAAAACCTTTTTAAATATCATCTGCTTTCCTTCACTGAAGCTACCTGAATCATCTTCTTTGACTGGAAAAGGGCATGTTGATACAGCATGGAGCTCTCTTACCATGTGAAAACAGGACTGTGTGATATGACAAATTAGTCAATAGAGGCAAACAAACAGTGTCAACATCTCATGGGAGAAATAGTCATAAATGTTTAGTGGAAAGGGAAATATTGAGTGAAACGAATGCTTGCTTCTAAGGAGAAGGCTATGTCTCTCTGGCTATGTCTCTCTGAGCCGTTGTTAAAATTTTACTGTGATAGTTGTTGATGAGGTCCAGCTTCTGTTTAATATGTAATAATTGAATTTAAATAATTCATTCTAAGAGTTCCCCGTTAACTAAACAAATATATTAGGCAGGAAATTAGATCTCTCTGGGTCAGCTGTTCTATGTATTTCTGCTTTATTACATGAAACAGAGATGAGCTGCATGATATGGACTCGTGATTTTAGAAACGTGGTCAAGTCTTCTCACATAAGACATTTTGAAATGTTCTAGCCAAAATTACTACTCACTTTCAAGTCCACCAATTTATTTGAGTGAAGAGGGCTCGAATGTCACCAAACACACACGTTCTCACATGAAGCCATTAAAGCGAACCAAGGCTACTTTCATCTGCTGAGGCACAGAGTCAAATTAATGTTTGATTTGAATGTTTTGCTACACTAAGCAGGCCACAAAAAGAACATTATTGTACAAAAAAAAAAAAAAATCAAGACATCAGACAAACATCATTCCCTATGGACACTGAAATTGAATGAGAGCATGCACTGGCTGTTACTCATTACTACTGGCTGACAGGGGTAATTGAATTCTGCCTGGAAAACATTCACTTTATTTATGACGAGCATTTTCTGGTGAAAATGTGGACAGCAGAACAGAGAGTGTTCGTTGCAGGAGTGAGTTTGTTGTTTTGCATTTTTAATATCTCTAAATGTGGATGATAAATAAGAAACTCATCGCTGATAATGTTGTGTTTGTGTCTGCTGATGCTCACCAAAGTATATCTTAGATTTCTCCAAAGTTTTAATGCAGAATAATTTGCATGTGTTCTGCTGTTGTTTTTCCTAACCTACTTTGGCATCTGAAACTAGAAGCATACCCATCCAATATTTTCCAAAGGCTAGGCTGTAATCCAAATGCTCAAGAAAGACATGTTTTGTTATTACATATTATGGCATGGTTCTGAAGTCTTTCCTGCGTAATTCATACCAGGGTACTGGGTTAGCAGCCTAGTTTTACCTTTACTGGATCTGCGATAGACAGGCAACCTGTCCAGGGTGTAACCCGCCTGTCACCCAGCGACAGCTAGGACAGGCTCTAACCCCACTCTGACTATGAATCGGGTAAGAAGTTGTTTTTGTGCTGCCTGCAGTTTATATTCTTGGTAAACTGTACCTGCAGAGCGTATCTGTCATCTGGTGTGACAGTTTAGGTGTTTCTCATACTTGAAATGAATTCTACTTGGCTCATTTAAGGTATATTCTAACCAACATCCAGCAGCAAGTGAATTTGCGGATTTTATTGGCAGGAAATAACTGCATACTGATAAAACACTGCTGTTTGTCAAAGGCGAAATCATTAAAGCTGTTAAAAGAGTCACTGACAATATTTACTGATGCTAGAAGAAAGACAGAGTAGTAGTACGTACTGTCGTAACTGTACTTGAATGAGCCCAATACCTTGTTTGTGGAATAGTGTTCTACTGACTTCACAGTGGATGGAAAATTGAGGGCAATTTTGTGTTTTGGAAAAGGGTGATGGAACTCTGGCCTTTGGTAAATACTTTTATTTACCTTAGAAATGATTGTGTGATGGCAGTGGAAACCCAGGTATATGTAGGGCAGAAGGGAAAATCATTTGACACAGTGGCTATTTCCTAAACGTATCTAGCTTTTATTGACCTGAACTATACAACCTCAATTTTGCCTTGTGTATATGCATGTATCTTTGTGTGTATGTGCATGTCTGAATACAGCCTTTCAATTCGAAACCTACGCAATGCAACAGTCCTGCAATACGCTTCTCCTTTTTTTCTGCAGGTTATAGTGTTTTTGCCAAAGGCTAGATCAAACAAAACTCAATTGAAACATTAAAAAAACAATAAAATATCACAAAAAAGGTTTTGTTCTTGATAGAGGTGGTAAACTTGGTGTAAGGAACCTTCAGCATAAACAGACTAATTAAATAAATCATGACATGTATGAAACATCCGATGTGAATGTCAACTGAGTTTCCTGACAGTATAGTACGATTGCAAGGATTTTCCAAGCTCATACACCCACATTGAGAAAAGAACATAGAAAACATCAGATTTTTAAAGTGAAACATCTTATTATTTCACGAAAAATAGATGTTTGATAGCAGCATGTCTCAAAAAGTAAGGGAGCAACAGAAGGCTAGAAAAGTAATTGGTACTAAAAGGAAACAGCTGGAGGAATTAACTAATTAGGTTTATTGGAAACTAGTCAGCAACATGATTGGGTATGAAAGGAGCATCTTAGAGAGGCAGATTTTCTCAGGAGTAAAGATGGACAGAGGTTCACCAATCTGCAGAAACTGCGTCTACAAATGATGCAGCAGTTTCAGAATAATGTTCATCAGTGTAAAATTGTGATGACTATCTCATTATTTAAAGCACATAATATCATCAGAAGACCAGAATCTGGAGAAATGTAACAATGCAGCCTTTAATAATGGCAGCTTGCACATCTGGAATTGCAATGTCAATGCTTATGTGCATCATACATGCAGGGAAGACCTTGAAAATTTCACCAAGACAATGTTAAACCACATGCTGCACATACAACAACAAAATGGCTTTAAATTAGAAGAGTCGAGCTGCTGAAGTGGCCTGTCTATAGTCTAAATCTTTACCAACTAAAAACATAAAGCATCATGTAATTAATGCTTCACTGAGTTTGCCTTATTTATTTTCTTAAGATTTTCTTGTTTAAACAATTGAGAAGTTATTTTCCTGATCAGTTGTGAATATGAGTTCATGAAAGTTGAAAATCATTGCATTTTATCCAGCAGCCAAACTTTTGTGGGATTGAAGTTGTAGCTTCCTTTCAGTGCTCATTTTATTCCGTAGCACTTCACCCATGTAGCATGTTTATCAGCGCACTTGCTCGAGGGATGAGTAGTACTATATGTATTTGAAGTTATTATAATGAAATATTTTAATACAACAGCTTTATGGTCATTTTTGAGGCTGTATATAGTGCATTACCAGTGATATCTTGATCACTTTGGTATAAACTAAAATAGAAAAGCTGTTACTCAGTACTGACTAATTGTTAGCAGCTGATTTGACACCTCAGTAAAACATTCTCAACAAAAGCTGATATTATCTTTATAATTGTAAGTTTCACATTAGCTGAAGTGACTGGTACTTAATGAAGTAAAACAACAGCTACAACATGAATGTTGCCAGGAAAAATCTTTTCTCAGGAAAAATGGTTACAATTTTTGAAATCTTTCCAAAATGAACACAGTGTTTATTTCACCTTAAATGAACAGTAAACCTCAGGTGTTAACCATTAGAGGCTGAATCAAATGTACTAGTCAGAAAAAGGAGGTGCTCTCCATTCCGGGATGATTGCAGCCTGCAGCTGTGCAATGGTCATTGGTTTTGATTGCCTCTGATGAACATAGTGTCCCAAGTGTGCTCAGTAGGGGACATATCAGGACTAAATACTGGCCAAAAAGTCTGTGGTTATGGTCCTGATCCAGAAGGACCTGCACTATACTGGCATCGAAACAGTCGCAGACTTGGGGACCTGCCACAAGAATGGCACAAGGACGATGTTGTAGTACCTCACCTTAATCAAATTTCAACCAGATTTTTGATCAGATTAGGTGCTCTGCATGCAGCATGGCTGTACCCCAGCCTTGATCAACGAATGACAATGTTGTGTATACACTGTTTTAATCTTACATTTTTTTATTTATTTTTACCAGCATAAACAGTGGGCAGGTAATGTTGTTGTCTCAAGGGGGAGTGTTTGGGATCAGGGATAAGAGGATCAAGTGACCACTGCAGCGATACATTTCAGAAACATTCTCATGGATGTTTTTCATGTCTCTGTACACAGCTTGTGGCTAATTATGGAAGCATAATAGTGTTTGCTCTGCTGTTTTGCTTGCGTAATTAATCTTATTACTGTGTGTTGATCAAACCAAAACAGTGTTTACAGTCGCAGAAGTTTCAGTCATTTTTAACAACTAGTGCAACCCAGATCATGCCAGATCATAGGCATTTGGTGGGTGTGAAAGCCAGCAGGCACATATGTTGTCTGCTATTGTTAAAAAAAAAGAAAAAAAAAAGAGGACAGCTAAAAGGATAATCTCGATAAACACGTCGCTGCTAATAAACAAAACACATTAAGTGAACCTGAGGAGCACAGCTAATGCTATCTGAGGCAGCTGTTTAATAATCACATTGAAATGTGCCTTGTGTTAGAGGCTTGCATTCACTTAACTTTTAATAATTCTGCCCAAATATCATGGCAGTTTTTCCCAGAGGCTGAGGATTTGTTGGTAGTTTATTTCTGCACTTTAATGATCTTTCCTAAATTTCTCACATGCACGGATTGTTGTGAAAGCGTAGCATGAAACTTTTAGCTACGTTGGGGGAATTGCTCATAAGAACGACAGTGAAGTTCACATCCTGAAAGGTCACCCACCAACTCTGAAGTACTTCTGATGAACACTTGGGGGAAAAGGCAAAGAACTGAAACCCACACAGACATTTGTCTGTGCGTTTGCAGCTTTCCTGAGAACTGCTCATCCATGCAAAATGAGTGATTGAAGTCATTTGTCGTAGTTAAAAGAAAACCTCTTCAAGTCAAAATATGAAAACTGCTCATCCAAAGTGATTTTAAAATGGACACTGCATTTACTTGGGTCCCTTGAAATGCATTTGCCAGATTTGAAGTATCAGCTGAATGGCTCCATCCAGCAATTTTCTGTTATTTAGATGTTTAAAAGACTTCAGTATCTCACAAGCCAGAATTGGGTTAAAATTGAGAGCTTTAGTAGACTTCCAGATCACACATAGCTGTTGTTTTAACTCCATTCAGATGGCTCTATGTTGTCATCACTTGCCTGTCTTGCAAGCAATGACAAAATGCAGGAATCAAATCAAATTTGTGTTAGCGCAGTTGTGTCTATTTGGTTGAAATTTGCCCCTTATAAATAAGTAACCCAACTGAAAGGGAAGGCAGAGACAGCTTTTGAAAAAAACAAACAAACGCATCAAAGATTAAAAAATACAGTATGAAACGTACAGACAGTGACTGCAGCTTCAGCTCTTTGTATGTTATAACTTCACTTTTCTCGGCAGCTGGCTGACGACGGACCAATAACAGCACCCGCACAATGGTTGTAGCGCATATTTTTAACACTGCCCCCATCTGACAACCGATGATCTCTGCAGGTAGATGGCCAACAGACTGCTACTGCCACTGAGCCCATAATACTCCAAACATAAGACTTAAGTGAACTAATCAGCTGTTCAGCAGCCTTATATTGCGTATATTGGAAGGGTAGGAGGATGATTATTGTGACAGTTCAGAGGCCCAGACAAAGAGGCAAAGTGACAAACAAATAGATGGTAAATAGAGGCAAAATCTTTTTTGATGTTAAAAACTAAACTTCAGGTAAGACATGCATAGAATGGGCATCATGTGGCTGTTTGATCATATAAAATGACAGTTAAATACTGAGTAGAAAATAACACGCACATGCACTTTTGCGCCAATCAGATTATCAATTAAAGTGGTCTTAAATTGTGCAGTAAAATTAACAGTAGTATCATAATAATCATAATAATAATCATAATAATGTTCTAAATGGGGGCTTCAGGTGTGCATGTTGGATATTTACAGCTCTTTGCGTGATATATAAATTATGTAATAACAAATTGGTTCTAAAAGGGGTCAGTATTTATCCAGAGATATTCAGGGCTATATAAAAGCCAGGAAATCTAGAAATCTTAAATAAAGTCTAGTTCTCAGCGGGGTTGTTCACAAACACACACAAGCACACACACAGGTGGAGACATTTCTTACTTTATTAAAGAGATGTAGACTATTTTTCATATCTTCAGAAGCATTTCAGTGAAATACACTTTTTTTTTCTGAAACCATCATGGAGACGCAGAGTCAACTTAGAAACCTGACTGGCTGTAGATCAAGTAAAGAAACTATATATAGTATAATCACTTAAGATCACAGATTTGCTGAAAATCTCTTATAGAGATTATAGTAGCAAGTGGAAACCGGCACATTTTTAATAAGAGCATAATCACTTACTAGTTGGACAAGTCCTCTCTTAATGTATTTATTTTAAATCATAGAGATTATCTGCAGCTTCAGCAATGGAAGAGATGCCTCTCACCCAGTCTGCATGCTAAGTATGGCACTGGAACGGTAATCTCTATGCTTCTCCTCCTCCAACCGGCAAGCTGCAGAATGACACCTTCAAAGCACAGCTGTCAAAAGTTTGGGACAGATTACCTGGCTTTCATGCGCATGTATTGCTTGGTGCACCTTTAGGAGATTTTTAAATGCAAAGTTGGAAATGTGCATCTTGTCTATCTGGCATTCAGCTCAGCAGCCGGTGCATGTTAGTGATTCCTCTTGTTCGCTTTGAGTGACTTGCCGTAGGGGGGGTAGTTCGGCTTCAGCTCTCCGTGAAAACATCATCATCTCTTGACAGCCCATCATAGCTCGGGCTCGGCTTTATAGCACGTTGAATAACGGGAGTTTTGCCAGAGACGCTAGCTCCCACGGACACGCTCTCAACCTGAACAGTTCGCCTGCACGCTGCGTGTGTCGGAGGCGAACTGTAGTGTTCCCCTTCAGTCACCAGCCGGGCACGTCGTGAGGGCGGGCTCGCCTGCCGTAGCTAAAAGGTCCCGCTTCGACTAGCTGCTCTCATTGCAGTCCAGTCTGCCGAGCGGAGCGGACTGACTGAGGAACAAGCCCCGTCTCCATTCAAGGATTTTTTCCTCCACTTCATACACTTCGTCCTACAGCACAGGACCGACGGGAACCGCACACCGCCTTCTGTGGACAATGTTTCTCTTGCAGTACACAGGTATACACGCGTCAAGTTTTATTCTACTCCCGGTTATATTAACAGCAGAGATGTTATTTATTTCCCCCCATCTACTTATTCTGCTGCAGGCTACAGTACAGTGTATTGGCGCACGGCAGTTAGCGCACGTTTTGCCACATTTTGTCGCTCATCTGCGTTATTTGATAGAAGTTATAAGAGCAGGCTTGGAGATTTCCTAGCTGTGTTTAGTCTCTAATTGTCGGGCGTGTACCAGCTTTTGAAACCGCAATAGAAGAGCCGTGCTGCCCGTCTCCACTGTGGTAGCGTTGTTTTTTCGCGTGTCTGAGCATTTGATGTACAATGGGTGAGCTTTATAATGAGAAATGACCTGCAGTATTTCCCTGTGCGGATGTTACAGTTATCACTGTAACGGAGTCGTAGCTCTAATCTGGACTAACCAGATATGCTTTTTTATTGATGGAAGTTTTCAGAATAGATTGAATCCACGCTGACGCCGGATCACTGCTGCTGAATATCGCATATTTTCACATGCCATTCAGTCCGGTTTCTGTTGTGTTTGGCCAGCATCATCGAGCCTGGTGAGACATATTATACTGGATGGGCCTATCTCGCAGGGTAAGCAAGTTGTTTGGTTTCTTTGCTGCGACGTCCAACAATTAGGATTTCCGTGTCATTTATTCCCTGAATCCCTGCGACACATAAGGAGCTCTGTTTTAAATGGGACATTTTCTCTGGGCTCACAGGATCTAATTAAGCAAGCGATGTTGTTTGAACTCTCACATTAACCTGCTTACTCTGCTTTATTCTGGCAGTCCTCTGTTTATAGTCAGGGTAAATTTGCCACAGATGTCCCACAGCTTTGTTGTTGTTATTGTTGTTGAGTGTTCTAATCTTAATTTTCTCGAGCAATGACTTGTCAAAGATTAGTCTCATGTCATTAATTTGCCATATTTCCGAATGCAGTGAGTGCAGTGACTAAACAAAGCGGTTTCCTGTTGCCCACTGTATATGCAAGAGTAAAGCAAAGTTGGCACACCTGTGAAGAGCAACCATAAATCTGAAATCCTTTATTTGAACATCTGTTAAATGTTTTGGGTTTTTTTGTTGTTGGTTATTTTATGTCACTATGCAGTGATGAAAAAAGAATTAACAGAAGTCTAATAAAACAAATGATTCAAGGGGAGGGGGGCAGGGCAGAGGCTAGTGCTCTTGTCCAGTGAATAAAAATGTATTTCTTGTCCTTTCCTGATTAGAGGGTTTTCATTTTTCCGTTATACTCTCTTTTTATCTTGCACAGACAGACAGGATCAGTTCCCTTCTCCTATTTCCTACCCTTCCAGAGGCACAAACATGCCTTGAATCAAATTGAGTGAATGGAGGTCGAGTGCCTCCCTATGACCACTGGGAGAGAATAGGTCCATCAGGCCTTGTGACAGCCATTTACCTCCACACTGCTTTAGTCCTCTCTGATCAACTGGCAGAGCATCTTTAGATTGCCTTTAATGGCGTGAGGGAGGGGAGGCACTTTGCTCCCTAGATCTGTCAGAGAGACCGGATTTATAGGTTGTACATAGAGTGCTTGAGAAGCAGCTTAAATATTTCAGCTCTCTTTGGCATTGGATGATAGTGCTGCAGAACAAATTAAGACTGAATACAAAGTGGACTGCTGTATAATGCCAGGAGATTTAGCAACTTTGGAAACTCTTAAATTTTAATTGGTTGCTGCATGACAATTTGCAGTTTCTAAGTGGAGCTCTTATAGCAGTGCTGGCTGATGGAAAGAAAAATGTGACAAAAGACGGGGGAAAAAAGAAAAAATATGACTTTTATACGATCGGGAAATGTTTGATATAGTGAAAAAAACGACTTCAGTGACAGCCTGACTAAGCAGGAATTTACTTGGTCTTGTCATAAATTGCTCTGTGTTTGGTAAGTTAAAACGTAGACATCACATAGGATGCTTTCTCTTTGCCTTAGCAATTCAAAGTCAAATCACATGCCTTATAAGTGAAAAAAGGAAACTAAGATAAATACCATAATAACTACACAGGACTATTAAGAAACTCTATGTTGTTATATTTAAGGTGTGCTGAACCTGGAAAAGTAAGCCAGCTGACTGGAGACCTGCTAGTTTATTAATCTTTGTGTCACAGAAATAAGTGTTTGTGGCAATCATGAGCATATCAGTTTAAAATGGAAAAGCAATTGGCTTCAGTTTCATCCACTCTTGCGATAATCTCAGTCATTTCCTGACTCAGCCGGCCCATTGGAATTCTGTCACCTGACTGCTCCGAGTTGCTCTGACAGACAGGTAGGAAGCTCTTTATATTACTGATGAGGAGAGTTGTGCACTCAAAAAGTGTGAGTTTCACTTCAGAAGCTTTGGTAAAGTGTTTGGTGTTGTCTGTTAGGCAAATCTAGCTAGTCTGGGTAGTGCTGCTTGTACAGGCATTATTAATATGGCTCATGTAAATTGAGTTTGAGGACTTGCCAAACATTTTAACTCATTGGTAAGAATCTAAGGATTTTGTAAAACTGGGTGAAAAACCTCACTGGGATCCAGTATTAGCTACTTCACATACTGTATATCACTGTAGTGTGCATCCAGTCAAAAATCGAATAAATAAAAGTAAAGATGGCAACTTTATAGTTTAGAATTCTGGCTTTTTATATATAGAAAGAAATGTTACCATTTTACCTTGCAGAATTATCAGTAAGTTTTTAATATTTGTACTGTTCAAATTTTGCCATGGGCTGCTATTAGATTTTGACCAGTGAGATTATGGTAGTGTTTTTTGTCATTACGGCCAAAAAAGTGTGTGCAGCATTTTGTCCTTGATATGCTCATGTCAAAGTGAAACAACTGGTTTCATTTTCAGCCAGAATTTCAAGGGTTTTCTCTTAAAGGATGTCCTGATGTTCCGTTAGTACACTACAAGAAATGCAGCTGCATTAGGGCCCAGCTGTTTAAATCCTTCTCTCCCTAAACGTAGTCATGTGTTTGGCTTACAGATCTATAAAAGCTCCTACCTTTTTCCTCCCCCAAAGATTCCCATGTACCAATACTAGTAGATGGCGTTGTTGCATTTATCGAGAAGAGTGAAAAATCTGGATGATCTAGAGAGACATAACTAACCCTACCCGTTTTTCTAAACAGCTGTTGTTTCCTGGGGTTATACTGCTACTTGTGACAACTGATGGCATTAGTATCAAATGACATTTTTTTAAAGCTGTATTAGTTTAAAAAAACAGCACTCTAAAACTAATTGGTAAGTTTTAGAGTGCAGAAATGCATAGTTTTCCATAAACCTTATTTGTGGGAAGCACTGTGGATAACAGTGTTTCATCCTTAACTTTCTGTCTTGAAACAACAAGAGCCATTCATTAGAAACACTTTACAAAGCTCCCAATATGAAAATGATGTATATCACCTTTTACAAGGTGTTTGGCTGCTTTTGTCAAGTTATTTCCTTTCATTCGGTGCTATCACTCCTGCACCCCATCTGTTAGTCTGATGTTGAAGACTGTTGGTGTGGTGACTTGATTGTTTGCCTCACTGCTGGTCCTAAATCTTTGTAGCAGCCTACTGTAGTGTAATGAATGTTGCTAATTGCTGTGTCTAACGCTCACTTGTATGTGCCCTCCAGGAATCCTATTTAACTTAGTCTAAGTGTTCAGCCTCTGAATTACAACAGAAGTGCTAAAGTGAAGCTAAAAATCTGTTCAGGTTAAAGAAATGTATATTAGCTTGTGGAAGTTTCCTGTGAGGATCAGCAATGTTGGCAGCAGCCGCAGTTCAACCTGCCATCTGGTATTGAGTAGCTAAGAGAGCTTGGCAGCCTGAAGGCAACCAACTCGGGGGCTCCAATGCTATCACTGACAGAGCTCTTCATTACTAATCACTTTCAAGATAAGCAGCCACGCAGAGAACCTTGAAATTGGAGGTAAGGACTTTGCAACAGCAAGTTCAGGAGCTACATGAAAGATGAAGTGAGCCATCAGCCTTATTCTACATTTAAAGTTTGTGAGATGGGATTGTGGCTGCAGTGCTGCTGATTTAAACCCAGCTGACAGTCCCTTTGAGCAGAAGACAAGAGAGTAGTGGTTTGAAGAAGCTGGATTATTCTGTTCACCAGGGAGATGCTGTACAACTTTTCTGCGTTTTCGTGACTTCTCTCAAAAAACCTATACTGAACACTTACGTCTTCTGCAGTGGTTCAAAAATTCTGTGTAATTTGCAATCCCATGGGAGGTTTGGTAGGCTAAGCCAAAATTTAACAAAGAGATTGGATCCTGTCACTCAAATAATGTTCATGTGCACCCATATTTCACAATGGCTCGCTCTTAAATGTAAACACACTTTCACTTGTGCCGAATCAGTTCAGACCCTTCAAACCAATACTATCTGAACTGACATGGTCTGCATAAAGGGGGAAGAAAGCAGGAGGATTAACAAAGTTCTGGTCAAAAGATTATGCACTGAAAGATAAATTCCAAGAGATTTAAACATGGCAGATATGGAATGGTGATTAATAACGGACAACGTAACTCAAGTTAAATTTATATTGTTCCTAACTTTTATATGTGTTTGTTTGCTTGATTAAGGATAATTGCTTATAAGAACTAATTGGCCAACCTTTGGTTTGTGGACCTCGGCATTAGCTTTGTGAACTAAGGTAGCGGTCCCCAACTTTTTTTGCGCCACGGACCGGTTTATGTCCAACAATATTTTGTTGGATATTTTAAGGTGTTGCGGATAAATACAACAAAATAAAACCAG
This sequence comes from Pelmatolapia mariae, assembly GCF_036321145.2. Classification (NCBI taxonomy): domain Eukaryota; kingdom Metazoa; phylum Chordata; class Actinopteri; order Cichliformes; family Cichlidae; genus Pelmatolapia; species Pelmatolapia mariae. The sequence goes on from NC_086228.1 coordinate 20,809,126, forward strand.
TACTGCTACCAAAAAAGAAGATTTATTCGTAACATACGGGAAAAGACCCAGAGAAACAGAGTTAACGGTAAAATCATAACAAAATAACGATAAAAAAAGGATTAAACACCCTGAAAACCATAAATTTCACTCTCAAGGGCCAGTACCGAACAACTCACGGACAGGTACTGGTCCTTGGCCCGTGGTTTGGGGACAGCTGAACTAAGGTGTACACACCAGTCATAATTGACCGGTTAAGCCTTTACAACATTAGGCAGCAGCATCCTAGCGAATACACAAAAACGTTGTTTATATAGATTCACTGACTGACTGGTCAGGGACTGGAAATGGCTGATTTTTAAAATGCTCTGCCTGGACTGGTGATCATCTAGTGAGTCTCGGATATCAAGCTGATTTATTTTACACATTAGCATGGAACTTGTCATAAGCATGACATGTCCATGAGGAAAATCGTTTTGGGTACAAGACAAATAATGATAGCTCTTTTGGGATGTATCATTTTATAGTAATGGAAGATAAGAAAAGACAACTCTGACTGAAATGGTTGTAAAATATTACACTTACCTGGTAATGTGGTACTTCTTGGATAATAATCCTTAGTATTTATTTTTAAGGTATTTTTGCTGTATCAAGCAGTGCCAAAAAAAAACCCAAAATACTTCAAAGTAGCAAAATGTATACCATGATGGATCACCAGAGGGATGTAGGACACAAATGTTGTACATCCTGGAAGTTAACTGTGCCCACTGCTGCTTCAGAGATGGTATTACAATAAATCATCTTCCTTACAATTGTACGATAAATCAAGCCACTAAATTTAACTTCTATATCACAGTTCCATTTTGTTTGGATTTGTTTTTCTTTAAATGTAAGAATAATGTATTGCATATACTGTGGATTAATTTGGGAGGAGACAAAATTTATTAAAATAAGTTGCATGGTATTTATGTCCCTTTTGCTTCTGTCCTATGAATCAGTTGTATAGGAACTGACCCTCTTGGCCAAAATCTGTCCTTCACAGCATCGATATGTTTAACATTTCCCCCATAGCTTAGACCATGGTTCAGCAGTTTGGACCAAAGAACAGGGGTGTCCAGAGATTGCTTGTCTGGAAAGCAGCCATCACTCTACTGTAATGGAGACTGAGAGCTTGGATTTATATGGCTCTTACTTTGGGAAGAAGGATTGGCTTAAGGGGGGGGGAAGGAGCTTGAAAACAAAAAGGTACCAGAATGGATGGACAAAATGTATCCAAGAATGCATTATTAATAGGGTAGCCGAGGTTCTCTGTATTCTGTCTTTTAGGGGCATTTTGCTTCTTGGTGAAGCTCTACAAGGAATAACAAAGTGTTTTTATGGAATGGTAGAATGGCTATGTAAGACTCACTAACTTCATATTCTAAGCCATGTTTACATGATGCCTTTACCCTGTGTGGAAATCAAGTTGAAAGACTTGGGGTAACCCTGGAATTTTCCATTTGCAAGAGACATTTCTGTGGTGAATTTTTCTTTGGGGTGTTTCTTTCCATTTTGAATCAACAAACACTTACTCAAAGGTCCCCACTGTGTAGAACCTTTTCATAGCACCAGAGAAGAGAGGGGGGGAAAAAAACCCTATCTGAAATGGAACTAGACCAGCTGAAAAGTTGGGTGCTTGAGCTCAAAGGAAGCCCTGTACTTGCATGTTTACTGCACTGAGTCTGGCTAGAGTCAGACCCCCGCTGCTGGATAAATGCAAGGGTTTTTTTTTTTTCTGTACTCAGCACATCCCACTGGCCAATATTAGTTCTGTAGCTTTTTTTTTCTGAAGAAAGGTCAGCATTTATGGCAGGATGATACAACACCAGTGTAATATATTTCTTTCTTTCTTTTTTTTTTTTTCTTTTTTTTTTTATACCCGGGAATGTGGTTTAGTTTCCAGTTGGGTTCTTTAAATTATAGCTCCGTCTATTTTGGAACATTGGAATGCCAGTTGAGGTCAGCATTTGGTTGAACCTAAGAACGCCAGCGACATGAGTGGTGTGAGTTAAATTCAGGACATGCACATAGATGGATTAAGTTCACAATTAGACCCTTTACTGGCCTTTTACTTTGGTTTTTAGAGAAATAAATATCCAAAATCTCAACAGTTTATCGTTTGATGCAACATGTTGCAGGTCACAAATGTTTAAGTTAAATAAACACTCATGATATTGCATGTGTAATCCACGTAAGCAGAGTTGGTCAGGATATCGTTCAGGTAAAGAGTCAGCGTTACCTTGGTAGAGTTCTATACATTTTTCTTGTTATTTCTAAAGCGTTAAAGAAACAAACATACAGAAAAAAAATCCAGAGTATGGACAAAGGTCCTCTATAAGGAGTCCCAAATTTGATCTCTCACTCCAACATCATTCTTGTTTTCTGTAAAAACACAGTGACATTGCTGCTGTTCATTAGCCCGATTTAAGAAAGCACCTCTAGTGTGGTTAAGGCTCAGATTACACCCGTTACCACACTGGCAAAGTGTCAACAAACATTCTTGTGATAATGTGAAAAAGGGACTCAGCAGTTCAGCTTGAGCCATGTGAATTGCCACTGCACCTGTTCTTTGAGTTTTCATGCTTCTTATGAAAGGCGTTTTAGTGAATGCCGGAAAAATGAGCAAATGGAGTGTAACCGAAGCACATACCAAGCAAAATGGTTTATGTTAATACGGTACATGTGCAGCAAGGTATGTTTTGTTTTGGCTATCCAGATGAGATGGAGAGAACTGGAGCTACTTTTTGGATTTTTTTAATAGAGTGCAGTGCCAGCTTTAAGTGTAAGCATAGATCTTTGCTGTGTGCCATACCCCATCTCTGTTACCTCTTGAATGTAGGTTTTTTTTAATAAGGGAGAAAAATTGCCATTTTCAATCAATGCTTGATTTGAGAGCAATATTGGTGTTGACATGAGGTGAGAGTTGTTAGATAAAGGTCCAAGGACTGAAAAGCTTCTGTATGAAGTCATAAATCATCAGTATTGCCCATGAAACTGCTGCTTCAGTCAGACATTTACATGAAAGAAGTCGATACCTGTATCTTCATTGATGCTTGATGGACAATTTTTATTTGATTTAAATGTTGATAAAGACTTTTAAGGAATATCCAAAAGCAGGAATATGTTGGCTTTAAAGAAATGTAGCTTGATATGTCTACACATCTTTAAATACTTGTTGATTTTGTTTTCTGTCAGTCCCAAAAATCGATAGTTGTTTCTCTTTTAGGCTTTGCACAGTTCATATAGCGTTGTTTGCTGATGTAAATTCAAAAATTAATTAACATAATCATTCCTAGATGCTTAGTGGTGTTCGAAGTGGAAGCTGTGACCTTTAGGACATATGCTGACAACAGCTGACTTAACAGCAGGGCACTGAATACAGCCATTACAGACAGAGAGGTAATTGAATTCACAAATCACCATGGCTCTAGGTTTATGGTGGCATTGGCCTTTATGGGTCATATGTCAGAAGCTGGTAGGCAGTTTGTCAGAGGAGGCTTGGTAGGAACAAGAAGGTGGTGAATGGACGACCATCTGAACCTCGCTTCAGGGTGGCTCCTAAAACAGCTCTTCCAAAAGAAATCCTGTTAAATATTATAGCTTTTTATATAGCTTATTGAAATGGACCAAAATATGATTCATGGCTTCTTTGTGTCCTGTTTTCTTTGATTGAAATTGTCCTTCTTACTGCCTTCTTGTAGTATTTTCTTTTATCCTGCCCCTCGTTGTGCTTTATTTCTTCAAATATCAGTTTCTCCTCCTTTTTCGTTTTGCTTTCCTTGAAGGCAAAGTCAAATGTATCTAATGCAACAGGGTGGCTGATGATAAAGTGTGTGTATATGTTTGAAACTGAGTGGGAGGAATAGCTAAGAAGAATCTTTTCCCTGCCTTCCTCTCAGAAAGCTAAAACATACAGCAGGTTCTCAGTCATGCTTTCTGTGCCTGTCCCAACAGAAGTCGAAGAGGTGGATCGATATGAAGATTAATTATTGTGTCCATCTTGAGGGTTGCACCGATAGCCTGTATTTTTTCTGGCCTCTAGTGAGTGCCCAAATGCTTCCCTTTTTGACGAGCGTTGAAGCTTTAGCTTGTTAGTGTGGTCTGTGGACCGAAGCTGCACTGAGAGAAAATTGGACCAGGCTCCAGGGTTAACTCGTTGAGGCTCAGTGCAGCTCAGCTTAGCACCATCACCAGGCAAACCAGGGGTCCCGCAGCATTTTCTGGGCTTATTGTAACCTCCTGGATATTAGGTATTAGGTTAACCGTTCTCTAAGGTATCAAAAGGGGAAGAATATCCTGTGGGGCTATAGTGGAAAGATGGCTTTCTCCTGAGCTCACTGCATTTTTCAAGAAACAACTCCAGGCTAAGAATATTTATAATCTAATGTGCAAGCCCATAATTACTTGAAGTAGAAATGACTCCTTATATACACTGCAGTGGATCACTCTGCTTCTAATTATTTAGCAGGAGTTTGTGCAATTTATCAGTGCTTCTTTTTTTTTTTTTAAACATTTTGATATATTGTATTTTGAAATGTCTAGTATGTCGTGCCAATAAATCAACAGCATGTGTTTTGAGTATAAGCCTGAACTGCCTATACAGGAAGAATTTGCTGACAGCAGAATGATAAATTTCCCTGTTGAAGTCCAATGGAGCATTTTAGTTTGATAAAGATATGTCGAAGATATGTCATCAGATGAACTTGAATCAGTCACAAGTAGGTGTCACCGGGAGATGTCGGGAGCGATTATGTCGCTCCAAGCAATCACTGGTTAGACTGAGGAAGATGATAATGGAAAAGATTGTCAAAGTAACTAACAATCTATCTTTCGATTGAGTCCCCCCAGAAAGATTTGTGCATCCTTATGAATTGATTATGATTTGTACTCTCAAAATGTGCCTGTGATTATCTTTTTTATAATTCACATCCATCTATAGGAAGTGCTACCTTAATTGATTGATTTTTCCAGATTTAAAGAATGTAAAGTCCTAAAAAGCAAAAGCATGAAGCAGTAAAAGTCTCTGGCTTTGATTTCATACTGTATCTAGTTTTGTCCAGAGCGCCCACGTAGTACATTCTTGAATTGTACATGCAGGAGTCATACATTATGCAGAAGAGCTTGTCAAGTCCCTCACTTCAGTCTAATCTTGATTGGACTGTTCAAAATGTAATATAATGACAGTAATTCTGCAGTGTAGAAAAACTTGTCCAGTTCTAGTTAATTAAGGAAAAGTGTTGAAGTCTAATCTCTGAAGGATGATACAGTTAAAAAACGCTTATATGAACAGTGACTTTTGTAAGTACATTAGTACTACAGTATATTTTGTGTTAGTGACATGTTAACTTTGACATTACAATGTTTTGACTCTCCTTTACTATTCCTACTCAGAATTTCACATTATTTTGTGGTTATTTCACTGTTGCAAACTGTCATGCTTGTCACACTCTGTTGCATAGAAACAGAAAATATTGTTTGCGGGAACTTTGAGACACGGCGCTCATCTTTACTTGCCAGTCGACACACAATTGCACTTTCAAATCACTGCTGGAATGAAGTTGTCAGCACTAAGAATGGTGAGGACAGCTGAATGCGTGTCTGCGCACACATACTTGGGCGCTTTGTTGGTGTGTTTGCTCTGTCTGTATCGAAATGTGTACTGTTGGGATCGAGAGCACAGCATGTCAATCTCCTCCTATTTGCGTTTGCATTCAGAGATTGAAGATTTACAGAATGGAAATAAAATGACTATTAAGTCGCTATGTGTGAGGATGTAGCAAATAGTTCTATTCACTGTTTGTTACTGTAACATTATATTCTTGATTAAATGCGAAGAAGTAATTAAAACAATAAATGCAAAAGTTGTCATTTTTGTCCAGTGAACTGAATTTTTATTCCATACTTGAAGAAAAGTTCAGTTCATGTAATGCGTCTATCAAGAGTAAGAAGACAAAATTATGTTCTGGATGTTGACCCAGAGTTTCAGCTAACCTTAACGGATGCTACAATAATAAAAAGGTGTATAAAGTTCTTTCTCTTTTGATGAAAGCGTAAAATATATACCACAAGTTTCAAAAGCATGGATTAAACCTAGTCCCAGACTAAGAGAAAAGTTCAATGAAAATTTCTAATGATCAAAGTTTAGAGTCTAGGAGTAGGTTTAATTATTTCTTGGGCTCTTAAGTATAAGGGTGAGGAGGGTCTGCTAAGAGCAAGACCACTGTTTAGGATTTTTGTGATGGAATTGAAGTTCGGTAACGACTTGCACATTTTTCTTATAGTTTTAAATAGTCTGTCATTGCCACCTTGCGCTTGTCACACCGTATTCTCTCCTTTTTTCCTCTTTCATCATTTTAGCCATCAATAACAGTGTAACTACAGTCTCCAGTCTGCATGCTCTGATGAGTGATGGATGGATAGACGGCACAAAGAGGGACAGAAGAGAACAAAGAAAACACATAGGAGTGGAGCCAGGCTCAGCCAAATCATAGCCTCCAGTGCTATCCTCTTGGAAGATCTATGGGGCTTCATTTGTTTGTGCCGTTTTGGTAATTAAACAGGGGAGGCCCACTCAGTGGAGTCTGGCTGCTGGCTTAGTTTCTCTACCCTAATCTTCCCATAAGACCAGATAATTAATGGTGGAATGGCAGGAGTGCCCACAGTCCTTCTGTTAATGGAAGGGATTCATCTTGTTTGCTCAACTTACTCCATGTTTCTTTATTCAGAGCTTGGCCATGGTGTCATCGCTTTGGTGGATGAGGATATTGAGACTTGGTATCTGTCCAGACATCTAATGACAAATGATAGTGTGGCAGCATGGCATAGACGGGGATATTTTCAGCCAAGACTTATCCTTCATCTTTGGTGTCAGACTTTCTCAGTGTTGTTTGTTTTACCCACATGTTATATGGATTATGAGGGGAGTGCTTAAAGTTTATTTATAGTTTATTGCACATGTTAAAAGCTATGGTTTGTGACTTCACTGTGGCACTCAGCCTCAAGCCAGTTGGTTCTTCCTAGGGGTGAGAATCAGAGTAACTCACCATATGACAAGATGTTGTCCACATCTTGATGGTAATGCAGTGATTCTGAAATATTTATCTGCAACTGAAGAAGGAAATAATACTTGTACAAAGTATTTATTTATTTAATGTACTATAGTATAGTGCTATTATTTAGTTTCAATTTAGGTGCAAATTTTGATCATTTTATCCCAACTGTTCTGTTTTTTTCCCAAGTAGTTTCTTTTTTCTTTAACTGCAACTTCTTACTTTACCCTGATTCTTTTCATTAGCACCACACGAGGAGTGATAAATGGATCGGTATCAGCATTTATAACTGTCAATAAATTAAAAGTCTAATAATAAAGCAGAGATGGGAGAAGCAAGTATCATTCAGAAGTAATGCATTTCTTGGACTATTTTCAACTAGGGGTTAATATGCATTTTAAGTAAGTCATGTATATGAGATTGGTGTGTTACCAGTGCACTAGTGTTGCTCATTTATGTGTTGTTGTGAACACAAATAGGTCTGGTTACTGAAGATGGCTATAGCCGATCAGTTAAGAAAGAAATATTTATGGATTTTGATCTTATAGTTTTTGTTCACAGCAAAAGCTATATAAAATATTACTGAGCATTGTCTTTAAAGGCTACCCTTTTGGAGTATGATTGCTGAACTCTGTAGAAACGAATGTGTGCATATAAATTACAAGAATCTGTAGCCAAAGAACAAAACTTTATATACTGGATTTGCTGAAATGGAATCGCAAAACCATCAGCTGGTTAGGCTGTGATTTAGCCATTTATTTGCTTTCTTTATCTGCATTCATAAGTGGCTCAAAGATGACTACTCAACAGGTACGTGAATTGCCAAGCAAGAGGTCTTCTGCTTTCTTATTTTTCCTGGCAAATCACTGCATTACTTGGCACATAACCTTGATCTGTAGAGCAGTGGTTTTGCGTATGTTGTGAGAGCAAATTTGTTTCCAAACTTGACGTCATATTCATTTCTGTTTGTTTATTCATGGTCATAATTAGGTGACACATTTTTTTTTTCTATGACTCAGATACATGCGTCGCCATGCAGGCACACAAGATAAACAAACTGAAAATCTGAATTGGAAAACATTTTTTAAACTTATTTAATTTTATTTCATTCATTAGTTAGATTTAACTTAGTGCTGGTCTCTGTGTCCCTGGATATTACCACATTTAATCTGTATTCATTTCCTGTTATTGACAAATGTTGGACTGAGTATGCCCTGTGATGCACAGGAGGTGGACATGTAGCCTGCAGGTAAACAGAGCTGTGAGGAAATAAGAGCTATGCCCATGGTGGAAGTGTTCCTGTGGGCAACTAGCTGCTCAAGTCTCCCCTGAAGCAATATTTTGACAAAGGCTTTTAAAGAGCCGAGCTGTCAGCTTTGGCTTCCTGACCAGGCCCTCATTAGCTAACACCACCACCAAAAGAACAGGCTGATAGAGACGCCTCCTCAGCAGCACTCGAGAAAATGCCTTTCTAACTGCAAATTAATTTTGAATTGGGGATTCATGGGCGAGAACAAGGTGGGGAGCGCTGGTGAAGTGGGCTTCTCTGTATGAGTGACATGTCACACAAATTCTCATTAATGTGGATCTAGCAGAGAACTTAATCCCCAGGAGCTGCTTAAAGGTAAACAGAACAGTATGGAGATTAGAAGCTGACATTTTTGAGGGGAGATCCTGTGCATTATGGGATTCCTGTGGGATTCCCGCTGGATGGGAGTCAGTTTCACTATTCATTACATGACTCCAACAGGACAGGGAAAAAAATTCATTGGGAACCTAGAGGACAGGAATAAAGAAGCTGTGTGTCTCTTGCGGTTGCTGGTCAGTCACTGTTGAAGATTGTAGATGCATGATGAAGCCATCAAACTCCAGATGCCATCAGTGTATTCTGGAGTGACCTGATAAAACCATATGCGCTACTTTTAAGTTATCTTTAGTAGAATGCAACACTGACTTGGGGATAATTGCCTTTCAGAGATGTAAAGCAGGCAACAAAATGCAGCCTGCTGAAAATCACCTTTATTGAGAAGCGCAAGGTGCCAGACGTAAGATGAGAACATATCATTGAAATCATTATATTTCTTGAAGTCTCTCAGTGACTTTGCCAGTATTTATTAATGATCTTAGTGTGGACCTCTGAGGAATTCAGACCAATGGTATGGAACTGGGTCTTATGCAGACAGGATTAGAGTTCAGCTCTAGTCCATCAGAATCCAGAAATAGCTCAAGCTGTTGGCTGGCTGGCTGCTCTGGGACGGTGTTGATACTAGGAGGCTTCGAGGTATTTAGAGGTCTGTCCATGTTGGGGTTTCACTAAGACAGGTTCTATATAATGAAAAGTCTTTGCTAATCTGTCTGTAATTCTTCCACAAATCATTGGTGCATAAGTAGATTATCTTGTCTATCCCCTAAAATCCATTTACTATTCAAGTTTTAAAATCTAGAGCCTTCTTTCCAATAAGTTTAGACTGCACCTGTTTGCATGCCTGAGGTAATTTAATGTTCCACATTAAAAACAAGCAATGCTAATTTCCCCTCAGTAATCTCTTGTTTGACATCCTTCTCAGCAGCCCTGTTTATAAACTAAACAAACCTTCCGAACCCATTTACCTAAAATCCTATGCATATGCAGTGCCGTGTATAAAAATTCTGATTGGGTTAAAGTGTAATAGTCTACGTGTATGGCTATTATTTTGTATGATGAAAAGTACCTTCCTCATCATGGCAGATAAATATTTATCCCAAGATAGACATTGTTGTTCATGTGACTTTGAATTTTCACAAAAAGCAAAAAAGAAAAGCAGAAAAAGAAACAGTTGTGCCTGCATGGAATTAGAAGTACAACCCAGCCCTATTAATATGATTGAATGATAATACATTGATTTTACATCAGTGCCATATTGAATGTATTGAGAAGAAAGCTACTTGGGTTCATCTTGGTGTCAAATATGTATAATTCATGAATTACACAGAAAAGCATCAGAGATGGAAAGAAAATAAAACAGTACTGGGTGTAGACAGAACCGTGCAACTGCTTCTTCACTTACACAAGTACTCTATTGATTGAGAAGGAGATTGCAATTGATTGAAAGTCTGAAATCACTGAATCACTCCAGTTAAAATCAGGCTTCTCCTCTTCTATTTCAATGATAATGCATTCTGCACAGCACATGAGTAATGTTCTGTGGCAGCCTGGCAAGTTTATCTTTGATGAAAACAAAGGTATTATACACAAATTTAAACCCACCTGCTAAATATTCTTTCAGTCCGCTTTGTGCCACTAAAGCAGCTCAGGCACCCAGAGGATCCTTCCTGGGTGAGGTCCCAGTGGATCAGGCTTGTTCCGGCGCAACCCGTGGATGCTTAATCAGATTGGGATCTGGGGAATTTGGAGAAGAGGTCAGTGCCTTGGGCTTTTCTGCAGGCTGTTCCAGAGCAGTTTTGAGGTGTGGCAAGGTGCCTTGATCTGCTTTTACCAGATGTTGGTACATGTCAAAATAACATATGCATGAATGCTAAAATCAAAAGTCTCCCAGTTGAGGGAGAGTGGTTTTCTGCTTTATTTTATGGAACTTTAACTGTCCTTAACATAATCTAAGGCATATGTTCAGTGTATTAGATTTGTTAATGGATGCACTGTGTGTTTCAGATGGAAGTGGGAATCTTTATTCATTATAGTGGTTGACAGGCTCTCTGTTAGGCTTAGTTGCCTCATCTATAGTTGCATAAATGTGATCTATAAACCCCTAATTGCCTTTGCCTGATCTCCTCTATGGCTATTCCTTTTACTGTCTGCAAAGGTCATTTCCTGTCCCATATCTGTATTATTCATTAGGGAGACTCAGCCATTGCGAAAAAGGAAAAATACTGGGATGATATTTGCAATATTGTCATTCAGTTTATCGGTCAAATTATCGAAAGCAAGCTGGTCCCTGAGAGATGGTTTGAATGTGCAAACAGCTGGGAATGCACAGCTGATTTCACAGAGGTCAGCAGAAGGCTATCCAAGCTCTAAAGGCTCTGTGAAACATTTTTATGAATCAACTCCTGCACTAGATCAGAATGAGAAGAGAAATTAGAGATTAGCCATGGAAGTTTGTGTCTGTGTGGAGCAGAGACTCCCACCTACCTTATTAGGTACACTTGTGAAATGTAGTGCAATCCAATATTTTTGAATAAGAATAAGAGGACCTGAATAAAACTAATTAATCTAAACTGTTGTCGACTCACAGTTTAGCTTGAGTTAACATCAGGGGACGAAAGATCCTGTTGACCAAAGGCATCTATAAGAAGTATAAGTCTGAAAAGTTACTGTAATTAACCTGTAGAATGACTGTTAATGGTGGCTTGCAGCTGCCTTGTCACCTGGTCTGCTTTTGGTTGTCCATGAATAAGGTGTCAGTTGATTGTTGGCTTTGGTTTGCCGTTGCTCGCCCTGTAGCTGCTGTGCAGGTCTCTGAGGTATGCAAATCTGCCGCTGCCAAGGACTGTGATGCCCCTGGCAGTTTATGGTGGAGGCTGCAAGCCGGCAGGCATAGGCGATTATCCTTGTAAGCCAAGCTTTAGGGTAAAAAACACACCCATAGTCTGGGCCTAACTACAATTTATTTGTTTTTCATTTGAAATTTTCAATGAAATCTTATTTATTTCGCATTAGAAATTAAGAAAATACATGGTGTTTAAGCTGGTGAACAATCATGCTTAAATAATCCAGATTTACAACATTTGTTTTGACAGTTTTAAAAAAAAAATGATGAAAAAGTCCAAACAAAGCAGAGCTTTTGATTCCTCTAGATTTCTCAGTTGCAGCTCATAAAGTGACTGGTGAGTGTGAAGGAGCATGGACCTCAGCTGCATTGTTTACACATTTCCCATAAGTACTGTGTGAAAAATCAGAGCGATTGACTCAACATATGAAAAAAAAAAAAAATGTGTGGCAGACAGCTCACTAGCTCACTGTAACTGAATCATGTATATATGTTTTTGGCAATGAACAGTTTATGAAGCGGACTTTTTGAAGCTGATACTCTCAGTAGTTTTGTTCTCATTTTTTTCTCCATTGGTAAACTTAAATTACATATAATACAGGATTTACTTGTTGTGAAGTTTTTATATTTGCAAAGTGCATGAAAGGAAGGTGAGCTGATACTCTTGGGGAGAAAATGAACCAGATAGCATGGTTTATTTACAGGCAGTTTTTACAACAACTACTTAAGGAATATTTCTTAAAGAAGTTTTGGCTTGTGCGCAAAGATGCCAGGCACTTGTTGGCAAGGGAGCTGAGCAATGAGTAGAAACATTTGACAAAGTAAAGCTCCGATCAAACATCAGTGGGTAGCGGGTAGCAACACAGTTTCTTCTGTAGCCTAGAGATCTATAGACTGTTGTGTCACTATTTAAACTTGATTACTATAAGGTTTATGGTAATCAAGTTCATGATAATAATGTAATTTATGGGGTATGTGGAGTTCTAAGGAATAAGCACCCCTACATATCTCAAGTTGTGTATGACAAATCCCTACATTCAAAAACTGACCAGTAACCTGAGAAATTGTTTAGTAGCTAAAATAACAACATTATGGATTATTGTGGATTTTGCTTCACATTCACTTTCTGATTATTCTGTCAAACTGGCTTGCTTAATACAAATAGTTTGCCTGCCATCCACTATTACACTCAGCTACAGCTGGCCAAAGTGACACATTTACCCCCCTCTTGTAAAGACAGATGCCAACAAAGTATCCTCATCAGCTAACTGAGTATTTAGCAGTGCCGTCAGCATTAAACCTGTTACTACTGTAAAATTGGCTTTATTCCATCATCTCTTATTTACAGCATTTTTATAAAAGGATGTATACATCCTTTCTGAAAAACACTAGCTAATGGTGTACTCTTGCCATCTCCAACAAAACTTTATGCTTACTATTCTTCCTGCAGTGGCATATTTTGTTAGTGAAGTTTGCACCAGGGGTCACATTAAAAAGATGATTCACTTTGGCCTTTGTCACAGTGTTTCTCTCTTTTTAAATGAGTCAGAGCTTATCTTTAGCATGCATCAGTGGAAACCCAAGGCATTTGAATAAATCAAATAACTCAGAGTTCCTAAGTGGGTGTTTACTTGACTGAGTGCGACCCATTGTGACCCCGACAGCTCCCAGCCTCCCCAAATTAAAACAAAGATGTTTTGCGCTCTTGTGCCCTACTTCAGCTGTTTTCTTTATTTATGCCTCAAATATCAGCGTAGCAGCATTTGGAAGAGATTCTCCCTGACTTGTTCCCTGGTCATTTCAGAATGAGGTTTCTCTTGCTCCACTGAATAATTCCTTCTGGCACGCTAAAACCCTCTTTTCCACAAACACCTTCTCTCCCATTTGCCAGTGACAAAACAACAAGAGACTTCAGACAATGAGTGCTGACATTTTCTGCCACAGGGTCCATTAGCACTCTCATGTGTGACTAAATACTGTTTTTTTTGCATTCACAGCTCCAAATGTTAGAATGTCTGTACTGAGTAAGGATAAAACAGCACAAAAATTCCAGACTGTGCGGATGACTTAAATGTGCAGTATCATAGCATTTTATTTATTTATTTATGTATTTGCTCTGCTGTGAATCTTGGTGTTGACTTTGAATCTGTAATATTGTTGGCAAACACGGCAAACAAAACACACTCTTTTTTTTTTTTTTCACTCATTTTGAGACCATTTTTCAGAAGAATTTTTTTTCTACCAGCCTGTCAGGAAAAAAACTGATAATTTGTTCCCATTCAGTCAATGGAAAATGTCAGATAAACAGTTTAACGATTATATAACGGTATATTTGCACCAACAAGGTGATTCCCAAAGAGTTACTAGCCAAAAAAATGGCTTATCTGGCATTGGTGTGTAGTGTGTCCTTAAAAAATAATCAGAAACTGGACATGTTGAGCATAGAAGTGGCAGACCTTAAAAAAAGAGACTTCTCTACTGCAGATGAAAGTATCTGAAAATCATATCCTTAAGAAATAGGAAAAAAATCCAGCAAAGACCTGATGCAGGAATGAACAGATGCGTCTGGCTCTTCAGTTGACAAATCCAGTTCCCTGAAGCCTCATCAGAAATGGCCTCAGTGGAAAGGTGGCTGTCAAGAAGGATTCAACAAAAAGAACCGGGCAGAAGTATGTCAAATTACACATTTGGACTGAAATCGGTGGTAACAGGTCTTATAGAGTGATGAATCCAAACACTTCTGTTATATTCTTAGCATATCGCTGTTAAAATGTACGGAGAAGTTCAAGGGAGAAGTAGACGGTAAGCATCCACAGCTATCTGAATCTTGAATTATGAACACAGAAAAGTACATCAGATTTTGATCTACCATGCAATACCATCTAAAAAACATTGAATTGGCTTCATTTTTGCAGCATGACAATGATCCCAAACACACTGCCAGTGAAGTAGAAGCATACCTGAATAGAAGAACACACAATGGAACGCTGTCAGTCATGGATCGGCCTCCCCAGAAGCCATACCTCAACATAACTGAAGCAGTGTGCGGTCATCTTGACAGAGAACGGAACAAAATGATGTCCTTCGGGAATCCTGGAGAACTGTTCCTGAAGGTTACAAGAAAGCTTGCCTAAAAACTTTTTTTGGTGTTGTTTCACTGGAGCTTTTTCCCTTTTTAGCAAAATCTAAAGAAATGAGGAATGGCTCAAAACTCTCTCTCTAGATAGATAGATAGATAGATAGATAGATAGATTGATTTTTTTTTTTTCTTTTTCAAAATGGTGACAAAATATTACAGTGAAATTATACAACAAAGTGTTGCTAACAGTTTTCAACAAATTAGTTTGTACAAAAGGTCATTGAACCACATTTGAAGCCCAAAAAATGTTTCATACTGTACTGAAGGGACACAAAGGCAGGGCAAAAAGCCTGGTATGACAGGGAGATTCAAGACACCACAACCATAAAAATGGGCATAATGGGACTGACATTCACACAGTGTTCCCAAGAAGTCATTTGTAAATGGAAAAAAGACACCATGAGAGAATTTTTAACAACTTTTTTTTTTTTTATTTCTACATATCGTCAGATAACTTTGCCTTTTCTTTTTTTTCTGACACCTTCAAACCTATTTTTAGTAATGTCGCTACCGTCATAGATCAGAACAATTATTTTTATCCGTATTCATATTAAATGGAACAGTTTCCCAGAGCTACAAAAATAAAACTTGAGTTCTTGTAAGCCATAGTTTAAATTCAGATTACGTTAATGTGATATTGTGGTTATGGTTTAGATTTACTTGCACTAGATGCTTTTCAGATAGTTACTACTGGATTATCTTTACATAGGAGGTGTGGCAAGTGAAATCATTTAGCAGTATGTCATGTCATACCATGGATCAGTAGATCTGCAATAAGAAATTCCCAGCTGTTGAGTTTTTGAACAAGGACTCAGACTGCTATGTCTTTTGGTGGTAGTTGTAACAGCTGAAAGTAAAAATGACTATTGCTTCTAATCAGCGGTTATAAAAAGGCAGAATGTGTGTCCTACTGGATCGTGATCAGCATTAGTCCCTGCTCTGAGGATGAGAGCAAGCTGGACCAGCATTTAAAGCTCCGACTCCTGGAGAATGACAAGTAGCCATCTGGTAATTCTCCTCTTCAGACCTGTACGGTAGCTACATCCCAAAATAGCATCAAAGGCAAAGAATTGTCTTTTGAAAATGGGCTGTTCTGGAGCTAGACAGATCTCACTTGAATTGTCACTCAGGGGGTCTGATGCAGTTGGACACCAATTCAGTTGCACTCATTTTGTCATTTCAGAGAGGGAAGAGAGGGGAAGAGAGCGGAAGCTGCACGCACAAGACAAACAATACAAACAAGTGTGGAGCACTTTTTACAAGTATTAATTGACACACAAGGGAATAAGACTTCTTATCTACTCTTCTTGAAACCAAGTACCGCCTCTGGGATGTTCTGAAGAGTACTGATGAGGTGTGGGTGTGCTTTTCAAAAATATGCTTAACATGGTTTCCAAAGAAATCTAAAGTTGTGACGCCAGCTGAGTCAAGAAAACTAATTTTTTTAGGACGGTTGTAAGTTGATTTAGGCTAATGATTCTCATTTTCGTGTACTACTGGCTGCAGGGGCCGATCTTCCATTGTATTTTGAACATATTGCCTTTTTTAAACAGTAACTTGTCACCATTCATTATCTTTATGGATTATTACAGACATCAGCTCTATCTCCTTTGATTAATTACTATTCTCCAAGTGCATTTAATCAAGAAACAAATTATAACCGCTTTGTAAGAAATACTGTCTATATGGAAGCCATCACGATGGCCTTAGGTTACATCAGTATTCAATGAAACGACAATGAAACTGAGAACTTTCCTTTGAAAATTATTGCAGTAAATACTCCAGTGACCCTTTTACTTAAGGCAAGCAAGTACAGAAAATTGAGGCAGAAAATGATTCAAATGAGAGAGTGAGCTTGAATGAGAGATGTAGAAGTAGTACTAGGTTGTCTCTAAGCTTTAAAGAGTTTTGTCTGAGAGATGATCTCTGGCCTTACTTTGGTTCTTCAGGGGCTTTGTGACAAACAATAACATTAACAATGTAGGAATTTAATGACAGAACTACTTAGATTTTCATTTTAAAATAAACTCTGACCTCTTTCTCTGGTATTTCTTCCTAGTCTCCATTTCCTGTGCCTAATTTATTTTCTTTTCTCCTTAGCTTTTAATTATTAATAAGGCTAGATAATGGTCAGTTCCTCCAATATGCAAAAGTGATATAGTTTTACATGGACAAAGGCTACTGAAAGAGAAAAGTTGGACTTGTGCAATCAAAGGCAAAAAGCTAGAGAGCAGGACACATCTTGTGGCTTTTAAAAGCTTTTGTCAGCGCTGGCAGCTGCTCATCATAAATCCCCTCTGTCCTCTGTTTCTATCCTTTCCCTTGCAAGTATAATATATACTCGGGTCTGAAACAAATTATAGAGCAGCTAAGATTTCAGAACGGACGGGATATGGGGGGGGTAAAAATGGAAAAAAAAATGGTTGGCAGCTAAGCACTAGAGCGGAGGGGAAGGGATAATTAAGCAAAAAACTTATGTTTGAGAAGACAGATGGATGAGATCAAGAGGTGGTATTAAATAAGATGGAGGTTTATGGACACGTAGACGGTGCCAAACGATGGTGATATACATTTGGGAAACTGAAAAGAACACTCCATGCCATCGCTGATCAACTCCTCTTTTTCTTTGCAGGAATGAGTCAATCCTTGCTATTAAGGAGCATTCATCTTCTCTGTACATGGTGGCAGACACCAACCAAAGTGTGCATTGCTAATGAGAGCGATCTGGCAGACTTCTTCATATTGCACAAGTTAAGATCACTATGAATATTTAGATCTCAGAAAATAAACCAAATCTCCTGATGTGACCTCGGCACAGAATGGCCATATAGCGGGTTGAGCCAAGTATGCTTTAAAGGTGACCGTTTTCAGTCAGTAATGTCCAAACTCAAACACACACAGCTCTACGTGTGCCATTGTTGAAGTATGTTGGAGCCAGCGAGCGTCTCATTAGTCAGCTCTCTGGAACACAAAAACACATCACCATAGGCTGGATGGTTTTCTGACAGACTGCTAATAGCGTTGATGGCTGTTTAAGGAAGGGTGAGTGTTTCCAAAGTCATGAGTGCCAGTGCCAGTCATAATGCATGCCATGCCGTAATAATGATACAGCAATTGCCTACATAGCCAAGATATCCTTAGTAGTGGAGCCTAATTGTTGATGGCTTGATCTGGCCATACCCCACATGCATTAAAGTATCCTGTCTTTCAAAGGAGCGAACAGATGGTAAGGGCTTAGACATTTTGTGGCCTTGAGGACAGTAGAAAAGAACGGGTCTCTCGGGAGAAACCTACATTTTAACTTCATCGCCTTTTAGATTTATTTGACCAATGTTATGCAGTGGTCTCAAAGGACATTCCACATGCATGAGCGTGTGTTTATGTGTATGAGCTAACGTGACCTTATCAGCTGCTGTGTTGTCTTGTTAACACACACGCATGCACGAGTGCACACGCACACACAAACAACCACATGCACTGACTGCATTGCAGAAAGGGCATAGGCCTCTGACAGTAGAAAGCGGATTAGACTGCAAACCAAAGATTCTTAGTGAGTTTAATGGAATAGAGATGAGTGGATGGGAGATTTAAATAAATTAACCTTCAGTGAATCCCTTGAGGCTTGGAGAATGACAGAGGGGGTCTGAGGAGGATTTTTTTTTTTTTAAACTTGCTACTGATTTAATGAATAGTCATGACATTATTACAGGGAGCTTGTATTCCTCAATTTGAATGCAAACTTGAGACTGTTTGAAGCACAGCTCAAGTGAGCACCGCAAATATGGGCAAGCGCGTAAATGTATTTCCCTCCCTAAACATTAATAACCTGATCCATTTTTTGCCACAGTTTGAGCTCCATATGCCAACTTATTATTAGTGTTTATTTTGCATGCAGAAATGGGTGATGTTTATAAATTCACTATGAGATATTCTGGTGCTGGCATCTTTTTAAAATGTCATCACAACATCAGGGAATACATTGACCTTTACTGAACTCCCAACCATAAGAACATAATTCTTTCTACGTACTTATCACGATATTAACCCTGATTGGTGTCTCTGACATTTACTTAAAGATGCAAAAAGCTGAATAACCTAGATAGCATTTTTTAGGAGGATGCAGGTGGGATGACGCTGCTATAATCACTATAGCCAAATTACGTCTTTAAACTGCATTGGCAGTTTAGACAAAAATAAGACTAGTTTAAACTGCATTGGCAGTTTAAACTAGTCTTATTTTTGTCTAGTTTGGATAGCAAAAAAAGTTACGTTATTGTTATTCAAACAGTCTTTTAAATGTCTTTTTTTTTTCTGAGCTATGTTGTTGAAGTGTCATACATCTTGCTACTACACCCCCAAATCTGTAGGAAATGTAAGTGTAGTGCACAACCACAAGGTCTGTATACTGAAACTTTGTCAGCTTCAACTGTAAAAAGAAAAAAAAAAGGGCTTTTCTAGAATGTACAGTAAGGTCCCATAGAGCACACATCACAGTGACTGTGTACAACCAAGCTGATAGATTACCCAGCGGAGATCTTCTGTCTTAATTTGACAGGTCTCCATGGAAACGGGCGTACATAACAGCATCACGTACAATCTCCAGTTGGTAGAAGCCCCCTTGGGTAACGGTGTCACTGTGCCCTCCATATTTACCGTAATCAATTTTCTGCCAGACTTCCTCCCATCCCGCCTTGAGTTGCTGAAGCTGCATCAGGCCAGGCTGCTGTCTTAATGGCTTTTAATTGCCTCTGGTTTTACTTGGATGAAGTCTGTCACTCCTGATCAAGAACATGACTTAAAACACCTAGAGAGTATTCATGGTGATCAACTCATTTGTGCACACAACACCGAAAAACGACAGAAGAAAACTGGCCCCTCAGGCGTGTGAATTCAAAACAAAACTCAAGTTTTCATTAAAGCTTGAGTTTGGGAAACTTGTCTAGGAGATTATGTGACAATTTGTTTTTGATTGCTGCCATAGCTCGCTTAAAATATGAACTACTGTGTAATGCATATGCGACAGGCTTATAATATTTTGTTGTTAATATTTTGTGGAAAGGGTGAGAAACATACCCTCGGTTATTAATTTTCTGTCAGAAAACACGGTTGTACATAAAATGATAATTTGTTTTTCCCACTTTGTATGAAGTGCTTGTAGTTTTAACTGCTCTTTGTCTTTGCTATAAATACACAGGAAGTGAAAAGCTTCGTTAATGGTCTCTTGAGAATACCACAGCTGCTTGCCATTCTTTGCCATCCTTTGCTAAGCCGTATCAGTCAGACACCTTGTTTATGCATCTGCTAAGGTCATTCATAACTTCAGTCAGCTGCCTTTTTAGGAAGCTTGGAGCTCGTGTCCAGTGAGTCCAGAGCCAGAATGTGTTCTGATGGACACACAAGACGGGATATGAATAGAGTAACATCTCATTTTATTGTAGTGTCTGATCTATGCACAAACCCTTTTTAGTGAGTGCTAAGTGAGGTCTTGTGACTGATCACTACCCTTTCAGGTGACTGAAGGTTAATTTGGGATCCTGTTTGTAGACTTGCCAGTTGCCACCCAGCAGAAATGAGACTTATAGCCTGTGACTGTCACATTACTCTGACCCACACTCTGCCAGCTTTGCAGTAAGTGCAATGAAGCTTGATTCAAAATATTACCACAAAGTCACTTTGTGGGCTGCATTATTATATCGATGCTTATGTTGCCTCTTGGTAATGGAGCCTGAACTCTTAAGCCATTATAATAAAACTTTCATACCTTTTCTACCCTAGCCACTTATTATGCATGTGGTCTGCTTCACTATTGTGTCAACAATATAGACAATATAGTGTTGACTATAGTGCTAAAGCATTTTGTGTATTGATTTTAAAGAACTATTAAAAACTAGTGGCGACAGTATGGCCAAACCTATGTCTCACAGTGTTTCTTTAACATTCTGGCAGCTTCACTGTATATCACGGCATTATTAGAAATGGTTTTTATTATTATATACATTTAAAATAGTTTATTCTTGTGGCAAGAGAATGCAATGCGATCATTAAAAATTCCAGCAAAAGAAGAAGAGAAGAATCATTTAGTTATCAAGCAACGTTGCATTTGTGTTCCAGGTTTCTTAAATGTGAATTTGTGGTTTCAGTGGAGCTCGAGCCTATCATAGCTGTTATAGGGCAATAGTTTTGGTACATCCTGGACAGGTTGCCAGTCGGCCTCAGGATCAAAACTAATAGCTAGTTCAGAATCACCAATTAACCTAACCCCATGAATACCTTTGAAGTGTGGGGTGAAGCTGGAGTAAAGCTCACAATGACATAGGGAGAACATGCAATTTCCATACAGGACCTTGTAGCTGTGACCTCTTTCCAAACTGTGACGCCAACTTGGAATTTTGTTTAAACAAAATGAAACCAAATAAAAAAGTTAATAGACCATTTAGTGTCCTGTGATGAACTGACAACCTATACAGTGTGTACACCACTGGCAATCTGAATAGAGCTGCCCAAGCCTGCCTCTCCTCAGTTGCCTCCACCAAGTCTTCTGGGGATGACACCAAGGTGTTAAGAGTAATGTCTGTAATATCTGCAGTATGTGCCATCCAGGAGGCATTCCACCTTAGCTGGGTTCTTTTGAAATAGCCCAAAAAAATAAGAAAGAAGTCTTGGTTTTGCTTCTAGAGGTCAACTGCTCTGGGTTTTTCCCCTTGCTTTTCACCACAGCTGGGTATCATGAATATGTTTTCTTTTTT
The DNA here is from genome assembly GCF_036321145.2 of Pelmatolapia mariae. Classification (NCBI taxonomy): domain Eukaryota; kingdom Metazoa; phylum Chordata; class Actinopteri; order Cichliformes; family Cichlidae; genus Pelmatolapia; species Pelmatolapia mariae. The sequence continues at coordinate 20,830,565 of NC_086228.1, forward strand.
TAGAGCATTAGGTCTCAGATGCATCCAACTGTGAGCTCACAAACTTGCAAAACGGAAGCAGTGTATGGGAAGGTGTTTTTCTGTTTATCTTTGTGTATATTTTTCTTGTTTCTTTGACCATACAAAGTGCATGAATCTGCTCCATCTCAACAAGACAGAAAAACACACAGATCTTTATGCAGCATTTCCTCTTCTGGCTTTTTTTTTTTTTTTTTTTTTTTTTTTTTTTTTTGTGATGTTCAGGATTAAAAGTTGTTTTTCACCTGATTGTTCTGATAGGCGAATGTGCTCAGCCACTTTAAATGTCCGATGCAAATCAATGGAGCTGAAAGACGCTTTGTTGACAGTTCGGGTTTAGTAATGCAGTGGATTAGTCAGAGAAGCTGATTTATTTCTGAGGTTGGGACTGTGTTAATGGAATGTGCCACCGTCTTGCCCTTTGCCTTGTTCAGATGGATGAATGCCCAATAATCTACATGGTCTCTGTATTTTCTCTGCTCTAGTTTAAAGACTCCACTGCTTAGGTCATCCCCGCATTAATGCCCATCCTCGCAGTGGTGCGCTGATGCACATTTCCTTATGCGCTGCATTATTCATACTCACCAATTGGTTTATTAGCTGATATTTGTTAGATTAAAGGCTACAAGAGAATTATGCAAACGTGTTAGGAAGAAAATCATTACAGCTCAGTGCGCTGTCTTGTACTTGAAAGCTCATAGGTTCAATTCCCATAGCTCCCAATGACTTATGAAGTGTGATACAACTAGATGTAAGATACAACTGCTGCAATTAGCTGTAAGACACTGTTTTCAACAGTGTCAAATTAAAAAATAGGGCATTTGTGAAATAAATAGTCTTATCTAATCTAATTTCCTAAATTCCTTAATTTGTATAACCATTAGTCTAAAATCTCAAAGATGATCAGTGTACTAAAAGAAAATGAGTAAAAGCAGGCTATGTTTTACTCAAAACATGGGATTATGAATCACATTTCATAGATTTTGAGGTAAATTATGTGTGAGTTTAATGAGCAATTATTGTTGTAACTGCTTGGATCCAGGTGGTTACTTAAATGTTTTTTTTGTTTTTGTTTTTTGACCTGGCTCAACTTTAAAATAATCAGCATTCTCCCAAGAAACTCACAATGTAGACGTACTACCTTGTTTCAATTCCAAGGCAGTTCAATGGTGTTTTAATGAGCCACTGACTTTCACTGTGCCATTCTAATGGTCCTGTGCTTTCCTGGCTCACTGTACCATTAATGGTGCATGTTGTTAATTCATTCTTGTTGGACGAGCAGCCCAGAATCATTTGTGATATTTCTTTTGTATTCCGCTCTGAGGCTCTAAGTCTCTCTGTTTCATTCCCTCGGTTTACTCTGCAGCCCTGCTGTCCATCTCCTCCCACCCTCCTGGCATTTATTTTCTTCTCCCTCTGGGGAGTGATTCTCACCGACATCGCTACACGCCCTGGCCAGATGTTGAAACTTAAATACGCCATTCATCAGCCCACAGACTCAAGTAGGAGTATAGACAGGGGCGATGACCCTGGAAAGACATTGTTAGTATACAAAGCTCACACACTCACCGCCTTTACTCATAAACTCTCTTCCCACCCTGCACATTTAAACCATTCCTGGTGTGGGTAACTGTCCAATTTCTGGTTCTGAAAATGGCCTCTTGAGAGCTTAAACGTCAAAAACAAGATTCTAGTGTGTGATTAGAAATGAAGATTTGCAGCCAAAATCTTTTTCATTAAGGCTATATTTGCTGATTTATTGTGTCCATTATTTTCTCTGCAGTTAATTCCAGAGTAATGGTATTATTCAAGAGCCAGATAAGTTACTGAACTTGATTTAAAAAAAATAAAATAAAAATTAAGTCCTTGGAGCATTCTGTCATGTAACTCTAGATCAAATAAAATAAACAATTTGAGTGCCACAGATTTGCCTATTTTCATTCACCTTTGCACCATATTTTCAAAGTCCTTTTTTTCCGTATAGGAACAAATCTTGTAAAATTGTTGGAGAAGCTCACCACTGTGAGCTAAAGTGACGCTCTTTCCTTCATCTGGAACGGCAGTAACACTGTAACCACTGAAGCTTAGTGGTCAATGTTCAGTGCTGCTTCACTTTTTCCATAACTTCTCTTTGCCTTTCGCTTGGGAACTCACAAGCGCATGACTGAAAGTCTCATCTCTTCAGATGTAAACTGTTGCTGTTTATTGGTGACAGAGTTAACATTGGCAGAGGAATGCATTTATTTCGCTCTCTGGACTATTGACGGTCATCTTTAAAGACGTGTGACAGATGGATGTTGAATAGAGATTGACTTAAGAGGGTTGTGTGCGTGTGTGCGTGCGTGCGTGCACGCTCACACACACTACTCTACTTAGACCGACTATGCAGAAAATACAGCCTCCAATGCCTAAATCTGAGAAATCTCCCGTGCACAGATTTAAAGTATTTTAAGGCCTCGTTTCATGTTTTATTGCTGGAATTGCAAGCATGGCATTAACTTTCTAACAGACTTTATCCTGTGGTTTTTTTCTGTTTTTTTTTTGTTTTTGTTTTTGTTACTGATTGTTTTCAAAGGAGTTTGCAAAGAAAAAGCGTCTGGACTTCTTTAAGTTGCTTGAAGACGTTTCACCTCTCATCCGAGAAGCTTCTTCAGTTCTAAGGTCAAATGGCCGAGAGTCCCAGATTTAAACCCAGTGGGAGTGTCCCCCCAAAGAGGGACAAAGGACCCTCTGGTGATCCTCTAATCACATGAGCCAAGGTGTGAAAGCGGGTGTGGGACCAAATCAGCCAGGGTTTCGGGTGAGCTCATTGTGAAACCTGGCCCCACCTTGTCATGTGAATTCCTGAGGTCGGATGGCCCAGGATGTGAGTGGGCGTTAAGGCGTCTGGGGAGGGAACTCAAAACTGGATTATAGATGGCAGACAGTTGGTGTCGTAAACCACCGCCTCTGTTCAAAGATGGTCGCTCACAGTGGACATAGATGGCCTCTTTCACTCCTCTTTCAAACCATCTGTCCTCTCTGTCCAAAATGTGAACATTGGCATCCTCAAAAGAGTGACCTTTATCCTTAAGATGCAGATGGACTGCTGAGTCTTGTCCCGTGGAGGTGGCTCTTCTATGTTGTGCCATGCGCTTGTGAAGTGGCTGTTTGGTCTCTCCAATGTAGAGGTCTGGGCATTCCTCGCTGCACTGTACAGCATACACCACGTTGTTAAGTCTGTATTTTGGAGTTTTGTCTTTCGGGTGAACCAGTTTCTGTCTGAGTGTGTTGCTGGGTCTGAAGTACACTGGGATGTCGTGCTTGGAGAAACCTCTCCTGAGTTTCTCTGATACACCGGCTACATAGGGGATGACAACGTTGTTGCGTCTGTCTTTCTTATCCTCCCTCGCTGGTGTCTGATCTTCACAATGAGCTCGCCCGAAACCCTGGCTGATTTGGTCCCACACCCGCTTTCACACCTTGGCTCATGTGATTAGAGGATCACCAGGGGGTCCTTTGTCCCTCTTTGGGGGGATACTCCCACTGGGTTTAAATCTGGGACTCTCGGCCATTTGACCTTAGAACTGAAGAAGCTTCTCGGATGAGAGGTGAAACGTCTTCAAGCAACTTAAAGAAGTCCAGACGCTTTTCTTTGCAAACTCCTTTGACTACGATGACCTGGATGACTGAGAACCTTCACAGACTTACTGATTGTTTATGTAACAGAATAGGATTTTGCACACTGCCAGTACTTTGATAGATTTATAAAATTCAAGGGTAAATTTGATAGTTCTCTACTTTCCTTTTTAAAGTGAGGCTTGATTTATCTCAGTTTTTCTTTGTCTATGTCAGTTGCTAGTCACATATAAGCTACTGGTCAATCTTGTTGTTGACAGATTATAGTCATGAAAAGTTGAGACACAGTTGACAAAGGTATCAGTAACCTCATTAGCTGTATAAGCCTTAATGAAACTACTACTTCAAAGCTGCATCATTAGAGCATCACCCTGAAGTCTTGAGTATTTGATGGGCTAAAAAAACAAGGCTACAACAGTTTCAGTGCACAATTTAAAAAAATAAAAAAATTAATGTCTATAGCTCCTTCTGAGTTTGATACAAACTGATTAGTGTCTCTCAGACCTGTAATAGAGCCACAGTAAAGTGGGGTTTCTGCTCTGTTTTGCCATGGAGGGAAAACAAATCTGAGCACAAGAAGTGTCATGAATTTTTCATGAATTAAGACTGTCTCTCCAGGACCCCGCTCTGAATTATAAACAAATGCAGCCCTTAAAGAGCGCAGAATAAGTGATACATTAAGCCAAGAATACACATAAAGTTGGCCTTCATTCATTAGGACTTGGGGGGGAATCTCATAATAATTTAGTGATAAATACAGATTCATTCAAGTGTTCTTACTGTCTCGTATGATCAAAATAAAGATACTAAGGAAAAAGTTGTCTTCACCACACTGTCTTATTTTTACTATTAGGTTCTGGCCTTGTTAAAACTGACCTTGATTAGAAGAGAAGGAAGCATTGCACATGCCCGTATGCCCAGGCAAGCACAAAATATTGATTCATATGTCAGGCATCCAGTGTATCGTTGTCTATTTTTGCCTGCTACTGAAACGAAGACCTGGTTTTGTTTTCTTAAAGAGCGAGCACATTTTAATTAACAGCAATATAAAACCATAAACCTTGGCTATTTGAATCTCAGCAGAAATACTAATTTATCCATGTAGCCCAGTCGGATGCAATGAGTAATGGTCTAAACTGATTACATTTTTAAAAAAAAAAATATTTTTTAACATGTAAACGGTTGGAGTCCAGTGTGACCCGAAGATATTTGAACTTGTTTTCCAGTGTCAGGCCCAAAACGGGAGCATTTTTAGTGACTCTTTTTCTATATATCTTCCACTTTTGTGTAATCTCATTTATCTCACATCATTTTAAATAAACGAAGAGTCGTTATTTAATTTAATATATTGTGGCATTTTGTTTTTGTCTGTTTTGCAGGACTCAACGCTTTACCTTTTGATCCAGCAGCCAACAACGACCCTCTTCAGTTCAACGGTTCCAGCGGACAGCTGGTGACCGACTGTCCTCCCTTGGAAAACACTGCAGAAAACAGCAAGAAGAGGAAAAGAGCCAGCCTGCCTCCAGGTACTAACAGCAGCTACCTCACAAGTTTTGCACCACTGCTGCGGGATTACTCTATGGTCTCAAATCCTCATTTTGCCCTCAGCCATGTCAAATTTCTAAATGCAAGAGTTTGTAACCTCAAATGGAGAATACCCCTCTTCACTTAGGAGTGCTTTGATACAACAGTTATATTTCTTACCTTTCTCCCCTCCGTCTTCCTCTACCAACATCAAATAAGTGCAATGTGAATTGTTGCATAATCCTATTATTTGGTGGCAGTATGGAAAAGAGTAGCTTAGTTCAGTCTTTGTTGTTTTCGATTACCTTGCCATGTCCTCAGGCTCTGGTTGTCAGGCCTGTTTGGAGGTCAGGCAGCTGCGGCAGAAAAAAAAAAAATGCTCCGGTGAGATTGTGTGTACGCGCTTGACTGTCTGTTACCGTGCCAACACAGGCTGCCAATCACAGCTCCAACACAGCTTCAGTTTTCTCACACAAACACTGACCACAGGGAGGGACACACTGAGAAAAGTGTATACGCGTGCATGCGTTTATGTAAGGATGTGCTATAATTAAACAGTAATTTGAGTAAGTGTTGGTGGTTGCTTGGTAATGTGTCAAATTAAAAAAGGACTTTCTAATTAAAGAATTAAAGAAGTACTGACTAATTAATTGCTTTGTAAGTAATAGAACAAAAAGGCCCTTAAGACAGAGAGGTGTTGTTCTGTGAGCTCTGCTTTCGTGGCAATGCTAATTGGACTGGATTAATACTTCACATTAGCGCAGTCTTAATCGACTCTTCATCTTTTCCTCACATCTTCACATGAACGAGTCCATGACTTGATGGCAATTAATTTAATTTTAATTCGCTGACCACGCTAAACTCTAATTGGGCAATGTATCTTACATGATTGTAAAAGGGGGGAGGGAATGAAATTGACACCACATGTTGACATGTGGGGGAAATAAAAGAAGGTAGCAATCGGTAAAAAGCCTTAAATTAGAAAATGCACCAATTACCAAAAAACAATACTTTGTATTATTGCAGGAGTTTAAAAAATGTTCAAAACTTATAAGGGAAGTTGGCTTAATACAGCTTTTCAATTAAGAAAAAATGTCTCAACTGTGTTACAAACCTCCTAAAATTAATCTATACAGATAAGTTTATGAAGAGAACATGGTGTGCAAATGTAAACAAACATGGAGCATTTTCTTTTGTTAGATTCCAATTTATTCATGATCAATGAGCTCTCACTTGTTAGATTTCCCACAACAGCAGTGAGAACCAAGTATCCTACGGTCATAATGTCATTAGTTTAATGTGAAATCACTCTGTCAGTATGACAGTGCATGTTCTTCTCACAGCAGAAACTGAGAATATTTAATGCATTGTTCTGCTGTCATATTTAAGTCACATTAGATGAGGCAGAAATGTTCAGTATATTCAAAAAGTGCTCAGAGCAACAGTGGTAACAGTGTATAGAGTTATAGTTATAGTATTTTGGCTCTGTGTAACTTAGTAATTCTGCACAAAGTTGTTTATATTTGCCATTCTCTGAGAACTTTGTTTCTCCAGTATTACATAATACAAGGATGTGATCTTATACAGCCTGGGAACTCAACATCAAGTGGCCTCAAGGGGCAATGGACAGTTTTTCAGAGCTTCCAGTGTAACCAGAGGATATCCTAGTCAAGAATTTCTATTTCTGCCTGTCAAAAAAGCAAAAGCAGATTTATTTATTTTTTCTCATCCAGCTGAAGGACCCATGAGCTGATGTGGTGGTAAGGCATCCATCATCCCTCCATCCAATGCTCTACAGTTCACAAGAATCATAAGAATAAGCCTTATTCTCCAACATGGGAAATTTGTCTTGGGTAAACGGTGCTACACATAGCTGGATTTGCATAAATAAATCACCGCTTTTCCTGCAGCATTCGTCCGATTTTTTTTATTTTATTTTTTATTTTTTTTGTGAAACTCAGCTGATGAATCTTCCTTCAAATTGTGCCCAGGGTTAAGATCGTATAGAAATGGAAAAGTGGCTGTTACTTTACGCGTGGTTGTCCATTTTCATAGGAGTCTCAACTATTTTTAGAGTCTTGGTCAGATTTTCTGAAATGAGATACTAATTTGTTTCGGTTATAACACTTGCAAGCTTCCTTGACTTTTCTATGGATTTAAATCCTCATTATTTTGTGCATTACAGTCAAGCAATGACAACAGAACTTGACACTTTCTTTCTGTACTTGACACATTACAATAATCTGTGAGTTGCAATGGATCATTAGCCGGATGAGCTTCTTTGTCATTCTCTAACCAAAGGTTGCCCAAACATTGTCTATTTTTGGAGATTTGATCTGGTATATTACAGTAATACTCAATAATAATTGTTAATCATCAAAAGAACAGTTCTTAGAAATCATGTGTGTGTAAATTTCAGATTGCAAATAATATAAAGGACTGATCGTATTGCTATATACCTTTTACCAGTTTTTGCTATATAGGTGGTAAGTTACCTGCTGAAGCATTATGGCAGCACTGCACTAACATATTGTACAGGATCAGCCCACATTGTGTTGAAATTCACAGTAATTCTTTTTTTATGATGTGTCATTTACTTGGTGATATAGAGGAGCACTGGTTACCTCTTATGTTTGACCTCATCCCATTGCTGCTTTTACATTTCTAACTTGTATTTACACTTCTTCATTGACTTTAAGTGTAGGGGTCTTTGCAATGGAAGTGTCTTATGTTGATGTCTCTCACTGAAAAGGACCCATTCAGTGTCAGTCAGGCTTTCTTTAACTATTTTCTTCTTCTTCTTCTTCTCTTGACTTTTAACAATCAGACCCTGTTGGACTACATTGAGTCCAAACTGACAAATCACAAATCTAGCTGCCCCATGTGCTATTTCCAGAATTAAATTGGCTACAAATTAGCTTTGACTTGGCCTGGTATGACCTGAGAGTCTATCAGTTATTTCTGCCTTCTTGGTTGGGGCCCTTGCAGGACTAGCAGGTAAATGGTGGCCTAGAGCAGATGGAGCTGTGAATTTATAGGCTTCTAGGGTTGGATTCTGTCTGGCTTTTGATTGTCTTCACCTGGTTCAGGTCCTTGAGCCCTCTGAAGCACTGTGACTCATTAACAGCTGTATTGACTGAGTCTTGTTCAGAAACTCCAATAGAAAGAGTTTTCTCATTACATGTACAATTCATGGTACTCTTGTGGCATTATAAAGCACCCCTCAAATGTTACACAGCAGAATTGTCTTTCACTAACTGATTTAAAATTTAGGGAATTAACAAATGAACTAACTGATATGAGAAATTGAAGTCCTCACGGATTTGATGGCATGCTTTGGAAAGATTTCATTTTTTCTGATGACATTTCGTTAAATCTTTAAATTGCCACACTAAGCAGACAGACACATAGAGGATGGAGCACTCCTCTCTTGTAAACAGTCAAAAAGTAACATTTGAAATTGAGTTGATGTTCTGTTGACTCAGCCTTAAAATAGACACAGTTTGTCAGAATCCACTCACTTCTCACTCTGACTCGATGTGACTAACTCGATGTTTTTATTTACTTCAGTATGAAAAAGTTCCAGAGAAATTAAGTTCAGTGAAAATCATATCACTTGGGAGGTCATTACCAGTTGGTTAATACTAAAAAGACATTATTGTTGAGCTTCTATGTGTGTGCCCAGTAAAATTTTGTTATACTTTATTTAGTTTTTAAATGAAACACTAACTTACTTTTTCCCCAGCGACCATTCCCTCTATAGTTCGACTACGCACTCGGCCACCATGTTTGCTCTTTATCTTTTTAGTCTTCTCTGTTTATGTGCACCCACTCTGTGCGTGTGCCTGTCTTTTAGCCATCCATAATAAGTGGTGCCTTAGGGTTAGCAGGCACACTGCAAGGATTTTCCCTATACTGTTTGTTATCAGTTTTGCAACACAGCCAGAGATGGCCATTTCCCCTCAAGTCCTGCTGTGTTTAAGCTGCAGGTGGTGAAGAGAATGAGATTTTTAAAATGATGCTGCTCCTGTAGTGGAGCAGTTTTACCCTTATAATGAATATAAATATCAGTGTAGTAGCAACTGCACATGCTGCATTGAATTATGTCGTGCCTGTTGCTCATGTTAATGTAATAGTAATGATAATCATAATTTGTGGAGCAGTTTCCAAAACAGTTTTGTGTGATTTAAAGAGAGCCAAAGTTAAAGACATTCTAATATTTTGTAATGTCAAACTAAAACTGAGTTGCCAAAAAACCTAACAGCTAAAGGGGAAGATGGAAATCAATTTTATTTTTTAAGGTATTTCTGTTTAAGACTGACTGTCATTTTTCAGGCCTTAAAATGAGGGTTTCCTCTGCTGTGGGGAGGCCCTGTCAACTCTGGTAATGAGGTGTGATTTCAATCACGGCGCTGTGCCTCCAGCACTCTTTAACTAACATTCTTGATCTCATGCAGTCTACAGTGTGTTAGTGAGAGTTAACACAATACTAAGAAACACTCCTACTTAAAGAACTTTAAATTAAATGTGTTTTCATGTAACCCAAATATGTCTGACATGAGGACATGAAGGAAACGCATAAAGAAAGGACTTTATGAATTAGCGAGTTTAGTTAGCATAGTTTGACATCTGTATGTCCACTGCAAGCAGTCTGTCTGCTTATTGCAGTAACAAATAACTTTGTGTGGAAAAAGCTCTTTGAAGGAGAACACTTACCCTTTGGCTGATTGGGTTTCAAGCACCCTTGTAACAAGGTTGTTTGACTGGGAAAAATATTGAAGTGATCAGAGGGGAGGTATATTTTCAAACCTAAGGCCATGTGTGTGATTTTTATCCAAAGCATTTCCAATGCCTAGATTAAAGAAATGCCCCCATGAGTGTTTTTCTTTTTATCGTTTTTCTTTTTATTGTTTTGTTTTTTTCATTGCATGAAAATCAATTAATTAAATTTCAACACAAATGCCATTTCACTAGCATTGTTTTAGCCAATAAAAGAACTGTGCTCTAACCGATCCTATCACGTATGCATTAACCTTTAGTTGGAACTAAGAAAGGAATTGAATAAAATCTATTGATTCTGCAGGAGAAAGGTTAATGTCATTTAGCGAAGGAAAATAAAAATACATGCTGCGCAGGTAGGTAGTGGTAACAATTGTCAGACAGCTTCTGCATCATAATCTGAAATACAGCAGCAAAATTATATGGACAGTATATAATATTATATCCTAGTGGGATGTTATTAATGTTAAAAATGTTATTAAAATATATGTAGGTCTGACTTCCTTGACTTCTTTCTGTTAAACATGTATCCTACCTTCTTTTAGAGAGAGAACTTTATTACATATATTAAATATTTGACATGTGCAGATTTATCTATACAGTCTTGCATCCTAACAACCATCAAATGGCTCAGCAAGTTTTCATATATACTATTTATACAACTAATGTTTGGAGAGGTTTCTCAGTTTCTGTGCCTCGCTGTAATCACGACCAGATTTTAGTCTTCAGTCTCCTTGACCCTTAAGCTGAAATCATACCTTTTGATCTATGCATATCCGCACGGATCTATCTGATGTAAAATGCATCACCTGCCCGTGTCCACAAAGGTTTGGACGCCCATATATGTATGAATCTATGTCCCACTCTTAATACATTCAGACAGGAAACTCAATATAAGTAGGAGAGCTTTGTAGTTTTCTGAGCCACCAAAGTGTTAGCTACAATAAAGATATGTTAAAACACAGATTTATTTTTTCCTGTGGAAGCAGGTGCATCTCTCTCATGTTGGTGAAGCTTGTCTAGCTAGTAAAAAAAAAAGAAACAAAAAAAATGAAGGTGTCCAAGCTATAATGGTAAACCTAGCTCATCTCGTCATCTGTCAAGGCGCTGCGCTGGCCAAAAAAATGCCTGGACTAGACTGCTTAACATAATGTGACGGATGTATTTGTGCTACGTAGTTTTGCAACCACAGTGATTTAAGTTTTGAAATCCTGACGAAGAACAAACCATTGCACAGCACTTTATTTTTGCCTCTGATAAACAGCTGAGCGCTATAAAGGAGAGTAGTGTTGACCAACCATATGTCGTAACGTTTTTTTGTCATACCATTTAGCCAGTACAAAGTCTGTGAGTGTGTAGTTCACACCCTGTCTTCTACTGTGGCCTGCTCGTGATAAATGGCTTTCACTCTGACTGTGTGGAGTCTGTCTGGAGCTCCAAAACACCAGAAATAAACTTCCATTCAGTAAGCTGAATGTTGAAAAGTGCTTTGTAATAGTTTTGAGTATTACAGGCAGTAGTATGCCTTTTTGTGGCCCTTTTTGGTTGTCACATGGGAGGGTAATGGATTTGAGTATAAAAGATGTAATGTGATGTCACTGACCCACCACTGGTAGGCAAAGGGTCTATTGGAAGGTAAATTCTGTAATGGGCTACTCAAGCTGTCAAGGATGACAGTCCATTGAGATATACGACTATGTCATTGTCCTGTAGAGGTGTATGTGTGCGGGTAAGCTGACTTGCATGCCGCGTGCTGAGGTGGGGGAAGATCTACAGCGGGATGTCAGTCTTTGTGATGCTAAGGCCACACAGTGACACAAAAGATTTAGAGTGATGCTGATGGACTGGAGACACTAATGACAGATTGATGTTAAAAAAGAACTCATTAAGAGATTAACAGGATGCATGCAGCCATGCAAGGGAATTAAAGTGTAATGACTTTCTGAGTTCTGAAGTGATTGTTCTAGATTGAGCAGCTGCAAGTTTCTGAAGACAGCTACTCTACGCACAATGTCTACAGAGTATATGTGTTTTAACTCCAGGAGAGAATAGTGATTGAAATGCATGTTCAGCTCCTTATTCTTCTGGGACTCTTCTATTTCACTTGCAAAATAACAGTTTAGTTATCTCTACTCCTGCTGAGGGAGAGACGGAGAGTGCCGTTGTGTCACTGTGAACAGTGTGTTCTTGCACAGTTATATCAAGCATCTTTTAGTATTTAGGAAACAGTTAATTACAGCAGTTCCAACAAAAAGACTACGTATACAAAGCGTCTGATCCAGGTAAACGCGCAGTTTCTAGATCTATTCCACTGATGATCGTCAAGCAAGAAAATTAAATTGATGTTTGTCCTCCTTTTTCCTTTTCCCATTTGTCATCCTTATAATTTTTTAATCGTGCTGTCTTGCTCCCTGCCACTTTTCTTTCAGCTGCAGTGGTCAGGGATTTAGTGCCATTTCACCCCATCTTGCAAAGCCTGCAAACATGAGACCTAAATAATTCAGTGCCAGCAGGCGCTCAGCTCTGACGTGTCTCTAGACTTGCACTAAAGTTAATGGTAAAGCCTTAAGCAAGGTTCAAGCTCTGAAAATATAAAAACAGAAATATTCATTTGGCTGTCATTTTTGTTCATGGTCAAAGCAAAAAAAAAAACCAACCCAAAAACCTGCATTGCTTTGCAAATGGTCCTCTCGGTGTTATAATTCATGCAGTGTAACAAGAAAGGTGAACAATTAGTTACTTCTTCATGCCTCAGCCTTGGGGAAATGACCAAATAAGTTTTATTTGGGGGCATTTTCCCATCCTTATAATGAGTCTTTACTAAATTGATTTCTAATCAGCACATGCCCTGCAGGCTTAAATTTTAGAATTTAGCAGTGATCTACCTACAGCCCATAAAAATGCTTAGTGTTCCTTTTAGTATTAACTTTGATAAACAGTTAATTGATACAGAGAGAATATTTGATTTGGGAGTAATATTGCATAAAAACAATATAATGCTTTATCCAACATGCTAAATGCATTGGTGCTCCTAAAGCTGGAATAGACAGCATTTATTGGCAACACTAGACAATAAATCCAAAACATTTTTGTCATTATTTTGAGAAAGAACTACCCTTCTTCTTCTCCCGTTGGCTCTATTTTTAGGATTTAAAAAAAATCTAGGCCATGACAGAAAACGTTGGTCAGTAACAGGTATTTTCAGATCTCAGCAGAGAAGTACTATAAATTAGCATAATAAGCTGCAGCAAGATACATGCTTTTTATAGACCATAAGCCACAACAGTAAGTTGGTTAATGGATTCTTCAATTAACAGGCAAATTATTTTCCCCCAAACTCAAGCATATATTTTTTAGTGTATTATCTTGAATTTCATGGCAGCAACATGTTTCTAAAACAGGGACAGGGGCATCAAGATGCTGGAAAACCAATTATTTTGCAACAGGTCAGCAGTGTGATTGGGATGTTCTTTCTTTTTTTTTTCTTTTTTTTTTATATACCCATAGAGACCGAGTCTGTCACAAGTAAGGATGGGCTTTCGTAAGCAGCACAGAAAGAATTCATGGGCACACAGTTGCGCAGTTTAAGAACAGTGTTTTTTTGGGGTTTTTTTTACATGTGACTGCAAACAGTGTGAAGACCTCATCATCTACAGTAAATAAAAGAGGGCGTTGTGATGGTGCGCTGTCACCTTACAGCAAGAACATTCTTGTTTTGAATCTACCACATGACTGGAGCCTTTATGAGTGGAGTTGCTGGGAATGTGTGAGTTTTTCTGCATACTCTGGCTTCCTCCCAGAGTCCAGCAATATACACATGAGGTTAATTGGTGATTCTAAATTGGCCAGCAATTAGTCTGAGAGTAAATAATTGACTGTGTCTTTGTTAGCCCTGTGATAGACTGTCAACCTGTCCTAGGTGTACCCTGCCTCTCTCCTTATAACAGCTGACATAGGTTACATCCCCCGGTAACCCTGAATTGGATAAGCAATTAAAAAATATGGACAACACATTAAAACATGAAATTCTGGGAATTTTGAAAAAAAATCTATGTGGCAAGGGACGTTGCTGACTACCAATAATGAATAGCCATAATCTTCATCCATTAAAAACTGACACGGTTCTTTGTTGGAAATCATTGCGTGGGCTCAGATGCTCTCCTGAAAATGATTTGGTGAACACAGTTCAGAGCTACATCCACAAATTAGAACTTTATCTTGCAAAGAAAAGACTCGTATGAAACAAAATCCAGAAACACTGCTTGCTTTTCTGAGTATGAAACCATTTTAGAAGTGAAGCAGAAAAGTCCTCGAGTCTGCCAAATAATAAGAATTTGTGGGTTTTCAGCACACAGTTCAAAAGCCTGCATCCATGACATTTATAGGGGTGCATTAGTGCACATGACATGTGTAAACTGAACATCTGTGAGGGTCCCATTAACGTTCTATATGTACATATAAAGGTTTTGGATGAAAATTTGCTGCCATCAAGATGATGTCTTTTTCAGCTTAAGCATTGCTTATTTTAGCAAGATGATGGCAAATTAGATTTTTTTTTTTTTTTTATTATTTACACTATGACGGCCATAAAATAAAATGGTCTTGGTGCTAAACTGCCATGCATGTATCCCGTACCTATCCATTCTCTTAACCCTTTTCCAACCCAGGTCACTGGAGAACTTTCATGGACACTGGATACAAGAAGCATACACCTTGGCACCTTAGAACATGTGGAATTATAATAAAGAGAGCCTGTACGTTCTCTTTGATTTAGAACATTTAGTATGTTTTACCATTTAGCATAATACAGACTTTAAATTACAAAGCTGTTTGCGTCAGTGTCCCGACCGTTTTGAAAAGAGGGTTGTACATCTCCAGAAGAGGGCTGTAATCTACCCAGCACTTCCTCTGTATCTCAGCCCTCCAACCCCCATCCTCAATTTAGTTGAAATAGAAGCTGCCATTTCCTCCTGTTGAGTGCATGTTTCTCTAACAGAGAGGGCTGGCCTGAGATTCAAAGGCTCAGATGGTTCAATTACAAATGTAAAGGCAATTGTGAGGTTTTATCTAGAGTGTTTTTCATGAAGCCACCAGCGATTGTCAGATCTCTACATGTCTGAGATTGTTTAAAACACCAAAGAATAACTGCTCTCTCAGAAAGGTCGGATTACTAGATGAATTATTTATACTGTCTATGTGGATGAGGTTTGTTTCTATTACAGCTGAACCAAAATTGCTTTACACAATCCTTTGGTGTTTTTTTTTTTTTTTTTTTTTTTATTATTATTTTTTTTTAACTCTTTTAAATGGTGCCAGAAGACTGTTGAACACACAGACCACAATGTTCCTTCACCATATAATTGGAGATGAACATGATACAGGAAGTGGTATGTTTGGCTCATACATTCAGAGCTTGAGTTTCTTGGGAACCTAAGCAAAACAAGAAGGGGCGCAAACATGGAAAATACAGTTTGGACACTTCATAGTTTTCCTTGTTGTCTTCTGTACTTTCTCACATTAGTTGCCTCCGTGTGAGTGAAACTCCCTGTTTTAACCGGTATTGTGCTCACAGCAGCATGTTCATCACAGATGCCCCACAGCTCCACTTCTCTTCTATTAATGCCCTGCCTCGCCTCGCCTTTCGCCCATTCCTCCTCTCCTTCGTCTTTTTTTTTTTTCCCTCTAAGCCTGAAGCCAGCTTAACTCAACCACACCAGCTGCCTCTTACTGCCTGACATTATTGCCTCTTCTTCGTCATCCTGCCACCTTTTTTCGCGAGTGTGGTTCAGAAGTAATACTAAAAAAAAAAAAAAGCTGAGTAATTAATCAATTATAAATTAGCCTAATTTATTTGACTAAATGTGAGCTGTCATCTGACTCTTAGATTCATAACAGCATGTAGGTTGTGTATGCTTCTCTAATTTGAGATTCAGGTAACGTGACGAAGAAATATTTTGAATCTAATTTTATATTTATCTTATGCATTTGCTCGACTAGAAAGGGACCTCTTTGCACCTGAATCTTAGCAAATATCGGAGCATTTTAAAAATATAATTTAGACTGTTCACACAACAGCTGGATCAGCTGTTTTCTTTCTGTTGTCATAAGTTGCTTGTGACTGGCCGAAACAAATTGGTATTTTATATTCATTACAGTTGTAAACACAAGCTTTACAACTGAAGTGTGGCCTTTTCAGACTAGTGCTAATAAAACATCTTTGTCCAAAACAAAAATTCCCAGCGGTGAATCATTTGCTCAGTTACACTGTTCCACAGAACACAGATGCTTATTATTGAGTAACAATCAAATTATCTTGGATTATCGGATTTATTTGATTCATAGCTTGTGTTATAGCAGGAAAAAAACCGATCAGCTAGATCGCAGAATATGATAAGAAACACGAGGTTTATGGCATATTTATGATTCTTTTGTTGTTTTTGTGTTTATCTAAACATTGGTTCAAAATCTAAAGACAATCAGTTCAGCACTAATTTATTTTCTATTCAGTTGTTTTCTTCAGTACTCATGAATATGAGTTGTGTACTCCGTCATCCTTGCAGCTTCATCACAAGGCCTGTTCAGCGATACGCATAAAGTGCCACCCATCTGTTATTATTGCATGATTGTACCAGTGTGCGCACAACCTAGGAATAGTTATTGATGTCAGAGCTTTTCAGTAGTGAAGTAGTCTATCTGAAAGACATTTCAGGTGCAGACAACATAGTAAAACATCAGAGAGAAGATATCCAAAGCAGGATTACTTTTTGACAGACAGTCCAGGGTCTTTCTCTTTTTTTGTTATGTTTGAGCAAAGTCTGAAAAACAAAAATGTCATGGGAGAGCTGCACTGTGGCTGATCACGTGTTCGGACTCCTTTGAAGAAACACATACAGCATGTAAGTAAGCAAAGAAAAGAAAAAAACCTTTCTACTACCCTTCTTCTCAAGGGATATGCAGTGTGCTTCAAAAAAAGTAAAGAAAACAAGTGTTTACAAAAACTTCTAAGTGTCTACATGAGGGTGCGTGTGTTTAGACCAAGAACAGATTCATGCAATAGATTCAGAAAGAATCAAACCATTTGAATTTTGCAACTTTAGTGAGGTAGATTTGATTGAAATTTATACAATCGCAATTTTGGTCACTCATTCAACACTCAAGCCCCTATAATAATCGAGTGAAGCTGTAATTACAGAAGTATTTGCAAATTTATTGAACTTTTTTTCTCGTTTGAAAGCTAAATTTCAGTTTCTACTTGTGAAGTGATCTTGACCTGAGTTTATTCATTTGTTCGTCACCTTTTTCAATTTCTAAAAGACACCAGTCTTGCTGCTCTCTAGCAACAACTGGCAACACAAGCTCAAGATTACATCATGCAGGTACCTTTGGTCTGCAGTTTGAAAAGCCTGATGGATTAGAAGAAAGTCTACTAAAATTCTGGATGTGTCTCTTTTTCTGTTTCTCTCACAAAGTCTCCCAGACATCTAAGAGGGGCAGATATACTCTGCACTTTCAACATCTTATCATAAGCAACCCCCTTCTTTAACAATGACTTTCTCTGCCCAGGGTTTTGCTGCTGCTTTTCCCTTTCCTTTTTTCACTACATCCCATATTCCTCTCCTAGTACGTGGAGGCGATAATCCTCTGGGTGGATGATTTAGATGATATGCTAAGGAGTTCATAAGCTTGTCTTTACCTGCATATATTTTGTACTGTGTGTGTAGGTTGTGCATGCTCAATCTGTACTGTATATTTATACAAGACTTTCATTTTCATATTGGAAATGTGGCCAATTTATATTCTTAATCCAGTTAAATTAGAAAAACACATGGTTGTTGTCTGACTAGAGTTTCACAGATTGTATGTTGTGATCAAACCTTTGTTTTTGAAGTGTCACTTCTCATATGTGTTCTGGAAGATGTAGGGTATTGCAGCATGATGATGATTGTATCAACGCAGCATTGGCTTTATTAACACTCTTTTGATGTTCTCTTGCTTGGCCTGACTTCCCCCTCAGGTAGGGAGTTAATAGGTTTAATCTAAAGTCAGCATGCCAGATGAGTAGCGTTGTTAAATCCCAAACTATGTTGCAATGGCATTGACCGGAAAAGTGTTTTGAGTCATTTGTCAAAGCCACTGGAAGGGAAGCTCCCCTTTTTAAATTTGCCAAGTGTGTCCACTCTTCCATCATACATTAGCTGACAAAAAAGGAAGACCCAAATGTTTTTATCTTTTTCTCTGTTGACAGTTTCCTACAGGTGCAATGAGACTTGATTATTAGAACGTTTCCTTTTGTCTAACTAAAAAGTAGAGAGTTTCAAGTGGCTGAAGGAGATGTGGAGACACTGCATGCACACAGTAAAAATGACATGTGATTTCAGATAAAGAAACGTCAGCTGTATTCTCTTCACAACGAGTTTGTTGGAACCTCATCCAAAAGTGGTTCATTAAAAATTATACATGCATGAAAACATGACCTGATAGAAAAAGTTGGTTCACTGCAGACAGAAACATGGTTTGTCCTTGCTTTCCTTTTAAACCTTTATATTGGGGATCAGCTGTGAGTATGCAGTGGCATTGTGTTCAGTAATGCCGTACCACAATATGGTGCTGAAAATGTCTTTGTTGCAGCGTTGTTGCTATTCCAAGCCAGTTAAAGGGGTTTACAAAGGCAGCTCAGGTTTTTTGTCTGCCATGAGCTATGGGCTTCTGCGAGGGAAGGTATCTCTCATGGCTCTAGTCAACCATGCTTCCATTAGAAAAAAGATGATCTATTGAAATAACGCCAATGACCTCCATCCACCGAGCTTTACTAAAGAACGCATCAGACCATGATTTATTGAATGCTTCACGTCTCTGTGGAGGTCACTGTCTGCTAGAATCTTTTATATATGGTCTTAAAAACCCATCCATACTAATATGTGTCTCCCATTAAGTTTCACGACCAGTGATGCAGTTGATGACATACAACAGAAAAATGTCTATACCTCCAGCTGTTAGAGTGATAGTAAAAACATCCAGCGGTGGTGTCCCTTAATTTGTTTCGGTATTGATCATGTACTGTTGGCCTTTGTTTCGTTTATCAGTACCAGCCTGGGTATCTGTCCTTCAGTAATTCAAAAGAGGGGCCATTGCACTTACATTTACACATGTAAGATAGCTTTTTCTTTTTTTTCTTTTTTTATCTTTTATTACAGGGATCGGCAAGCAAAAATTCAGCCTGCAACATATTTTTCATTATATACTGAAATAATCAAGTGTATAAAGTAGGTTGCATAGCTTTCAATTATTGTTTTGAATAACCATTTTCTACAGTCAATACAATTGACATTTTTGCTATATTTAAAAAAATGAAAAGCCCAAAAAACATTTAGATTCGTTTGTAATGTTGTAATTGGAGCACTCAGTTATTGTAACCATGGTGTGAAATTATAAGAAACCACAAATTCTCCATGCAAAAAGAAACTTTTAAAGTGGTTTCAGAAAATTGGATACTGTGTAAAAATGTCAATTAGAAAAAAGATTGCAATGATTTGAAAATGTTTGAAATTATATATTAAATTGAAAACAGTGCAAAGTCGGCATACAACATGTTAGAAACTTTATAAAGTTAAAAAGTGTAAAAATATTTCTGAAATACCAGTTGGATATCTAGATGTTTTTATCATTTTATGTAAGAAATACAAAAATTGCAACATCTTTTGTGGTTACAGCTTTTCCTCAGCTGTGGAACAGAAATGCAGAAGCATGTCGTTCATTGATCCCCACTGGAGTTTCTTGAACTGGCTTTTCCCCTTCCCTACTTCTTCTTTCTAATCTTACACAGTAATTGATCTAAAGCCAGAGTGTTCCACAACCCAGTTGTATTTCATTTACTTTTTGATAGAGGTGTAGAAGCACCTGTGTTCATCACAGGATGTGAGACTTCTTTTTGGTGTAGGATGTGCACAAAACATGAGCATAGCTCAGTTGAACGGCAATGATATGGAGCTCATGCTGAATGCAGAAAGAAAGCCCTAGTCTATTTTGTCCAGTAATTTTAATAAAGTTATTTAAACACAAAGTTATTGCTTAGAAAAAAAGCAAGGCAACATTACTGCACAGTTCAAAAACTGAGGTTTCAATGCAGGTTTTAAGGGGGTTTTTCTTTAGCATTGTTTTTTTTATTTGTTTTTTTTTTTTTTTCATTTATTTGTTTCATATTTGAGACTCTAACCTTACAATTTTAAGAATTTTTTTCCCTGGCATTATGTCAGAGTTAGATTATTCTATTCCTTGGGTGTATTCAAACTTTACCGAGCTGTGACCCCATGCGCAGAGTTGCATTCCTAAATTTTTAATATATTCTTTTAGCTTATGTATTCAGAATGGACACCCACCCAGGTAAAAGTGAAAGAATCCTGAAGCTTTCCAGTCATCATCTGTCAGAAGCCTACTAAAATATTGCAGCTTTCAGGAAGTGTGGAGTCTTTCTGGGAGGCTTGCTCTTTTGAAACCCTGCTATTCCTCCAGCCCTTCTTGTCACAACATTGCACTGGCAGTCGTTACTGTGACAAGCTCAAAGAAAGCTGCCTGGATGAAGAGGCGTGGCCAGATAAGAGCCCTGGCAAGTTCACTGAGCTGTTGACATTTCCTCACAGCAAGTCCCCTGGTTCTAATTGGCTACTGCTGATAAGATTCCCATGTTGTAATTGGCAGCTGCTGATAAGATGCTGTCACCTGCTGCAGTAGTCAGCAGCACGGGGAGATGACAACAACTCAGCAGTCAGTAGGCGGACAGGGCTAAATCCAGGGCCTGAACCTTGTTTCCCAGAGATTCTATTCCAATCTGGGGTTGGCGCTGGCTATGGCAATCGTGCAGACCAGGGAGCAAGTGCTTAAAGAACCTAAAAATACGTCTTATCAATTCGTTTCTTAATATGAATGAAAATTCAGTTTCTCTGCCTTTTTTTTTTAAAGACTAATCTGTCTCTGCCTGTGCTTATCTATGCTCTTGTCATTGCTGTGATAAGGCTGCAGTAATTCTGAAAAAGCTGTATTTCTGTGTAACAATAACATCTGAGCACTATTTAAATCTAAATGGGTACAAACTGTTTTGTGGGTTGTTTCTGTCTGCTGCTAGGCCATTATCTTATGAAATCATATCCATATTAAACTTACTTACTTATATCTGTCATAACTGTTGGGGGTAGCAGAGTTGTTCATGCACATTTCCATGAGGACAATGATACGTTGTCTGGCTATTTATAATTCCTTAACTATATCTAGGTTTTTTGGACATTGTGTGTAAACTGTGTTGTAATGTTTTGAAGTAGACCATGGCAGACATAACAGAGCTAAAACAAGATTCAAAGAGATAATGAACTACATGCCACAGACAACCGTGCTGCTTTCTGAGATATTAGGGCAGTATTTGTAGCCAAGTTATCCAATTACTATCTCCCTGCTACTTCTCTGTGCTGATGAACAGTTGGTCGATTTCAGAAGCAGGTGCAGTTTCAGGGAATGCATCTCTGCTAAACCAGCCAAGTATGGCATAAAGATCTGGTGGAACTGTGATATCAAAACTCCTCTTTGCATAAAAATGATTGAAAACCAGAACTCCAGAATTACAATTAAGAATACAATTTAGAATGTTTAATGGTTCAGTGTATAAATAACACAACTAGATTTCAGTAGATTAAAGCCACCTGAATCTTGTCCGCTTACCCCTCCCATTTCAAGTGCAAAATCCTATTCATTATGACAGGGCAACACTGGGTCTTCCACAAACCAGTGCCCGCTCCTGTGTATTTGCAATGAATTAGGTCTCAGTTTGTGAGAACATCACTTTGTTGGAACATGGAATTACACACTAATCAATGTGTATTTATGAGTACAATATTCTCTTTTCAATTAAATAAACTAAAAAACTTATTCATCATACCTTTTAATTGTGAAAATATCTTAAGTAAAGGTTGCAGTATTTTGGGGGCTCCATATTGTAGTGGATTATACACTTACTTAAAAAGCAAAAGGTTTCTGGTTCAGTTCCAGCTGAAGATGAATATCCAATTTGGGCTGGTGTAAAACTCTGCTAAATCAAAAATGCAGAGCTAGCTGCTGTGCTAGCCCCTTGGAACAATAGAGCAGCTGAAGCTAGCTTTTATTTGCTTTTAATCTCTGGTCACTTAGTTTTATATACACTGGAACCTTTGTGGGGATCTTGATACAATCACTATTACCAAAGAATGAACTTATAAGGGAAGTAATCTGATGTAAGGTACATCTTATGCACCGGTTCTTCAGTTTAAAGCGAATTCCGTTGTCACTCACTTCCCTATTTGGCCCACCTGTCAACAGGTCAGCATTTGGGAGGTGTACAGGTCACCTACGTGCACTGATGCACAGTTAGGATTTTGGAGGATTGCAAGGAAGCATGTCTGCAGAGGGTGAAAACCACTCTCTGTTTGCTATCCGAACAAAAATGTCTACACAGATGGACATATTTGCTGGACCACAAATCTTTACAGGTCCATGCTGTCATTAACAACGCTAAACTTAAGTTCCTGGGATAGTCATGTCACAAAGATTCACATTTTTTCCCCTTATCCCAGGTCTTTACTCATTCTTGTGCAGCTGACTGTGCTAAATCCGGGCCACTTTCTTTCTGCAGAAATTTTGGTCTATTTGGACATGTTTCAGGCCATACTCATAGATTTAGCAGATGTTTTTGCTGGCAGAAGTAGCCTGAGGTCTCATGGGTATGAGCTGGAACTGCTGATAAAGACATTTTTGCACTATTGTGTCCTTAGCCTCAAAATCCAAGTAATTAATGCTTTCAAAACTCTGACTAAAGTTTCTACACTCCTCTTTGACTTTACTTCCTTTCTGCCTTCCTTGAACTGCGGGCCATCGTTTCTTGCAGTCCGTATAATTTTTTTTTGATTGATCTTCAGGAAGTAATTATGCTTCTGTTTTTATATACATAAGCGGCTTTGCCAGGCAGAGTTTCCATGTGAAAATTGCTACAGCTCCCAGAGTTTGTCTAATGCCATTGTTTGTAGGTGTTTCAAACAAATGCTTTTGCTCACAGGTACCAGGATTGAGTCTCCAGTGTCACTGGAGTTCAGCTTGACAGTAAATTGTTATTTGTCAATCTTAAAGATTTGTTTCACACCTTTTTCTTTGCCTACTATTCTACCTAGCAACAGCAGAGAAAACACTATATATTTTTTTGCTTCGTTTATTGTTGACCATGTACACATAAAAAATTGTTTCATAAGGCACTTTTTTTCTTATATTTTCTCGTAAAGGTAACATTTTTTTTTTTTTTTTTTTTTTTAAAGGGCAAATTTTTCTCATTCTGATTGAAGATTTCAGGTCAACAGTGTAGACCGAATGTGACTCAATAAAGTTTAGCGTTTACATATAACAAAAAATTTAACAAGAACAGTGTTGAATACCCAATGCCCTTCTCTGCCTCTCTGATATCTCCTTACACACAGCTCTCTATTGACTATCGGTTTCATTTTATTCCTATTGGTGTTTCTTTATATGGAGCCGTTTGATATGAGCCAGAATAACAAGCTATCCATGTGGCCAATGATAGTCACACTTGGAATCACCTGAGTTACACTACTAAGTAAGTGACTGAGTGCGAGCTATAATTGCCATGGTATCCACTGACAACAAATTTTTTGCCAACAAATCTTGCCATCAAATTTAAATTCATGTAAGTAGACTGGTTATCACATGGTTTGGTTTGAATGAAATCGATCATACAAAACTTGGAGTTGTTTAAAGCCTTCGCTGTCAACAAGTTATGAAATAATTGTGCCTGAACAATTTTTTTCTTAGTGATTTTATCTAATTATAAAGATTTTACAAATGCCAATTAAACTATGTAAAACTGACTCTTCCTTTAAGATAACTCAGTGGACATTCACTTTATCTTTAGGCTGAACTGATGGAGACAAACACTGTCTGTCAGAGGCTTGTAATTGTTTTACAGTTTGCTTCAGGACTGTTCCAGCTGTTGATTAACCATGACCATCAAACACATTTTCTTTCCAAGAATGGCATAACAAGCAATGGGGACCTAAAGCACTGTTACCACAACAAAGAATGACAGTCATACAACTTTTTTTTTGTTTTTTTTTCTCAGACCCTGGTCTCTAGTTCTGACAGTTTAAACTTCAAAGAAGAAAGAAAAGGGATTATATGAAGCGCTTCAACTTGTTTTTCTTTCTCAGAGTTGTCAAGCTGTCCTTCAGGCATCAATAACTACATTCAGTTTATGTCTCTTGTACTAAACGAGGGTTTGGCTGTATAATGACTACTTTTTAAACAACAAACTAAAGGCTTCAAATTGGGCACAGGCTGACTGGAAAGTATCAGTCCCGAAACTTTGAGGTGCTTAGATAGCGGTCACCGCAGTCACTTAATGTATCACAGTGTGTTATGTTTTAATATTCACCTATTAAAACTGTACTACCGTGAGAAGACATGTTTTATAGGTTTGGTTTTTATGTTTCATCTATATTATTATTAATAATATACTGTATGTTTGCTCTATATAAATACTCACACAAATCTTTACTTAGGGTGTCATTTTCTCCTGCTTATCCTCTTGGGATGATGAAAGACATGAGCACTGACAGAACA
Organism: Pelmatolapia mariae; assembly: GCF_036321145.2. Taxonomy (NCBI): domain Eukaryota; kingdom Metazoa; phylum Chordata; class Actinopteri; order Cichliformes; family Cichlidae; genus Pelmatolapia; species Pelmatolapia mariae. The sequence goes on from NC_086228.1 coordinate 20,855,147, forward strand.
GAGGAGATTAATAAGGCCCTCTGAACTTCACACTTGGTCACTCTTGAGATTTCTGCCTGTGAAACTTGAGGGTGGAAAAAAGGCTGCAGATTTCTCTTGACACTACCTTTGTTTTAAGTTTTCCTCTCCTGTCATGCTACAGTTTACCTTAAAGAAGGGAGGGGTGGGGGTACCTTTAAGCTTCTGTTTCAGAACAATAAATAAGATCCATAGCTAATTGTGTGTCTGTGCAGTAAAGATAAATCAGGGTTAGTGAGAGGGGAAAGCTTTATTTGAAGGGCAGTAAACACCAGTATCAAGTATGTTCTTTCTTTTTAACCCTCTTCTGTGTTGAGATGATGTTTACAAGAGTATTAAAGGGCACTGAATGGCAAATACAAAGAGGCGAAAGTGTTTGCATTCTGAAATGAGGGTCTCAGAAGGCCATGATAGAGGCCATTGTATTGATTGTAGCACTGTTTTAACAATTTAATTTTCAAAATAATATCTTCCACTACTCTTCTTGTGCAGTGAGTAGCAGAAGGAGGTTAAAAATTTTAATTTAATCACCAAGAGGGTTATCAAGTTGCACGTCAATAGGTTTCATAGTACATCCAGGAATGCCAGGCTTACTACTGCCTGTTGTCTGCAGTAGCACTAACCTCCAATAACTGAGCACAGAGAGATGTTTTTTGTTTTTTTGCCTTAGACTGTGCGCTTGACATCACATGTGGGATCAATTATACTGCACAGCTGTTCAGTTTCTCATCAGATGTAACCAGCTTTGAACTACAGGCTGTAGTACAATTGGGATTTTATGCATTGTTTTTCCCCTAAAACTGGAGGCTTTCCATTTTTTTTCTTCCCCCCTTGTCCAAGTTGCCATCTGATCCATCCTCAGTTGGCAGCATTTTTCACTGATCCTTGGTTTTCGCTTTCTTTTGATTTGGCATCATGGTTTAGTCATTAGAGACAATTTCATACATATTATAGGGGACTAAGCCAACTCAGGAACCACCAAGATGACGTTTTCTCTTTTTAATTAACGTTAGTGTTTCTTGAAGTTGTAGAATTTCAAAAAATAGATATGCAGTATGTGAAAGACATTAGAAACATTTCCTTTGTACACTTTTAAACTCTGACAATTGGTCTGCATGTTTTCATTTTAACATTAATATTTTCATATGCTGATTAGTGGCTTTCCTTGTGTCTTAACGCCACCTACGTTTGTTTTGCATCAGTTAGTTGGCCGTGGCAAACAGAGAGAGCTGGGAGTGTCAGAGGGTTAGCCTGGGTTAGCCTCCCTTTACAAGAGTAGATTGTTGACTTAGCAATGTTCAGATTTCATTTTAATTTGAAATAAAGAGCGGAGAGCCAAGGCCTACCTTTCCTGAACCAGAGACCATCTCTACAAATATTTAATGTTAAGTCATACACTTAAAATTTAAACTTCAGAAGTTTTAACTGAGAAGTTGAATTCAATTTCAGCTTAATTTTAATTATATAGTGGCAGATCACAATAGCTGTATTCTCAGAGAACTTACATGTTGAATACTTTTACATTGTTTTACAATCAACCGACTTTAGGACCTGTTAGAACCTAGATGAAATCAGAAACAAATTCATAAATGTTGACTCCTCATTTTAAGGATATAGTAATGAGAGTGATGCTTAGCTACCTATTCTAAGCTCCTAATTTCTTGTCTGGCCATTTTTCCTGGAATGGGTGCATTACTCTGCAGAGGAAAAACTCATTAATGGGTCTGTTCTCCCTTGGTCTGTCTGTGAACCAGTGCGAGACAGTAAGAAGCTGTAGTGTTTAATGTTTTCTCTATGGTATAAATTAAAGCTCTGTTGCACTATTCAGCTTTTGTTTAAAGTCGTGTTTTATTTCAGCTGTCTTACCTTATGGACTTACCTTTGATGTTGAGTTTAGATGAAGCTCAACTTGTTTTTTTATCTTTGACAAACTTCTGTTACTGTTGTTTCTCCATGTACGTGATTGTTTTCGGGTGAACATACAGCCTCTGCAGGAGAGATCGAAGTTATACAAATTGCTCATAAGTAACATTTTGACAAGATTATTAATGAATGAGAGAGTTCATTTAAAATGTACGTGAATCTGGGTGTCTTATTTCATCAATGTCCATAATAATATATAAATTAAATGCATTGACATTTCTGCTTGAGCACAGTAATGTGAAGTAGAAGTAGATTAGGTCACAGGAAAGTTAAACACCGCTTGAATTTCATTTTTAATATATAACGACACGTACGCTTTGTACTAAGCTGTCATGAAAACGCTCCAGGACTTTCCCCCCAATTACGTCTCACAAAAGGTCTCACTTATTTTCCCATTGTAATCAGGCAAGCAAACATTGGTAACAATTAAAAACTATTACATTCATTCATCTGTTTTCTTTACCGCTTATTCACTTAGGTCATCGAAGCCTGTCCCAGCTATCATCACGTCAAAAAAAGCTGATCTAAAATCTGATTAAAAGTATTGGTATTTTCAGTGCATACTTACCAAAGATTAAAAAAAAATTAAATAAGAATAAATAAAAAGAAGAGAGAGCGCTGTTACAGAGTCAGGGTGGCACATTTCTGGTCTGACCAGAGGCACTGTTTAGGAGTACATGATCTGTGACTGCTCCCATTGGTACCTTACAGTATGTCACATTCATCTCTGTCACCCTGATGATTTTTACCAGAAGTGTTTGGCTTTTAAGCCACTGGACACCCAAACACAGACTCTCAGGAAAAACAAAAACAAAAGAAAAACAGACCAGCCACAGTGTCACTGAGTGTGGTCAACCGGAACAACATCCTGTTTCCCAGCTACTCCAAGAACTCTAAACTGCCTGGACCCTTTCTGTCGCTTTCAAAGGAAATCTGTGGAGTCTGGTGACATGCAAAACATGTTGCTTGGATTTAGTGGTTCTTACTTTGCATTCCGGCGTATATTGAGCAAGGGGACAAATACTCGTTTATGCCAGACATACAGAATGTTACATTAGCCATCTGTTTAGTTATCATAAAGGTAGCAGCTAGCGGCTGTGGCTAATTAATAAAACAATAATACTAATGTTGGAGGCAGTCCTGCCCATCTGTAACATTAATCAGTAAGTAAAGATTATTTGTAAAGCACTTTGAAGGGATATATTGTTACAAAGTGATGTACAATCAAAGTAATAACAAATTAAGAATATTAGAAATAAAATGGAAAGCTAAAAAAAGTTATCAGGAATACAAAACCCCATAAAATACACTAAAGGGAAGAAGACTGAAAACAGTGACTCAAGAAGTATCTCAAGAAAGACCTCCTTAAATATGAAAGCAGCGAACTGCTCCACAGAGTCGGCTAACCAAAGTTAGAGTAAACTCTGTGCCACAGACTGAAAAACTGCCCCTCCCGCCTCCCGGTCACAACCAACAACCAACAAGTTCTGAGCCTGGGATCCACGGCTGCAGGCAGGAGTGTGTTTAATAGGAAGCTGAGACAAATAATTTGGAACTTGTCCCTGTGGTACTCTGTATTTAACTACAGGAATTGTAAAGTAAACCCTAAAATCTACTGGGTGCTAGTGTGAAGAATATAAAGTAGAACTAATGTGAGCTTAAGAGGTGTTGATAGTTGGGCAGCAGCAGCATTTTGTATAGCTTGGAGGCAAGTAAGCGGTGATTTGTCTAAGCTTATAAATAGGCCATTATCATAATTTAACAGGATAACATAATTATTTGTGTCCAAAAAGTGTTTCTCTTAAAGTCCCAGATGTGAAAATAGATGTGTACAGTGTGTACCATATCAACTCTGATTGCTCAGCAAGGAACTGTAGTGCCAAGTCATAAGAGCAGCACTGCCTCAAACAGCCTAAAACACTGTCCTTTCTTGTTGTTATGCACTGCCAAAGAGAATCTTAAAATGTTGCTAATAATAATAATGCTGTAGATGCCTTACAGTTATGAGTGTATTTCTTTTTTTGCTCAGCATCAGATGACTTAAAAATAGTGCCACCGTTTATGCACTGATGTTATTGTTTGATTGTTCTAATTGTTAAAAAGAATGAATAAATAATACCTCTTAATTTTTTTTGTCATTCCACAGGTCCTATCAAAAATGGCATCAAGTATAAGGTGGTGTCCTAGATATCGAAATCTGGCACTGTGACACCGTGAGTTCATCATTAGACACCATGGCTGATTCACGAGTGTGAGCTCAAAGTAGTGCTCTGTTTCTTTATTAAAACAGAGAATTGTACAGAGAAGCTCACACTGATCTCTGCCAGGAGTGAAACACCACTTGCAACAGTCTTAACTGCACAACATGATAACTTTAACTGGGCAAATGCAAACCCATCATGTCAAGGCTTCATTCCATGTAAAACTGCATATATGCTTAAATTAAAAAGAGGAAATAATTATATGCCCTGCCCGCTATTTGTGGAAATATGAGAACAAAAGTAAAAAGGTGTTGTAATGAACCCTCATTGTGCGTAGAGAAAATGCATGTAGGGTGAAGCATAGTTCATCTGGTTCAAGTAGTTTGTTATTTAAGCACTTAACTTTGTGTAGCACATAAATTGGTGGCACAGATCCCAGAGGATTTAATACCATTTTCACATTTTTCTTTTGCACAACTTGAAATGAGCAAATTGCCTATTACATCTCGCTCCTTGAGATTGATGTTCTTGTATTACTGCGTTTCTTCACATCTGTACCATTAGATTACCTACTCGCAAATCAGTATTTAATGACGTGACAGCTCGGCCAGCTTAAAATATTCCAGATTCATAGTCTCTACCACTGTCGCTCATACCCCCTCCAGGACACTGGAATAGGCGCTGTACATCATTTGCACATTAAAATGAGAACCCATTTCTTCCGCTCAGTAATGAGATCTAGGACTTGGTGTTTTTTAACGGGTGCCGTCTAAATGCCAGATAGGTATCTGGAATGAAATGCACCTCACAAACATTGCTTATGCCATGCGTCAGCCTTTATGCAGTTTAATGTAGTGCTTCACTGGTTCATTGTTCATGTTTAAATTAATAAGCTGGCAATAGTTTTACATTATATATCGCGTCAGTGATTCATTTTGCATGTTCAAATTAATAGGCCAAGAAATGAAAAAGAAGACACAGCCCTACTTCCATTCCTAATGTTAGTCTCACAGATTTCCCAGCTGTCTCGTGTTTTTTGTCCCAGGTGTGACAGAAATACAGGAAAATAATCTGCTTCTCTGTAATTGGGCAAATCCTCACTGTTGTCAGTGTGGACAGAACGATATCAGCTTTCTCTATAGATATGTTCATTAAAGTGACTTCCTGTCTTTCAGAGCTCATCATTCCTACAGATTAGTAGCAGCTGTTTTTGTTTCATCATTAAAGTCAGTCCTACGATCAGTTTACTCCTGCATCCTGTCAGGCCTGCAGCACTTCTTCTGCTTCCAGCAAAATTTTAGCTAAGGATGTTTTCAGTTGTGATGATTAAAGAGATTCTGAATAATCGATTGTGTGTTAACTTCCAAAGTAACACAATGCATTTGATGTTTTGCCAAAGAATAACTTCTTCTGAGTGGTATATGGCAGAGGAGGAAGGGGAAAAACTTGATTGTTGTATTTATTCCCAGCCATCCATAAATCCATCCGTTCATCCACTTTCTACCCCAATCCAGGGCTGCTTCACGGGGTCAGCACCCTTCCCAGCTAAAATGTATAACTGGCCCAAACTTTTTGTCTAGTGCTTTTAATTTTTCCTTTATAGAGTTGTCATTAGTCAATACATAGGAAAATGTTAGTTTCAGTAAGAACTGGACAAGTGGGCCATTACAGCAGCAGACCTGGGTAACTTTGATATGGAATTGTTCTGCAGCTGTTTGTAAATGTTTGCCAGCATTATGGTTTCTGATTATTTCAGACTCCTCAGAAGTCTGATATTTATTGGACAGCAGATATTGTTTTATGTTGCAGTAATTAAGGAGCTAGCAGTCAAGGGGATTGTATGGGAGAAGAGGCAGATCCCAAAAGCATTGGGAGGAAGCAACAACTAAATCATTTGCCTGCTGTTGCTTACCAGGGCTGAAGTCGATGTAGCAAAGTTTCTGCAACAGAATTGATTGTGCAGCTCTTTAAGTTGAACCTTGTTTTGCTTGGTGGTGTACAGATGCATCCACCGGTATCATCTCAGCATAAAACTTCATATTTTGACCAATCAAAATGTTCAGAATCACATGTGTATGTGGGAAAACACTGCAGGAAACTGCATTGTGAGTTTGGAGCTTTTTCACAATTTCATCCAACAATGCAAACCAGTAAATTATAAATTTCAGGAACCTCCAAAGAAAGTGTGGAAGAGAGTCCTCATTGATTTCCTTACCAAGCGCCAGCTTTAGAGACATACGATACTTTGCAAGCATCCGATAGTCCCCAGTCCCAGTCCCCATCGCATTATTGAGAATGCCTTGATAATATTGATGTGGTCAGGTTTCAACTCTGTTTGTGATCTCTCTTTTTCTCTCTTTCATGCTTTTTATCTCCCATCCCTCTTACCCCACCCCGAGATGTCGGAGTAATCTGTTCTTGTCTGTCACCTCTCTCAACCTGATAAGGAGGGGAAGAGCCATGCTCCTGTCCAGGAATGGATGTTCCTCCTTGACAACATTGACACAAACACAAGGGCCTCTGCTCTATTTGTATAAAAATAGCTCCAGATAAGGAGGTAGACATTGAAGTTGTTTACTATAAGTAATATGCCTATCACTGAAGTCTTCAGAAAGACCTGTTTTAGTGAGATAAATGCTGATGTCCACTGTGCATCACCGCGTCTGTTTCTGTTTCTCAGTCATTGCCACTTGTCATATTGTGGGTTTATGGCTCTTCAACCCCCCCGATGTGCGCTAGTGTGGCATCTTTGCTTCATAGCGCAGTCTAATCATGCAATATTTTCTTAAAAGACACAACAGCAGCATTGAGCCATTTCAAATCCAGCGATGAAACTCATTTGGGGAATTGAAATTAGGCATTTAGCTGTACTTGCTGAGCAAAGCTTGTTGGAGTCATGAGAGAGCAGCAGTAATTTGTTGGTTTATTATGTCAGCAGTATTATCCAGTTACTCTCAGCGTGGATGACTTGTTGGGATGAGCGAATTAAAGCATGGGTTTTATCATTTTTATTACAAACATATTAGCAACAATAGCAGCTTTTGTTGAGTCTTTGCTCTCACTAGTGTGCTCTGAATGGTACAATAACAGTAATGTAATTCATAGCTAGAATGAAAATATTGAACTGTGATTCTTACGTTATTATGGGTCAGCGCGTGATCAACACTTCGTAGTCTTACAGATATTATATAAAAGAAGCAGTTTACTAAAAGGAAAAATCTATACAGCATCAGTACATAAGAGTGTTGCAGTTTGACTGTTTTTGCTTTGCTTTGTGGCGACAGTTTCATGTGGTTTGTAATGAACAACCAACCCGTTTTCCTTTATCGGTTAAAAATGGACACATTTTTATAAGGAAATGCCTTTTTTATTTAAAAATTCTGTAGAGAAAGTAGTATTTTCTGCACTTTGATTAAGCAGTGGAGTCTTTATAAGCATGAGCGCTTGATTGGACTATAATATACATTATGCATTAGTCATTAGATATGCATTGGTCTCTTAGCATTTTTTTCGTGGAGCTGGAATTTCACCTCTGCTGAGAATTGGTGTTGGGGTTAGTTTTTCCAATCCAATTTTAGAGTCCGTAATTTGATTTGACAACCTCCGCTGCCACCACCTCACTAAACCCACAGTCACCTGTTGGACACAAAGATACACTCTCAGCCATCAAATTGCAATGAATTTATTTGCAGTCAGTTGCTGGGAGTATTTTGTAACACCTATTTTCAGCAGCACTGCATTATGGTTAAAATTTTAAGGCTCTGCCCTGTTTAGCCCTCTGTACAATAAAAAATGCCTGAGGTTGCCTCTTATTCACATTTGCCGGGTGATGAAATTTCTTCCTACGTCACAGTACAGAACCTTGAATCTTGTAGTTTGTAGTCAGCTGTTTGACAGACAGCTTCTGTATTTAACATGGTTTGGCTTTTGTATTGCTGTAAAATCTAAAAAAAAATATTTCCCCTTATTTGTCTTCAAATAAAGCTAATGTCTGGAGAAAAGTCATGGACACAAGTGCAACATACTGAAAGAAAAGTTGGATAAGCAGTCACAAAAAATGTCTGTCTCGACATCACCAGCAGTGCTAAATGATTACAATGTCAAACTAACCTAACAGATCTGAAAATCTGAGATTCTCTCTCAGCACTCCACTCTCATTAATGATTTTATGTATCAGAAACACTGAGGTGATTGAAAGTGAAACAGCACAGGGAGTTTCTTACCCTTTTTTTTCCCCCCCATGAGGCCAGACTGTCTTCAGGCCTCGTCTGTCATCTTTACATCTTCACTTTGTTGTCTTCTTTTTTGGTCCTAAGTGAGACGCAGTGCAGTATAACACTCTGGGCATTTTTGCCTTTGCTACCACTAATCACCAGACCCCTACTAGTTTTATCATAATTAACAGATCAAAGACGCAGAAAGAAGAGCAGTCATGCATTATTAAACACACACACTCTGTACGTATATGTGCCTGTGTATGTTAGTCACGCAAGTAATTGAAAAAATAGTGATCTTTATGAACCGATTTATCCGTTTTGAGAAGGTTTTCATAATTTATCAAAGATAAAGTCGTACAAATTGTCCTCAAAATGAGATTTTCTACTATTGCGTAAGTCTGATCTTCGTGGTTTTAGGCTCTAAGAATTTTTCACGTATGAAGTAGTTTTTTTATTATTTATCTCACATACTCAGAGACAGTTGCAGATAAACACACAGACCTCAGGAGACTTCGGGAGAGGTTTAGGTTAAAGATGTATCAGTTGTTCTGCACATTGCGTCTTCTGATTTAAGGCATCTAGGTCAGTCATTTTTCTTTCCTTGTAAAAGTATGTTACTGTACTCATGATTCTTGATGGAAAGTGGCAGATTTCTCTTCCAGTGTTTTGCCCGAAACTAACAAGTCAGAACATAGTCTGGCACAAATATTTGGGGTATTCGTTTTTCATTTGGTTGGAGGACATGCAGTGAACTTTAAATGTGCTTATCTGTCAGCTCAACCACTTTGTGTTCAGCAATGGAATAATGTAATACATGATTGTAGGTTTTTGCTGTTCCTACTTTGTGGTAATGACTATCATCAGTCCTCTGTGCTTTATTTAGTGCAATTTTGAAGTTCGGTTCCATTTTCTACTTCACTCTTCCGTTGTTTTGTCTCGTCAGCATCACAGCTATCTATTAAGTGACCTGTTCTTTCTGTTTTTTGTCTCTGCTCCGTATCTTTTATGCTCCCTCTTGAATTCACTCTCTAGGGGCTGTAATAAACCTGTAGTTAGCTGTTAAAACCGTGTGCATTTTAGACTAAATGGCCCCCAGCGTCCCTGTGCCTGCTGTTGGGGCTTACGGCCAATGGGCCTTTAAATGACTTAATTTCCTATCTGCCTCCTGGGGGACCTTTTAGCGAAGCTAAAAGCTGGTCACAGCCCGCAGAGAGTGTCAGGAAAGCCTTGGAACGGGTGGACCCCGGCTGAATCAAAATCGCTATTGCTCTAATTGCCACTGGCAAAATCCGTAATACAGACATGTGTCATACTGATGTGGAGTTGCACACATGTTGGTCTTTTCACAGCATGTCCATTAGTATTTGTTACTGTTAGCATGCAGTCATCGTTTAGAGTTTTGCTACTTAACAAATCAGTAAGAATACAAAGCGATTGTTAATCATTTTTATGCAGTAAAAGTAAAAGAAAATAGCTTTTTTGAAATTTGACCTTCTCAATTTTCATCTAAGTTGTTCAAGCTGTTGCTGTGAATTTTGGACCTTTTGGATAATAATTTAGTGATTAATAAACAAATCAGATAAGATGTCACTACTTTGGAAGACAGTAATGGGGACATGCTGTGAATAGGCCTTGCTGTCTTTGAAGCTAGACACTCGTAACTGGACTCGGTATATTAGGCACAGGGATCTTCATTTGTGTCATCCTAGATACATGTATTAAATGTTCAACTTTGTGTGGTGCACACATGTTACTTAAGCTAAGAGCTGAAACTATATATAAGTTGCTGTAAGTTTTCCCTCTCCAGTCATTTGACCTTGATGAATACTCTTAAATTCTGGGAGTTATTTAGGCACTTTTTATTCCATGCAGACAATTGGCTGCAAAGCAAAGTGCTCTAATCCATGTTTTCAGTTGAAAATATTTACCAACATTGATTCTGTTATTGGCTCCATTATCCCTGGCTCCCTTTCCTCTTTTCTGGCAAGGTGAACTTGTGCACTGTGTTTATCTGTTTCTTGGTGTGTGCTTACACATGTGTGTCTCCCTGTGTTGATCCTTCAGCAGCTGTTTGCCGTTTCTCCCTGAAGATCACTTACATCGATGCGATGGTGTAGGATGATTGCTTTAGGGGGAGCCGAGGCCTGTCCTTAGGGTCATAACAAAATTAAAATTCCTTTAAATATTGACATACAGGGGATGCAAGTCAGAAAAATATAATTGATTTATGAAGGACAGAGTGTATGTCTCCGAGACAGTGGATAGCAGGGTGGTTCGATGCAGGATGGGCAGCAAAAGACTGGAACAGGCTACTGTAGCTGAATTTACTTGACCTGCCACTTGATACTTTAACTTCTTTGACCTAACTAGTCAAATGCATGATAGTTTGAATGTGAGCACCACGATCAAGAAGTACACTGACCTTTAGTGAGGATTTAAAAGTACTTTTTAGAGTGTTGGGCAAAAAAAAAAATCTAGAAAAAAAATGAAAGCCCTCCTGCAGTTCTCCCCTCTTGTTCAAAGCCCCACCCATCACAGGAAACTCAGAAAAGACTACCACTGAGTCTGTAACAGTCTGCGTCTGTATGGTTTTACAATTGGAAAAGATCAGAAAAAGACCATGTTGTCCGCTGTAAGCTAGTTTTTATTTAACCAGGCAAGAGGACTCGGTTCAATTGAGGCTGTCACCTGTCAGCCCTGGGTGTGTGTTTGTGTTAGCACTGTAGGTTTCTGTACTGTAAACTGTAGCACAGATGTTCACCAGAGCTCATAGCCACTCTTCTCTTCCTTTATTCTAACGCCTCAAAAGTGTCCCCAGTTAATAGGGTTGTGTTAGTTAACAAGCCCGTAGTCCTCGTCAGCAGCATTATCACAGCGACACACACAATGTGGGTTTTATCAGGCCTCTCTATGGCAGCGACAGCAGACGGGTCTGAAATTAGCAGCTCTGAGAGGAAAGCAAAGAGGCAAACGGCATTATTAGACATTCCCAGCTGTGTCTGAACACCAGGAATACCAATATAGCAGTTGTTGTTCGTCAGACACACACATTCGTGCACGGAGAGCAGAGAGTTAGCACCACAGTCAGCTCTGTCACAGACCTTCTGAGGTGTGAAGTATGTGCAGGGTACAGCTCTTCTCATTATTAGGACTGTTGGATTTGGCATCAGGAAAGAAGAGCATTCATGCTGCAGTCACAGCAACTTACAGGTCTGTCAGAAAGAAAAAGTTCAACCAGAGGATAGAATTCAGAAGCATTTAGGGCTCTTGGATAGACTGCAGATGGAGAGAATAGGTCCCTGGTTTATGTGTTCATGTTGACTTTTTTTGTTATGGTGACCAGAATATGCTTGCTTTATTATGCAACACTTGGAAGCAAAACCATGGATCTGGAGTTGTCTGTTTGAGATGAAATGTGCATATTTGTCCTTCTAAGTTGGAGATTTTTCAGCTTTTCAAGGTTTAGTAGCAGACTGCCTGGCAAATGTGTGATAGAATCAGGATTTATGCTCCTTGCCTTGATAATCTTGTTTTATGCTTTATTATTTTCTTACTGTGGTTGCAAAAGAAAGCTCTGATCTTTCATTGGAGAACTCATTGGTGTACATTTTTGTGTTGATATGTATGAGTCTCCTCCTCCTCCTCACCCCCCCCCCCCTCCTTCTCGTGCCTTTCTAAGGCATCTGGCGCCATTTCAGCACACTCACAGAGGCAGAATGTGTCAAAAGGCCAGGCTGTTGAACCTCTGTGCACCAACTGAACAAACGACAACACGAGGAAAAATAGATTCTCTGTGACAGTGCTGCTGAAATCACTGTGGTCAGACTGACTGCAGGGTCACAGTATCCTCGCCTCTCCTCTCCTCGCCTCAGACAGAACACAGACTTAAAGCAACAACTTGGCAACTAGACATGCCACGACAGCACTGCACACTTAAAAACAGTCGTTTACCTCAGTCTTCACCACAACATGGCTCTTCTTCTGCCGTTACCCTTTTGTCGTGGTGATTTAAAAGTCACTTGACTGATACTGACGCTTTTCCCTATCCCTTTTTGTGTGTGTTTGTCCTTTTGCAGAAGGCATCTGCAACATGACAATGGACTCCAACTCGATTACAATGCCGATGTCAGACCCCAACGCCTGGGCGACAGCTATGAATAACCTGGGGATGCCTCCCATGGGAATAACTGGACAGCCACTCATGCCAGGTACCAGATTTCTCCATATAAGAACCAATCTTGTGTTGAAAATGTAACTCTGTAGCATGAAATATGAATATGGGAGGAGTTGTCCTCATATAACACAGTTGAATTGCATCAGAGTTTGATTTTACACATGCTGGAAACATCATTTTGCTGTCTGCAGTTCCCAGATATTGGTTACCCAACACCAAGTATGTTTTGTTTTTGTTGAATTGAATTATTGCATTTATTGCAGTTGCGTTGTTGGCATAATTACCTGATTTCTTCTCATCTAAAATGGTGATTTATGTTGAAGTGCTCGCTTCAGAAATGTAGCTCTAGTTGTTAATCCATTCCCTTGATAATTATTTTATTCATCATGGCCACAGTATTTTCCTTCTGGTTGTTTTCCTTTTAAAGACAGGAAAAATAATGAGATTATTAAACCAAATTGGAGAACAAAAGGCAGCGTGTAGGCGGCTGTAGCTCGGAGATGGAACGGGTCAACCTGTAATCAGATGTTCATTGGTCAGATTTCCAGCTTCTTCAGTCCACATGTGGAAGTGTCATCAGTGTTTAAGTGTGTGGGATCGTCAAACTGATGTATTCATGTATGTGCCAATCGGCAACAGTGTTTTAAGTGGAAGGAAAGTGCTATATGAAAGCAGTGCATTCAGAAAAAAAAATTCAAATCTAAGTTTTTACCTGGAGTTTGCCTCCAAAGCATCTCAAGCACAGCATTTTAATGTCATTGTAAGAACGAAAAAGATGACATTTCATGTGTGAAGTGGTGCCTTTGTGGATTTGTAGCTCTTTTTCTTTGACTGCATTGTCAAGTGTGGATTGACTGCTGCTGTGGAGCAAAGTGGATTGTCATCAGTGTGGCTACACTGGTCATTTTAGAGTAAGCTTTTTCTTTCTTTTTTTCTTTCCTTTTCTTTTTTTTTAAACGGGATGAGCTGAGTCACCAAGATGGGATTGCAGGCTGGTAATCTGTTTCAAAATGGCATACACACAAGCAAAGTCTGTCTGACAGATGCTGATATGACTCAGTCCCACTAGGATCAGTTAAAAGGAGCTTTTTTTGTTTTCAAACTCTGTGCTTCATGCAAGTTATAAAAGAACTGTTAAAAAAACAAATGTATGCTGAGTTTACTTGTAATCAGTCATTCTTTGTCTTCCACCTTTAGCAAGTTAACGTTTCCTTGCAGCCTTTTCAGGTGGCTGTAGTGTACTGATAAAAATGCAGGTTCACATATGCCTATATATTTGTGTACACACTGACACCGATAGCCTTCTGTACACTCTGCTTTCCATTAATTAAATGCATTAAAGGATGCATATGAAACACTATTACCGAACTAGTCCTTAGGATACAAAACAAAACACCTGTATCAGCTTATCAAACAAGAACATACACGCATGTTTTTATAGTTTTTCCCTTTCTTTTAATGAAATACACCAGTATCAACACTAAAGGCATGTATTGTATTATATCTGCTGCATTATCGCTCAGCACCAAGCAATGACAAAAAAACCAGTCATTGGTTTAAAAGCAGCTGCTTCAACTGTTTGGAACCACTCCGTTTTGGGGATTAGAACGGTGAAATTTCATTTATTTGCTCATTTATCCCACACTCTTACAACCTCAAAGTGCATTTTGTATGCGCCAGGTTGAGCTACTGTGTCCTGATCTACCGCTAAAATATCCAGCCTTACCGATTGCTTTGCTATCTATAACATTAGGTTCAGCAGCACCCTCCCACTCTCCATCTCTGAAGAGTTATTCTGCCATGTCTTTTCTCTCTTCTCAGTAGAAAGCCTTTCCCTAAAGCCTTTTATAAATCACTTCCCACTTCTTAGCTGAAATGCACTTTCATATTTGAAATATGCCAGGCTGGTGTGTGTGTGCATGTTTGTGTGTGTGCGTGCGCACGTATATGCACTTGGAGGCGAACTGTCTTCCAAATGCACTCCTCGGGAAATATTAAGGGAAACACACACAGACGCAGGCATTGCGTATTTCAAATATAGTAGAAGTCTTTCCAATAAAGAATAAGAGAAGTCAGAAGTGACACCAAAAAAGTGTCATAAAGATGGAAACCAGACAGATTTTGCCTATTTGAAAGTTTTAACACTGACTGACCATCCCAGACAAGTTCCATATTGCTGACTAAGAATGAAAAATACTTGTTTCCTTGATTTGATTTCAGTTTACAGAGTCAGCCAAAAAAACATTCATTTTGCTTATTGGATCCTTCTGTGTCTGGGGCAGCATCAGGAAAGTAAACACAGGAATGAGGTCTTGAAGACGGTTCTGTCCAACCAAATGGCAAGAGAGCAATGTAGTTGCTTACTGAGAAGGTCAGCCCTTAATTCATTTTCCAGCTAGCTGCTGGAAGACTGACTGTATAAGGTTTGTATTTTTTGCAAAACATACCCACCTTTGGTAGCTTTTCAGCCTAAACTGGCAAAGTACACCTTTCAGTTGGGTCAGACCGAGCTTGAATCGGGACCAGACAGAGTTCCTCTGGGGTCTTGGTGGTCATTTTGTTCAACATCCAGCTACGAATGCAGTTTTAAGATCTTCCCCAAACAAATCAGTTAAAGGGGGAAACAAACCAGACTCTGGTTCAGTCAGAATAAATAACACAGATTTGAGATGAAGACCAATGCTGGAAGGTGGACATAAACACATCTTTTCAAGAGTCTATATTGCAGCTGAAGTGTATGTGTGAAGCGGACTGATGGCCCCCTACAGAGATTCTCTCTTTGAACTTTATTTGCAGCAGTTGAAGACCTTTTCAGAGCAGTAATTTAAATTCATAGCAGAAAAGGCACGGACACAACTAAAACACTAATGATGGCCGTACCAGTAATCCAGAGTGCACAATATGAGATCTGTGAAACTCGCACATGTAAATGGAATGCAGCAATTAGTGTTATTAGCCGCACCTGTGTGTCCAAGGAAAATGTCTGCTGTGAGAAAGGTCAATTGAACTGCTTTTAAACTTAGTCAGACCCTCAGACAAATTTGCCTCAGGTCGATCTTACAACCTGTTTTTGATGTGGTGAGAAGGAAAACGGTGTGTATGTGCGTGTTTGTGCGTGTGTATGAAAGAATGGCTTCGAGGCCGACACACCCACACAGATGTTTTCTGCTGTCTCATTAGACTTATGCCTCAGTTCAGCTGCATCATAAAAGATTGGTGGTAGTGTATAACTGGAAGTAGCTAATTACACTTAAGTACGGTTCTTAGATATATTTTACCAGGCTTGTAATTTAGCACATTGATCAATGGTTTGATCAATCGTGTGTGATTTTTACAATAACGCTTTCAAGAAAGGAATTTTTCCATCATTTAATATTGAAGTTATTTTAGCTGTATTACAGCTTGCATGTTGACATTTGTGATTACCTTTAATGCTAGTTGACTGAATTCATGCAGTATCATGTTGATGGAGGTTGATGGAGCTGAGAGAGGGAGGCGTAATTTATTCCACTCCAAGAGGTGCAATAAACCAGCAAGGGAGTGAAGATGTTGGTCAAGTGTTGTTTGTTCACACCCACACGACCTTAAGAAGAGTTTTCATCAGGCAAATGCCATGTGGTGGGTTTAACTTCAGTTTTCAAAGCATTTAAATCTAGATTAGAGTGAAACATTAGATGGCAGAAGAAATTTCAGAAGGGTGATGGGTTGAGCCAAATCAGAAGATCTGCTGTTCATCTGCTCTTTATGAACTGAATTCATCCCAGTAAATTCTTAAACACTCAGACTTTATTCAATTACTCTGCAATGAACATCTGGACTCGAACCCTATTAAAAAAAAAAAAAATACACAGCTGACAACTAACTCTTATAGTATTCTGTCAGCAGGCTGTACAAAAATGAAAATTGATGCTTTCTCAACCAGATAAACACCACAAAAATAATTATATGTAAATATTGAAATGTGCAAATTGTTTTATCATCTGTCTCCAGTCAGAAGGAATTTTACATTTTCCTCCAGTGCATTTTCCACTAATTTCAAACTTGTTGAAAAGCATAAAAAAAAACATGCAAGTGGATCCACTTGAGCACAACCATCTTGTTTGCCTGTTTTAGCTGTGTGCAACCTCTTAGTAGGACAAAATAGCTCAAGGTTAGCCACTATACATATGTGCATTCAGCTTTCATAAACTGTTCAGTTCTGTCGTAGAGGTTTCTTTTGGTAAATTTAGATTCTTCCGTTTCATTATGAACTCTTATGAAATCTCTGAACACGAAGCAGGAGGCACACACACTCATCAAAGTCTTATGCTGTCATGCAGCATTTGTTGCCAGGGCACCTTTGCCTTTGAAGAAATCCAGGTGGATTAGTTATTGATTCCCCATCATGACTGTACATCATCTTTTTTCTCCTTTTATTTTCACCTCTAACCAATGGGGAGAACACTCTCTCGGTCTTTTTGTCTGTCTTTGATTTTTGACGGCATTTCTGCACGAGTACACTTTGTCATATGTTTCCTGCATGTAGAGTTATGTGAGACTTTTATGTCAGTTCTAGGTTCATTCATTAAAAGGGACTGCCTGTGCCAGACCACTTTCCCGAGACATTAAAGTCTGCCTCTGTTTCATCCACTGTGAGCCCAGAATGTATTTCTACACTGTAGAGTCTTTCCCTGCCTCCAGCCAAGTGGGTTTATCCAGACAGACAGCTGGATAAACAGACTTCTGTGGGCATAGCCTTCAACTCTCTGCAGCCTCTCAAAGTCTAGTGCACATCTACAATGATGACAGTTTTATTTCTGTAGATGGACTGGGCAATGGTTATGTATATTAGAAAGTTTTGTGATATGTGTTTGTGTTACACAGAGAGAGAGTTTGGACTCAGGCAATAGGTTTGAGGTTGTACATACTGTATGATTTATGATCTTTATGCTGCAGAGGATTTTTGTGGTCTGCTTCCAACTGGTGCTGGATGGTTCCTAGAAGTTGCTTGAAGGCTTTTGTGATTGATTTTTTTCCTTTTGTTTGCACTGTATTTACCTACTGTTGTAATTCAGTGTCCCCATACTGTTGCTGCTTCTGTCAATTCTGAATAAATGAATATATCTGTTGCATTTATGCATGTCCTACAGGAGGGATCCGCTTGCTTTTCAGGGGTTTCATACTCTTTGATTTCCTGTTTAAAAGGGTTTTTGTGGATGTCTTCTCATCCAAGTATAGGGTTTAAAAAAGAAAAATTACACTCAAAACTGCCCTCTGTAAAATCAGCATGCTGAACTTTGATTTTTTCCTTTTTCTTCAGGAATTGAGTTGTAGTAACTGATTACCATCTTTAAATGTGCACAAAGTAGTACTTGAAAGGAACTTTGAAAAGAAACACTAGTTGACGAGTTCAGCGCCTTGCCTGATGAACTAACAGTGCACCATAAGTAGCCTAGTTTAGGAAATGTCAAACTACAGCCTGCTGCATTGATGGAAGGAGTGTTATTCTGGCTTATGTAAATTACATTGAATTGTGCAGACCAGCATCAGCAGCAGTGTCTGACCCAGCTTGAGATATTTAAGAAAACTCTCACCCACCCCCCAAAAAGGAGCAGAGAACAGAAAAAAAACAGAGACTAGAAAACCAGACGCATGCATATATGCAGCAGATGTTGTTGAACTTATGCCATTGTGCTAATATTAGTTCAGTAGGTCTAATAAAATAAGCCAAAGAAGTAGTTATTCACATTACAGCCACATTGAAGCCCCAAGGTACCAGCTAGGTGTGGTAGGTTTTAGTGTAAAGGGTAAATGAACATGATAGCTTGGAGCCTACTAGTACAGGAGGTTGTTGACAAGGCCTAGCTTTTCCACACAGCTCAGCAGAGAAGTACAACAGTCCTGGAAGCAAATAACACAAATCATCTGAGGAGAAGAGGCAGCAGGGCAAATTGCATCTCAGCAGGGGAGGAAACACACATCCAGTACAAATGGCAAACTCTATTGATCGGAAGGCCAGACTTCAGGACAATTGAATGTAAAGAATCTGACCCACGTGTGACAGGGAAGGTGGGGTCTATTGTATCTCTGTAGGAAATATTGATTGGAGTGTATGGTCCTGAACTCTAACATTGTCACTTTTAGTGAAGTTGTGCTATTCTGCTGACTGTGTGCAGTGTGATCTAGTATGTAGAATACCAGCAGTTCAAATAGTAAGGTGAAACTTTTTATTTGTCAGGAATTCAGAAGACTCAGACTCAGAGGTAATGGAATTTGACAGTCAGTCTTCCCCCAACATTATGGTGAGTGATCCAGTGTTTGAAAGTACCATGGGAATTTTAGAGGGGGAGGTTGTAGTCAAAAACAAAAAAGCTCAAGTTGTTAATCTGGCTATTTTTGTTCTTATAATATTATTATTCAATAATACAACTGGTTACATTACATGGTGCAATTGTCTGAGTTGAATGCTCATGGATAAGTTGATATCGTTAACATTCACAAAGCTAAAACAGTGAAAACTGTGATAATGGAACAAATGTTGCAAACAGTAACTAGAACATCTGGTTTCAAGATTTTTGAGATCTGACACAGATATCCTCAGCATGTCCTCCTCCTAGGGGCTTCACCTTGTATTTCCCCTCCCTTCGTAAGTATTCCCTTTAGTCTCACACATCCAGACTATAAGCAGAACCAGATTTATGGCTATAGAGTTACTCCTGTACATTTCTCACTACATACAGACCTCCCAAGATGGTTTTAGTTATTTAAGACAGTACACTATATATTGTAACCGCCATTCTGCAGAGCAGTTGGTCTGATTTGAAGCCTGCGCAAGTTCCTAATCTTTGTTTGTTTCTGATACAGAAAATCAAAGGAGTCTCCTTCATTTTTGTTTACACAGTTATTAGGCTCTGTTTTGAGAGAAATTCTATAATTATTACTTGTCGCTCAGTGTCTCGCACTTCTAATAATGCCAGTAATGGATCACTATATTTCACAGACTTTATCTCATGGTCTTTTATAATGGAGTGTGGAACAGATAATAGATGCTCTAAAGTTGAGCATTGTATTTTAGAGATTTGAGTATTTGAATGTGTTGATAGCAGCCCGTAGTATGCATTTTTTATTTTATTTTATTTTTTTTGATATGAATTAACTATTATTTTGGCTAATTCAACCAATATGTGCACCAACCAACAGCTGGTCCCTGATGCCACATTACAAAAAATATAAACACACATATGTGTAAAATTGTTGTTCTTTTTATTCTTGGTCTCAGAATATTGTTGATGGATT
The DNA here is from genome assembly GCF_036321145.2 of Pelmatolapia mariae. NCBI lineage: Eukaryota > Metazoa > Chordata > Actinopteri > Cichliformes > Cichlidae > Pelmatolapia > Pelmatolapia mariae. The sequence goes on from NC_086228.1 coordinate 20,874,955, forward strand.
CAGATCTACAAATATGCTATATATAAATAATCTTTCAGATCAAACAGTGGTCAAAATTAATATGGCTTTGCCCATCAAGTCCCAGTTACAAAGAAATAACCATTGCAGTTAATTTCTTTCCAATAATATGAATACACTGTTAGTGACTATAGCAAGTAACATTTTTAACTCTTATTAAGTCAATACAAATGGCCAGTTATTGGCTATAAGGTTAAATCTGTTTTGCTTAACCAGTAACTTTTGACCGGCTCAATACTCGCACCACATTTTAGACGAGTAAAAGACTTCCGTAATAATTGTTATAGTAGATGTCTGTTTTCACACAAATGATGGCTTTGATTAACTAATTTAGTTTCTCACATTTGGAGACAAATCTGCTCTTTGGACAAAAGAAAAATTTGTAGGACTAACAGCAGATGCTGGCTTGGCCGCACACATTTCACCATAAGGAAAGCATTCGACTTTTCACACACACGTATTTGCAAGTTTGTCAGAATTAATTTAGATGCACATATATTTGCATGAATACACACACAAGCTCAAACACTCGGGAGAATATATAAGCAGACTCCAGGGACAGACAAGTGTTCCCTGAATAAACAAACGTTCCTTTGTCTGTCGCTTCCCACTCATCCTCTTTCCTTCCCCACAGCTGCCACAAACCCCTGCACCACTGTACACACTGTGGAATATATAAAAAGTTAGTGTCATGCCTCATTACTCATTTAAAAAGCACTCCTCATATGATACGATATGAATCTGGGCTCTCTCGTTCTCACGCATTAGCTCACCTGGATTAACATCAGGAAATACATTACATGACAGTCATTCCTTTGCCGTAAGCGTTTTCCAATCCTTGGACTGAAAGCTGTGTCCCTTTCTGCTGACTGCTCAGAAGCAGCAGTGGTACGATGCCAGAGGTTTTTGGCTGCACGTAGGCGGACAGAGCGGAGAGGCAAAGCCTTCCCCTACCTCGACTATACAATACATGTGGAAAAAAATAGAACAGTACTTATAGAGCTGCTGAAATAGGACTTTTCTGACCGTTCTCACCAATCTACTTCAAATGCGTTTGCCTGTTGTAGGCTATATATTGTTAAAAGCTGGATTTCTTATGGAGATTTGAGTATACAAGCGTCAGATGAAGACAATGGACTTTGGAGGGCAGCATAAGAGAGCTGATTCCTATTTGGATGTAATCTAATAGAGAGATGAAATAACTTTTATGAACAGCAAGTAGATAGTTTCTCTCTATCCTGCAGCTTGCAGCTCACAAGAAATGTTGTAGTAAAAGAAATTAAGTCTGAGATGTTCATATGAAAATGTAAAGGGGGTGACTTTTGGTAGAAATTGAGTGAGGCAGCCTCTGGTAAGGTTCCAGGTGGCATGGGTAGCTCGCCTCATTAAAGAATATTATCCAGCACTGCCTCACGGCAGCTGCCTATGCCCCCCCACCACCACCCACCGCTGACTCTGCTAGAAGGGACATTTACCCTGGAAATCAGAGAGGAGAAAGGGGGAGGGAAGAGGAGGATGACATTAATAGCCAGGAGCTTCACACAATCAAATCTGCGCGTCTTGATTGACGGGCAGCTCAGAATGTAATTACTTTGAACAAACCTTCAGGAACTAGATTGTTTAACATCAAAAGAACATCAAGAAGAACAAGAGGTAGAAGGAAAATGAATGAGAGTAGAATAACCTCAGAGGCCAACGTTGCGTGTGCGTGTGCACTCATGCATGTGACTGTACAAGAAAGAGGTGTTACAGGAAGATGTTTGTGAATTTCAGTTTTCCACACTGGGAGAAAATAGAGACTAAAGCTGAAAGACAAGCGTAGTAAACACAATCAGACAGATGTGCGGCTATGTGTGGGTGGACCCAGCCCCAGGTATCTTTTGTTTTTCTTACACAAGAGGACCCTTGTGCTCTCTAAATCTCTCTGTGGGGTTTCTACCGAGTCAAAGAGACCTCTCCTTCAGCTCTCTCAATGAGTTCACAGTATTTTTGCTAGTGTGACATGTATCTCCACCAAACTGTTTAATATGCATCATTTATACAGGAATGTTAATGTTTTCTAAAAACAAGAAAAGTTGCACTGAATATCAGTCAATGCCATTTTTACCTTAAAGATTATACATTTTGAATATTAGATGGTAGTAGGTCCAGCTAGTCTGCTGCCAAATAAACAGCCATTTTTAATGTTAACATTACAAATCCAGTGTCTCAGCGCCCAAGACGGTCTCTTTAAATTTCTTGTTTTGTTAAAACGGTTCAAATATTTTGTTTCTTGCAACTCAACAATGTGTATTGATTAGTTCAGAATGGTCTCCTTTTATTCTGTTGGTGGATTGATTGAGTAACTGACTAATCATTTCATCTCATCCTTGTCCAATTGTGCTATTGTTGAATCACAAATTTAACTCTTGTTATCTGGGCTTGCCTCTAAATTAGTGTTCCTTTTGGTTAACTGGTTGACTGAATTAAACGTAAGTAATAGCCTCTTATAACTGTGCCCAATCATGTCCTCATTATTTTGCATGTGCTGCCCCTCAGTTATTTGTAAATTTGCAATTAAGTATCGTTCTGTTATTGGTTTTTAAGATCTACACCCACAGGCTTCCCAAGCTTCATTTATTAAAGCCAAATTGACATCGTTGTGAAGATGTTTCTGGGAACAACAATTGTTTGTGCATGCCTTAATCCACATGACTTAGACAGTGTATACTTTTTTATCACTTGTTTTTGTAGCAATTCTGCAGCACACATCCAGCGTTTCTTATACATCCTTTTTTTTTTATATATAACTGCAAATCACAATGGTTGAGAATCACAATGGCCTAGATTAATTTTTTCTCTTCATTTGTCTTTAATTTAGTGTTGGTTTTAATTCTTCAGTTTCTAAGATCCTTTAAATGTCTTCCTTCTCCTTAATTTGTCTCTCATTACAAGTTTTGGCAGCCATTACTGTGGTTTTTGTGTTAAAGGCGTGAAGGGTGATGGCGATGGAGATATTTGGTTGCTTGTCTTTTTATGATTATCATAATGGAGCTTAGTACTTAGAGGGAACAGGTCTTTATTAACCTCTTTCACCTTGACACAGCCAGCTGTGAATATAATTTCAGATTGATTTTAAATTTGTATTGATTTTCTTAAATGCCACATATATTAGCCTGTGGTTTGTTTTTTTTGTTTGTTTTTGTTTTCCTCTCCCCCACTAGGATGACTTAGGAAAACAACAGATGACAGACAAATGACCCAAGTAACCTCAAACACAGGACATTTTCCTGTGTTTTCCGACAGCAATTTTAAAGCCTGCCTGTTTTTGCTAATTTCCACCCTCGTGTTTTATTTTTGGGCTCTAGTAGCTTTGTATGGTTCACATTTTAAAATCTTTTCCCCCTCCTCTCTCTTAGTGGGCCTTTGTGTAGCCTCTCAGTTCATCCACTGTCTGAAACAAGCCATTTTAGCACCTCGCCATTTCCTCTCCTCTCAAACAGAAGGGTTTACATGGTTGCAAGTGGATAAAGCACTTCTGCTGGCAGACTGAGCTGTGTGCCTGAGATGACCATATTAAGGACATCCAGTCTCATTGGCGTACACATCCAGGAGCAAAAGAAAACTGTTGGAATCTGACTGCTTGGAAGTGTTTTGAGCTTTTGGATCAAAGTCATTACTTGTACACAGACACTCTTTATTATTTAAAACTTTAGCTATACAGCATAGTCGGTCCACTTTAACCTTTAACAGAAGAAAACCACAAAAGTAAAATTGGCAACAAAGAAGGATTCATCCACTGCATGTGCTATATATTTCAACCTTGAACTCGGATGTTGGCTGACTACTCCTGCAGATTAGTAACACATACACTAATGGCTAAGTTCCTGGAAAAACTTTTAAAGAATTGAAACTCTAATAGAACGTGGTGTTTCCCTGATTACCAGCCAAGTGTACCAAAAGTCTCTAGCTAGATGAGCTGTGTTGAACTATCTCCAATAGTTGGCAGTGTTGCCATGTTCACAGTTATTAATGACTGGGTTTTTGTTTTTTCTTTTTCCTACAAGTAAGAAAAGATTGAGGCTTGTAGAAATGGTAAGGCAATGTGTGAGCCCACCCTCGGTCTCGCCTCTGGAGACTTGGTCACCACTTCCTGTGACATTTGAGCACACTGGATATCCTGTTGTTTTTTGAGAACTGGTGCAGTTTCGCTGAAACCACCAATATTTTCTAAGCACTGCCAAATGGTTTTGGTGCCTGAACCTAACCAAACAAAGAGTGAAAGCAGAGCTTTCAAACTACACACAAACTGTGGTCTTCCAGCTTAGATTTGTGTGATCGATGATATCTCCTCCTTTAACTGTGTGACAGATTCTGCTTATTATTTACACTGTGGTTGGAACAGCTGGTCATGATTTTGTAATAGTCTGGTGTCTGGTGAGATTGTATTGTTTTTAGGGTTGTGTGTTCTTTTTGTTTTTTGGGGAGTTTTTTGCTTTTCTTGTCTTACAATGCCCATAATTGTGTGTAGTTATCAGGTTGTGGATATTTTAATATACATCTTAGGGTTACACTGTGCCAAATTTCTTTTTTCTTTTTTTTTTTTCTTTCTTTTTTTTAATCTGATATCTGCAATCAACATCCCATATATGGTCACATGACCTCCATTACAATATGGACATGTAGTAGTAGTAGTGGTATTTACCTTATCAGGAGTGAGACTTTTGACACATATTTTCTGTAGCAGGCATAAACAGTGGTGCATAAGATCTAATGTAAATTGCAAATTCTGACATGACAGCAGATCCTAAAAACAAAAACTTAAATTTTCATCCATGTCCATTTACAGGATAGACTGTAAGTAGCATAGGAGGAAATATGTTAGTTATGTGTGTTTATATTCATGATGAAATGTGCTCCTTGAGCTGTATTGTTAAAAATGGAGATAGGGGAAAGCTGCGGGTGCTGGAAATCTGTGGGAAGAAGTAAATAATCTCCTTTATTACACTTGATTCTGCTTTATACGTTCTTCAGGTCTCAGGCATTTAATGGTTAAGGATAAATTCATAGGCTCACATTTTCTCACTCTCTCTAGAGGGAACATGAACGGCGCTGCAGTGAAATTGCACCCTGATGCAGCCACATCGTTTTCTCCATATGAGCTGAGATCTAGTTTGATATCTATCAAAATATGTTATAAACTCACTAGCATGTTTCCTTGTTTTAAAACGGGAACAGTGGAGCTTGGGCAGTCCTGAAGTACTGAATCTTTTCTTTTTGACATATTGTTTGGCATTCAGGCTGTTGCACCACCACCCCATCCTCTATCAACCTTTTCTTATCATTCTTGCTGCTTTCCATCTTCCTTTTCTTCACTTTAACATGCAGAACTCATCAATCGCCTGGCAACAGGGGTCCTTATCACCTGTTTCCTCTCACTGTGACACCTGGTTAGAGACTGAGGTCATCAGCAGACATCCATCCATTTTCCCTTGATGTAGCTCGCTTTGCTCATTTTAGTTTTTTGAGGCCGTGTTTTTGGAGGGGTTGTTTTTTCAGTATCCAGCCTCTATTTCCTTTTTATCCTTCAGCCATTTTTATCAGCCTAACATATTTATTACACCCTCCCCTGCTCAAGGGACCTATTTTGAGCCTTCAATAATATGCATATTTCTTTATTCTCCTTCACTAAGTGTCATTTAATTCCTTTATTTCCCTCTCTTACAGTAGATTTAGAGGGAATCACTTATGAGGAAATGTATCTATAGCCATCTATTTCCACTTAATGCTGCAGACCGAAGAACAGTAAATAATATTTTCCTCAATGGATTTATTGCTATTGAAGATTCAAATGAGCAGACTTCAGATCACAGATAATACATGCTACTATTATTTTCTGGTGGTGGGCCCTATCACAGTGATTTATTTGCATTGCTATATACTGTGACTCATCGTATATGGAGCCCCCAAAGTGCTCAGCATTAAATAAATAAATATGAATTGCTGTAATTAAACAATAATTTGCAAATTTATTCAGGAGATTATTAAAACTCAACTCATTACTATATAATGTATTTTATTTATTTTCATAATTTAACATAAAATTACATGACTTAATTTGTTTTCATAATGGCATTTTTTTTCACCATAACCATTTTTTAATTTATTATGTTTCTGTTTTCGTTTTTACTGTTTATTCAAAGCAGCATCAACTTGGTTAATTCAGAATTGGTTAAGAGACGGGGGAATTTAATTGCCTGGAAAGTATAGGAGGGTAAGAGAGAGGTGGGGAAGCAGCAAGTCGTGACATTTGGATGCAAGTGAGTGCAAGTTGTGCGTCGATGTAGTTTTACTGGAAGCATTGGTGAATCAGAGGCTGAAATTGCCCGATTACAAATCAGGATTCAATAAACATGAGTTGGACCCAAAGGTACTGTAAGAACGACACAGTGCAGTTACATGAAAACTGCAGCGACAATAAAAGTCAGTTGCATCATGTTTCATGTCAGGAGGAGCTGAAATATCCCAGCGAACTGTCAGTTTTAATTCTGTGATCATGTCATGTGGGATGGATGACTTGTCTGTTCACATCATTAAGTATGCTGTGTGAAACGTGGACCTCAGAGGTGGCAATGAGAGAACTGAGATATTAAGGGTTGACACTACAGTGACATGTCTATTTAATGTGCATTTAATTAAATCAAAGCGTGGTATTTGAAGTGAGACATCTCCGTTTTATATTTTAAAGCGGTAGATGCAAAGGGGTTTTTTGTTTTACATTATTACCCATTAGGAGCAGGCGATATCGCCTCGAAAATGTATCACGATTATATTGTGAGAGGAAATCTGCGATAATGTTCATGATATTGAAATAAGTACTCAGTCTTTTATCAGTGACTGCAGCTTGCAGGCAGTGGCATTTATTAGTGGGAAAAAAAGTGAATGTCATTTTCCAGCCTTCTTTTTTTTAATGAGCTATTAGCTGTTGAACAGTGAACAGCTCATTTGAAGTGCGACTGTATTGCCAGCAGGTGCCAGCAGTAGCATTATAGTGCAATAGTGATACAGAACGAGTGAAATGTTAGCACAAAGGTAACCTAGGAAGTGTTTTCCATGGAAATGTTAAGGTAAAGGTAAAGGCTCAGCTTTTTACTTTAATTGTTGTTATACTAGCTTAACCTTGTAACTCTTCAGGAGCCTGCATAGTATAGTAAAATTGAAACAGAGAAGTATTTTCTGCGTGGGGTCTTGTGTTGAGCTCTTTAACTAGTTGCTTAAAGCCATTCTTTTCCACCGTAACCGCATCAGTCCCCACTGTTTGTTCTTTTTGTTATTTGGATTGCTACTAGCGAGTGCTCCAGCCACTGCCTGTTGAGTCACCAGCTGCTCGTATCTCCTCCTCACATGCCTCAATAGGCTGGTTGTAGTCAATGGTGTGTTTTTGCCTTAAGTGGTGGAACGGGTTTATTTCCATCTTTACCAGGAAGAGTTTCCTTATATATTTTGCAAAATATGGGGCTTTGTTGGAGGTCTGACCTCTTGTAGCCACCTCACTTTCATATTATTGAAGCAGCTCCTTTAGCATTATCATAGTTATCATTGTGGACAGCATGGCCCTATGAAGCATCTGATGAACCTGATAGTCCCCAAATTAAGTCTGCATCATGACTACTACCCCAGTTATAAAGGACTGTCTTCAGCAGCAAGAAGAACAAAGTGACCTCCAGCAAATGGTTTAAAGATGATGAAGACACTTTGGATTTTTATGAAAAATCAGAAGCAATTAAGACGACAGCTCAACACCTTTTAAAACCTGCTGCTTTTACGGTGGCCTTTAGAACAAGCCTATTATATAAGTCAGAAACAAATATTTGTGATTGCCTTGCCATGTCATAAAATAGTTTTCATAGTAGTACACAGTAATTAACCTGTAATTAAAAGGAAAAGACTGACACATTACACATTCATTTGGTTAACAATAGATTGATTTTAAAAGCACAACATGCTACCAAACTTTAACTTTGTTTGCAAGAAAGATAAACAATAGTGTTTAAGGAGTAGATGAAAGATGCCTCTAGGATGTTACATGTCAGATGAACTGTATTGCTTTGTCAGTATTTGATTTTAGTAGAAGCAGATTGATCAGCTGAAACAGTAACTGTTACATCATCTTTTGAAGAGCCTTACTTTGACATGATGTCTGTGACATGATCACAGTTCTGAAAAATCTGTCGCTGAAAATTAATTAGTCGAGTTTTAATACTTTCTTTAGTAATTTCATGGTTCATTATATATTTTACACAGTTTGGTTATTAAATGTCGTTTAATTTCTTTTTAATTTGTTGGATATCGAACACTGTGGGGATCCACACTCCTCCTGTCTGCTCTGCTGAACCCTCCCACTGTGCTGACTGATAGGACCGCATCTGCATATCTACAAATAAACTAAGGAAAAAAATTAAATTTTCCCAGAAATTAGTTTGCTGTAAGATGTCTCAGATTCATTATTTTGCTGGTTAATTTATGTATTATTTCCTGATTCCGCTGGTGACCAACATGTCTGGCAATCAGTAAATGTCACCGTCTGTAAAACAGTTTTAACTAGTGTCATTTTTTTTTTAAACATAGTATCTTGAGCATCACATTTTGCATATAACCTTTTGTGACAGATTTGTGAGCAGAGCTCTTGCATGTGCATGCACAAATGCAAAAGCTTCACTCACCCTGCGGCATAATTGTAAACTCCAGATCCTCTGCAGGTGATGTTGACACAGTGGATGATGTGGTGGAGAGCATCATTTCCATTTTATAAAGTTCCATATTGAGACTTGTATGCACAGAAAAGTGCAGTGTATGCCTGTGTTTCCGTATGAGAGTAGATGTGTCCATGCTTCCCAACCACAGTGTGAATCAATATTGTAAATAAAGCTGCTCTGATATGTAGACCACTTGCATTATCTGTAAGTTCATCATTCAAACAGCAGGGGTGACAGAGAAAGAATGACTCAGTAAAAACTTCTTGAAATATGCATGTGGTTCGCAAGATTATTTATTCATGCATGGCTGTGTATTCCATTATGTGTAGGCTGCTTGTGTGTCACTGTTGTTGACAGAGAATCACTCAGGGAATAAGTACGCAATGTGAATGCAACTTAAAAGATTTAGTATGGGCTGAGGTGATATCTGACCAAAGGTTGGTTATTCAGTGCAACTCTGTTTATTGTTACTGTGTAGGTGTTACTTTTTCCCTTTGGAAGGAAACTACTGTTTGATCTCATTCATATTTCTCTCCTGCCTCCAGATTTTGACCCTAACCTTGGTATGATGGCTGGAATTACCCCCATGAACCCAATGATGCCCGGCCTCGGTATGGTACCTGCACCTCTCTCCCAAGACGTACCGGTTGTCAAGGAGATCATCCACTGCAAAAGCTGCACCTTGTTCCCCCCCAACCCCAGTAAGTCATAGTATTATGCTAATCCTACACCGGCTCCCCTCACTGGTCCAGCCTTTTCTTCTAATACAGCTAAAAAGACCACATTTCTTTGGGAGACATCAGTTCTTGTTAGAGCTTGAGATGCAGCACCTTAATTAAAAATACCTCAAAGAAGGGTCAGGTTTTGAAATGCATTATTTTTTAATTGGGTTTAATCAATGATCTTGGTAATAATTTCCCAGTGTCCTAGACAGCATCTTCACCTAAACTGATCAGAACATTAGTTCAGATTGAGCATAGATGGCTACAAAGTTGAGACCAAACAGCTGATCTCATCAGCTGGTCTCAATTCCAGCTGACATCAGCTGACCACTGATCATGTTGGTAAAATCTTATGTAAGCCCTTTTATTTACATTGCTTTAGCCTGCTGACAGTTGTCATGCAAGCCACTTTGCAACCCACATCAAGCTCAGGTCTGTTCTGTTCTGTTTGTGATTCTACTTTCGCTCTTCGATGTCCTTATGCTTTCGATCCATGTGCGGAATAGTAGGGAAGTCCCACAACATCTACGCCGAAATTATTTTTTTCACTTTACTGCAGATGCAAAAGAAATGAAATGAAAAGACAAAATTTGAGTTGTTTCTTGAAGATTTGATCATATCTGTTTAGGTGATTTATTGCTTTGCAGGATTTCTACCCATACGGTTTTGTTAAAATGTTGCTTAGACTTAGTATTACACTGTCATAAACAATGTCAGTACAAGAGAAGATACACCTGTTCACTTTAAGCTGCATTTACATTCTTACAAACACAGTGGAAATTCTCAGGGCAAAAATCTCACTTTGTATAATCTGACGGTATGTGTGTTTCCCAGAGTGACGTTTATATTTATCTCACCACCACCTTCCAATTATTCCGAGTTAGGAACCAAAATAGTGGGGGGTACTTTGATTGATCCCACCTCTGCTTTACGGATTTCCTGCTGCATAAAGCTCTCTGCCTGGGGACTTTTTTCAAACAAGTGCTACATGTCATCTTCAAGGTGAACTGAAAGAAAAGCTCCTTACCGCATTAGCATTCACTAGTTTACAATCCTTTTGCAAAACAAAACACACTCCTGAATTTTATTAGGCAAATATTGTTTTTCACGGCACACGTAAAGCTGTTTTAAGATATTCTTATGCATCTGCTGTATGCATTTTGGCTCAGTATATGTGACAAAATAGAGCAGAGAGAAAAGCAGATTAAAAGTTTAACTTCACCTTGGATCATATTTCGAGCTAGTTGTCAGGAGCAAGTAGAGAAATGAACCAGGTACTTTGTTCAGGGGCACCTACAAACCCTGAGGCTAAATGAGGGATCAGCTTGTCAAGAAATTACCCAACAACTTTATAGCCTGTCACAGTCACTCACAGTCACAAGCGCGAGTAAAAACTTTTTGTGGAAAATGATCTGTGCCCAAAACCTCTTCAATCGTTGGTGGCACATGGACATGAGGCTTAATTGGTAACCTTTTTCATCCTCCTTGTTACTTTCTACTTTCCTGCCTTTCTACTCTGCTCCACTTACTCTTCTCTCACTTTTTTGATCCCCAGCTCTACTTATGATCTTTTTGCGTGTCACTTATTCCAGTGTCACAAAAAGCAGTTCATCTATAAGCCAGGTATTTTAAAATAGGCAGACAATTGAGAAGCTGTCTAGCTTGATTCTTCTCATGAAAGCTAAGTAGCTCTGTAGGAGGTCTACAGGAATGGCTAATGCCCAGTGAGAATTGGCGCCTTATCAAATGGGTTGATTTTGTGTTTCTGTGGCTCTGAGAGTTCTGGTGTCGATCTCAAGTTGTTGCTGTATCTGTCAGGGTTGCGTTTTCCAGCTAAGGGAACTGACTAAAACCAGTTCAGGTATTTGGCAAGGTTGTGGTATGTCGCCAATTTATTTACAATATCTCATCTACAGTTTGACTCATTCTATTTCCATCCCGAAAACTGTTAATTAAGAAATAATATTAAAAATATGTTGCTGAGCCTTAAGGTAATGACTATCAGGCCAAATCCCAAAGGAGTTTTGCACTTAACAGACCATTACAGGACCTTTTGAAGGTGTCTTGAGGAATCGGACAACACATCTTTATGGAGCGAGGCAAGGCCAGCATATCTAACAGACTGCCAACTTAACGCTACTCTTGGTCTTGTTTCTTCTTTGGGAGGTTTTGCTATGTAAATTACCCTTCTGCCATGAATGGGTGTCTGTGGTGTGAACATCTGGCCATCAATATAATGTAAAAGATAGATGATAAGTCAAACCTGGTCTCTTCCTCCTGTTGTTCCGTGGTCTAAGTGTAATGCTCACATTTCTTGTAGGAGCTTTAAGGCATGGGCAATGATCACCTTTACACAGTAAACTGCAATGGACTGTGTTCTGACACATCACATTACTCTGGGCTACTTCTGCTTTTCTGTATGTGATTGGACCACACGGGCCAGCCATCACTCCACATCACTCGTTGTCCTTCATTTGATAACCTTTCTGAAGCTACTAACTTCAACCCACAAGACCTGTCATTTTGGAGTTGCTCTGAGCAGTCATCTAGCCATCGCAATTTGGCCTTTTGTCAGAGTTGCCTGAACTCTTACACATACCCATTTTCTCCTGTCTCCAACACAAACTTGAAATCCTGTCTGTTTGCTTGCTGCTTATTACATTCCAAGCCTGAAAGGTATCATTGTTATAGGATTAGTGTTATTAATTTTATGTGGTGTGATTGATGATTATCTCACCTCGACTGAAAAATCCACAGGATTTCCCTCAGTCAGCTAAAGGACAGGGCTGGACGTGGCATGTGGAGATCAATCTGGGGACCTCTAAAGCTAAAAAGAGAGTCTGACATGCAGAAAACAGTAGAAAACCGCTTTATTTAAGTCAATACTGTCAGATAGTTAAATGCACAGTTGCACCGGATACTGTATAAGCTTTTATTTAACAGGAAAAGAAAGTTTACCCAGTCTTTCATATCAAAAAATGGTGTTAAGTTTTATTTTTGAGAATATGATCTTCTCAGCATCTGTCTCACTAAGGCTGTGTTGTCTTCCCAGTATGACAGAACTGACGGGTGAGTGAGAGGAGAACATTTTGATAGCACTGAATCATTATTTCATACTGCATGCTGTCAAAAGTGCTTTGAGATGCAAAATAGTGGTGGCTGGGACAAATCGTTGGGAGATGAAGTTATTTGAAGTCTTTGTCATGTGTTTAACCAGAGAACATATAATACAGTTGGATTATACTTCACCATTGAGCCAGTATAAAGCTTGCTGTAAATGGAATGTGTATGAATCCCTGGTACAGTAGTCACATTCGTTTTATAACTAAGGACTGCTGCTTGGAACCAGAGCCATATTAATGTTGCACACGGTTTGAGCTGTTACAGTGAAACAAACACTGGCATTAGCTGCATTGAGGCGTTAAGCAAATATCACAGGAAAGTACTCGCATCTTGGCAACAAGGTTGCATATGGTGTCCATCACAAGTAGTCATTACACACACTCAACCTGACACCGCATGCAGCATCCTCGCTCACTGACCTTTTAGCTGAGCAACAACAACCCTTTCAGCCCTCCCCCAGCTCTTGTGCTTTCTCCCTCTTCTGTCTTCTCAGTGTGCATAACCTTACCATCAGTGTACATCCTCATCAAGCCCTTCTTCTCAATGTGTCCCCCCTCTTGACTTCAGTCAAACCCTCTCAATTCAGCATTGATCACTGGTTCACCTTCTCTGCTGCCTCTTTTGCCTGGTCGACTATATAATGCTTCGGTGGTATTGTAAATGGTTTGCAAAGGTTTTACTCCCAATATTTGGACCTATGGACTCACTTCAAAGCTTGATAACTGTTTTTCTTATCCAACCCTTTGAGGATTTTGTTAGAGAAGAGTTTGTATAGTTATCTTTAAAGAGATTTTAGTATTCTTGCGGTGTGTACCAGTTCGACATATGAAGACATACAGTGTAAAATATTTAGGAAGGATGCTGAGAAACATTTGGTTGGTTTGTTTGGGGGTTTTTTTTGTTTGTTTGTTTGTTTGTTTTTTTCAGTTTCTTGGCTCATTATTGATTTTGATGCATTTCGCGCGAGCGTTGTGCGCTACAAGCAGGGCCCCATTGTACATGCCAGTGCTTCATGTGTTTGCAACAACCAGTTTTTCAGACAGTAGTAAGCAAACCGATTAAACCAAACAAACAGACACTGATGTGCAGATCACAGTGTGTGCATTTGTGAGACAGTTGTGGCGTTTTTCGCCGTAATTCTTTGTGCACATGGCTTAGTTTACCCCTGACAAGAATGAACTAAACATTCAACATACTTGAATATGTGTAGATTGTAGTTTATCTTGTAAACTGTTGCCCTTTGAGGGACAAAGCCTCCTCTCTGTGGCATCTTCTCAGACCGTGAAAAGGTGTCTGGTCAGTCGAGGTGGTGGATTACAATAACCTGTGACAGTGTAGCAAACCACTGGGTGGTCATACGAAGAGCAGGCCATTGGGAAAGGGCTAGACTAAAAATTAGCCAGTCTGTTTGCTTTACAGCCACGTCCATGCAACTGTATGTGCAGAATAATTCAGTCTAATACAAGAGAAAATCACAGGGTAATTTTTGAGGCAGTGGTTTGTCCTTTATTATATTATTAGTTCTTTCTAACCTGCTAAAATTCTGTTTCGTCTCTTCCATTTAGCCGTCTGCTCAATTTTCTCCTGTTTCTCCTGCTTTCCTTTGTGTGCACTGTCGAAAACACATAGAATGTTTTTTTTAGTCATTTGTGTTGTATGATTTCCCAAATGATTTCCACAAAAGATCCCGCAAAAGCTGCTCCATCCATCCTCTTCCTATGTTTCCTTAGCCTCAGGTTCACTGGCTCATTATATTTGCATAAAATGCAATCACTTGCACTGTTCATAAATGCTTTGATATCCTCTGATATCATGTATTTACTGTAATCTGGAAGTCACAAATAGCTCATCTAGAGAGTTGTTTCTAATTCATTTGCATAAAATGTTCTATTGTGATAAACAGTGCGATTCAGTAGCACAGCAGGCAGCTGAGGGGATTGCAAAATGATTTCACTCCTGCTAAGTTTTAAAAGATACACAGAAATTAACAGATTTAGGCCAAAAAAACCCCAAGACTTTCCATTGTATTCTTTTTAGATAACTTACAACATGTCACATTAGGTTATTTCTGCACTGCACCTGTTCTCCCTTCTCTGTCCTCCCTGCTCCATCGGCCGCTCGTGGACCGAAAAGGTCAGTTAATTTAGAAGTCTTTGTTGCATCTGCCAACAAAGCGTTTTCGTGCTATCGCAGCTTTTTCTGCTCTGCCTTTACTTTTTCTGTCCATCTCAACTGAAAAACTAGTCTAATCCGCCAACTCTAGAGGTCAAGGAATGAAACAGTCGATGTTTTGCTTTAACAGTCACATTTAAAGAAAAGGAGAGGCAGGGGGAGGGATGGGTTGTTGGAGCCTGTGTGTAAAGGTAGAAGAGATATAGGGGGGAAAAAATTAAAAGAAAGAGATGGTGCTGGCTCTGGCTCAGGGACATAAAGTTTGTTTGCAGTTCTTCACAGTGCTGCATGCAAGTACAAGGAGTTCTGACAGCAGGGGATTATGAGCTGATAAAGCTTTTTAGCCAAAAGAAAACTCTGACTTTGGATCGTTATGTTTTCACAACTAAACTTCCTTCCCCTAACTTTTTTTTCTTTGTGTGTTACATGCTGATGTAGTATATTGTTGTGCTTATAATAACTAAATAATGTAACAGTTAGCAATATATTGTTTATTATTGCCAAACCAAGGCTTTAAACTGTGTCCAAGTTATTAGAGTGCATAGCCGGTTGGCTCTTTATTAGATATTATGAATCAGTTGTTTCACCTTTATTCCTTATGATCATGCTGTGCATCTGCTAGGTCAGTCAGTAATTACTTGTTATTAATAGTAAGCAATGAAATTTTACATGATTACATTTTCAGTATGCTTTGTTTAGTATAGACTTTCTAAGGTAGTAGTATCTCGCGAATAGTCAGGCTCCCCAAATAGCATGTGGTTAATTATTTAAAATAAATATGGTAAGATGTTACCTTTTACATAACACAAAACCTACAAGTGTTAATAGTCTCCAAGTAGCTCAGAATTAAAGCTTTTTAGCTTTAATTCTAAGAAACTACTGTCTAGTATAAAGTTGCCTCCCCAGAACCAAGTAATAATAAAATCCTTTGTAGTGCACAACTTCTGCAGTTAACAAGTTCTATTTGTAACACCTTAACCACATTAAAATTATACAGGGTTTATTCCAGTTAAACAAGAAGTCATTACACGTAGAACGATCCCATTTAATACTCGTCCACTTCAGAGATTTTCTGAAAAGCAGTTGAAAGAGGCTGCGATTGTTCAAGGCTACGAAACAATCATTGTTTTCAGCTGATGGAGCTTTTTGTTGTGCAGGATTATCTATGTGCGCAGCCAATCCAGATGTTTAATGCCCACTGAATTCCTGTTATCAGTTCTTGTGAGTCTCATAGGAATGGTCTTTAACAGGCCTAATCTGCCTACAAACCTGCCTACAGAGATTAGTAGGCAGTTATCATCCACTGTAATCAGTGATTGAACAGAAAACAACGCATTTAGAAAACCTCAGGTAAATATGTTAACCTTGAAACTTAACCCAAAAGAGTCATTTTGGTGCTTGAACGTAACCAAATAACATGTTTAAATGTTTATTGAGGCTGCAGAACGAAGAATGCCTGTTCTTGTGGTACAGCACAAAGTAAGAGCATGTATAGAACAACATATATGAGACCATAACTTATTAATGACGAGTTTCTTCCTTACTGTTAAGTAGGAGGCTATTGATCGAGAATAAGGCATTAGTGTTTCATAGTAGCTAATAATGATCCTAAACTGTTACCAAAACTGAAACTGCATAAGGAGTCCACTACCAGTCTAGTTTGTTTTTGAGAATGAGATGAGCCACCCTGCTGAGAACACAGCAGCTTGTGCCATTCTTTCCTTCATTCTTTTATCAAATCTTGTGCTGGATTGAATCCAGAGCTTTCATTAAAGTTTCAGTTCTTGCTTTACAAGCATCAGCGGAAGACTGTTTTGTTGTTGAATGACAAAACAAAATATAAAGAAACATGAACCATGTGTTACATGAATCTGAAATTGTATTCACCTGTGCATATATTAGAATAATAAGAATATGAGGGGATAAAACAATTTTATTTTCTGAATGCACTCTATATGTGTGCACTTGTGTCAGCAGATGAATCCTTTAAGGACTGATCCAGAAGGCAGAATAGGAAACTCTGAATGTCGTACAGAGGGTGCTGCTAGACTCTTTCTTAACAGCTGTTACGAGGAAAAAATACTTTTTTGTTTCTCGTTTACTGCCACTATTGAAATCTACTACTAAAAACACTAAAATCCTGATCAGTCCTCCTCATATATCTCAGGTATCCAACCAAGTTCAGTCCCATTGCAGAGATTTCCTAGTAGACGTCTAGAAATACAGCATCCTCTGCGTTACATTGATTAGCTGGTTGACTTCTCACAGACCACGCTAATCATATTCATCATGGATGAGAAGCCGTAGCTATTGGAGATTAAATCAGTCAACATTCATCTGTGATGAATAAGTGATTTCTGCAGTGCAAGGGACCCTTCACATTAAAAGATCTCTTCACTTTGGGGCCAACAGAATTTCATTTTCATGGATGGGGGGGTTTGATTTTTCAGTTTCTCTAACAAAAAACTCTTGCTTAAAGAGATCATTATTCATTAATGATATGATTAAGCTTTATAGTTTTTTTTAGGTCATGAGTGCTCTATTCTAAATATGACTTCACTGAAAATGCACAGCATCACCCTGAGAATTTGGTTTTTGCTTGTATTGTATACAGTTGCCATCTTGCTCTTTTAATGTTGCTGTGATCTGGCCCTCATTATTCTCAGTCTGAATGTAGAGGCCTTCTCTAAAATGGATTTTTCATTAATGCCCTGCTATTACGCTGCATTTGCTTTTGTCAGTCTTGCTTATTTGGTGATGGGATCCTTTATTATGCTATAAATATTTATTATCAAATTTTTGCATTTCTCATAGCACCAATGGTCTTCTCTTATGTTTATTTTAATGGATATTTTTATTGTACATGATAATCCAGGTTTTATTTTTATAGTTGGCTGTAGTTCTGCTTTATTTTCATCTATAGTTTTAACTTGTCTCCATGTTTAATACACAGATGTCTTAAAAAAGACAAAATAAACACCTATTCGATTAAAAGCTGAACAAAATGTTATTATTACAAAGTGATAAAAGTTTTTTTAATCATTTTCTCTCATTTTTCAGGCAGTGCTGTTGATAATAGTTCTGTTTGTTGCTTTGTTGTTTCTTTGTTTTGTTTTTTTCTTGCAATGAATTTTGAAGAAAACCACTTTTCTCTGGCAAAATCCAATCAATGGTTACCGCTGCTTGTATTGTTTTCATCTTCACAAAGAGCAAAATTCATGCTCAAAATAAAGTGTTTTACCTGAATTATTCTTGGGTTGCCTGTGTTTAAGTTCACACAGCAGTGATTGAGAAACATTGCAGAGGACTTTTTTGAACTGCGAACATTAAGAAATGCTGTCGACTAATTAGAGTTGTTAGTTTTTCCAGCCTCGTTTTTATATTTCAACTTGATGATGTCTTACACACGGCTCTTCTTTGTCACAGACCTACCCCCTCCGGCAACCAGAGACCGCCCTCCAGGGTGTAAGACTGTGTTTGTGGGTGGTCTGCCGGAAAATGCCACAGAGCAGCTCATCATGGAGGTCTTTGGACAGTGTGGCGATATCACAGCCATACGCAAAAGCAAGAAGAACTTCTGCCATATCAGATTTGCGGAGGAGTCAACTGTGGACAAGGCGCTCTTCCTGTCAGGTAAGAGGTCGTAAATCTTAAGCCTTAATTTTATTTATTGTTTAAGGCCTTACTGATGAAATGGTGTGAATTTCTGTAGTTAAAGTACCACTTAAAGAGTCACAAAGTGATCTTGTGGATGTCCTACTGCCATTCGTATTTTCATTGAGCATTTCAGTGCTTTGGTAAAATGCCTACCAAAAACAAACAAAACAACTGTGTCAGAAAATATCAAGACCTTTGCTAAAACAACTCGCTATGTATACCTTGCTGGTACCATGTTTGACCCTCTTTTTGATATGAGAACTGCCTTATTCTGCTGGAGACATTCATAAGAGAGTCTGCTCCATGTTAACATAGCATGACGATAACGTAATAGCATCACACAGTTGCTGCAGATTTTTTCAGTTGCACCACAACCCAAAAGTGCTTTCCTGGATTGCGATGGGGTGACTGTGGAAGCCTTTTTAGTACAGTGAACGAATTTTCATGTTAAGGACACCAGTTTGAGATGGTTTGAGCTTTGTGACGTGGCATGTTACCTTACTCAAAGTAGCCATCAGAAGATGGGTACAGTGTGGTTATAAAGGGATGGACATGGTCAGCAGCAGCACTCAGATGGGCTGCAGTGTTGAAACAATGCATTGCCAGAAAATATCCCTCAGACCACTACAACACCGCCAGTCTGATACAAGGCAGGATAGATGATGTTTACACCAAATTCTGACCCTACTGTTGCCACAGTAATCGAGAGTCACCAGTCCAGGCAGTTTTTTTTCCCAGTCATCCATTGTCCAATTTTGGTGAATTTTAGCTTTATATTGCTGTTCTTAGCTGACAGTTGTGGCACCTGCTCCAGTCTTCTGCTGCTGTAGCCCATCTGCTTCAAGGCTCAGTGTGTTGTGCGCTTAGAGATGTTCTTCTACATACTTTGCTTATAGCAAGTGGTTAAATATTCCAAATGCCATAAACAAAGACCTTTTGGATATTTTTTCTTTCTCTGATCATTCTCTGTAAAATCTAGAGATGGTGGTACAGGAAAATCCCAGTAGATCAGTGCATTTGTAATTCACCTTCAGCACCCAAGGTTAAACTTTGTGGCTATACCACAAAAAAGAGCATTCAATTATTAAAAATGTTTTCATATTTCTTTACTAGACTGAGCACTAGCAGAAATCAAAAACTGGCTAGTCTCTATTAAGTCACTTAAGGAAAGAGATCTGAGCGGCGTTTTCTACTACAGGTGCCCAAAAAATGCATTTACCATAAAGGCAAAAAAACCTCTACTAACCATGTATCATTGGCTTATAGACTCCTATATTATCTTATCCTTATTATTTTCACAGTAGCTTCTGGACTACAGACATCCTAAATCTCAGAGCAAACACATTGTCCTGTGTTCCTGCTCCCCCCTCCCCCCAAACTCTTAACCCAGAACCCAATTCAGAAATATTCTCTGCATTATTGTGTGTTCATGCAGGTAGGTAGGCAGGTGTGTGTATGTCTGAGTGTGGGTTTGAATGAGAGACCCGTCGATTTCGTCCGCATATACTCTTACAGTGAGATGTGGGAGTGGGGGTCCATATATTAAAGTGATGACAGAGCTGTGTAGTTCCCCCATAAATAATACCACACACACACTGTGCAAACAGTACCTAGAAATGACACCCACTCAAGCAGCCCCAGCACACCAAGATCTCCTCATATGAAATATTGAAGCAGTAGTAAACTGGGAGCCTGAAGCAGATAGAGCAGACAGCAGAGACCCCTGAAATCGCACTCATTTCTTTTCCTGCTTTTTTTGTTGTTGTTGTTGGCATCCAACACTGTTTCACCCTCTTTTTATTTTTCCTTTGATGAGAGTGTGTTGTGTCTGTCAGTAAATCACTCTGCACATCATTACTTTGCTCAGTTGGAAAACACACTCTTACACATGTGTGACCGAAAACACGTTGGATGCACTCTCTGATCATTTCAAAGCAATTAAATCACAAAATGGACCAGATTTCACTTCAGTCCACAACCAGCCATTAGTGGAAATTGAGTAAGGAGGGGAGAGTGGGGATAAGTGGGAACTAGTGTGGAGAAGAGGGGGGTAATGAGGGATATTGTGGTGTTTCAATGCCACTAGAGAAGTAATTGGCCTCTCTAAGTCTCCCTTGTGTATTCCCAAAAGGATGCAGGCCTTCTGTACTCCACAAACCCTACAGCTAATATATCTTCTCAAACCAAGGGATCTAACAAGAAAAAGAGAGTAATGATGAGGGCATGCTAGAGGTGAATCAACACGTAGATCCCAATAAAAAGTGTCTTCGCTGGATTTTGTTGGATCTAAATACACATTGTTGAAAGTAATGGAAAGTGTTTTACTGTTGGCTCAGAGGAAATCCCCACTGGTACAGACTACACATACCTTTTTAGAGTGTCACTCCTTTCAAATGTATTGCTTTTCAGTTCAGTCAAGTGTAACTTAAATCATTTTTCCCAGTTTTTTGAGCAGTGTAGGTGTAAGACTAATGGAGAGTACCATAGACAAATGAGCACAGTTTAATAAGAAACTGATGTAAACAGGACGTATGAATTTGACAGATGTCCGGAATTAGAAGCATTCATGCATTGCATTGCTTTGCTGCAGCAGTCTACGTGCCACAGGAGGCTGTGTAACCGTTACTCTGTCAGTTAAAATGTGATGAGTGATGTCACATGTTAACTGACAGACTTTTTTTTCCTTCATGTTCTGAACTGTGAAGTAACAAATGAAACCAGAGGCTTTGAGAGACAGGAAAAATGTAGCAGTGGTTTAGACTAAATTCTGAAATCGTTAGGCTAACATATAACACCTGTGATCACACTGTTACTAAGTAGGCATTTATGCACCTGCAGATTGCGCATCACATTATAAAAACTGTGTGCACAAAGTTGTTGTATTGGTACGTTTACCGTTGCTCCTTCTGCTCCTCCACATTAGTTTCTCTTAAGCACCTCCTACTTCATTCGACCATTATTTCTCTTTTATTTACAATTCTCGTTTCCTTCCTAGGTTATCGTATCCGTTTGGGTTCAAGCACAGACAAAAAAGACACTGGACGCCTCCACGTCGACTTCGCACAGGCCAGAGATGACCTCTATGAGTGGGAATGTCGCCAGCGCATGTTAGCCAGAGAGGAGCGTCACAGACGCAAGATGGAAGAAGATCGCCTCCGGCCACCATCCCCTCCTCCCATTGTCCACTACTCTGAGCACGAGTGCGGTCAGCTGGGAGACAAGATCAAAGGTAGACATGGATGCTGGCAATCTGTGAAGCGTGTACAATGAAAAGCATACAGGATATGAGAGCACAAACACAGATTGGCAGAAGAGAAGAACCTGTCGCATGTATGGAAGAAAATCATTTACTTCTGTCACATTGTTATTGAGAGAGTACAAAATAGGTCTCATGGTACTGTCTTTATTCATGCAATCCAAAAACTGACAAGGTAGATAATAAGTCATGACAGTGGTTGAGTACTGCGAGTATGTGTGCTTGCAGGGATTTCCCAGTGCAGGACATTACAGGAACAGCCATAAACTGCAGCCAGTAAATCTGAGAAAGTAATTCGGATGTTCTAACAAATTTGCTTTCAAAAGACGTTACGAAACGGCTGTTAAACACAGTATATCAGTTTACTCTCCCCTCAGCAAATGCTTCTCTCTTATCTTGTCCTTTCTCTTCTACTCTCCTCTCCCTGCACTCTCCTCCCTGCTCATCCTCTCTATTTTTTTCTTCTCAGCTCTTTCTCCCGTTCTCGGCTTTCTGTCGAGTTTCTGGCTGAATAAACTTGTTTCACTAATGAGCAGTGACACTTCCAGGTCTCAGTCACAGTTGCCTAATAACAAAATGGCTGTGACTTTGTGCCTCTCAACCATCTGCGTGAGTCTTTTTCAGCTCTCCCTTCCCCAGCCTTTGGTGCGAAGAACTCCAGCACTGTGCCGTTCTAGCCAAGGATTTGTTTCTGATCACTTTGGGCTGCTGTTGTGAAAACTTTTATCCCAACTATTGCTTCAGATTTAGGTTTTCTTTCCAAAGGGGAAAGAGGATTTAGCCGTTTCTCCCAGGCAGTTATATAACTCAGATCCTGCTTTTAATGACAAGACACCTATAGAGGAGGTTTTCACCAAGATCCCCTATAAATGGGTTTCATCACCCTACTTTTTTTTACTTGTCTCTGCCCTTAGCTGTTATTGAAGTCCACAAAGTTGTTTGTTTCCAAATATATAACTGTGTGTCTTAATATGTTTGTTTTTTTCTTTCATCCAGAGGCACTTGTATGTTTTTAATGTTTCCTTGCGCTTATTAACCCTGCTTTTATTTTGTATATGTTCAGTACAGGAGAACATGTTTTTAATATTACAATGTACCTGCGTTTCACAGTTTATTATATGAAACATTTGTTACTGACCAGAAAGCAGAGCATAATTTTCAGCCTTATGGGATTATAGGTAAGAAGTCTCTGCTTTATCATCATGCTTGGTGTTTGGTGCACTCCTCTCCTACTCCTCTCCTTTCGTGAGACTGTACAGGGTACAGCATGTTTTTTCTTTTCTGTGTCAATCCTAACTCTTTCTCTTTCTTGCTCAGATGACGGCAAATTTCCTGAAGCAGTTCGTGTGCTCCTGACCTGGCTTGAACGAGGCGAAGTTAACCGCAGAAACGCCAACAACTTCTACTCCATGATCCAGTCCTCCAACAGCCACATCCGCCGGCTGATGAGCGAGAAGAGTCAGCATGAAAAAGAGATGGAAGAAGCCAAAGACAAGTTCAAGACTGCTCTGGCTGGTATACTGGCTCAATGTGAGTTACTACAGTCTGTCTCACAAACACACACTTGCATAATTCAATATTTACACTGTATATACTGTAAGTAAGCTCCTTATTGTCCAATACAGGAAGAGGATATGATGGCATGAGTCAAATCTTTTTTGGTTCAGTGTAAGTTTTAGGATAGCACACCCACATTGACTGTAAATAGTTTATAAGCTAGGCAAAGACACCAAGAATCCAAATCAAGCCTGCATTCTGGAGAACTGTAATCCACTAAAAAGTAAGTATGACATTGTTCACAGTCTCTCACATGATGCACAGACCGTGTGCTTGCAGACAAATGTAACTACTGACCTACACACTGCGGATTTAAAGGTTAGGCTTAATAGTGTCATAGCTGCCCTCTTGTCTTGTACTAAATTGTTGTTGGGACCATGGCTTAAAGGTAAGTTTAATTTCTTTCCTAAGAATGAAAATGTTCCCTGTAAGGCTCCTGCTCCCTTTTTGTTGCTTCTATAATACAAAATATTTCTTTAAAAAGTCAGAGGAATAAAAAGGTTGATATTGTTGTTGGAAGAAAACACAGGAGTGGAATGTTATTAAGGTTGCCAGATGAATGTAGTAACATACTTTCTGCAAGAATACACTGGAGAGCAAGCATGTACAGGGAATGCTTTGCACATTGATGTTGATAAAAAGCCAAAGGCATAATAAAATGGAGAAACCCACCTTTGACAGCTTCAGCTCTTCAGCTGCTGATTTACACTAAAGTCTGCAACACTTTGTTACCACTTGCATGTTAAATACAACGTAACGTCATTAGAGACGGTCGTTAGTTTGCAACTGTTTCATTTTTGTTTATTAGATAAATAATGCACATGGATAACACAGATGGTGGGTATATAGTTCTTTGTATAAACCAGAAAGAGAGGCAGACCTGGTTTTTTGTTTTGTTTTGTTTTTTTGTTGTTGTTGTTGTTATTTTGTATTAGCCATTCTCAATTATTTCAGCCAAACATAAATTCTTAGCTTTTTCCTGATACTGTAACTCAGCCTGTGGGGGAGGCTTTATTTGTCATAACAGCTAAAGTCTGTCTGGTTTACTACTTGCCGTCCACAAATTGTAGTTTGTGAAGCTATATGTCAGGATCTCTTATCCCAAATTTAAAAAAACATGTTCACTTAATCTTTAGTGGTGTCTATTGTTGCATATAGTCTCATTGCATATGCCCAGGTTTTGAGATACTGGCTTCTGCTGCTACCTCACTAGATTTGAAGTTGTGGTACTCAAAGCCCTGAAAAAAACAGACTCAAAAGCACATTGCTTCTCCAGAAACTCCAGATAATTGACAGTGAAGAGGTTGTATTTGACCGACTTTCTGCCGTGTCGAAGACGAGTAGTATACAAAATGTATAAATATTTCCATATATGCTCACAGGCCTGAAAGCCTGTCTGAACATGTGCCTCTCTTCTTTGCCCTGACCATCGATTGGATCCATCAAATTACAGGGTGCTGGGAAGATGATATTGATCCTTGAACTGTGCTATCTCTCACCACTCTGCAAACACGCACACACCAACGCACACATAACTGGAGGTCTTATTGGTTCCCCCTTTGCGTGAGTTAGGGCTTCTGAGATACACAGACCACCCATGACCACCTGCATGACAACAGACAGGTAGCTGGTGATGGAAAAATCACTCAGTTGATGTACTGCACATAAGATAAAATCTGACACAGAATATATTTAGACCCAGAGCAGCTGTCCCCAACCACATCGCTTCCAGAGTAAATGGAGACCCTAAAGTTAAAGGTTCTGGCTTGTTGCCTCGTGCTAATTAGGCACGATGACCCGAAAAAACTCAAAGTCCAGACTCGAGTCTCTACCCTTTAAATGACTTTGTAGTTACAGTCGTGTAAAAGGTTTTAGCAGCGGCATAGAGCTTATGGCATTTGCACAGGAAAAATAAATCAGGAACACTCTTACTTGAACAACTTGTTGTCCTTGGGCAAGGTTCTTGAGAGCCCACGTCTGCAGTGGAGCTGCATAGTGGTCAACGGTAGCATACTGAGAGTCGGCCTTGGTTATTTTTGGCAGCTGGCAGTTGCTGAGCAAAATGTCCCTCATTAAACAATAAGTCTGCAGCCATGCTAGCAGCTCTGAGACACTGTACTCCTTCCTTTCTTCAAGTCACACCTGAGGTACTATAATTTCTCTTTTTTGAAATGGTATTAACTTCAGCATCCAAGATGTAATTATGACTGGAAAGCTGACATTTTTGGGGAATCCTGTGATATTCCCAACTGGCATTTAAAAGCACCTGAACTGACAGGAAAAAAGAAAATATGAGTAACTCTTCAGTCAGTGTCAAGATTAAATTCGGTATGTTCAAATTTGTTAGACATAGTGGTGTATTTGGCTAATCGTAAGCCACTCAGTTTAATTATACCATACCTGTTAAATGCAGATTACCCATTAATTTGCTTGCTTGTAGTAAGAAGCTAAGTGAAGTAGCTTCCCAAATATGTGCCTGGAAATATTTCAAGATAGCTACAGAACTACAGATGTTCTTTCAGAAAATTTCAGGGGAGTTTATCCTCTGGGGTTCATGAATAACTGCCAAGTATAGTGATCCAGTGGTTATGTTTGTTTCAGCCTGAACTAAAATAATCAATTTATGCTATAGAGCCGCGTTGGTAATTAAAGTCAAGAGTAGACATGTGCTAAAGAGCAACAGGCTTTGCTCTGCATAAACCAGTTTGTCTCATATAATTTAAGCATGCTCTGCGGAAATTGTATAATTTATTGAACTTTTGCTTGTTGGAACTATCTGATCACTCTCCCATAAGATGATGCACTGGCATCAGCTGGTAAGTAGAACACACGCATGCATATACCACTGAACGGACACACACACACTCACATGCATATACCACTAAACGAACACACACACACTCACACACACACAGTTCTTTACATCCCTAGTTGACTCCGCTTTTTCACTCCTCTGCTCCTTCCCAACTGTCCTCTCTCTCTTTCTCTCTTTCTCCCTCTCTCTCTCTCTCTGTCTTTGGGTGGTCACTGGTCCTTCCCTGCATCCTGCCACAGTTGAACAGATTGTGTCTGTATTCCAAGCTGCTTCCAAACAAAAGGCATGGGACCATTTCTCCAAAGCTCAGCGCAAGAATCTGGACATGTGGCGCAAACAAGCAGAGGTTGGTACATTTTGATTTAACTGTGTCAATCACATCATTTATGGAAACATTAGTCATTATCCCACTTTGTTTTACGCCTTCTCAATGTAAAGCTCTTTAAAATGTTGTTTGATACCAAAGAGGTGATGGTAATAATAAAGAAATAATAGGAAAGAGCAGAGCCCTTGTAATAGTAAGTACTTTGACTGAAGCAAGGCTGCAGAGCAGGTGCCTTCTCAATCGAGCCATTGCGAGATCCAGACACAGAGTGAGGCCCAGACCTCTGCCCTTTCCTCCTCCACTCCTTCCTCCAGCCTTGCCTCCCCCATGAAGAAATACAAGGTGCTTGGTGAGTCTGTTTCTTCCACCTCTAAGTGTGTTCAAGAAGAAAGGTAAATCTGTACAAGCCTTCCCTGCGCTCTTCACCAATAAATTAGAAGATGTTGATTTTTGGGGGGCTTTTTTCTTTCTCTGAAGTAAATGATTGAGGAACATATATTGAGAGCTAAAAGCATATTCATTTTCAAGTCTAACAGCACTTTTGTCATCTGCTGTCTGCTTGCTATTTTCTCTCTCTGCCAAATGGAACATTAATTGACATGATGATGGGTTGTATGTAATGGAGGGTCTGGCATGTGTTGCAGTCCTGCGTCTAATGGACCATATATGAGCATATCTGATTGGTAAGTTTCTTTGAACCATAGTATGAAAAACAACAGTTTTAAGATGCAAGTTAAAGCCCAGTAAAGATGCTCATTAATAACAAAATATGTCATAGCAGAAGCAGCAGTCAACTTGTGCAAAAAACTTCACATTGAAGGTAGGTGGTGGTGCAAATCAGAAATGTCGCTCCAATTATCAGATGTACTGCAGAATTATGAACGTGGAAATTGTGTTTATAATGGCTCATGTTAAGGCCTCTGAGTAAGAGAAAGCAGAATGATGCATATTTAATTGCACATGCTGCCATCAGAAAAGACCCTTTTGTTTTATTGCCATTTCTCACTCAGTCCTTAAGCAATACACTCACTAGCGAATCATAATTTTGTACATATATAAAAACATACTCTTAGATATCGAAAGTTTTCAAATCTGTTATGTTGTTAACAGTGTTTACATCAGGCCTTGGGGGTTTTTCCGTTCTTTTCCTTCCTTGCATACATTAGGGTGTACAGTATGACCCTAAATGTAAACAAAGAGAGCACTGTGGGTGGACACTGCTACTAAATATGTCCTGATACAAGGAAACATCCCTGTTTAAAACATCCTTCGAAGTGTTTTCTCTTCAGGCTGTTTTACACTTACAATCGCTGAGAAGAGATTTAGACACTTCATGACATTGTGTGCTTGTCTCAAAGTGAGAGATAAGTGAAGTAATTTCAACTCTCGCTGTTGGGTTAGCATAAACTGAGTTGAGTCTTTATCTCTGGCTGTTAGGGCTCAGGAAAATGGCCTGGGGAAAAGTGATCGTAACTAGCGAGGTCACATGCAACTGGTAGGCATCTTCAAGTATAGATTAACCTAATAAATCACTCAGTGCACTTACTCCCTGTACATTCAAACACTGTGAAATATTTTAGTATCCGTCAGCTCATTGCTTTGGATCAGTCTTGCACTTGAGCTTAACCTGCAGCACGCAGAAAAAGAAAACTCTTCTAAAATGTATTAAATAAATAGGGAAGAATTACTCACGTTAGGTATAGAAAAAATCAGCCTCTAAGGAGGCAGTGCTCCTTTATGCTTCACTGAATGCTTACAATTCCAAAAAGTGCACTTGCATTTTATGATTGCTTACAAGAAACACATCCATGCCTTTATTGCTGGGCTGGTACAGTGCACTCAGCTGCGTGAGCTGGAAGCTGTTACCTTTAGTTATATATGGACGTGTGACAAGAGCTGTAAAAGGCAACTACACATTGTGTGTGAAGGTCAGAGAACCAAAACAATGGGTTTAAAAAGTCAAAAACTGCATGTGGCTGTAGAGGTGGATGTTTCGACTTTAACATAGTGCCATTAAAGATGATAATTTCTTTACATTACTATCAAAATAATGGCACGTTTGGTTTTATTTTGTTTATACCTATCTGTCTTAGAGGCTGTAGTGCTTGCAGCCACTGTCCAGTGTATAGAGAATAGGTAAGTAAGTGTGTTTGTTTGGGGACAGTTTACCATCAGAGAGAGCCAGTATCACTCTGTGGCCTAAAGGCGAATAATAGAGGAACGGGGAGCGCTGTTGAGGAGCTGCAGCTCACAGGCAGAATCAGACAACAGCTGTCTCTCTCCATCACTGTTTTTATGTGGTGTGCTTGTGTATGTGCAGTGGATGTGTGCTTGTACACAGAGGGTTGTGTGTCCAC
This sequence comes from Pelmatolapia mariae, assembly GCF_036321145.2. Lineage (NCBI taxonomy): Eukaryota > Metazoa > Chordata > Actinopteri > Cichliformes > Cichlidae > Pelmatolapia > Pelmatolapia mariae. The sequence goes on from NC_086228.1 coordinate 20,903,692, forward strand.
ATGTGCTCGTGTGTTTAGAGTACCTGTTTGACCTGTGCCACGGGCTCAGGCTGATAACATCAGCTGACAGATGGTTTTAAATGTATTTACTCTTGGGCTGCTTTTTGCTCCCTCCCTTAGAAATTGTTTTCAATCTGTTATTTCATTGATTTAGCACTTTTTATCTACTGATGGTGTTTGTACACACAGAACTCACCATATGTGTCTTTCTGTATTTATTTCAGTAAATACTTGTTTTCATATTTCACTGTCTTTATTTCATTGATTGCCTAAGAGACACCCTGTTGATAATGTGTCCTTGTCCGTGTAGTTGTGTGTAATACATAAAGAGAATATCATGCTTTAAAAAAAACCTTTGAAAGACACTAAAGGCTCATGGAGGCTTGTTAAGTGATGGCTTGTATGTTTTGCTGTTGTTCTAAAGCACAAATCATATATTTAATGATTTAACCCTTGTGTTGTCCTCGGGTCAAAAATGACCCCTAGGTGTATGGCAAACAAGTGTATGGGAATCCTGAGGACAACACAAATGAATGGAGGTCAAAGTTTAAATCACTTTTGAACACTAAATGCTGTAAATGAGTGAAGTCGCAGGAGAGAGGAGTATCATGGCGAGATGATAGTGATCGATGCCTTTGGCTTTAAATCGGCTGCCTCAAAGTTCAACCTTTAAGCTGCAACAAAGTTTGAGCTCTATAGATGATTGTGCAGCTGTTATATTAACAACTGCTTTCATTATATTCATTAATATGTGTTGCATACATGTGTAAATCAAGTCCGGACCCCTTTTGCAGCACAAGCTAAAATATTAGGCATAAGCCTGTCAGAGCATGTAATCGTGTATCTAATGCATCATACATCTAAATTAGCTGTGCATTATAATTCTTTTGAGATGTATATTTTACACTAAAATGCGAGCATGTTACATAAAGGTCCAGACACAGACCAAACAATGAAGATGTGGTATGATAGTCTTAGTATTAACAGTCGACCATATGTTTATATCACAAGGATTTAATTTGTTTGTTTTGACTTTCTCTCAGCACAAACCTGGAAGGTTTTGTCTCAATTACAGCCACTCCATTTCAGTGGTATGACCTTAATCTTTAAACCATTTTGAAACCTGCTTCTGGTTACTGGTCTCCAGATGGATGTAGTCATTAGCGATTCTGTCTGAGGGTGAAATGAAATGGAGAAGATTGGTATTTTACAGTTACTGCTGGTGTTTCCAGATGTGCCCTCAATTAGAATAAAACATGGACATAAAAACCAGCAGCAGGCGCAATGTGCACCGAGACACTTATCATGGTTTGTTGTTGTGAATCGGTGTGTAGTGAAATTGAGGAGCTTTGATTTCATTGACAGATGGTAGAGTTGCATTTGTATGGCTGCTTTAATGTGTACTGTTTTTCTCCAAGTACAAAACTGTGAGGTCTCATCGTATATGTGCTACCATATACCCCTCTCCGAGCCATAGAAGGAACTGAGCCCTAGCTCTGATATCATCCTTTTCATCCCTCTGCAGCTGCGTACTCCTTTGTTCTGTACCGATATGTTAAAAGTTTTCCTTTGCAGCTCAGTTTTCCTTTAGCGTCAACTTTGAAGGAGTTTTCTGATCAGCACCTGCTAAAATGTGCATCACTCTGGAGTCTTTGCAGTTTTGACCCGTCGCTCTTTTCACTGTGTTTTGCAGGAGATTAGAAACATGCACAACGAGCAGCTGATGGGCATCAGACGAGAGGAGGAGATGGAGATGTCTGATGATGATATGGAGGATGCCCCTGACAGCAAGGACTCTGAGGACTCAGGTATGCATATGCATCCACAGTTCAGCACTTCTGTCATCTTGACAGGAAGTACACTGATCACGATTTCCAAAGGATCAGCACAGAGACTGTTAAATAACTGAGGGAGACAGCTCTGTTTGACTGAAACGACAGTAATCATCCCCCAAGCATCTGACATCTCTGCATGAATAAAAAACACATTCAGACTACATCAAGTTGCTGACAAATATGCAAGCTACCCTGAGTTAATGTTGAACATAAGTGCTGAATGTCATTCACCTCAGTCCACCCCAGTGAATGTACACATAGGAGCATGTACATGTGCCAATCTGTCCACATCTGCCAGCTGCCATCTAATTTCAGATTGGGGTATCACTGAAGTGCCATAATCTTCTGTTGCTCCCTCAAAGGAGCCTCTTTGTGTTTGCTGAAGCAACAAAAGTTAATGATGCTGCTAATCCCTCAAACCCCATAACAATAACCCAATAATTCTATAGTAGTCATTGGTGCAACATGCAGGGAACCACATGTGAGGTCTCTTCATCCCATGTTCTGTGCCTCTTTTCATGTCTCAGATGTGTGGTTTCTTCTTGGCTTTTAATCAGCCTGATCTCTGCCTTTTGCTAATATGACAGCATCTCTAATTAGCATGCAAATGTATGTAAATGCACTCGTCACTTCAGCCCCTTCTCTTTTGCAACCTTGCTGTTTAGCTATCATTAATTAGCATTGCTGTCAAAGACCTGTCATTTCACTCAATGCTGCAGGATTGGCTGAGGTGGCAGGTGTTAATGTGACACTTTTTCGTATTTGTGTTAACAGGCTGAGTGTTACACCCCCCCCCTTACTCACTAACCTTTAAGCAAAGGGGCATGTTTACACGTCAACCATCCCGGCTAAAAACACCTGTGCTATGACTGCAGCCTCTTAAAAAGTGAATCGATGCTCCGCATCTGACTCATGTACAGAGTAGAAGGCAAAAGAGCCGCTTCTGTGCATGACTGTACACCCGAAGGTGTATGCCTACGTGCACACTCGCGGATATCTGCAGGTCGATAGCTTTGCCTGTTACGTAACAGAATCTGGCCAAGCAGTTGACATCTCCTCACACCAAGTTGATGAGGCTCTCAGATCAATACACTTCTCACCTCAAACCTTCATTTTGCTGGGAGGAAAGAGCACACACAAACCCAGCATGGACACACACACGCGCGCACACACACGCCCAGCAAGAGTTCATTAACACTGCCAATGGTCCTCCATGATAGACTGCAGGCAGCACTTGTGAACACCCACACAAAACCTAACAAGACATGCTTTCATGCACACACACACACTCGCACAGGATGGGGCTTATCTCCCCAGTCCAGTCAGTGTATTGCACTTTCCCAAAGAGCTTCTGCTCAAGGCTTGCAGTAGGAGAGCAGAACCGATATAGTAGTGGACATCTTTGGAGCTAAGCAGATCTCATGGAATAATGCCTCCTCCCAATCTACTCTCTTTTACTCAATAGGTCAGGTCAAATATCCAGTTGAGAGCTACTGGCTAGAACACTCTGGGATTATTACAGCTTTGAGTACGTTAATATACTATAGGTGTTTGATCCCTGGACATGGTATATAGAAGTGACAGTGCTCCACCAACTTGACAGCGTTGTACTGTTGGACTTTGGGCCCTTTTGTGTTAGATAGAATGCTTGAAAAGTAGCTAAATATCATTTACATTTGGTTACTCAGTCTGCTTTCTAAAGGGGAGCTACAATGCTTGTTTGCTTAACTACCTTTTCTGCTTTGGTTTAACTGGGATTGGGGGGAGGCACCTTTTTCAGCTGACATAAGGGTAGATCCTGGACAGATCAGCAGTTTAGAATCACCAATTAGCTTTACACACACATCTTTGGACTACTGGAGGAAACCAGAGTACCTGGAGAAAACTCACACAGAAACAATGAGAGCATTCAAACACCACAAAGAGCGCCCACAGCTTACAGCAACCTTTTCTCCTGTGAGGACACTAACCACCTCTGGCTTATGCTCATTTCCAAAGTCATTTGTGGACTCTAAAATTGTAGCTTTGCATCAGTAACATTTTTGTCCAATCTGTATTTATCTTATACTGTGGATTAGTGCAAACCCCTCAGCTTGGTTCAGCCAGTCTCCGGTCTAAAACAAGCTGCTTTCGTTCCCTTCCTCTTTCCTTTCCCAGCTTTTCTTTGATTTGCTACCCCTACTAAAAGCGTTTGAACAGGAGTTGTTGGGGCCATCTTTCACAGCTAGTGCTGTTCGCCTGATGTGACCACATCAGTTTATCCAGTCTCATTGACATTTTACAGAGCCCAGAGTAGAAAATATGCCTCAAAGTAAACATTTAGAGCAGCCTGAGCTTTTGGCTCACAGGGATAACCTTCATATATACTGACCTCAGTGTTTGAAAGTTCTGCAGTGCTTAATGTAAGCATGCACTATTGTAACAGTACACAGAAAATAAGGAAAAGCATTATGGGTAGAAAGGTGAAGTTTTCTCCAAGCTTTCCTCCCCAGGTCAGTTATAAAATTTCATACAGTGAACTTGTTCATCAGTCTGGATTTACTCAACTTTTTTTTTTTTTTTTATATCTTGCCAAGCCGCTGTCATTCGAGTTATGAAAGGGAAGGAGCCTCTGGTTCCAATTTCAAAATGTCTTTGAATGATATCCTCACTGTTAACCTGGAGACACAGCACTTTCTCAGTTGATCAAACATCATATATATATTTTTGCTATAAGCAGGGATTAAATTGGGATTTGTATGAGGTTCATAAGTGTGTAACGTATAACTGTGACTGGCAGAAAAATATTTCTGCATACAAAAGGTCCACACTGAAGTAAAAAAAAGTTGAAGCATTGAACTTTAAAGATGGGAATTAATAATCATGGTCCAGCCTTTCTGATAATTACATTAAAAGGAAAATTGTTTATAGACATAAATGTTGTTTCACTGCTTTCAGTACTTTGTATTGAACAGTGTGCAAATGTAAGCTAACCCTGCTAGCAGTGGAACGTATTGGCTAGCTTATTGTAGCAACTGGCTAACTGAAATAGACTTTGATAGCGGTTTACTTTCATGAAAGGAAACTACAATAAGCTTCTGTGTCACTTTTCTGACCTATTTCTCTCCCTACCTTGAATCCATCTTCTCCTGGCATCTATTTTATCTGAATGACAAAACAGTGAGTGGATATGTAAGGTGGCTTTTAGACAAACCCACTGGGAGACCATACTTCATGCACACTACATTATTCACACCACTGTTAAACCCAATGGTTTGTTTGAAAATGTATTTTAGTCCTTGGCTGAATTATTAAGATAAAGAATTACATACATTGTTAAAGATAGATCTGTGAGGCTGGGTGTCCCCTGATGGCAGTGAAAAGTAAATGTGCCTGAGCTGAAACCAGCCCAATTTAAGTCCAGGATATAACAGTGAGTTGTTGCCAGCCGTGATACTCTAGCTGGCATGATTTTCATCTTGTGAATCTGTATGTGTCTGTGTGTAGACGTGGCAAAATGTTTCTCTGACAAAACCTGCACCAAAGGGAGCGTCTGCCTCTGGATTTTTAGCAGATCTGAAACTTTCCAGGTGTTCGGTTTAGATCAAAAAGAAGCCACATCTCAAAAATCAGTGTAGCCTGACTTGTGAACACAAAGTACTGTTTCGATAATATGTTTATTAATAAATTAGATTTTTACCAATTATATATCAGAAACATAACACGTCGCAGGTAACACAATCCCATCACAACACTTTAGCCTTTTCTTCAACTTTATTTCTGAGATATCAGTTTTTGTCCATTATTTCTGACCTTGATGGCTGCCTTTGTGCCTCAGACATTATTGTTGGGTAGCTGAAGCCAGTCAGAGGTGCAAATCAAAGTGGTTGCAAACAGAAAATGCTTCATTATCGATTGTGTGTATTCCTGAAGTTGATCAAGGGATGGGTGGTATGTAAATTTCATGCCTATCCAAGTGAAAGAAATCCTCCAACTGCGAATAAAATAACAATGGGTAAAATAATGGGATGTAAACCAAGCTTTCTGGAGCTTTGATGTCAGCTGCTTTATAGATGAATACCATCTTTTTCTGTCATGCTCTGTCCTAACTCTTTTGCTATCAATGCTCTAATAGTCACCTCCTGCTGTTGCCTCTGTGATTGAGGAGCGATGCAATCATGACTGCACATGTCACTGTCAGAGGTGCAACCTTTACTATCTTGTTTGTTTTTTAATATATACGTCTTCAGAGAACAAACAGGTCGGGGAAAACTCAAGAGCACCATATCAGAAGTGACACAGTAAAACTGAGCCTCATCTGAACTAGAATTCGTATTGTTAGGGGTGTTAAATGAATACATGGAATGACCGGTGGCGATCCATGATAACCAGAATATTTAATTTTCTCTGTGTTTATTATGTAGGAGTTTCCCAAGCAGAAGCATTAAAGGAGGAGAACGACTCCCTACGCTGCCAGCTGGACGCCTACAGGAACGAGGTGGAGCTGCTAAAACAAGAACAAGGCAAAAATCTGCCAATTAGGAGCGAGGAGGACAACACTCACTCACAGCAGCTCAGCTTCCTGCAGCAAGCTCTACAAGGCATGCAGAAGGTGATGCTTATTGTCTACACAGAAGCATACAGAGACACTATCTTCCAGCCTTCTGTCCAACAATGGGTTTAATCTCCTATTGGTTCCTGTCTGCACTGGGTACTTTGTACCAATAAGGTCGCTCAGGTTAACTCGTTGAATTTTTCTATGCAAGGTGTAACCTTCGCTGTCGTTTATCCACGACCCAGCACTTTAAATGGTAACTAAGTGCTATTTGGGAGCACGTAGAGAAGCACAGTTGTCTGGAGCATCTGTGAAGAGCAGCTGAAAAATATTTTCAGTTTTACAGGAACACTTGTTCAGTGTCAGAATGGGTTTTATTTGGAACTGGAGAGCTATGTGCTGTGATTCAAACAGCATATTCTTGGAACGAACCCAAGGCTATTAAAACCATTTCAGACCATTTAATCAAGAAAAGATATTGAAAAAACATTCTCTATTAGGATTTTAATGACATGAACTAGGTTTCAATCTAAAAGTTGCTGAATAACTTTTTACATTTCCTACTTTAAGAAGAAACCCATCTAAGTGTTTTAAAACATTTTCATGTCACACTTGGACAGCATACACAGGATGCAACACTTTTTACCCCTCAGCTGTTGAGCTGATGGGGTTTTGTTGTCACCCACCCAAGTTTGTGAATGTGATAACTCGAAAACGAGGAGACCTAGGATTTTCAAATTCATACCACAGGTGCATCTACTAAAAATCAAAGACGAATTTGAATCTTGACCTCAACCCCAAGGTCAAGAAGTGAGGTCAGGTTTTCTGAAAGATAGGAGGCTGAGATGGTCAATAATGTCAGAAAGCATGCAGAGACAATTTTAGAGGTTCAAGTCTACAAAGTTTAGTTAATAGGCTCCTAAAATTCAAAAAATAATTTGAATTCATGCATTCTCACATGCAGCATTATCTTTTCATCTTTTCATGCACCTCTGGACCCATTTTTGTTCAGCTCATGTTTTACATCCCTACACAGAAGTGTTTTTTCTGGTCTCCTTGCACTTGTGTCTCCACAGTGCCTGCAGAGTTTCCACCTGGTTTCCAGATTGTGGAAAATTGCAGTCAGAACAGTCTGGGGACAAAGTGAAGGTGCAAAGTGACCCATATCCCCTGGATCACCCTCCTGACCCTACACGCCTACATGCTGGGTCATAGCTGAGGACACAGCTCTCATCACCACTGTTGATCCTCTACAAGGAATTGGCTTTAGTATTTTTTTGTTCTGGGGGAAAAAGCAGCCACACTGAAAGCTGTCCAAAAGTAAAGAGGATAATCTTTAAGAGTATATTGGCTAAGTCATTTAAAGTTTTTATTATTTGTATGGGTTAGTTTTGGAGCCTTTCATTCTTGACCTTGAAAACAGCAGATCAGCAAACAGTTTTATAAGGTCTGTTGAGTAGTTCTGCAGCAAAATGGGGAAACAAATGTCAAACAAGGACATGCCTAAGTTCAATTAACTCTAATTCTGTTTCAGCAGTGTAAACCGGATCTGCTGATTAAAATCAAAAGGACCACTGAAATATTATCTTAACTACTAAATCTTTACCTTACAGGATAATAATCTTTCTAAATTTTAAATAAGTAGCCATAGGATGTCAGAAATCCTTAAATTTGCCTTTACATTGCTAAAGTTTGACTCATTCTGGGTGTCTCAGGTAATGGAAATTATGATCAATTCATGTTTAGAAGAAGAAAAATCCATTAAACCCCCGCTGCTCATTTCTGCTCACGGAGAGTAATTACCTTTCCAACTTACATATCCCGTGGTGTGTTTATGAAAAGATTAGGTGAATGGATTAAATGAACTGGAAGGCACTGAAATGGGATACCTCTCCTTTGTCAGCGTCCACAGGTTGCATTGCAGAGTCCCTCAGACTAAAAAGTAAATAAAAATATCAGCACATACTGACAACCTTGTCTCGTTTTCTTGTGAATTATAGTGTAACAGACAAAAAGCGCTGAGTGATTAGGAGTGCAGACGAAAATTCCTAGCTGCAAAGACCGCCCTCCTACAAGCGTACCGCCTTTGTGTTGAAATTAACACAGCAGGTGAATCTTTTTATCTGTTCAGTAAGAAACTTCAGACAAATTGGACACAAATCTAGTTGTTAGCCTTCAAAGCTTTCTCAAAACTGGCTCTTCTGGTACTCAAAGCAAGTATGAAACCCAAATGAACGTTCCTGTTAAGATCCCTATTAGGAGTTTTTCTTCTATATTCATGCATATTCATTTTTGACTAAAAGATCTGCAAAATTATTCCTCTTGGACACATGCAGGAGAGCAGAATTTTTCTTTCTGTAAAAATGTTTATTAATCATATAATTCACATCCATATCTAATTGCTTTTTTGTATCGAGCTGAAGTTCCAATTACCAGTATGGGGATTAGATGCTAAATATTAATGAACAAATGGCGTATTGTTCCTCTGCTTTCAGAGCAGGTTGATTATGAGGTTAGCATTGTCACGGTTAGTTAGCTCACAGAGGCATTAGTGGCTTAATGTGGTCGCTTTTTTGTTTTTACAGCAACTGTTAAAAATGAGGGAAGAATTAAAACAGCGGGAGGCCGAGCTGGAGAAGAGTTTGGAGGACAAACAACAGCTGAAAAATCAAGTGCAGAACCTGAAAGAAGGTCTCCAGAACCTGCAAAACGCACACGTAATGCAGGTAGGTGTGACAGACATGCATGCTTTCACTGGGAACATGTGAGCGTTGCCATGGTGCGTTTCATAGGAGAGTGAGTTTGTTTGTTAGAACAGTTATTATTCTGCACTTTCATGGGAAAGAAATTAGTCCGAGGCCTTCAAGAAGTTTCAGTGCACAAAAGAAATTAAAGATGTAAATCATAAATAAATAAACAGCGAGGAATGTGAATGTTACAGTAAGTAGTTTGGGGTTGAGAAAATCACTTTGAACTAGTTTAAAGCTTTTCTAAACTCATCAGGATCCCAAAATAGCCACATTGGGTGGACTTTAATACTCAAGAAAAACCAGTGTGCTTGACTGCAAACAAACAAACCATTCAATGGTGGCTGAACCATATAAATATCAAACTATATATGAGAACCTTTGTGCTCACAGTTACATGTATAAAGTATTTAATATCACAAGTCTGAAAAAGGAAATTAATGCACTTCAGCATGAATCGTGGCGATCGTGGCTCAAGAGTTGGCAGTTCGTCTTGTAATCGGAAGGTTGCCGGTTCGAGCCCCGGCTCCAACAGTTTCAGTCGTTGTGTCCTTGGGCAAGACACTTCACCCGTTGCCTACTGGTGGTGGTCAGAGGGCCCGGTGGCGCCAGTGTCTGGCAGCCTCGCCTCTGTCAGTGCGCCCCAGGGCGGCTGTGGCTACAATGTAGCTTGCCATCACCAGTGTGTGAATGTGTGTGTGAATGGGTGGATGACTGAATGTAGTGTAAAGCGCTTTGGGGTCCATAGGGACCAAGTAAAGCGCTATACAAATGCAGGCTATTTACCATTACCATGAATGGGGTCTTCAAAATATCAAAACTGGAAAAAAGGACAGACTGCAATGAGATTTCTGACTTTTACTGGAAGTTTCGTTCTCATTTTCCTCCCTGGAGTGTTTATTCATTTAAACCACAATATAATCAAGTTTTTCATTTGTAATTTTACTCCAAAAAATATTAATATTGCAGCTTTCATGTTCTAAGTAGTTCAGTAAAATGACATTTATGAATTCCCTCTGTTTATGTAATAGTAATGTGCCCTACTAAAAAACAAAAGAACATTTTAACCAATACTCATTTATAGGACTGTGTGTCATTTGTGTATTCAAACATTTTTTTCAGTTTCTGCATGCATCCATAGAAACAAATTGAGTAAATTATAGCCGCACCATATCTTCCAGGTAGTTCCATTTTCAGCTGCTTTCAGCTCTGATCACTTCATTTGTTGACTGAAAATCAAAGTATAATAAAATAATAATCAAAAAATAAAAAGAACTTCTCACTTTCACCTTCTCTTAAGTGATGTTTGGTGGTATTTTTCCCCTTGTAAATGGTAACAGACTGAATGTAATTGTTCTCCATCTTCAAATCATTTTTCGTCCAAATGGCAGCTTGTTGCACTAGCTGACTGTAGAGCAGAAATATGACTGTCAACGTTAATTGCAAAACTAACTAGTGAGTTTTAGCCTCTGTTTTGTTTATTCGGTTCCACCATTTCTGCTTGTGCTTCGACTGTGCTGACTATTTCAAACGTTTGAAAAAAATTCAGTCCACAGCACAGCTTGACCTAGATCACAACCTGGTATTCACTTAGTCCTTCTTTACAATTTTTCATATTGTTATGGGGCCAAACTCAGACCTGCACAAGAAACTGAAATCTGTACAGCTGTGCACAAAAACTTCAGAGAGAAAGGTGCACACGAATCACAAGCCTTACCTGCTGTAAATTTGGCCAGTGCCACTTTGAAGGTCACCATCTTGTTCACTTCTGAACTACTTTCAGTGGGAATGCTATTTTTGGCTCTCTCATAGGAAGTGCTTCTTATGTATTCTTCCTCTTTAGAGTGTCAAAATGGGAATGTTTCAGCTTTATTTTCATTTTCGGGATCTAGATGAAGGGAGGCAAATTTGGCAATCTAATGATCCGGGTTGTGAGTGAAGATTGTATTTGTGCAGCCAACAAACTCCTCTGTTTTCATTGCGCGCTGTGAACCAGCACACAGTGGCAGTTCCAGTTTTTTCAGCTGAAATTTCTCTGTCAGACGCCTCAGGACAGTACAGTAAAGGTCCACATTAACAGTCTCACCCTGGGGAACCAATTCACGATGCACAACCCAGTGGGGAAAAAATGGGATTTGTCTGAGTGTTTTCTCACCTGAAGCGCCGCCTTAAGCCTTGGAAAGTTTGGACTCCACTGTGAATTCATATAGTATACAGTTTAAGGCTTACAGAGACCAATCTATAGTAGATGGTTTCTGGACATGGTCAAGAAGATGACCTATGAGAAAATGACATAAGCTAAATGTAAATCAAGCAAGGCTTTAGATTTTCATGTACCCATATTTAGAGTTTTTAATTCAGACCTTATTCAGTGTTTAAGCTGGACTATACAGAAGACTGGGCTGTGATGCCTCTAAAACACCACTCCCTTGGTCAGCCAGAGTCTCATCTTTGAGTGGGTGACAGCACACTGAAGCAGAATGTAGCATTATTTCACCAAAAACAGCGATCACTCTTAGCAAGGCTTGTTTTTCTTTTAAATAACTCCCTTAAGGCCAACTTTCCGCACGCACCCTCAACAGCATCCTGCCCAGTCGGGTACATTTAATCAGTCTCCACAGGCTCATCAATCATTATCTCTACATCCTTACTATCATAAAATGAAAACCGGCCCTTGCTGCCTCATTATAACAATGCTGAGTATTTCAAGGCCCTTATCGTTATCCAAGTAACATACCTAGGTGTAAACAGAGTTTTTAAAAACTCTCTGCAGAACATCCATGCCAGCAAGAAGATTACTGCCAAAATAAATACCTTCAGCCTTTAGGTTGTAACCTGTTTGTCTAACAGTAAGGCAGCCCCAGCAGCAAATCCCATCTCACCGTGCCCTCGTCTGCACCAGATAATGCAGTTTTTAAGAGTTTTTCTCTTCTGTGAGGCAGGCTGTCTAACCATCTGAACTGTATGCTCTCCCAACACCCGCATGACAAAAATACCAAAGAAATTAATTCACTTTTTTAACTAGAAACACATTGAGCACAGTTGACCAAAGTCAAATGGTTTCTTCACTTTTCTGCAGCTGAGATTTTATGTCACACCGACCACCAGCCTTACCCAGTCATGCGCTCTCAGTCCTGAACATTTTGTCCTTTGTGTAATGCATCTGCACTGGCATCACACAAAGCAGTTTTTTTTTCTCTCAGAGAGGCTGTAACTACCAGATCGCAGCGATGTCAGAGTATGGTCACCAGATTGGGGGATATTACCTGCCAAATAGGAGCCACGTGGCCACACCTGCTGCTTTATTAATCTGCATTGCTGTTTTTTGGGAAAAGACTGCTAGTAACAAACAATTTCAAATTGATTCTTTGCTCAGTCGTCTGTGTTGACATAACACTGGCTCATCCCTTGAGTTAGGTGCCTTTTTAATGCTTGAATGATTCATAGGTCAATGTTAAGTGGTTCCGCAAACAAACAAAAGCATTCCTCTGAAAACGGTCGGGTACAAGGACTGGAATGAAAATGAGTGAAACCTTTGAAAGACCTTCAGAAAGCCTTGAGAACTATTGCTCAAGACCACTTAAAAAATACAAGAAAGTCTGGCTCCTTGGAAGCAAAATACAAAGAAATGAGGAGTACAGCGCTGTCTGTAGGGCTGAACAATGAATCTAATTTTCATTTCAGTTACATTTCAATTCAGTTTAAGCTCGCAGTGATGAGTAAAACAAGGTGATTTAGATAAAACGACTATAGTGCCACTCTTAAAATGACTCTCTTTAGTAAATTTAGTATTTTTCCGAACTGAGTAATTGTGGTAAATGGTCATCTGAATATTGATCATGATAAAAGGATTTT